>NC_140592.1:754871613-755516970 GCF_964204655.1 Triturus cristatus
CCATGCACGACGCTGCACGGGGACGGCACGGACCGCGGAAGCCCTGTAAAAAAACAGAAAAAAAGCGTTAGATGAGAAACATAGACAAGATGGCTTACCTAAGACCCGCAAACAGCATCATACATACCGGGCAAAGCACTCCATGCACGATGCTGCACGGGGTGGCACGGACCGGGGAAGCCCTGTAAAAAAACAGAAAAAAGCATTAGATGAGAAACATAGACCAGATGGCTTACCTAAGACCCGCAAACAGCATCATACATACCGGGCAAAGCACTCCATGCACGACGTTGCATGGGGGCGGCACGGACCGGGGAAGCCCTGTAAAAAAAATAAAAAAACATGTTAGATAAGAAAGATAGACAAGATGGCTTACCTAAGACCCGCAAACAGCATCATACATACCGGGCAAAGCACTCCATGCACGACGCTGCACAGGGACGGCACGGACCGGGGAAGCCCTGTAAAAAAACAGAAAAAAGCGTTAGATGAGAAACATACACAAGATGGCTTACCTAAGACCCGCAAACAGCATCATATATACCGGGCAAAGCACTCCATGCACGACGCTGCACGGGGACGGCACGGACCGGGGAAGCCCAGTAAAAAAACTGAAAAAAAGCGTTAGATAAGAAACATAGACAAGATGGCTTACCTAAGACCCGCAAACAGCATCATACATACCGGGCAAAGCACTCCATGCACGACGCTGCACGGGGACGGCACGGACCGCGGAAGCCCTGTAAAAAAACTGCAAAAAAGCGTTAGATGAGAAACATAGACAAGATGGCTTACCTAAGACCCGCAAACAGCATCATACATACCGGGCAAAGCACTCCAAGCACGACGCTGGCACGGAGCAGGGAAGCCCTGTAAAAAAAATAAAAAAACATGTTAGATGAGAAACATAGACAAGATGGCTTACCTAAGACCCGCAAACAGCATCATACGTACCGGGCAAAGCCCTCCATGCACGACGCTGCACAGGGACGGCACGGACCGGGGAAGCCCTGTAAAAAAACAGAAAAAAGCGTTAGATGAGAAACATACACAAGATGGCTTACCTAAGACCCGCAAACAGCATCATATATACCGGGCAAAGCACTCCATGCACGACGCTGCACGGGGACGGCACGGACCGGGGAAGCCCAGTAAAAAAACTGAAAAAAAGCGTTAGATAAGAAACATAGACAAGATGGCTTACCTAAGACCCGCAAACAGCATCATACATACCGGGCAAAGCACTCCATGCACGACGCTGCACGGGGACGGCACGGACCGCGGAAGCCCTGTAAAAAAACTGCAAAAAAGCGTTAGATGAGAAACATAGACAAGATGGCTTACCTAAGACCCGCAAACAGCATCATACATACCGGGCAAAGCACTCCAAGCACGACGCTGGCACGGAGCAGGGAAGCCCTGTAAAAAAAATAAAAAAACATGTTAGATGAGAAACATAGACAAGATGGCTTACCTAAGACCCGCAAACAGCATCATACGTACCGGGCAAAGCCCTCCATGCACGACGCTGCACAGGGACGGCACGGCCTGGGGAAGCCCTGTAAAAAAACTGAAAAAAAGCGTTAGATGAGAAAAATAGACAAGATGGATTACCTAAGACCCGCAAACAGCATCATACATACCGGGCAAAGCACTCCATGCACGACTCTGCACGGGGACGGCACGGACCGGGAAAGCCTTGTAAAAAAACAGAAAAAAGCGTTTGATGAGAAACATAGACAAGATGGCTTACCTAAGACCCGCAAGCAGCATCATACATACCGGGCAAAGCACTCCATGCACGACGCTGCACGGGGGCGGCACGGAGCGGGGAAGCCCTGTAAAAAAACAGAAAAAAAGCGTTAGATGAGAAACATAGACAAGATGGCTTACCTAAGACCCGCAAACAGCATCATACATACCGGGCCAAGCACTCCATGCACGACGCTGCACAGGGACGGCACGGACCGGGGAAGCCCTGTAAAAAAACAGAAAAAAAGCGTTAGATGAGAAACATAGACAAGATGTCTTACCTAAGACCCGCAAACAGCATCATACATACCAGGCAAAGCATTCCATGCACGGCGCTGCACAGGTACGGCACCGACCGGGGAAGCCCTGTAAAAAAACTGAAAAAAGTGTTAGATGAGAAACATAGACAAGATGGCTTACCTAAGACCCGCAAACAGCATCATATATACCGGGCAAAGCACTCCATGCACGACGCTGCACAGGGATGGCACGGACCGGGGAAGCCCTGTAAAAAAACATTAAAAAAGCGTTAGATGAGAAACATAGACTAGATGGCTTACTTAAGACCCGCAAACAGCATCATACATACCGGGCAAAGCACTCCATGCACGACGCTGCATGGGGACGGCACGGACCGGGAAAGCCCTGTAAAAAAACTTAAAAAAGCGTTAGATGAGAAACATAGACAAGATGGCTTACCTAAGACCCGCAAACAGCATCATACATACCGGGCAAAGCAGTCCATGCACGACGCTGGCACGGAGCAGGGAAGCCCTGTAAAAAAAATAAAAAAACATGTTAGATGAGAAACATAGACAAGATGGCTTACCTAAGACCCGCAAACAGCATCATACATACCGGGCAAAGCACTCCATGCACGACGCTGCACAGGGACGGCACGGCCTGGGGAAGCCCTGTAAAAAAACAGAAAAAAAGCGTTAGATGAGAAAAATAGACAAGATGGATTACCTAAGACCCGCAAACAGCATCATACATACCGGGCAAAGCACTACATGCACGACGCTGCACGGGGACGGCACGGACCGGGGAAGCCCTGTAAAAAAACAGAAAAAAAGCGTTAGATGAGAAACATAGACAAGATGGCTTACCTAAGACCCGCAAGCAGCATCATACATACCGGGCAAAGCACTCCATGCACGACGCTGCACGGGGGCGGCACGGACCGGGGAAGCCCTGTAAAAAAAAAAAAAAAACACGTTAGATGAGAAACAGAGACAAGATGTCTTACCTAAGACCCGCAAACAGCATCATACATACCGGGCAAAGCACTCCATACACGACGCTGCACGGGGACGGCACGGATCGCGGAAGCCCTGTAAAAAAACAGAAAAAAAGCGTTAGATGAGAAACATAGACAAGATGGCTTACCTAAGACCCGCAAACAGCATTATACATACCGGGCAAAGCACTCCATGCACGATGCTGCACGGGGCGGCACGGACCGGGGAAGCCCTGTAAAAAAACAGAAAAAAAGCATTAGATGAGAAACATAGACAAGATGGTTTACCTAAGACCCGCAAACAGCATCATACATACTGGGCAAAGCACTCCATGCACGACGTTGCATGGGGGCGGCACGGACCGGGGAAGCCCTGTAAAAAAAAAACATGTTAGATGAGAAACATAGACAAGATGGCTTACCTAAGACCCGCAAACAGCATCATACATACCGGGCAAAGCACTCCATGCACGACGCTGCACAGGGACGGCACGGACCAGGGAAGCCCTGTAAAAAAACAGAAAAAAGCGTTAGATGAGAAACATACACAAGATGGCTTACCTAAGACCCGCAAACAGCATCATACATACCGGGCAAAGCACTCCATACACGACGCTGCACGGGGACGGCACGGACCGCGGAAGCCCTGTAAAAAAACAGAAAAAAAGCGTTTGATGAGAAACATAGACAAGATGGCTTACCTAAGACCCGCAAACAGCATCATACATACCGGGCAAAGCACTCCATGCACGATGCTGCACGGGGCGGCACGGACCGGGGAAGCCCTGTAAAAAAACAGAAAAAAAGCATTAGATGAGAAACATAGACAAGATGGCTTACCTAAGTCCCGCAAACAGCATCATACATACTGGGCAAAGCACTCCATGCACGACGTTGCATGGGGGCGGCACGGACCGGGGAAGCCCTGTAAAAAAAATAAAAAAACATGTTAGATAAGAAACATAGACAAGATGGCTTACCTAAGACCCGCAAACAGCATCATACATACCGGGCAAAGCACTCCATGCACGACGCTGCACAGGGACGGCACGGACCGGGGAAGCCCTGTAAAAAAACAGAAAAAAGCGTTAGATGAGAAACATACACAAGATGGCTTACCTAAGACCCGCAAACAGCATCATATATACCGGGCAAAGCACTACATGCACGACGCTGCACGGGGACGGCACGGACCGGGGAAGCCCTGTAAAAAAACAAAAAAAAATGTGTTCAATGAGAAACATAGACAAGATGGTTTACCTAAGACCCGCAAACAGCATCATACATTCCGGGCAAAGCACTCCATGCACGACGCTGCACGGGGACGGCACGGACCTGGGAAGCCCTGTAAAAAAACTGAAAAAAAGCGTTAGATGAGAAACATAGACAAGATGGCTTACCTAAAACCCGCAAACAGCATCATACATACCGGGCAAAGCACTCCATACACGACGCTGCACGGGGACGGCACGGACCGCGGAAGCCCTGTAAAAAAACAGAAAAAAAGCGTTTGATGAGAAACATAGACAAGATGGCTTACCTAAGACCCGCAAACAGCATCATACATACCGGGCAAAGCACTCCATGCACGACGCTGCACAGGGACGGCACGGACCGGGGAAGCCCTGTAAAAAAACAGAAAAAAGCGTTAGATGAGAAACATACACAAGATGGCTTACCTAAGACCCGCAAACAGCATCATATATACCGGGCAAAGCACTACATGCACGACGCTGAACGGGGACGGCACGGACCGGGGAAGCCCTGTAAAAAAACAACAAAAAAAAGTGTTCAATGAGAAACATAGACAAGATGGTTTACCTAAGACCCGCAAACAGCATCATACATTCCGGGCAAAGCACTCCATGCACGACGCTGCACGGGGACGGCACGGACCTGGGAAGCCCTGTAAAAAAACTGAAAAAAAGCGTTCGATGAGAAACATAGACAAGAGGGCTTACCTAAGACCCGCAAACAGCATCATACATACTGGGCAAAGCACTCCATGCACGACGTTGCATGGGGGCGGCACGGACCGGGGAAGCCCTGTAAAAAAAATAAAAAAACATGTTAGATAAGAAACATAGACAAGATGGCTTACCTAAGACCTGCAAACAGCATCATACATACCGGGCAAAGCACTCTATGCACAACGCTGCACGGGGGCGGCACGGACCGGGGAAGCCCTGTAAAAAAAATAAAAAAACATGTTAGATAAGAAACATAGACAAGATGGCTTACCTAAGACCCGCAAACAGCATCATACATACCGGGCAAAGCACTCCATGCACGACGCTGCACAGGGACGGCACGGACCGGGGAAGCCCTGTAAAAAAACAGAAAAAAGCGTTAGATGAGAAACATACACAAGATGGCTTACCTAAGACCCGCAAACAGCATCATATATACCGGGCAAAGCACTACATGCACGACGCTGAACGGGGACGGCACGGACCGGGGAAGCCCTGTAAAAAAACAAAAAAAAAAAGTGTTCAATGAGAAACATAGACAAGATGGTTTACCTAAGACCCGCAAACAGCATCATACATTCCGGGCAAAGCACTCCATGCACGACGCTGCACGGGGACGGCACGGACCTGGGAAGCCCTGTAAAAAAACTGAAAAAAAGCGTTCGATGAGAAACATAGACAAGATGGCTTACCTAAGACACGCAAACAGCATCATACATACCGGGCAAAGCACTCCATGCACGACGCTGCACAGGGACGGCACGGACCGCGGAAGCCCTGTAAAAAAACTGCAAAAAAGCGTTAGATGAGAAACATAGACAAGATGGCTTACCTAAGACCCGCAAACAGCATCATACATACCGGGCAAAGCACTCCATGCACGACGCTGCACGGGGACGGCACGGACCAGGGAAGCCCTGTAAAAAAACAGAAAAAAAGCGTTAGATGAGAAACATAGACGAGATGGCTTACCTAAGACCCGCAAACAGCATCATACATACCGGGCAAAGCACTCCATGCACGACGCTGCATGGGGACGGCACGGACAGGGTAAGCCCTGTAAAGAACTGAAAAAAAGCGTTAGATGAGAAACATAGACAAGAGGGCTTACCTAAGACCCGCAAACAGCATCATACATACTGGGCAAAGCACTCCATGCACGACGTTGCATGGGGGCGGCACGGACCGGGGAAGCCCTGTAAAAAAAATAAAAAAACATGTTAGATAAGAAACATAGACAAGATGGCTTACCTAAGACCCGCAAACAGCATCATACATACCGGGCAAAGCACTCCATGCACGACGCTGCACAGGGACGGCACGGACCGGGGAAGCCCTGTAAAAAAACAGAAAAAAGCGTTAGATGAGAAACATACACAAGATGGCTTACCTAAGACCCGCAAACAGCATCATATATACCGGGCAAAGCACTACATGCACGACGCTGCACGGGGACGGCACGGACCGGGGAAGCCCTGTAAAAAAACAGAAAAAAGCGTTAGATGAGAAACATACACAAGATGGCTTACCTAAGACCCGCAAACAGCATCATATATACCGGGCAAAGCACTACATGCACGACGCTGAACGGGGACGGCACGGACCGGGGAAGCCCTGTAAAAAAACAAAAAAAAAAGTGTTCAATGAGAAACATAGACAAGATGGTTTACCTAAGACGCGCAAACAGCATCATACATTCCGGGCAAAGCACTCCATGCACGACGCTGCACGGGGACGGCACGGACCTGGGAAGCCCTGTAAAAAAACTGAAAAAAAGCGTTAGATGAGAAACATAGACAAGATGGCTTACCTAAGACACGCAAACAGCATCATACATACCGGGCAAAGCACTCCATGCACGACGCTGCACGGGGACGGCACGGACCGCGGAAGCCCTGTAAAAAAACTGCAAAAAAGCGTTAGATGAGAAACATAGACAAGATGGCTTACCTAAGACCCGCAAACAGCATCATACATACCGGGCAAAGCACTCCATGCACGACGCTGCACGGGGACGGCACGGACCAGGGAAGCCCTGTAAAAAAACAGAAAAAAAGCGTTAGATGAGAAACATAGACGAGATGGCTTACCTAAGACCCGCAAACAGCATCATACATACCGGGCAAAGCACTCCATGCACGACGCTGCATGGGGACGGCACGGACAGGGTAAGCCCTGTAAAGAACTGAAAAAAAGCGTTAGATGAGAAACATAGACAAGAGGGCTTACCTAAGACCCGCAAACAGCATCATACATACTGGGCAAAGCACTCCATGCACGACGTTGCATGGGGGCGGCACGGACCGGGGAAGCCCTGTAAAAAAAATAAAAAAACATGTTAGATAAGAAACATAGACAAGATGGCTTACCTAAGACCCGCAAACAGCATCATACATACCGGGCAAAGCACTCCATGCACGACGCTGCACAGGGACGGCACGGACCGGGGAAGCCCTGTAAAAAAACAGAAAAAAGCGTTCGATGAGAAACATACACAAGATGGCTTACCTAAGACCCGCAAACAGCATCATATATACCGGGCAAAGCACTACATGCACGACGCTGCACGGGGACGGCACGGACCGGGGAAGCCCTGTAAAAAAACAAAAAAAAATGTGTTCAATGAGAAACATAGACAAGATGGTTTACCTAAGACCCGCAAACAGCATCATACATTCCGGGCAAAGCACTCCATGCACGACGCTGCACGGGGACGGCACGGACCTGGGAAGCCCTGTAAAAAAACTGAAAAAAAGCGTTAGATGAGAAACATAGACAAGATGGCTTACCTAAAACCCGCAAACAGCATCATACATACCGGGCAAAGCACTCCATGCACGACGCTGCACGGGGACGGCACGGACCGCGGAAGCCCTGTAAAAAAACTGCAAAAAAGCGTTAGATGAGAAACATAGACAAGATGGCTTACCTAAGACCCGCAAACAGCATCATACATACCGGGCAAAGCACTCCATGCACGACGCTGCACGGGGACGGCACGGACCAGGGAAGCCCTGTAAAAAAACAGAAAAAAAGCGTTAGATGAGAAACATAGACAAGATGGCTTACCTAAGAACCGCAAACAGCATCATACATACCGGGCAAAGCACTCCATGCACGACGCTGCACAGGGACGGCACGGACCGGGGAAGCCCTGGAAAAAAAGCGTTAGATGAGAAAAATAGACAAGATGGATTACCTAAGACCCGCAAACAGCATCATACATACCGGGCAAAGCACTACATGCACGACGCTGCACGGGGACGGCACGGACCGGGGAAGCCCTTTAAAAAAACAGAAAAAAAGTGTTAGATGAGAAACATAGACAAGATGGCTTACCTAAGACCCGCAAGCAGCATCATACATACCGGGCAAAGCACTCCATGCACGACGCTGCACGGGGGCGGCACGGACCGGGGAAGCCCTGTAAAAAAAAATAAAAAACACGTTAGACAAGAAACAGAGACAAGATGTCTTACCTAAGACCCGCACACAGCATCATACATGTAGGAGAGTAGGGTCTGCAATCCTATGATCACCCAGATTTTTTGCTTTTGCTTCATTGGTTTACGACTTTCTCCGGCTGTGGGCCTGCCAATCAGACCCACAGCCTAGCTGTTCTCTCTCGAAATTAACACACATGTACGTTAGGTGCATCCACTAATTGGAACTGGGTCGCCTTGTCAGTCCCTGTCTCAGCATGCCACAGGTATCCAGGGCATCGGTGTACCCAGGGCCTACCAGGGGCTGAAGCATGTATTATGCCACCCCTGGAATGGCCGCCCAAATCTGACACAACTGGCTGCACGACAGCTGGAGCCACGTGGTGTAATCACCCGTTGCTGTAGGTGTAGTATTCCTACACCTAAACCCTAAAATGGACACATGGATTCCTATCAGTCACTCCTATGGCAGGCCTTATCAATCCTGAAGGCAGAGTGCAGGGAGTCATGTGGGATGGTGCTCTGGCGCGAGCTGAGCCCGTCGGCGGCTTGCGGAACCAAGTCCTAAATAGCCGTTCCATGGTGACGCGGGCCAACTACTTTTAATGCATTTGCTAACTTTGGCCTCACATCACCTATACATGTCGAGTAAGGTGTCATACGAATGGGAATCCGAACCCCTCGCCAGTTCTGGTGACGGGGTTAGCATTCCCCCCTTTTAGAGGGACACGACATGGAAGTAACCTTGAACCCCGGTTAAAGTTGACTCAAGCCTCAGCATCACAAAAGGGATGCTGCCACCAGACACAAGTCTGACCTCCTGCTGCTGGGGGACCTTCCAGCAAGGGGAGCATGGACAAAGGGTTTCCTGTCGAGGGCGGTGTTAGCACCGTCCCAGACAGGGTTTGTGTATCCCAGGTAGGCAGGGCTGAAAGGAAGGTGACTGCAAGTGGCACCCCGGTGCTCACTGTGCATAGCCCGGCTCAAACCAGTTTCGGGGGCACACCAGCCCCTGAGCTGGCGCGAAGCCGGACAAAGGTTAGGGGTGTAACCACCCCCCTCCTGGCTCCACCCATAGGTAGAACCTAGTCACGGGCCAGCCCCTTTTCTTAGAATAAAGGTAGGAGCGAGTCTCCTTCCCAAATTGGATAATCAGATAATCGGATAACTCCGAATCACGAACCACTTTCCACGAAAGGAACTCTTGACTATTTCTGAAGACTCTCCCTTGTGGCTAAGGAGTAGCCACCCTGCACCAGCAGGCACCACCTAAGCGCTTGCGGTTTGCTGTAAGTCTCTCCTACGGATCAAGACTGCCCAGCTCGACGAGACCCGAGTCCCTGCCATCTCTGACCTTTTACCTACCTCATCAGCCCAGCTGAGAGACGGGACCGGCCATCTTCAGAACCTGCACGACGCTTATCTAGCACGCCCACCGAGGGATCCTCGAGTGAGTGCACCTAGGGTTTGAGAAGCCCTAACCCTGAGCAGCTCCAGCATCGAAGTCTGCCTCCCCAGCATCCCCGAGATCTGCGTGGGGGCCCTTCCGCTCCTTGTTGTTCACCGCGTTGTTCGACCACTTGCCGACCGGCTTGTGGCCCTCTTCACGACGCACCACGATTGTTTCATCACTAGTCTGGTTGCTCCAGACTGGCTCTTGCTCCCCTTCAACAGAGGAGTACCACGGACCCACCTGGTCCACTCCCGACGCCATCTTGACTCCCCCGCTTGGGTTGCCTCTGCCAAGATCCGCTGCCCCTTCCTGGGCCCAGCACCATCGACCGCAGACACCTTCGTGGGACAGCTCACCCTCCATCCTGGTCGCCGCCGCGCCTCCTGGTCCGAGGAACAGCCGAGTCCGACGTCACCCACTCACCTGGTCGAGGTGACTTCAGCCGGTACCCTCCTGGTACCCACACGATCGCTGGCTAGCGGTTGAGAACTGAGTCCCCTCTGCTTTCAGGTTTCCTTCATCACCGATCCAGGCTTGGATCGCTCTGAACTTCGTCACTGGTCGCCTGCCAGCAACTTCTTCTTTCAGGCTCCTGAGACTACACGAGGACTCCCGACATCTTGCCGAACTTCACGCAGCCGCAGCCTCCGGGCTAGGTAACTCGAGCATCTCGGTGCTCCATCGCAGGTTCGCTCTACAAGTGTCCAGTTGAACAAGTTACTAACCTTCGGTAACGATGTATCTGTAAGAAACATTAGTTAGTTAGATTCCTCACCTTAGAATATCCCCAGGCGTCAGACTGGATCCGGAAGATTTTTCGTCAGCAATACCCCTTGCGCGTCGCTAGGCGTCGTCTGCGGCTCCGCGTCCGTCGTCGGCGTCGTGCGCCGGGATGACGTCGTCGGAGTACTTAGACGCCGCCCTCGCGCGCTGACGTCAGTTCTTGTACATAGCCTTCCGCGCCAGGAACGCAGAGCCATGCAAAGACCGACACTGGTGCCAAAAATAAAATCTAGGGGCCTGAAAGGACAACCTTAACCCTAGATGTCAGTTCGCAGAACGGGGAGGATGGGAGGGTCGGTGAGGAATCTAACTAACTAATGTTTCTTACAGATACATCGTTACCGAAGGTTAGTAACTTGTTCATCTGAAAGAAACACGTTAGTTAGATTCCTCACCTTAGAATAGATACCCAAGCAATACCATCCCCGGTGGTGGTTCTGCGAACCAAGATCACACCAGAAAGTCCTGGAGGACAGAACGGCCAAAGAAGCCATCCCTCCGGACTTGGCTGTCAAGGCAATAATGCCTGGCAAACGTGTGTAGAGAAGCCCACGTCGCCGCCTGACAGATGTCCTGCAAAGGGACTCCCCGTCCCAAGGCAGTAGTAGCCGCCGTGGCCCGAGTAGAATGGGCGCGCAGCCCAACAGGAGGGTCCTTTTTAGCCAAGGAATAGCAGATTTTTATACACAAAACGACCCACCGAGAGATGGTTCGTTTGTGCACAGCTTTCCCCTTCTTAGCGCCCACGTACCCAACAAAAAGCTGGTCGTCCACCCGGAACTGTTTTGTGCGGTCCAGATAGAAGGAGAGCGCACGTTTTGGGTCCAGACGGTGGAGCCTCTCTTCCTCTTTGGAAGGATGCGGAGGCGGAAAGAAGGTGGGCAAGGTGACAGACTGCCCAAGGTGAAATGGAGTCACCACTTTAGGAAGAAAAGAGGGACGAGGCCGAAGGACAACCTTGTCCGGATGAACAGATAGAAAAGGAGGCTTTGAAGATAAAGCCTGGAGCTCACTCACCCGTCTAGCCGAGGTGATGGCTACCAGAAAAGCAGTCTTTAGAGTTAGAAGACGAAGAGGGCAATTGTGAAGAGGCTCGAAGGGAGCGCACATCAGGAATGTCAAAACCAGATTCAAGTCCCACTGAGGCATTACAAAAGGGACAGGAGGGAACGTGTGTGTAATGCCTTTGAGAAAGCGTGTAACCACAGGGGACTTGAAAAGAGAAGGCTGATCAGGAAGCCGCAAGAAGGCGGAGATGGCAGCAAGATAACCTTTCAGGGTGCCCAGGGCAGAGCCCTGCCGGGCCAGAGAAAGAAGGAAGAGGAGAACCTCAGAAAGAGGGGCGGAAAGGGGATCCACAGCCTTTGCTGTGCACCATGCCACAAATTTGTTCCACCGGCAGGCGTATACCGACTTTGTGGAGGGACGCCTGGCTGCCAGAATGATATCACAGACTTCAGGAGGCAAGTCAAATGGCATCAACTGCCGCCGCTCAATCTCCACGCATGGAGGTGGAGGCTGGACAGGTTCGGGTGGAGGACCGTCCCCTGCTGCTGCGACAGAAGATCCTCCCGAAGGGGCAGACGTATCGGGGGATCGGTCAACAGACTGAGTAGCTCGGGATACCAGTATCTTCGTGCCCAATCCGGAGCCACCAAGATGACTTGGGCCCGGTCGCGCCTGATCTTCTTCAGCACTCTGGGCAGAAGTGGTATAGGCGGAAAGGCGTACAACAGACCGCAACTCCACTCGTGACGAAAAGCGTCGCCGAGCGAGTGCCGCCTTGGAAATTCCAACGCGCAGAACTGCTGACATTGCGCGTTCTCTTCGGTGGCGAATAGATCTAACCAAGGCTCTCCCCACTGCTGAAAGAGGCCTTGCACCACTTCGGAGTTCAGACGCCATTCGTGATCCATCATGCACCGGCGGCTGAGTTCGTCTGCTCTGGCGTTCAGAGAGCCCGCCAGATGTTGAACCACCAGGGTGACGCCCTGGTGTTCCAGCCATGTCCAGAGGCGCAGAGCCTCCTGACAAAGGGTCCACGACCCCACCCCGCCCTGTTTGTTGCAGTACCACATGGCGGTGGTGTTGTCCGTGAACACCTGCACGACACTTCCCCTGACAGAGGGAAGGAAGGCTTTCAGTGCAAGCCGGATCGCTCTCAACTCCAACAGGTTGATGTGGAGACGAGACTCCGCCGGAGACCAGAGGCCTCTGATCTCCGCCTCTCCCATATGGCCACCCCAACCCAGGAGGGACGCATCCGTCACTACGACATGCTCCGGTTGGGGAAGGGAGAGGCTCTTGCCCTTGACCCACTCGCGGTCCGTGAGCCACCACTGCAACTGCTGTGCAGTGCCCTCCGAGATCAAGACATGGTCGGACAGGTTGCCGTGATGCTGGGCCCACTGAAACTTCAGGTCCCACTGCAGAGCCCGCATGCGCCGCCTGGCGTGATGCACTAGTAGGATGCAGGAGGCCATCAGCCCCAGAAGCCGCAACACTAGCCTGACCGAAACCCGGGATAGAGGCCGAAAGATGGGAATCAGGGCCTGTATATCCCGGACCCGCTGTTCCGGTGGATGGACCCGGAACTGCGCCGAATCGAGAACCGCTCCGATGAAGAGGAGCTTCTGAGAGGGACTCAAGTGTGACTTCGGCACGTTGATGGAAAACCCCAGCAAATGCAGGAGATCCGCCGTAGTCTGGAGGTGGGAGACGACTGCCTGGGGCGAGCCCGCCTTCAACAACCAGTCGTCGAGATAGGGGAAGACTGGGACCCCTGATCTGCGCAGATGAGCTGCGACCACCGCCATCACTTTCGTGAACACCCGAGGGGCACTGGTGAGGCCGAAGGGGAGCACGGTAAACTGAAAGTGCTCTTGGCCCACCGTGAACCGCAGGTAACGCCGGTGGGCCGGCAGGACGGGGATATGGAAATATGCGTCCTGCAAGTCCAACGCTACCATCCAGTCTCCAGGGTCTAGGGCAGCTAAAACCTGAGCCAACGTTAGCATCTTGAACCTTTCCTTTCGGAGGAAGGCATTGACGTTCCGGAGGTCCAAGATAGGGCGCAGGCCCCCCTTGCCCTTCTTGGGAACCAGAAAGTAGTGGGAATAACAACCACGACCTACTTCTGGACTCGGAACGCGCTCGACGGCCCCCTTGGCCAAGAGAGCCGAAACTTCCTCGCGGAGAAGATCCAAATGATCCCCCGAGATACGGTGGTGCTGTGGTGGCATGGCTGGAGGGGTCGTCTCGAAGGGGAGGGAGTAGCCCCTTCGGACGATTTGCAGCACCCACCTGTCCGATGTTATGGACCGCCAGTGGAGCAGGTGATGGCGAACTCTGCCGCCCACTGGCGTGGTATGGGCCTGAAAGCTCGGACTAGGAAGGCTTTGAGGCGGATGCTGCCGGGGTGGATGTGGGCTGACCACGTCGGCCTCCATTTCCGCCACGGCGGAAGCCACGTCCGCGACCGCGCGCCGGTTGGTTCTGCGGCTGGTGGCTCTGCGGACGTGAGGAGGCGCCCCTTCCTTGGCCACGAAAGGGGCGAAAAGCGGAGGTGTGCGCCCGCGGAGCCGAGAGGCCCAAGGACTTGGCCGTAGCCCGGGAGTCCTTAAAGCGGTTCAGCGCACTGTCCGCCTTCTCACCAAACAGGCGAGTGCCATCAAAGGGCATGTCCATGAGGGTGTTCTGGACATCCCCGGAAAATGACGTGGACCGCATCCAGGCGTGGCGGCGGAGCGCCACCGTGGTGGAAATCGCCCGACCTAGCGAGTCCGTGGTGTCAAGCCCACATCTTATGGCGTGCCGTGCTGCATCCCTCCCATCGGCCAGAGCCTGGGAAAGACGTGGCCGGACCTCCTCCGGACACAGGGGCAGCACGTCCTCCACCGTATCCCACAGGGAATGGGAATAACGGTCCAAGAGACAGGCGGTATTTAAGGACCGCAGGCCCAAACTAAGGGACGAGAACAGTTTCTTGCCAAACTGCTCGAGTCTCTTGGAATCCCGGTCCGGCGGAGCGGTCGGGAAGGAGGATTGGGAAGTAGAGGCCTGGATAACCAGACTCTCGGGGGTGGGGTGTTGGGACAGGAAGCTGGGGTCGCCCGGAGCAGGGCGGTGGCGCCTGGCAACGTTCCTATCCACAGGAGGAACTGTGGAGGGCTTGGACCAGGTGCCCTGCAGAACGTCAGTGAGGGCCTCGTTAAACGGCAGCAGAGGCTCAGTGGAGCTTGCTGAGGTTTGAAGCACCTCAGTGAGGATGTTGGTCCTCACAGCCACGGCAGGCAACTCGAGCCCAAGGGCCTCAGCCGCCTTGCGCAGCACCACAGAAAATGCTGCACCCTCCTCCGAAGCCACGGTCGGAGGAGAAGTGAATCCAGCGTCTGGCGAGGTGTCCAGCCCGCTGGCCTCCCCCAGTTCATCTGCCCAGTCCTGAGAAAGCTGTGACTGAACAGCCAGAGGGTCCTCGAACCCCTCCCAGTCGCCCCCTTCTTCCGATTCCTGATAAACAGGAGGAATGATCGGAACCGGACTGTAGAGATGGTAGGTCTCTAGCGGCGTCGGATGCGGCGTCGGCGGACGCCGTGCCGGCGTCGGGTCCGGATGAGGGCTAAACTGGGGCGTCGGCGTCACAGGCGTCGGCGTCGGCGGCGCCGGTGACGGCGTCGGTGGTTCAGGCGTCGGCGCCGGTGGAGGAGTGACAAGGTCAACCGGCGTCGACTGGGGCCCAGGCATGGGCCCCGCGGGGACCTGCGGCGTCGAGACCGGAGTCGTCGACGGCGCCGGGGCCGGAGCCGCCGGCACGCGAGGTCGCCCAGTCGAGCCCGCGGGGCCCGAAGGCGCGCCAGCGGGCGTCGACGGCGGGGCCAGGCTCCTCATGGCCGAGAGGAAGGCGCTGATCTCCGCCGGCGCCGCGTCAGCCCCAGGGACCGGAAGGTATGGGGGCGGACGCGGCACCTGCGGCTCCGCCGGAGCCGCGGGGGTGGAACCACTTGGACCCTCGGCCGAGTCGCGCGACCGGCGAGGGGAGTCCGAAGAGCGATGTCGCCTCTTGGACTTCTTTGAGTGCTTGGACTTACCCGACGACTTGGAGCCCGACGATCGATGGTGGCGTCGGCTAGGGCTCCGCGAGCGATCCTTGGACCTCCTCCTGGACCGGGATCGCTCCCGCCTAGCTTTCGAAGTCAGGGCCTGGCAGTCGTTGCACGACTCCGCGTCGTGGTCGAGGCCTAAGCAATAGAGGCACCGGCGGTGGTGATCGGTCACCGACATCAGTCGATGACAGTCTTCACAAGCCTTGAACCCAGGCATCCTACCGGCACCAGATGTCGACAGACAGGGATCAAAAATGATCAAAAAGAGTTAGTCAAAAAAAGACTAAAAGGGGTAGCTCTCCCGGATCTGCGCTTACTGGCGCGGAAAAAAGAAGAACTGACGTCAGCGCGCGAGGGCGGCGTCTAAGTACTCCGACGACGTCATCCCGGCGCACGACGCCGACGACGGACGCGGAGCCGCAGACGACGCCTAGCGACGCGCAAGGGGTATTGCTGACGAAAAATCTTCCGGATCCAGTCTGACGCCTGGGGATATTCTAAGGTGAGGAATCTAACTAACGTGTTTCTTTCAGATCCTTTTTTCGTTTAGTCCCACTGATCGGATCACTCCGGAATCAGTACCTCCAGACTCTAACCATTCGCATTTCACTGTTAGTGTAGATGGTTTCTCGTGCCCCTCGGGCATTTGTGTAAATTGTGCAACTGAAGTATTTTCCTAAGAGTTTTGTAGTGTGCTTAGCTCCCTGACTCATAAAGAGCCAGGGTAGTCTTGTTATAAATAAATATCCTTTTATTTTCATAACAACTTGTGTGGTGTCCTTTCACTTGGTGTTCAAGGGGTATATGTGATGGTAAACAGCTGGCTTAACACGCCCTCTAGAGTTTAGCCTAAAGACTGCTCGTATCCACGCTACTAGGATAGCTGGTCTATAAGGTTGACTTACAACCAATCATCAATAAGGGTCGTTTGGAATGATACACAGTGATCACTAGAATAGTGAGCACTACATATCAGGCCAACTTCTCACATTGGTGAGCAGCGGGTGGGATTTGAGCTTGCTGTTGTTTTACCACACACGTATCATAAGAATATCGCAGTGAAAGATCACATAAGTACCCAGGTACATATAACTTAACTTAGAATACTCCGAGTTCTACTGAACCGGCTGTTGTAGTGTAACAGGGCTTAGCACACCCTGACTACAACTCTTAGCAAGGGATCAGTAGGTAAACCCATAGTGTAGGTAGGTGCAACACTTACACCTCACTAGAAAAGCATGTCGATCCACGGAGAGTCTTCGCAGACTCCCTTAGTGGTCAGTGACCCTCCACAGGTCGTGTCACGATATGCAACTCTTAGCTTCAAGGAGATGCGACAACTGTGTGCCTCCAGGAAGCTAAACCAGGGTTCTAACCCTACCATCGCAATTCTGATAGGTCTCTTAGAGGCGTACGATGCTAGGAGGTCCTCTAACACAGGTCCCCCCAGTGCAGATGGGAACATGCCGCCCTTAGAGGGAACCCTCGGTGACCCAGACCTCGACCTCCACACAGAGGACGAGGACGAGTTGTCGGGAGACGAGGCAGACAAAGGTCCAGTGGTAGTCGGCAGGCTTACGAGGACCAACTTAAGCAGGCATGAGAATGGAGCTGGGGGAGCCCCGGGCCCACGCTCAAGCAGGCTTAACCTTGGGAACGGACGAGCTAGGTCTCTCTCCAGAGGCTCTGGCAGATCGGTTCATACACATGTCTCTCAGGCATCTTCTCAGAGAGGAATGACTTCCCCTCAGAGGAGGGAGCATGAAGCAAAGATGCGGGAGGTCAATCTGAGGATCGAGCGGGAAGAACTTGCCCTCGCCAAAGAAAGACTTGCCTTGGCCCGAGAGCAGAAATTAAGTGGGTTAGATCCCGCTGGTGGCAGCATTCTCAATAGAGAGAAAGACAGGGGTATAGACACTAGACACCTGAGTAAAATAGTGCCCCCCTTTAAACAAGGGGACGACATCCACAAGTGGATAACTGCCTTGGAGAGGGCCTGCACTGTCCAGTGCGTCCCCCCAAGTCAGTGGGCAGCTATACTGTGGCTTTCCTTTGAAGGTAAAGGAAGGGACAAGCTCCTCACTACAAGAGCTGAGGATGCTAACAACTACCAAGTCCTGAAGAACACACTGATTGATGGGTTCGGCTTAACCACGGAACAGTACCGGGTGCTGTTCAGGGACACCCAGAAAATTCAGTCTCAGGATTGGGCTGACTTTGTCGATTGTGCCACTAAGGCTTTGGAAGGCTGGTTGCTGGGTAGCAAGGTTACTGATTACACAGGATTGTACAATCTTATCATGCGAGAACAGATTTTAAATAACTGTCAGAACCAATTGTTGCATCAGCACCTTGTCGACTCGGATCTGACCTCTCCCCAAGAATTGGGAAAGAAGGCGGACAGATGGGTCAGAACAAGGGTCAAGCAGAACCAGAATCAGAACCAGGGTGGTCAGAAGAAAGCAGACCAAAAGGGTAACAAGAACGAACAAAATGACCAGAAGTCTTCGACAGGTCCCCAACAAACCAAAGAGGGTGGGGGTCAGGCTTCACAGAAGAAGAAGACTCAAGAAGGCCAGTCAAAAAGGTGGTGCCAATACTGTAAAAGTAAGACTCACTGGTTTAGTGAGTGCACCAAGAAAGGAGGGCAAACTCCTACCACTGCAGCCCCTAAGGCACCTGCGCCCCCTAGTACAGTCAGCAGTGGTAGTGCGCCTCCCAAGGCATTAGTTGGGTTAACCTTGGGAACCGAGGGGAGTGACGACTTAGTCGGCACGCTCACTCAGGCCGTCCTTGTCTGTACAGGGGATATGGATATGTCCCCTGATGCCAGTCCCAATACTTTGGGCAAATACAGGCAGACACCTTTGATAAATGGAAGAGTGGCTCAGGCCTACAGGGACACGTGTGCCAGTGTCACCATGGTGACGCCTAACTTCGTGGACCCTGGACAGATCATGCTAGGTACCAGTTACCTAGTGACCAATGCCAGCAACGTCACTACCAATCACAGTATGGCAGTTGTTGATTTCTCCTGGGGAGGGGTAAGTGGCCCGAAAAAGGTTGTGGTTAGTTCAGACCTCCCCGTAGAATGTCTGTTGGGCAATGATTTGGAAACGTCACAATGGTCAGAAGTGGAGCAGAGGACTCACATGGAAATGTTAGGTTTGCCAGCACATGTCCTTGCTGTGACCAGGTCACAGGCCAAAAGATGCCCCACTGAACAGGTGCTGGATCCTGGAAGAACGGACCAGACACCTTCCAAGAAAAGGAGCAGTAAGGGTAAGGCTTCGCCTTCCCCCTTGCCCCAGGTCGTGGATCAAGTCTCCGAGGAGGCTGACCTTAAAGAACTGAGGGAAACTGAGCCGCAAGAGCTTGAACCTGGTCAGGTTGAGTTTCTGGGCTCAGGGGGACCCTCCAGGGAAGACCTGGGGAAGGCACAGTTAGACTGCCCCTCACTTGAACCCCTCAGACAGCAGGCCGCTGCTGAGGCTGCAGGGAACGCCACAGGTACCCACAGAGTGTACTGGGACGATGGACTCCTGTACTCTGAGGCAAGAGACCCCAAACCTGGTGCGACCAGGAGGCTGGTCATCCCCTTGTCTCTGAGAGGTTTCCTTCTCACCTTGGCCCACGAGATTCCCCTTGCAGGTCACTTAGGCCAGAATAAGACTTGGGACAGAATTGTTCCACACTTTCACTGGCCCCACATGTCCGAAGATACGAAGGAGTTTTGCCGCTCCTGTGTCACTTGCCAAGCCAGTGGTAAGTCAGGTGGCACGACAAAGGCCCCCCTCATACCACTACCAGTGGTGGCGGTACCCTTTGAACGAGTGGGGATCGACATTGTCGGACCAATGGAACCCCAGACAGCATCAGGGCACAAGTTTATACTGGTGGTGGTGGACCACGCCACCAGGTATCCTGAAGCTATTCCCCTTAGGACCACTACGGCACCTGTGGTGGCACGGGCCCTACTTGGAGTGTTCTCCAGAGTGGGCTTCCCTAAGGAGGTCGTCTCAGACAGAGGTGCAAACTTCATGTCGGGATATCTGACTGCTATGTGGAAGGAATGTGGTGTCAACTACAAGTTCACCACACCCTATCACCCACAATGCAATGGGCTTGTTGAGAGGTTCAACAGGACCCTAAAAGGGATGATTCACGGACTACCTGAAAAGCTTCGGCGGAGATGGGATGTCCTGATACCCTGCCTCTTGTTCGCCTACAGAGAGGTCCCGCAGAAGGGGGTTGGCTACAGCCCTTTTGAGCTTCTGTTCGGACATCCTGTAAGGGGACCCCTTTGTTTGGTAAAGGAAGGATGGGAGAGACCTCTCAGAAAGCCGGCATCAAACATTGTGGACTATGTACTCGGTCTCCGCTCGCGGATGGCGGAGTACATGGAAAAGGCGTCTAAAAACCTGGAGGCGAGCCAAGAATTACAGAAAGCTTGGCACGACCAAAAGGCTGTTCTGACTGTGTACCAGCCTGGACAGAAGGTGTGGGTGCTGGAGCCAGTGGCCCCAGCAGCACTCAAAGACAAATGGTCTGGGCCCCACACGATCATTGAGCAAAAGGGAGAGGTCACCTACTTGGTAGACCTGGGAACTCCCCGGAGCCCCCACAGGGTGCTCCATGTAAACAGGCTCAAGGCATATGTCGACAGGGAGGGCATGGGCTTGCTCATGGCCACAGATGAGGGACAGGAGGAGGAGAGTGACCCTCTCCCAGACCTGCTCTCTCAGAACCCTGACGATGGATCAGTAGATGGTGTTGTCTTTTGTGGCAGCCTCTCTGGACATCAACAAGAGGATTGTAAACAGGTTCTTCAATCCTTTCGACATATGTTCTCTCTGACACCCAGTCAGACCAAGTGGTGTAACCACGAGGTCGACACTGGGGACAGTCTGCCCGTAAAGAGTAAAATCTATCGGCAACCTGATCATGTCAGAGACTGCATCAAGACAGAGGTGCAGAAAATGTTGGAGCTGGGAGTCATTGAACCCTCGGACAGCCCCTGGGCTAGTCCCGTAGTGCTCGTGCCGAAACCTCACACCCAGGGCGGTAAGAAAGAGATGAGGTTTTGCGTGGACTACAGAGGTCTCAATGCGGTCACTAAGACCGACGCCCACCCGATACCAAGAGCAGACGAACTTATCGACCGGTTGGCCTCGGCCAACTACTTAAGTACGTTTGACCTGACAGCTGGGTATTGGCAAATCAGGTTAGCTGAGGAGGCCAAGCCCAAAACAGCATTTTCTACCCCGGGTGGGCATTATCAGTTCGTGGTAATGCCCTTTGGTTTGAAAAATGCACCTGCCACCTTCCAAAGGCTGGTGAATCGAGTTCTCCCTGGGTTGGACGACTTCTGTGCGGCGTATCTGGATGATATCGCTGTCTTTAGCTCCACCTGGGAGGATCACCTGGTCCACCTGAGGAAAGTGTTAGAGGCCCTGCAGAAGGCAGGCCTCACTATCAAGGCCACCAAGTGCCAGATAGGGCAGACACAGGTTGTATACCTGGGCCACCTTGTAGGTGGAGGCCAGGTTCAACCATTGGAGAGCAAAATACAGGCCATCCAGGACTGGGCTCCTCCAACCACCCAGACTCAGGTTCGAGCTTTCTTGGGCCTGACTGGTTATTACCGGAAATTTGTCAGAAATTATGGATCCATTGTGACCCCGCTAAACGACCTGACAAGTAAAAAGATGCCAAAAAAAGTTCAGTGGACAGCAAGCTGTCAGAAGGCATTCGATGACCTAAAGCAGGCCATGTGCACAGCACCTATCCTAAAGAGTCCAGACTACTCCAAACCATTCATTGTCCAAACAGACGCTTCGGAGCTGGGTGTGGGAGCTGTTCTATCGCAACTGAATTTTGATGGTCATGACCAGCCCATAGCTTTTATTAGCAGGAGGCTGACCCCCAGAGAGAAGAATTGGTCAGCTATTGAGAGGGAGGCCTTTGCTGTGGTTTGGGCCCTGAAGAAGTTGAGGCCATACTTGTTTGGCACTCACTTCAAGATTCAGACCGACCATAAGCCCCTCTTGTGGCTAAATCAAATGAAGGGTGAAAACCCCAAACTACTTAGGTGGTCCATTTCCCTACAGGGGATGGACTTCACAGTGGAGCATAGACCTGGCACTGATCATGGCAATGCAGATGGGCTCTCCAGGTATTTCCACTTAGAGCAAGAAGACTCACCTGGTCAAGGTTAGCTTATTGTCCCAAAGTTTGGGGGGGGTCATGTAGGAGAGTAGGGTCTGCAATCCTATGATCACCCAGATTTTTTGCTTTTGCTTCATTGGTTTACGACTTTCTCCGGCTGTGGGCCTGCCAATCAGACCCACAGCCTAGCTGTTCTCTCTCGAAATTAACACACATGTACGTTAGGTGCATCCACTAATTGGAACTGGGTCGCCTAGTCAGTCCCTGTCTCAGCATGCCACAGGTATCCAGGGCATCGGTGTACCCAGGGCCTACCAGGGGCTGAAGCATGTATTATGCCACCCCTGGAATGGCCGCCCAAATCTGACACAACTGGCTGCACGACAGCTGGAGCCACGTGGTGTAATCACCCGTTGCTGTAGGTGTAGTATTCCTACACCTAAACCCTAAAATGGACACATGGATTCCTATCAGTCACTCCTATGGCAGGCCTTATCAATCCTGAAGGCAGAGTGCAGGGAGTCATGTGGGATGGTGCTCTGGCGCGAGCTGAGCCCGTCGGCGGCTTGCGGAACCAAGTCCTAAATAGCCGTTCCATGGTGACGCGGGCCAACTACTTTTAATGCATTTGCTAACTTTGGCCTCACATCACCTATACATGTCGAGTAAGGTGTCATACGAATGGGAATCCGAACCCCTCGCCAGTTCTGGTGACGGGGTTAGCATTCCCCCCTTTTAGAGGGACACGACATGGAAGTAACCTTGAACCCCGGTTAAAGTTGACTCAAGCCTCAGCATCACAAAAGGGATGCTGCCACCAGACACAAGTCTGACCTCCTGCTGCTGGGGGACCTTCCAGCAAGGGGAGCTTGGACAAAGGGTTTCCTGTCGAGGGCGGTGTTAGCACCGTCCCAGACAGGGTTTGTGTATCCCAGGTAGGCAGGGCTGAAAGGAAGGTGACTGCAAGTGGCACCCCGGTGCTCACTGTGCATAGCCCGGCTCAAACCAGTTTCGGGGGCACACCAGCCCCTGAGCTGGCGCGAAGCCGGACAAAGGTTAGGGGTGTAACCACCCCCCTCCTGGCTCCACCCATAGGTAGAACCTAGTCACGGGCCAGCCCCTTTTCTTAGAATAAAGGTAGGAGCGAGTCCCCTTCCCAAATTGGATAATCAGATAATCGGATAACTCCGAATCACGAACCACTTTCCACGAAAGGAACTCTTGACTATTTCTGAAGACTCTCCCTTGTGGCTAAGGAGTAGCCACCCTGCACCAGCAGGCACCACCTAAGCGCTTGCGGTTTGCTGTAAGTCTCTCCTACGGATCAAGACTGCCCAGCTCGACGAGACCCGAGTCCCTGCCATCTCTGACCTTTTACCTACCTCATCAGCCCAGCTGAGAGACGTAGGTGTGACGAGACCTGCGGGACCGGCCATCTTCAGAACCTGCACGACGCTTATCTAGCACGCCCACCGAGGGACCCTCGAGTGAGTGCACCTAGGGTTTGAGAAGCCCTAACCCTGAGCAGCTCCAGCATCGAAGTCTGCCTCCCCAGCATCCCCGAGATCTGCGTGGGGGCCCTTCCGCTCCTTGTTGTTCACCGCGTTGTTCGACCACTTGCCGACCGGCTTGTGGCCCTCTTCACGACGCACCACGATTGTTTCATCACTAGTCTGGTTGCTCCAGACTGGCTCTTGCTCCCCTTCAACAGAGGAGTACCACGGACCCACCTGGTCCACTCCCGACGCCATCTTGACTCCCCCGCTTGGGTTGCCTCTGCCAAGATCCGCTGCCCCTTCCTGGGCCCAGCACCATCGACCGCAGACACCTTCGTGGGACAGCTCGCCCTCCATCCTGGTCGCCGCCGCGCCTCCTGGTCCGAGGAACAGCCGAGTCCGACGTCACCCACTCACCTGGTCGAGGTGACTTCAGCCGGTACCCTCCTGGTACCCACACGATCGCTGGCTAGCGGTTGAGAACTGAGTCCCCTCTGCTTTCAGGTTTCCTTCATCACCGATCCAGGCTTGGATCGCTCTGAACATCGTCACTGGTTGCCTGCCAGCAACTTCTTCTTTCAGGCTCCTGAGACTACACGAGGACTCCCGACATCTTGCCGAACTTCACGCAGCCGAAGCCTCCGGGCTAGGTAACTCGAGCATCTCGGTGCTCCATCGCAGGTTCGCTCTACAAGTGTCCAGTTCCTTTTGTCGTTTAGTCCCACTGATCGGATCACTCCGGAATCAGTACCTCCAGACTCTAACCATTCGCATTTCACTGTTAGTGTAGATGGTTTCTCGTGCCCCTCGGGCATTTGTGTAAATTGTGCAACTGAAGTATTTTCCTAGGAGTTTTGTAGTGTGCTTAGCTCCCTGACTCATAAAGAGCCAGGGTAGTCTTGTTATAAATAAATATCCTTTTATTTTCATAACAACTTGTGTGGTGTCCTTTCACTTGGTGTTCAAGGGGTATATGTGATGGTAAACAGCTGGCTTAACACGCCCTCTAGAGTTTAGCCTAAAGACTGCTCGTATCCACGCTACTAGGATAGCTGGTCTATAAGGTTGACTTACAACCAATCATCAATAAGGGTCGTTTGGAATGATACACAGTGATCACTAGAATAGTGAGCACTACATATCAGGCCAACTTCTCACAATACATACCAGGCAAAGCACTCCATGCACGACGCTGCACAGGGACGGCACGGACCGGGGAAGCCCTGTAAAAAAACAGAAAAAAAGCGTTAGATTAGAAACATAGACAAGATGGCTTACCTAAGACCCGCAAACAGTTTCATACATACCGGGCAAAGCACTCCATGCACGACGCTGCACGGGGACTGCACGGACCGCGGAAGCCCTGTAAAAAAACAGAAAAAAAGCGTTAGATGAGAAACATAGACGAGATGGCTTACCTAAGACCCGCAAACAGCATCATACATACCGGGCAAAGCACTCCATGCACGACGCTGCACGGGGACGGCACGGACAGGGTAAGCCCTGTAAAAAAACTGAAAAAAAGCGTTAGATGAGAAACATAGACAAGATGGCTTACCTAAGACCCGCAAACAGCATCATACCTACCGGGCAAAGCACTCCATGCACGACGCTGCACGGGGACGGCACGGACCGGGGAAGCCCTGTAAAAAAACAGAAAAAAAGCGTTAGATGAGAAACATAGACAAGATGGCTTACCTAAGACCCGCAAACAGCATCATACATACCGGGCCAAGCACTCCATGCACGACACTGCATGGGGACGGCACGGACCGGGGAATCCCTGTAAAAAAACAGAAAAAAGCATTAGATGAGAAACATAGACAAGATGGCTTACCTAAGACCCGCAAGCAGCATCATACATACCGGGCAAAGCACTCCATGCACGACGCTGCACGGACCGGGGAAGCCCTGTAAAAAAAACCCTAAAAAACACGTTAGACAAGAAACATAGACAAGATATCTTATCTAAGACTCGTACACAGCATCATACATACCAGGCAAAGCACTCCATGCACGACGCTGCACAGGGACGGCACGGACCGGGGAAGTCCTGTAAAAAAACAGAAAAAAAGCGTTAGATGAGAAACATAGACAAGATGGCTTACCTAAGACCCGCAAACAGCATCATACATACCGGGCAAAGCACTCCATGCACGACGCTGCACGGGGGCGGCACGGAGCAGGGAAGCCCTGTAAAAAAAATAAAAAAACATGTTAGATGAGAAACATAGACAAGATGGCTTACCTAAGACCCGCAAACAGCATCATACATACCGGGCAAAGCACTCCATGCACGACGCTGCACAGGGACGGCACGGCCTGGGGAAGCCCTGTAAAAAAACTGAAAAAAAGCGTTAGATGAGAAAAATAGACAAGATGGATTACCTAAGACCCGCAAACAGCATCATACATACCGGGCAAAGCACTACATGCATGACGCTGCACGGGGACGGCACGGACCGGGGAAGCCCTGTAAAAAAACAGAAAAAAAGCGTTAGATGAGAAACATAGACAAGATGGCTTACCTAAGACCCGCAAGCAGCATCATACATACCGGGCAAAGCACTCCATGCACGACGCTGCACGGGGGCGGCGCGGACCGGGGAAGCCCTGTAAAAAAAAAAAAAAACACGTTAGACAAGAAACAGGGACAAGATGTCTTACCTAAGACCCGCACACAGCATCATACATACCAGGCAAAGCACTCCATGCACGACGCTGCACAGGGACGGCACGGACCGGGGAAGCCCTGTAAAAAAACAGAAAAAAAGCGTTAGATTAGAAACATAGACAAGATGGCTTACCTAAGACCCGCAAACAGTTTCATACATACCGGGCAAAGCACTCCATGCACGACGCTGCACGGGGACAGCACGGACCGCGGAAGCCCTGTAAAAAAACAGAAAAAAAGCGTTAGATGAGAAACATAGACGAGATGGCTTACCTAAGACCCGCAAACAGCATCATACATACCGGGCAAAGCACTCCATGCACGACGCTGCATGGGGACGGCACGGACAGGGTAAGCCCTGTAAAAAAACTGAAAAAAAGCGTTAGATGAGAAACATAGACAAGATGGCTTATCTAAGACCCGCAAACAGCATCATACCTACCGGGCAAAGCACTCCATGCACGACGCTGCACGGGGACGGCACGGACCGGGGAAGCCCTGTAAAAAAACAGAAAAAAAGCGTTAGATGAGAAACATAGATAAGATGGCTTACCTATGACCCGCAAACAGCATCATACATACCGGGCCAAGCACTCCATGCACGACGCTGCACGGGGACGGCACGGACCGGGGAATCCCTGTAAAAAAACAGAAAAAAAGCATTAGATGAGAAACATAGACAAGATGGCTTACCTAAGACCCGCAAGCAGCATCATACATACCGGGCAAAGCACTCCATGCACGACGCTGCACGGACCGGGGAAGCCCTGTAAAAAAAAAACTAAAAAACACGTTAGACAAGAAACATAAACAAGATGTCTTACCTAAGACCCGCACACAGCATCATACATACCAGGCAAAGCACTCCATGTACGATGCTGCACAGGGACGGCACGGACCGGGGAAGTCCTGTAAAAAAACAGAAAAAAAGCATTAGATGAGAAACATAGACAAGATGGCTTACCTAAGACCCGCAAACAGCATCATACATACCGGGCAAAGCACTCCATGCACGACGCTGCAAGGGGACAGCACGGACAGGGGAAGCCCTGTAAAAAAACAGAAAAAAAGCGTTAGATGAGAAATATAGAAAAGATGGCTTACCTAAGACCCGCAAACAGCATCATACATACCGGGCAAAGCACTCCATGCACGATGCTGCACGGGGCGGCACGGACCGGGGAAGCCCTGTAAAAAAACTGAAAAAAAGCATTAGATGAGAAACATAGACAAGATGGCTTACCTAAGTCCCGCAAACAGCATCATACATACTGGGCAAAGCACTCCATGCACGACGTTGCATGGGGGCGGCACGGACCGGGGAAGCCCTGTAAAAAAAATAAAAAAACATGTTAGATAAGAAACATAGACAAGATGGCTTACCTAAGACCCGCAAACAGCATCATACATACCGGGCAAAGCACTCCATGCACGACGCTGCACAGGGACGGCACGGACCGGGGAAGCCCTGTAAAAAACAGAAAAAAGCGTTAGATGAGAAACATACACAAGATGGCTTACCTAAGACCCGCAAACAGCATCATATAGACCGGGCAAAGCACTACATGCACGACGCTGCACGGGGACGGCACGGACCGGGGAAGCCCTGTAAAAAAACAAAAAAAAAAGTGTTCAATGAGAAACATAGACAAGATGGTTTACCTAAGACCCGCAAACAGCATCATACATTCCGGGCAAAGCACTCCATGCACGACGCTGCACGGGGACGGCACGGACCTGGGAAGCCCTGTAAAAAAACTGAAAAAAAGCGTTAGATGAGAAACATAGACAAGATGGCTTACCTAAAACCCGCAAACAGCATCATACATACCGGGCAAAGCACTCCATGCACGACGCTGCACGGGGACGGCACGGACCGCGGAAGCCCTGTAAAAAAACTGCAAAAAAGCGTTAGATGAGAAACATAGACAAGATGGCTTACCTAAGACCCGCAAACAGCATCATACATACCGGGCAAAGCACTCCATGCACGACGCTGCACGGGGACGGCACGGACCAGGGAAGCCCTGTAAAAAAACAGAAAAAAAGCGTTAGATGAGAAACATAGACGAGATGGCTTACCTAAGACCCGCAAACAGCATCATACATACCGGGCAAAGCACTCCATGCACGACGCTGCATGGGGACGGCACGGACAGGGTAAGCCCTGTAAAGAACTGAAAAAAAGCGTTAGATGAGAAACATTGACAAGAAGGCTTACCTAAGACCCGCAAACAGCATCATACATACCGGGCAAAGCACTCTATGCACGACGCTGCCCGGGGACGGCACGGACCGGGGAAGCCCTGTAAAAAAAACAGAAAAAAGCGTTAGATGAGAAACATAGACAAGATGGCTTACCTAAGAACCACAAACAGCATCATACATACCGGGCAAAGCACTCCATGCACGACGCTGCACGGGGACGGCACGGACCGGGAAAGCCCTGTAAAAAAAACAGAAAAAAGCGTTAGATGAGAAACATAGACAAGATGGCTTACCTAAGACCTGCAAGCAGCATCATACATACCGGGCAAAGCACTCCATGCACGACGCTGCACGGGGGCGGCACGGAGCGGGGAAGCCCTGTAAAAAAACAGAAAAAAGCATTAGATGAGAAACATTGACAAGATGGCTTACCTAAGACCGGCAAACAGCATCATACATACCAGGCAAAGCACTCCATGCACGACGCTGCACGGGGACGGCACGGACCGTGGAAGCCCTGTAAAAAAACAGAAAAAAAGCGTTAGATGAGAAACATAGACAAGATGGCTTACCTAAGACCCGCAAACAGCATCATACATACCGGGCAAAGCACTCCATGCACGACGCTGCATGGGGACGGCACGGACCGGGGAAGCCCTGTAAAAAAACAGAAAAAAAGCGTTAGATGAGAAACATAGACAAGATAGCTTACCTAAGACCCGCAAACAGCATCATACATACCGGGCAAAGCACTCCATGCACGACGCTGCACAGGGACGGCACGGACCGCGGAAGCCCTGTAAAAAAACTGCAAAAAAGCGTTAGATGAGAAACATAGACAAGATGGCTTACCTAAGACCCGCAAACAGCATCATACATACCGGGCAAAGCACTCCATGCACGACGCTGCACGGGGACGGCACGGACCAGGGAAGCCCTGTAAAAAAACTGCAAAAAAGCGTTAGATGAGAAACATAGACAAGATGGCTTACCTAAGACCCGCAAACAGTTTCATACATACCGGGCAAAGCACTCCATGCACGACGCTGCACGGGGACAGCACGGACCGCGGAAGCCCTGTAAAAAAACAGAAAAAAAGCGTTAGATGAGAAACATAGACGAGATGGCTTACCTAAGACCCGCAAACAGCATCATACATACCGGGCAAAGCACTCCATGCACGACGCTGCATGGGGACGGCACGGACAGGGTAAGCCCTGTAAAAAAACAGAAAAAAAGCGTTAGATGAGAAACATAGACAAGATGGCTTATCTAAGACCCGCAAACAGCATCATACCTACCGGGCAAAGCACTCCATGCACGACGCTGCACGGGGACGGCACGGACCGGGGAAGCCCTGTAAAAAAACAGAAAAAAAGCGTTAGATGAGAAACATAGATAAGATGGCTTACCTATGACCCGCAAACAGCATCATACATACCGGGCCAAGCACTCCATGCACGACGCTGCACGGGGACAGCACGGACCGGGGAATCCCTGTAAAAAAACAGAAAAAAAGCATTAGATGAGAAACATAGACAAGATGGCTTACCTAAGACCCGCAAGCAGCATCATACATACCGGGCAAAGCACTCCATGCACGACGCTGCACGGACCGGGGAAGCCCTGTAAAAAAAAAACTAAAAAACACGTTAGACAAGAAACATAAACAAGATGTCTTACCTAAGACCCGCACACAGCATCATACATACCAGGCAAAGCACTCCATGCACGACGCTGCACAGGGACGGCACGGACCGGGGAAGTCCTGTAAAAAAACAGAAAAAAAGCATTAGATGAGAAACATAGACAAGATGGCTTACCTAAGACCCGCAAACAGCATCATACATACCGGGCAAAGCACTCCATGCACGACGCTGCAAGGGGACAGCACGGACAGGGGAAGCCCTGTAAAAAAACAGAAAAAAAGCGTTAGATGAGAAATATAGACAAGATGGCTTACCTAAGACCCGCAAACAGCATCATACATACCGGGCAAAGCACTCCATGCACGATGCTGCACGGGGCGGCACGGACCGGGGAAGCCCTGTAAAAAAACTGAAAAAAAGCATTAGATGAGAAACATAGACAAGATGGCTTACCTAAGTCCCGCAAACAGCATCATACATACTGGGCAAAGCACTCCATGCACGACGTTGCATGGGGGCGGCACGGACCGGGGAAGCCCTGTAAAAAAAATAAAAAAACATGTTAGATAAGAAACATAGACAAGATGGCTTACCTAAGACCCGCAAACAGCATCATACATACCGGGCAAAGCACTCCATGCACGACGCTGCACAGGGACGGCACGGACCGGGGAAGCCCTGTAAAAAAACAGAAAAAAGCGTTAGATGAGAAACATACACAAGATGGCTTACCTAAGACCCGCAAACAGCATCATATAGACCGGGCAAAGCACTACATGCACGACGCTGCACGGGGACGGCACGGACCGGGGAAGCCCTGTAAAAAAACAAAAAAAAAAGTGTTCAATGAGAAACATAGACAAGATGGTTTACCTAAGACCCGCAAACAGCATCATACATTCCGGGCAAAGCACTCCATGCACGACGCTGCACGGGGACGGCACGGACCTGGGAAGCCCTGTAAAAAAACTGAAAAAAAGCGTTAGATGAGAAACATAGACAAGATGGCTTACCTAAAACCCGCAAACAGCATCATACATACCGGGCAAAGCACTCCATGCACGACGCTGCACGGGGACGGCACGGACCGCGGAAGCCCTGTAAAAAAACTGCAAAAAAGCGTTAGATGAGAAACATAGACAAGATGGCTTACCTAAGACCCGCAAACAGCATCATACATACCGGGCAAAGCACTCCATGCACGACGCTGCACGGGGACGGCACGGACCAGGGAAGCCCTGTAAAAAAACAGAAAAAAAGCGTTAGATGAGAAACATAGACGAGATGGCTTACCTAAGACCCGCAAACAGCATCATACATACCGGGCAAAGCACTCCATGCACGACGCTGCATGGGGACGGCACGGACAGGGTAAGCCCTGTAAAGAACTGAAAAAAAGCGTTAGATGAGAAACATTGACAAGAAGGCTTACCTAAGACCCGCAAACAGCATCATACATACCGGGCAAAGCACTCTATGCACGACGCTGCCCGGGGACGGCACGGACCGGGGAAGCCCTGTAAAAAAAACAGAAAAAAGCGTTAGATGAGAAACATAGACAAGATGGCTTACCTAAGAACCACAAACAGCATCATACATACCGGGCAAAGCACTCCATGCACGACGCTGCACGGGGACGGCACGGACCGGGAAAGCCCTGTAAAAAAAACAGAAAAAAGCGTTAGATGAGAAACATAGACAAGATGGCTTACCTAAGACCTGCAAGCAGCATCATACATACCGGGCAAAGCACTCCATGCACGACGCTGCACGGGGGCGGCACGGAGCGGGGAAGCCCTGTAAAAAAACAGAAAAAAGCGTTAGATGAGAAACATTGACAAGATGGCTTACCTAAGACCGGCAAACAGCATCATACATACCAGGCAAAGCACTCCATGCACGACGCCGCACGGGGACGGCACGGACCGTGGAAGCCCTGTAAAAAAACAGAAAAAAAGCGTTAGATGAGAAACATAGACAAGATGGCTTACCTAAGACCCGCAAACAGCATCATACATACCGGGCAAAGCACTCCATGCACGACGCTGCATGGGGACGGCACGGACCGGGGAAGCCCTGTAAAAAAACAGAAAAAAAGCGTTAGATGAGAAACATAGACAAGATGGCTTACCTAAGACCCGCAAACAGCATCATACATACTGGGCAAAGCACTCCATGCACGACGTTGCATGGGGGCGGCACGGACCGGGGAAGCCCTGTAAAAAAAATAAAAAAACATGTTAGATAAGAAACATAGACAAGATAGCTTACCTAAGACCCGCAAACAGCATCATACATACCGGGCAAAGCACTCCATGCACGACGCTGCACAGGGACGGCACGGACCGCGGAAGCCCTGTAAAAAAACTGCAAAAAAGCGTTAGATGAGAAACATAGACAAGATGGCTTACCTAAGACCCGCAAACAGCATCATACATACCGGGCAAAGCACTCCATGCACGACGCTGCACGGGGACGGCACGGACCAGGGAAGCCCTGTAAAAAAACAGAAAAAAAGCGTTAGATGAGAAACATAGACAAGATGGCTTACCTAAGAACCGCAAACAGCATCATACATACCGGGCAAAGCACTCCATGCACGACGCTGCACAGGGACGGCACGGACCGGGGAAGCCCTGGAAAAAAAGCGTTAGATGAGAAAAATAGACAAGATGGATTACCTAAGACCCGCAAACAGCATCATACATACCGGGCAAAGCACTACATGCACGACGCTGCACAGGGACGGCACGGACCGGGGAAGTCCTGTAAAAAAACAGAAAAAAAGCGTTAGATGAGAAACATAGACAAGATGGCTTACCTAAGACCCGCAAACAGCATCATACATACCGGGCAAAGCACTCCATGCACGACGCTGCACGGGGGCGGCACGGAGCAGGGAAGCCCTGTAAAAAAAAAAAAAACCACGTTAGACAAGAAACAGGGACAAGATGTCTTACCTAAGACCCGCACACAGCATCATACATACCAGGCAAAGCACTCCATGCACGACGCTGCACAGGGACGGCACGGATCGGGGAAGCCCTGTAAAAAAACAGAAAAAAAGCGTTAGATTAGAAACATAGACAATATGGCTTACCTAAGACCCGCAAACAGTTTCATACATACCGGGCAAAGCACTCCATGCACGACGCTGCACGGGGACAGCACGGACCGCGGAAGCCCTGTAAAAAAACAGAAAAAAAGCGTTAGATGAGAAACATAGACGAGATGGCTTACCTAAGACCCGCAAACAGCATCATACATACCGGGCAAAGCACTCCATGCACGACGCTGCATGGGGACGGCACGGACAGGGTAAGCCCTGTAAAAAAACTGAAAAAAAGCGTTAGATGAGAAACATAGACAAGATGGCTTATCTAAGACCCGCAAACAGCATCATACCTACTGGGCAAAGCACTCCATGCACGACGCTGCACGGGGACGGCACGGACCGGGGAAGCCCTGTAAAAAAACAGAAAAAAAGCGTTAGATGAGAAACATAGATAAGATGGCTTACCTACGACCCGCAAACAGCATCATACATACCGGGCCAAGCACTCCATGCACGACGCTGCACGGGGACGGCACGGACCAGGGAATCCCTGTAAAAAAACAGAAAAAAAGCATTAGATGAGAAACATAGACAAGATGGCTTACCTAAGACCCGCAAGCAGCATCATACATACCGGGTGTGAGAAGTTGGCCTGATGTATGATGTCACTAGTTATAGTGTACACCTTATATCAGTCCAAATACCCTTATGGTGATTGGTTGTAAAGTCAACCTTATAGACCAGCTATCCTAGTGGTAGCATGGACAAGAGCAGTCTTAGGCTAAACTCTGAATGGCATGTGAAGCCAGCTGTGATACCATATATAATCCCTTGAATACCAAATGAAAGGACACCACAACAGATATATATATAAAATAAAGTGTATTTATTCTAAGCAAACCCTCAGCACTCTTTATGAGTTTAGAGGTAAGTACAACACAGTCTTATTAATGCATACAGTAAGTCACACAGGTAAGTAATACAGTTAGGCCCTAGGGGCCACGCAAACCATATACTAAATAAGTGGTATAAGAACCACTGTCACGGAAATAGAATAGGCCTAGGCCTAGGGAATCGCTGGGGCTACACTACACTAGCGTTAGTTAGGGAGTGGGAGGCCCACGGGATTCGTGTGCAGAGTGGAAACACTCACGCGTAATGCGTAAAAGTCAATAGCAATGTTACAGTTTAGAAATAGATAGATTTAGGACACTTCCGGAGTAGCTAGGAAGTTGAGACTTGAAAACTAGACACTAGGATAGTCACTATCCTGATGAGCACCGGAGTACCCAAGTTACCTAGCCCACAGGCTGCGGGTGCATAGGGGTGAAGATGCGTCGTTTTCGTCGTCGACTCCTATGGATGCCTGAAGAAAGATGCTGACAGGCAGTCAGGGGAGAGTGTCCGGTGGATCCCAAGGCTGGGATCACGAAGAGAAGAAACCTGCAAGCAGAAGGGACAGAGTCAAGGTCACTAGCCAGTGACCACGTGGAACCAGGAAGGAACCAGGCGATGTCGTGAAGAGTTGCAGGTGAAGGTGAAGCTTGTCGCTGGAGCCAGGAGGACCAGGAAGCGTCGAGGACGACCAGGACCAGGAGGCGAGCTGTCCCACGAAGGCTCTTGCTGTCGGCGGCGTCGAAGTTGGACTAGGACTCACCAAGCCTTGGCAAGCGGAACCCACGAAGAACAAGGGACTTGCTTCTGGTGCAGACCAGGAAGGTCTGGGGTGCTTCTTCTTTGCAGAGAAGCGGGAGCCAGTCTGGAGGAGCCAAACCAGCGCAGAAGATTTTAGGGAGCGTCGTCACAAAGGCCACTAGCCAGCGGGCAAGCAACCGGACAGACGCGGCAAGCAGGAAAATGCTGAAGGGCCCCACGCAGGACTCGTGGAGTGTGGGGGGCTGGTCTTCGGTGCAGATGGTGCTTGGGGTTGGGGCTTCTCAATCCCCGGTGCACAACTTCGAGGGTACCTCAGAAGCTGCGCTGTAAGTTACTAGCCACTTTTCCCAGGTAGCCGGTCCCACGTCGCTCGTCGCCTCCACGGATCTCAGCTCTGCTGCAGATGTGGATGAGGGTCGGAGAAGTCTGGAAATCAAGGCTCTGGTCGGGCTCTGCAGTCGGTTCCTCGTCGAACGTTTCACAAAGCAAAGGGTAGTCACTTGATGGTGCCTGTTTGCACAGGGTAGCCACTCCTTGGCTACAAGGGAGATTCTTCAGTCTTCTTCTTTCGTCGAATGTCGAAGGTCCAGAGTTTCTGTTCAGTTTTGCAGGTTCAGGATAATCTAAAGTCTTGAGGCCCAACTCCCACTCTTATACTAATCTGGGGGGCTGGGATACCTGCTAGGTCACGCCTTATGGGTGGGACCTGGGAGGGGGTGGTTACACCCACTTCCCTTTGTCCAGTTTCGCGCCAGAGCTGGGGCTGGAGTGCCCCAGCGCCGGTTTGAACTGGACTATGCAAGGAACACCTTGTGTGCCCCAGGCATGTCTCATTCCTTTCAGCCCACCCTGCCCCAATACACTAAAGGCTGTCTGGGGAGGTGCTAGCACCTCCCCAAGCAGGAAACCTATTGTCCAGGCCTCCCTGGCTGGGATCCCTCCCAGCAGCAGGAGGTCAGACTTGTGTCGTGGCAGCAGCATCCATTTTGTGATGCTGAGGCTTTGGTCAGAGGCTAACAGTTGAAGTATGATTTTAACATGTCTTTCCCTCTAGAAGGGGGGAATAATATTCTCATGTCCAGAAATGGCATGGGGGTATTATTCCCGAGTGTTAGACACCTTACACGACATGCTTTGATAAAGCCAAACCATAGTTACCATAACCGTCTAAGATTATAAGGCACTTTAAGAGTATATGGTAGGCTATATCATAGAACAGCTATAAGGACATGGTTCCGAAAGCTGCAGACAGGCTCAGCTCATGCTAGAGCACCATCTCACATGGTACCAAGCACTCTGCCTCCAGGATTGTCAAGGCCTGCCATAGGAGTGACTGATAGGTACACATGTGTCTATATGTAAGTTAGGTATAGGAATACTACACCTAAGCAAGGGGTGATTACACGACCTTGCCCCAGCTGAGTGATCAGCCAGTTGTGTCAAAATGGAAGGCCAGGCCAGGGGTGGCACAATACATGCTGCAGCCCCTGGTAGGCCTAGGGTACACCTATGCCCTGGGTACCTAGGGTACACTGTACAGGGGCCAATAAGGTGATCCTATCCAAATGGGTTATGCACCTAAAGTACATAGTAGTAATTTAGAGAGAGAACAGCAGGGCTGTGGGTCTGATTAGCAGGCCCACAGCCACATCTAAGTCGTAAACCAGTAAAGCAAAAGCAAAAAGTGGGGGTGAACATAGAAAGCAGACCCTACTCTCCTACACAACCCCCCCCCAAACTTAGGGACATTAAACTAACCTTGACCAGTTGAGTCTTCATGTTCTAAGTGGAAATATCTGGAGAGTCCATCTGCATTGGCATGGTCAGTCCCAGGTCTATGTTCCACTGTGAAGTCCATCCCCTGTAGGGAAATGGACCACCTAAGAAGTTTGGGATTTTCACCCTTCATCTGATTTAGCCACAAGAGGGGCTTATGGTCTGTCTGAATCTTGAAGTGAGTGCCAAACAAGTATGGCCTCAGCTTCTTCAGGGCCCAAACCACAGCAAAGGCCTCCCTCTCAATAGCTGACCAACGTTTCTCTCTAGGGGTCAGCCTTCTACTTATAAAAGCAATGGGCTGGTCTTGACCATCTACATTCAGTTGTGAAAGAACAGCTCCCACACCTAACTCAGAAGCATCTGTCTGGACAATGAACTCTTTGGAGTAGTCTGGACTTTTCAGAATAGGTGCACTGCACATGGCCTGCTTCAGGTCATCAAATGCTTTTTGACAGCTTGCTGTCCACTGAACTTTCTTTGGCATCTTCTTGGAGGTCAAGTCATTAAGTGGTGTCACTATGGACCCATAGTTCTTAACAAACTTTCTGTAGTACCCAGACAGGCCCAAGAAAGCTCTGACCTGAGTCTGGGTAGTTGGAGGAGCCCAGTCCTTTATGGTCTGGATCTTGCTCTCCAGTGGTTGAACCTGACCCCCACCAACTAGGTGGCCCAGGTATACAACCTTGCTCTGCCCTATCTGGCACTTAGTGGCCTTGATAGTGAGGCCTGCCTTTTGCAGGGCCTCTAAAACATTCCTCAGGTGGACCAGGTGATCCTCCCAGGTGGAGCTAAAGACAGCAATATCATCAAGATAAGCTGCACAATAATCATCCAACCCAGTAAGGACTTGATTCACCAGCCTTTGGAAAGTGGCAGGTGCATTCTTCAAACCAAAGGGCATTACCACAAATTGATAATGTCCTCCTGGGGTCGAGAAAGCAGTTTTGGCCTTTGCACTCTCAGCTAGTCTGATTTGCCAGTAGCCTGCTGTTAGGTCAAATGTGCTCAAAAACTTAGCAGCTGCCAGTCTGTCAATGAGCTCATCTGCCCTAGGTATTGGGTGGGCATCTGTCCTAGTGACAGCATTGAGACCTCTGTAATCCACGCAAAACCTCATCTCTCTCTTACCATCTTGGGTGTGAGGTTTTGGCACAAGGACTACAGGACTAGCCCAAGGGCTCTCTGAAGGTTCAATGACTCCCAGCTCCAACATCTTTTGTACCTCAACTTTTATGCAGTCCCTGACATGGTCAGGTTGCCTGTAGATTTTACTCTTCACAGGCAGACTGTCACCAGTGTCCACCTCATGGGTGCACCAGTTTGTCTGACTTGGGGTCAGAGAGAACATATGTCTGTAGGCCTGCAGAACTTGTCTGCAGTCCTGTTGCTGATGGACAGTGAGGCTGTCAGAAAAGACCACACCATCAACTGAGCCATCATCAGGGTTCTGAGTCAACAGGTCTGGGAGAGGGTCACTCTCTTCCTCCTGCCCCTCATCTGTAGCCATGAGTAGCCCCATGTCTGCCCTGTCAACATATGCCTTCAATCTGTTGACATGAAGCACCCTGTGGGGGCTTCTGGGAGTCCCAAGGTCCACCAAGTAGGTGACTTCTCCCTTTTTCTCAACAATAGTGTGGGGTCCAGACCATTTGTCTTGGAGTGCTGCTGGGGCCACTGGCTCCAACACCCACACTTTCTGTCCTGGCTGGTAAACAGTCAGTACAGCCTTTTGGTCATGCCAAGCTTTTTGGAGTTCTTGGCTTGCCTCAAGGTTTTTAGAAGCCTTCTTCATATACTCTGCCATCCTGGAGCGGAGACCAAGTACATAATCCACTATGTCTAGTTTGGGTTGTCTGAGAGGTCTCTCCCATCCTTCCTTCACCAAACACAGGGGTCCTCTTACAGGATGCCCAAACAAAAGCTCAAAAGGGCTGTAGCCAACCCCCTTTTGTGGGACCTCTCTGTAAGCAAACAGAAGGCAGGGTAAAAGGATGTCCCATCTTCGCCTAAGCTTGTCTGGTAATCCTTTTATCATTCCCTTTAGGGTCTTGTTGAATCTCTCAACAAGCCCATTGCACTGTGGGTGATAGGGTGTGGTGAACTTATAGTTAACACCACACTCCTTCCACATTGCAGTCAAGTATCCTGACATAAAGTTGGCACCTCTGTCAGAAATGACCTCCTTTGGAAAGCCCACTCTGGAGAATACTCCAAGCAGGGCCCTTGCCACAACAGGAGCTGTTGTGGTCCTCAGGGGAATTGCTTCTGGGTACCTGGTGGCATGGTCCACTATCACCAGTATGAATCTGTGCCCAGATGCTGTTTGTGGGTCCATTGGTCCTACAATATCTATGCCCACTCTTTCAAAGGGGACCCCCACCACAGGTAGTGGTATGAGGGGGGCCTTTGTGGTGCCACCTGATTTGCCACTGGCTTGGCAGGTGACACAGGAGCGACAAAACTCCTTAGTATCTTCTGACATATGGGGCCAGTGAAAGTGAGGGACAAGCCTGTCCCAAGTCTTGTTCTGGCCTAAATGTCCTGCAAGGGGAATATCATGGGCCAAGGTTAGAAGGAAGCCCCTGAACTTCAGTGGTATGACCAACCTCCTGGATGCACCAGGCTTGGGGTCTCTAGCCTCTGAGTACAGTAGCCCTTCATCCCAATACACTCTATGGGTACCTTGAGCATTCCCTGCAGCCTCAGCAGCAGCCAGCTGTCTGAGGGGTTCAAGAGAGGGGCAGTCTAATTGAGCCTGCCTCAGATCTGCCCTGGAAGGTCCCCCTGTCCCAAGAAACTCAACCTGATCAGGTTCAAGTTCTTCTAGGACAGTTCCTTCAGGGCTTTCAGAATCATCCTCCTGGGAGGGCTGATCCACCACCTGAGGCAGGGGGGAAGGCACAGCCTTAACCCTACTGCTCTTTCTCTTGGAGTGTGACTGGTCCATAGTTTCAGGATCCAGCACTTGTTCAGTGTTGCACTTTTTGGCCTGTGACCTGGTCACAGCAAGGACATGTGCATCTATCCCCAGCATTTCTGCATGGGTCCTATACTCCACTTCAGACCAAACTGAAGTTTCAAGATCATTGCCCAGTAAACACTCTACAGGAAGGTCTGAACTAACAACAACTTTCTTGAGGCCAGTTACCCCTCCCCAGGAGAAGTTAACAATAGCCACACTATGGGAGGTAGTGGCATTGCTAGCGTTGGTCACTAGGTAATTCTCACCTAGTATGATCTGTCCAGGGTCCACAAAAGCAGGTGTCACCATTGTGACACTAGCCCCAGTGTCCCTGTAGGCCTGAGCCATTCTTTGGTTGATAAAAGGTGTCTGTCTGTACTTGCCCAGGTTACTGGGGCCTACAGTAGAGGACAAAGCTAAGTCCCCATCACAGATCAGGACAGCCTGAGTAGGCACTCTGACTAGGCCAGAATCCTCCTCAGTTCCCAGGGTTAACCCTACTACACCCTTTTGCTGGGAACCACCACTTACAGCTGAACTAGGGGGTACAGTTGCCTTAGGGGCAATGGTGGCTGGGGGCTTATCCTTTTTGGTGCACTCACTAAACCAATGTGAGGTAGACTTACAATAGTTGCACCATGGTTTCTTTTGGCCTTCTTTCTTCTTATCCTTTTTGGAACCACCCTCCCCCTGAGCCTTTTGGGGGCCTGGTGAAGACTTCTGGTCTTTTTGTTTCTGCTCATTACCCTTCTGGTCTGCCTTTTTCTGATCACCGCCCTGGTTCTGGTTTTTCTGCTTAACTCTAGTCCTGACCCATCTATCTGCCTTCTTTCCCAATTCTTGGGGAGAAGTCAGATCAGAATCAATCAGGTGTTGATGCAATAGCTGGTTTTGACAGTTGTTAAGTATTTGTTCTCTCATGATCAAATTATACAATCCTGTATAGTCCTTAACCTTACTTCCCAATAGCCAGCCTTCCAGAGCCTTAGTGGCACAATCTACAAAGTCAGTCCAGTCCTGAGTCTGTGTCTTCTGGGTATCCCTGAACAACAACCTGTATTGTTCAGTGGTTAGGCCAAACCCATCAATCAGAGCACTCTTCAGGACAGTGTAATTATCTGCATCCTCATCACTAACTGTGAGGAGCTTGTCTCTTCCTTTCTCAGAGAAGGAGAGCCACAAGATAGCTGCCCACTGACTTTGGGGTACCTGCTGTACTTTGCAAGCTCTCTCCAAAGCAGTTATCCATTTGTGGATGTCATCCCCACACTTGTAGGGAGGGACAATCTTGCTCAGGTTTCTATTATCATAGTGCCTGTCTCTATCTCTAGGAATGTTGCTGCCACCAGTGGGTTCTAACCCACTTAACTTTTGTTCTCTAGCCAGAGCAAGCTTCTCTTTGGCAAGGGCAAGTTCTTCCCTCTGAATCCTCAGATTAGCCTCCCTCATTCTGGCTGCATGCTCCTTTCTCTCAGGTGAAGTCATTCCCCTGTGAGAGGAAGCATTAGAGGTGTTAGAGACATGGGAGTGGATGGATTCCCTTGAAGGGGATCTGTCCCTCCTGCTTCTCTGTGAATGTCTACTTGTGGGTCTGTATGGGGGGACCCCATGCAAACTCCCATGTAAACTTAAGTTAGCCTGGCTAAGTCTCCTTACTTGGCTCTGGCTGTCTACCTCCCCATCTGAAGGCCCATCTGACTCCTCTGTGGTGGGTAGACCCTCCTCTGCGCCTAGGGCACCTTCCTGTGATGCCCTCTGAGCATCATACTCCTCTAGGAGTTGTCTTAACTGAAGGAGGGTAGGGTTTGCACCCTGTTTTATTCCTCTGGAGGTACACAATTGTCTCATCTCCTGGAATGTTAAGGTATCATACCTAGAGGGGGTCTTCTGCAGACCTGCCCCTCCTGAGAGAGCATCTACTTGATCTCCTCCCAGAGGCATGATCTAGTGAGGGTGTGGTGTGTGCACCTACCTACACTAGTTGTATCTACTAAACCTTTCTAGTAGTTGTAGTCAGGGTGTGTTATTCCCTTCAACCTACAACTACAAAGTCCAGTAGGACTTAAGTATAATAATCTATGTTATATGTACCTAGACAATATCTGTGTGATCTTTCAATTTAGTATCTCAAGATTACAATGGTATTACAACAGCAAGCTCAGATCCCAACCGCTGCTCACCAATGTGAGAAGTTGGCCTGATGTATGATGTCACTAGTTATAGTGTACACCTTATATCAGTCCAAATACCCTTATGGTGATTGGTTGTAAAGTCAACCTTATAGACCAGCTATCCTAGTGGTAGCATGGACAAGAGCAGTCTTAGGCTAAACTCTGAATGGCATGTGAAGCCAGCTGTGATACCATATATAATCCCTTGAATACCAAATGAAAGGACACCACAACAGATATATATATAAAATAAAGTGTATTTATTCTAAGCAAACCCTCAGCACTCTTTATGAGTTTAGAGGTAAGTACAACACAGTCTTATTAATGCATACAGTAAGTCACACAGGTAAGTAATACAGTTAGGCCCTAGGGGCCACGCAAACCATATACTAAATAAGTGGTATAAGAACCACTGTCACGGAAATAGAATAGGCCTAGGCCTAGGGAATCGCTGGGGCTACACTACACTAGCGTTAGTTAGGGAGTGGGAGGCCCACGGGATTCGTGTGCAGAGTGGAAACACTCACGCGTAATGCGTAAAAGTCAATAGCAATGTTACAGTTTAGAAATAGATAGATTTAGGACACTTCCGGAGTAGCTAGGAAGTTGAGACTTGAAAACTAGACACTAGGATAGTCACTATCCTGATGAGCACCGGAGTACCCAAGTTACCTAGCCCACAGGCTGCGGGTGCATAGGGGTGAAGATGCGTCGTTTTCGTCGTCGACTCCTATGGATGCCTGAAGAAAGATGCTGACAGGCAGTCAGGGGAGAGTGTCCGGTGGATCCCAAGGCTGGGATCACGAAGAGAAGAAACCTGCAAGCAGAAGGGACAGAGTCAAGGTCACTAGCCAGTGACCACGTGGAACCAGGAAGGAACCAGGCGATGTCGTGAAGAGTTGCAGGTGAAGGTGAAGCTTGTCGCTGGAGCCAGGAGGACCAGGAAGCGTCGAGGACGACCAGGACCAGGAGGCGAGCTGTCCCACGAAGGCTCTTGCTGTCGGCGGCGTCGAAGTTGGACTAGGACTCACCAAGCCTTGGCAAGCGGAACCCACGAAGAACAAGGGACTTGCTTCTGGTGCAGACCAGGAAGGTCTGGGGTGCTTCTTCTTTGCAGAGAAGCGGGAGCCAGTCTGGAGGAGCCAAACCAGCGCAGAAGATTTTAGGGAGCGTCGTCACAAAGGCCACTAGCCAGCGGGCAAGCAACCGGACAGACGCGGCAAGCAGGAAAATGCTGAAGGGCCCCACGCAGGACTCGTGGAGTGTGGGGGGCTGGTCTTCGGTGCAGATGGTGCTTGGGGTTGGGGCTTCTCAATCCCCGGTGCACAACTTCGAGGGTACCTCAGAAGCTGCGCTGTAAGTTACTAGCCACTTTTCCCAGGTAGCCGGTCCCACGTCGCTCGTCGCCTCCACGGATCTCAGCTCTGCTGCAGATGTGGATGAGGGTCGGAGAAGTCTGGAAATCAAGGCTCTGGTCGGGCTCTGCAGTCGGTTCCTCGTCGAACGTTTCACAAAGCAAAGGGTAGTCACTTGATGGTGCCTGTTTGCACAGGGTAGCCACTCCTTGGCTACAAGGGAGATTCTTCAGTCTTCTTCTTTCGTCGAATGTCGAAGGTCCAGAGTTTCTGTTCAGTTTTGCAGGTTCAGGATAATCTAAAGTCTTGAGGCCCAACTCCCACTCTTATACTAATCTGGGGGGCTGGGATACCTGCTAGGTCACGCCTTATGGGTGGGACCTGGGAGGGGGTGGTTACACCCACTTCCCTTTGTCCAGTTTCGCGCCAGAGCTGGGGCTGGAGTGCCCCAGCGCCGGTTTGAACTGGACTATGCAAGGAACACCTTGTGTGCCCCAGGCATGTCTCATTCCTTTCAGCCCACCCTGCCCCAATACACTAAAGGCTGTCTGGGGAGGTGCTAGCACCTCCCCAAGCAGGAAACCTATTGTCCAGGCCTCCCTGGCTGGGATCCCTCCCAGCAGCAGGAGGTCAGACTTGTGTCGTGGCAGCAGCATCCATTTTGTGATGCTGAGGCTTTGGTCAGAGGCTAACAGTTGAAGTATGATTTTAACATGTCTTTCCCTCTAGAAGGGGGGAATAATATTCTCATGTCCAGAAATGGCATGGGGGTATTATTCCCGAGTGTTAGACACCTTACACGACATGCTTTGATAAAGCCAAACCATAGTTACCATAACCGTCTAAGATTATAAGGCACTTTAAGAGTATATGGTAGGCTATATCATAGAACAGCTATAAGGACATGGTTCCGAAAGCTGCAGACAGGCTCAGCTCATGCTAGAGCACCATCTCACATGGTACCAAGCACTCTGCCTCCAGGATTGTCAAGGCCTGCCATAGGAGTGACTGATAGGTACACATGTGTCTATATGTAAGTTAGGTATAGGAATACTACACCTAAGCAAGGGGTGATTACACGACCTTGCCCCAGCTGAGTGATCAGCCAGTTGTGTCAAAATGGAAGGCCAGGCCAGGGGTGGCACAATACATGCTGCAGCCCCTGGTAGGCCTAGGGTACACCTATGCCCTGGGTACCTAGGGTACACTGTACAGGGGCCAATAAGGTGATCCTATCCAAATGGGTTATGCACCTAAAGTACATAGTAGTAATTTAGAGAGAGAACAGCAGGGCTGTGGGTCTGATTAGCAGGCCCACAGCCACATCTAAGTCGTAAACCAGTAAAGCAAAAGCAAAAAGTGGGGGTGAACATAGAAAGCAGACCCTACTCTCCTACACCGGGCAAAGCACTCCATGCACAACGCTGCACGGACCGGGGAAGCCCTGTAAAAAAAAAACTAAAAAACACGTTAGACAAGAAAAACAAACAAGATGTCTTACCTAAGACCCGCACACAGCATCATACATACCAGGCAAAGCACTCCATGCACGACGCTGCACAGGGACGGCACGGACCGGGGAAGTCCTGTAAAAAAACAGAAAAAAAGCATTAGATGAGAAACATAGACAAGATGGCTTACCTAAGACCCGCAAACAGCATCATACATACCGGGCAAAGCACTCCATGCACGACGCTGCAAGGGGACGGCACGGACCTGGGAAGCCCTGTAAAAAAACAGAAAAAAAGCGTTAGATGGGAAACATAGACAAGATGTCTTACCTAAGACCCGCAAACAGCATCATACATTCCGGGCAAAGCACTCCATGCACGACGCTGCACGGACTGGGGAAGCCCTGTAAAAAAAAAACTAAAAAACACGTTAGACAAGAAAAATAAACAAGATGTCTTACCTAAGACCCGCACACAGCATCATACATACCAGGCAAAGCACTCCATGCACGACGCTGCACAGGGACGGCACGGACCGGGGAAGTCCTGTAAAAAAACAGAAAAAAAGCATTAGATGAGAAACATAGACAAGATGGCTTACCTAAGACCCGCAAACAGCATCATACATACCGGGCAAAGCACTCCATGCACGACGCTGCAAGGGGACGGCACGGACAGGGGAAGCCCTGTAAAAAAACAGAAAAAAAGCGTTAGATGAGAAATATAGACAAGATGGCTTACCTAAGACCCGCACACAGCATCATACATACCAGGCAAAGCACTCCATGCACGACGCTGCATCCACGCACCCCGGTCTTTTATGTACTCCCTAAAGTACACAAAGATCAACACCATCCACCTGGGAGACCAATTGTCTCCGGGTGCGAGTCACTAACAGAACCCATTTCAAAATTTGTGGACTTTTTCTTGAAACCTTTCATGCCAGAAGTAAAATCTTATCTGAAGGATACCACCGATTTCTTAATTAAACTGGAAACAATGGATTTCGAAGAAGACTCACAATTTTTGGTGACATTAGATGTTACATCATTGTACACGGAGAACCCGCAAGATGAAGGACTAGCAGTGATTAAAACATTCTTTTAAGCAGACCCAAACCTGAAAAAATCCCGACAGAGTTCATCATGGAGCTAGCCACGTTTGCTTTAAAGAACAACTTTTTTTGCTTCAAAGAGGACTTTTATTTTCAAATCAAAGGCGTGGCGATGGGCTGTCCCTTCGCCCCTGAGCTAGCGGTCCTCTATATGTCCAAATATGAGGATAAATTTGTCCATAATAACAATCCATTTGCCGATTGTATCAGTAGCTGGGTCCGATACATCGACGATGTTTTCATGGTATGGTCAGGTGATGAGCAAAAGCTACAATCCTTTGTCAATTGGCTCAACAACAGGACTCCGGATATAAAATTCAGTATGAACTGTTCCAAAACCAAAATGCCTTTCCTGGACGTTGAGGTTTACCCTACTAATGGACGTCTAATGACGACGTTATACAAGAAAGAAACTGACCGAAATCGAGCGCTACATTATTCCAGCAACCACCCACGCAGTCTAAGAGAGAACTTGCCCTATGGGCAATTCCTGCGAATCCGCAGGAATTGCTCATTCAAAGACGAATATTTTTTTCATGCAGAGAAGCTTAAGGCGAACCTTCTGGCTAGAGGCTACCCGAAAAAACTTTTGAAAAGAGCCATAAAAAGAGCATGGTGGACACCACGAGAAACATTACTGGAAAGACGTGAAAAATCACAAACGGAGAGAATGGTTTGTGTCTCGACATTCAATCCAACATCAAATTGGTTTAAGAAAATTATTAATCAAAATTGGCATCTGATCAAGAACCTGGACAATACATTCAATGAGAGCCCGCTATTTGCATTTAGGAAAGACAAAAACATTGCCAACCATGTAGTGCGAGCCGCACTACCTAAGACTAAAAGCACCGACATAAGAAATATGTTGTGCTTACCGCCCATAAAAGGACATCACAGATGCGGAAAATGTATATGCTGCGACTCAACCATTGAAGGAAATCTATTTGCCCACAATGGGATCTATTGGAAACATGAGAGTTTCTCCAATTGTAAATCTAAGTTCGTAGTCTATGGCATCAGCTGCCCATGCAATAAACTTTATATTGGCAAGACTAACCAGGAGATAAGGTTCCGAATCCAGCAACATAAATCTCGGATTCGCAAAAATGTTCCAAATGCACCGCTAGTGAATCATTGGGTGCTGCAAAAACATACTGAAATGGATTTCAAATGGTCAGTGATATCAAGAGTTGAACAAGACCAGAGAGGTGGAGACTTGGACACTAAACTACTCCAGAGAGAAGCCATGCTCATTATCAAATTCAACACGTCGGTAGACGGACTGAATGAACTCTCCGAGATATACAACTTATGAGTGGCATTTATTCAGTTACCGAGCAAAATCTCGTCCTCATACCACAGATGTGAAACACTCCAAACCATATGCGCAGTGGTTGCCCTACGCAGCAAGACACTTCACATTAACGATTTGACTGGATTTAGTCCAACCAGCGCTCTCCACTTCGTCCTTTCACCACTGATATAATATAATATACTCAAGTCATATGCGCAGTGTTGTCATAATGCAGCAAGACATTTTACGCTCACGTTTTGACTTGATTCAGTCCAACTAGCGCTCTTTACCAAACAAACGCGCTAGCTTTGGCGTCTCTGCCATTTGCAAACCTCTTTCAAACTACAGATTCTCCTAACACCTCCGGTCAGACTACGACTCCCAGAATCCTCTCAATCACGCCCTTTGCGTATGGTTTAAAGATGCCCCAATAGGATTACAGGTACCTAACGGGTGATTAACTCCCAGAAAAAAAGACACGGACAACGCCGGTTCTCCAGGTAACAGTTCCTCGCTTTCAGAATAGATCACACGAACACCGTAGGACTTTCCTGGCATTAGTAACCTGACGTAGCCCCTTCTTCACCTTTAGAGACTTTGACTGTGGCATAATCTTCAAAACGGCCGGCTAAACCCACGCCGCGCTAGTTCCTGCTCCGGACATCAGACGACCGAGCAGTAGATCTTTCCTCCATTCCCCCCTCCCTTGGAGGTAAGCGCTCTGAGACCTTTTCAAAACATTTCAGGTCCACACATTGTTGGCGATAGGACGCGCCTTTATTTTATGTCGCTCTTGCTTTCAGATATCGTTCAGTACCTATCAACGCTCGGAAAACCCCGTGCTTGTTTCTGATTGCAGACAGAATCACCTTCAGTTAACCAGACACCGTTCTACACACCCGTAAGCCTCTCTAATAATAACCAGACTACGTGTTTATGTCGTCTCTATGTCGTATGGGTGTGTCTATTACTAAAAAGGATGTAAGGTGGCGATCTAGATTAGACTCCACAGAAATAGGTAACCATGTCGGCTTTCCCTTTCTTTAGGGTTTGGGCTGAGTTCTCCGTTCCTTAGACTAAGGTAAGATTCCCTTTTTGACCATGCGGTTTTTCACTTACAAAGTGGGCCAGCTTAGTAAATCTTGTTTCCCTGCTTTGTTTGCAGTCTAGTGTCGGTCCTGATGAGAATCCCTGCCAACTAAGGGATTCGAAACGCGTAGACCTTGTTTTTTCTACGGCCAATTTTGCAAAAAAACAGCATTAAGCCTCATCATTATGTACAGTAGTGGTTTGATGGCCTTTGTGTAAAGATTATTAATTGAAGATTTCTGTCGTATGTTGTATGTTATTGTGGGTGCATGAGTAGTATGAGTAGTATGAATGTTGGCCTCATGGGTGAGTGTATGAATGAACACAGTGGTGTCTAAGTGTTTTCAATATTGTCATTTTCAAGTCAAGTTTTTTATGTTTTTTGTAATGAATATGCACTGTTTCAGTTAAAAATGTTTCTAAACGTGAACTAAAAAGATTTTTCACAGGATTAAATCCGACGAAACAATTGGTTGTCAGTGCCCTTGTTTTATTCAGGCCACGGGAATTGTAGGCAAATTTACACGCAGCATTGGCTTGTTTTTTGTTCTTTCATTATAATTGGTTTGGCCTTGCTGCCATACGAGCCAGAACCCCCTTTGGTTTTCTATGCTGCACAGGGACGGCACGGACCGGGGAAGCCCTGTAAAAAAACAGAAAAAAAGCGTTAGATGAGAAACATAGACAAGATGGCTTACCTAAGACCCGCAAACAGCATCATACATACCGGGCAAAGCACTCCATGCACAACGCTGCATGGGGATGGCACGGACAGGGGAAGCCCTGTAAAAAAACAGAAAAAAAGCGTTAGATGAGAAACATAGACAAGATGGCTTACCTAAGACCCGCAAACAGCATCATACATACCAGGCAAAGCACTGCATGCACGACACTGGACGGGGACGGCACGGACCCGGGAAGCCCTGTAAAAAAACTGAAAAAAAGCGTTTGATGAGAAACATAGACAAGATGGCTTACCTAAGACCCGCAAACAGCATCATACATACCGGGCCAAGCACTCCATGCACGACGCTGCACAGGGACGGCACGGACCGGGGCAGTCCTGTAAAAAAACAGAAAAAAGCGTTAGATGAGAAACATAGACAAGATGTCTTACCTAAGACCCGCAAACAGAATCATACATACCGGGCAAAGCACTCCATGCACGACGCTGCACAGGGACGGCACGGACCGGGGAAGCCCTGTAAAAAAACAGAAAAAAAGCGTTAGATGAGAAACATAGACAAGATGGCTTACCTAAGACCGGCAAACAGCATCATACATACCGGGCAAGCACTCCATGCACGACGCTGCACGGGGACGGCACGGACCGCGGAAGCCCTGTAAAAAAACAGAAAAAAAGCGTTAGATGAGAAACATAGACAAGATGGCTTACCTAAGACCCGCAAATAGCATCATACATACCGGGCAAAGCACTCCATGCACGACGCTGCATGGGGACGGCACGGACCGGGGAAGCCCTGTAAAAAAACAGAAAAAAAGCGTTAGATGAGAAACATAGACAAGATGGCTTACCTTAGACCCGCAAACAGCATCATACATACCGGGCAAAGCACTCCATGCACGACACTGCACGGGGACAGCATGGACCGGGGTAGCCCTGTAAAAAAACAGAAAAAAAGCGTTAGATGAGAAACATAGACAAGATGGCTTACCTAAGACCCGCAAACAGCATCATACATACCTGGCCAAGCACTCCATGCACGACGCTGCACAGGGACGGCACAGACCAGGGAAGCCCTGTAAAAAAACAGAAAAAAAGCGTTAGATGAGAAACATAGACAAGATGTCTTACCTAAGACCCGCAAACAGCATCATACATACCAGGCAAAGCACTCCATGCACGACGCTGCACAGGGACGGCACGGACCGGGGAAGCCCGGTAAAAAAACAGAAAAAAAGTGTTAGATGAGAAACATAGACAAGATGGCTTACCTAAGACCCGCAAACAGCATCATACATACCGGGCAAAGCACTACATGCACGACGCTGCACGGGGACGGCACGGAGCGGGGAAGCCCTGTAAAAAAACAGAAAAAAAGCGTTCGATGAGAAACATAGACAAGATGGCTTACCTAAGACCCGCAAGCAGCATCATACATACCGGGCAAAGGACTCCATGCACGACGCTGCACGGGGGCGGCACGGACCGGGGAAGCCCTGTAAAAAAAAAAAAAAAACACGTTAGATAAGAAACATAGACAAGATGTCTTACCTAACACCCGCAAACAGCATCATACATACCAGGCAAAGCAGTCCATGCACGACGCTGCACAGGGACGTCACGGACCGGGGAAGCCCTGTAAAAAAACAGAAAAAAAGCGTTAGATGAGAAACATAGACGAGATGGCTTACCTAAGACCCGCAAACAGCATCATACATACCGGGCAAAGCACTCCATGCACGACGCTGCATGGGATGGCACGGACAGGGAAAGCCCTGTAAAAAAACAGAAAAAAAGCGTTAGATGAGAAACATAGACAAGATGGCTTACCTAAGACCCGCAAACAGCATCATACATACCGGGCAAAGCACTCCATGCACGACGCTGCACGGGGACGGCACAGACCGGGGAAGCCCTCTAAAAAAACAGAAAAAAAGCGTTAGATGAGAAACATAGACAAGATGGCTTACCTAAGACCCGCAAACAGCATCATACATACCGGGCCAAGCACTCCATGCACGACGCTGCACGGGGACGGCACGGACCGGGGAAGCCCTGTAAAAAAACAGAAAAAAAGCATTAGATGAGAAACATAGACAAGATGGCTTACCTAAGACCCGCAAGCAGCATCATACATACCGGGCAAAGCACTCCATGCACGACGCTGCACGGGGCGGCACGGACCGGGGAAGCCCTATAAAAAAAAATAAAAAACACGTTAGACAAGAAACATAGACAAGATGTCTTACCTAAGACCCGCACACAGCATCATACATACCAGGCAAAGCACTCCATGCACGACGCTGCACAGGGACGGCACGGACCGGGGAAGCCCTGTAAAAAAACAGAAAAAAAGCGTTAGATGAGAAACATAGACAAGATGGCTTACCTAAGACCCGCAAACAGCATCATACATACCGGGCAAAGCACTCCATGCACGACGCTGCACGGGGACGGCACGGACCGCGGAAGCCCTGTAAAAAAACAGAAAAAAAGTGTTAGATGAGAAACATAGACAAGATGGCTTACCGAAGACCCGCAAACAGCATCATACATACCGGGCCAAGCACTCCATGCACGACGCTGCACGGGGACGGCACGGACCGGGGCAGCCCTGTAAAAAAACAGAAAAAAAGCGTTAGATGAGAAACATAGACAAGATGGCTTACCTAAGACCCGCAAACAGCATCATACATACCGGGCAAAGCACTCCATGCACGACGCTGCGCGGGGATGGCACGGACCGGGAAAGCCCTGTAAAAAAACAGAAAAAAAGCGTTAGATGAGAAACATAGACAAGATGTCTTACCTAAGACCCGCAAACAGCATCATACATACCGGGCAAAGCACTCCATGCACGACGATGCACAGGGACGGCACGGACCGGGGAAGCCCTGTTAAAAAACAGAAAAAAAGCGTTAGATGAGAAACATAGACAAGATGGCTTACCTAAGACGCGCAAACAGCATCATACATACCGGGGAAAGCACTCCATGCACGACGCTGCACGGGGACGGCACGGACCGCGGAAGCCCTGTAAAAAAACAGAAAAAAAGCGTTAGATGAGAAACATAGACAAGATGGCTTACCTAAGACCCGCAAACAGCATCATACATACCGGGCAAATCACTCCATGCACGACGCTGCATGGGGACGGCACGGACCAGGGAAGCCCTATAAAAAAACAGAAAAAAAGCGTTAGATGAGAAACATAGACAAGATGGCTTACCTAAGACCCGCAAACAGCATCATACATACCGGGCAAAGCACTCCATGCACGACGCTGCACGGGGACGGCACGGACCGGGGTAGCCCTGTAAAAAAACAGAAAAAAAGCGTTAGATGAGAAACATAGACAAGATGGCTTACCTAAGACCCGCAAACAGCATCATACATACCGGGCAAAGCACTACATGCACGACGCTGCACGGGGACGGCACGGAGCGGGGAAGCCCTGTAAAAAAACAGAAAAAAAGCGTTCGATGAGAAACATAGACAAGATGGCTTACCTAAGACCTGCAAGCAGCATCATACATACCGGGCAAAGCACTCCATGCACGACGCTGCACGGGGGCGGCACGGACCGGGGAAGCCCTGTAAAAAAAAAAAAAAAACACGTTAGACAAGAAACAGAGACAAGATGTCTTACCTAAGACCCGCACACAGCATCATACATACCAGGCAAAGCACTCCATGCACGACGCTGCACAGGGACGGCACGGACCGGGGAAGCCCTGTAAAAAAACAGAAAAAAAGCGTTAGATGAGAAACATAGACGTGATGGCTTACCTAAGACCCGCAAACAGCATCATACATACCGGGCAAAGCACTCCATGCACGACGCTGCATGGGGATGGCACGGACAGGGGAAGCCCTGTAAAAAAACAGAAAAAAAGCGTTAGATGAGAAACATAGACAAGATGGCTTACCTAAGACCCGCAAACAGCATCATACATACCGGGCAAAGCACTCCATGCACGACGCTGCACGGGGACGGCACAGACCAGGGAAGCCCTCTAAAAAAACAGAAAAAAAGCGTTAGATGAGAAACATAGACAAGATGGCTTACCTAAGACCCGCAAACAGCATCATACATACCGGGCCAAGCACTCCATGCACGACGCTGCACGGGGACGGCACGGACCGGGGAAGCCCTGTAAAAAAACAGAAAAAAAGCATAAGATGAGAAACATAGACAAGATGGCTTACCTAAGACCCGCAAGCAGCATCATACATACCGGGCAAAGCACTCCATGCACGACGCTGCACGGGGGCGGCACGGACCGGGGAAGCCCTATAAAAAATAAAAAAAACACGTTAGACAAGAAACATAGACAAGATGTCTTACCTAAGACCCGCACACAGCATCATACATACCAGGCAAAGCACTCCATGCACGACGCTGCACAGGGACGGCACGGACCGGGGAAGCCCTGTAAAAAAACAGAAAAAAAGCGTTAGATGAGTAACATAGACAAGATGGCTTACCTAAGACCCGCAAACAGCATCATACATACCGGGCAAAGCACTCCATGCACGACGCTGCACGGGGACGGCACGGACCGCGGAAGCCCTGTAAAAAAACAGAAAAAAAGTGTTAGATGAGAAACATAGACAAGATGGCTTACCTAAGACCCGCAAACAGCATCATACATACCGGGCCAAGCACTCCATGCACGACGCTGCATGGGGACGTCACGGACAGGGGAAGCCCTGTAAAAAAACAGAAAAAAAGCGTTAGATGAGAAACATAAATAAGATGGCTTACCTAAGACCCGCAAACAGCATCATACATACCGGGCAAAGCACTCCATGCACGACGCTGCACGGGGACGGCACGGACCGGGGAAGCCCTGTAAAAAAACTGAAAAAAAGCGTTAGATGAGAAACATAGACAAGATGGCTTACCTAAGACCCGCAAACAGCATCATACATACCGGGCCAAGCACTCCATGCACGACGCTGCACGGGGACGGCACGGACCGGGGCAGCCCTGTAAAAAAACAGAAAAAAAGCGTTAGATGAGAAACATAGACAAGATGGCTTATCTAAGACCCGCAAACAGCATCATACATACCGGGCAAAGCACTCCATGCACGACGCTGCGCGGGGATGGCACGGACCGGGAAAGCCCTGTAAAAAAACAGAAAAAAAGCGTTAGATGAGAAACATAGACAAGATGTCTTACCTAAGACCCGCAAACAGCATCATACATACCGGGCAAAGCACTCCATGCACGACGCTGCACGGGGACGGCACGGACCGGGGTAGCCCTGTAAAAAAACTGAAAAAAAGCGTTAGATGAGAAACATAGACAAGATGGCTTACCTAAGACCCGCAAACAGCATCATACATACCGGGCAAAGCACTACATGCACGACGCTGCACGGGGACGGCACGGAGCGGGGAAGCCCTGTAAAAAAACAGAAAAAAAGCGTTCGATGAGAAACATAGACAAGATGGCTTACCTAAGACCCGCAAGCAGCATCATACATACCGGGCAAAGCACTCCATGCACGACGCTGCACGGGGGCGGCACGGACCGGGGAAGCCCTGTAAAAAAAAAAAAAAAAAAACACGTTAGACAAGAAACAGAGACAAGATGTCTTACCTAAGACCCGCACACAGCATCATACATACCAGGCAGAGCACTCCATGCACGACGCTGCACAGGGACGGCACGGACCGGGGAAGCCCTGTAAAAAAACAGAAAAAAAGCGTTAGATGAGAAACATAGACGAGATGGCTTACCTAAGACCCGCAAACAGCATCATACATACCGGGCAAAGCACTCCATGCACGACGCTGCATGGGGATGGCACGGACAGGGGAAGCCCTGTAAAAAACAGAAAAAAAGCGTTAGATGAGAAACATAGACAAGATGGCTTACCTAAGACCCGCAAACAGCATCATACATACCGGGCAAAGCACTCCATGCACGACGCTGCACGGGGACGGCACAGACCGGGGAAGCGTTAGATGAGAAACATAGACAAGATGGCTTACCTAAGACCCGCAAACAGCATCATACATACCGGGCCAAGCACTCCATGCACGACGCTGCACGGGGACGGCACGGACCGGGGAAGCCCTGTAAAAAAACAGAAAAAAAGCATTAGATGAGAAACATAGACAAGATGGCTTACCTAAGACCCGCAAGCAGCATCATACATACCGGGCAAAGCACTCCATGCACGACGCTGCACGGGGGCGGCACGGACCGGGGAAGCCCTATAAAAAAAAATAGAAAACACGTTAGACAAGAAACATAGACAAGATGTCTTACCTAAGACCCGCACACAGCATCATACATACCAGGCAAAGCACTCCATGCACGACGCTGCACAGGGACGGCACGGACCGGGGAAGCCCTGTAAAAAAACAGAAAAAAAGCGTTAGATGAGAAACATAGACAAGATGGCTTACCTAAGACCCGCAAACAGCATCATACATACCGGGCAAAGCACTCCATGCACGACGCTGCACGGGGACGGCACGGACCGCGGAAGCCCTGTAAAAAAACAGAAAAAAAGTGTTAGATGAGAAACATAGACAAGATGGCTTACCTAAGACCCGCAAACAGCATCATACATACCGGGCAAAGCACTACATGCACGACGCTGCACGGGGACGGCACGGAGCGGGGAAGCCCTGTAAAAAAACAGAAAAAAAGCGTTCGATGAGAAACATAGACAAGATGGCTTACCTAAGACCCGCAAGCAGCATCATACATACCGGGCAAAGCACTCCATGCACGACGCTGCACGGGGTGGCACGGACCGGGGAAGCCCTGCAAAAAAAAAAAAAAAACACGTTAGACAAGAAACAGAGACAAGATGTCTTACCTAAGACCCGCACACAGCATCATACATACCGGGCAAAGCACTCCATGCACGACGCTGCATGGGGATGGCACGGACAGGGGAAGCCCTGTAAAAAAACAGAAAAAAAGCGTTAGATGAGAAACATAGACAAGATGGCTTACCTAAGACCCGCAAACAGCATCATACATACCGGGCAAAGCACTCCATGCACGACGCTGCACAGGGACGGCACAGACCGGGGAAGCCCTCTAAAAAAACAGAAAAAAAGCGTTAGATGAGAAACATAGACAAGATGGCTTACCTAAGACCCGCAAACAGCATCATACATACCGGGCCAAGCACTCCATGCACGACGCTGCACGGGGACGGCACGGACCGGGGAAGCCCTGTAAAAAAACAGAAAAAAAGCATAAGATGAGAAACATAGACAAGATGGCTTACCTAAGACCCGCAAGCAGCATCATACATACCGGGCAAAGCACTCCATGCACGACGCTGCACGGGGCGGCACGGACCGGGGAAGCCCTATAAAAAAAAATAAAAAACACGTTAGACAAGAAACATAGACAAGATGTCTTACCTAAGACCCGCACACAGCATCATACATACCAGGCAAAGCACTCCATGCACGACGCTGCACAGGGACGGCACGGACCGGGGAAGCCCTGTAAAAAAACAGAAAAAAAGCGTTAGATGAGAAACATAGACAAGATGGCTTACCTAAGACCCGCAAACAGCATCATACATACCGGGCCAAGCACTCCATGGACAACGCTGCATGGGGACGTCACGGACAGGGGAAGCCCTGTAAAAAAACAGAAAAAAAGCGTTAGATGAGAAACATAAACAAGATGGCTTACCTAAGACCCGCAAACAGCATCATACATACCGGGCAAAGCACTCCATGCACGACGCTGCACGGGGACGGCACGGACCGGGGAAGTCCTGTAAAAAAACTGAAAAAAAGCGTTAGATGAGAAACATAGACAAGATGGCTTACCTAAGACCCGCAAACAGCATCATACATACCGGGCCAAGCACTCCATGCACGACGCTGCACGGGGACGGCACGGACCGGGGCAGCCCTGTAAAAAAACAGAAAAAAAGCGTTAGATGAGAAACATAGACAAGATGGCTTACCTAAGACCCGCAAACAGCATCATACATACCGGGCAAAGCACTACATGCACGACGCTGCACGGGGACGGCACGGAGCGGGGAAACCCTGTAAAAAAACATAAAAAAGCGTTCGATGAGAAACATAGACAAGATGGCTTACCTAAGACCCGCAAGCAGCATCATACATACCGGGCAAAGCACTCCATGCACGACGCTGCACGGGGGCGGCACAGACCGGGGAAGCCCTGTAAAAAAAAAAAAAAAACACGTTAGACAATAAACAGAGACAAGATGTCTTACCTAAGACCCGCACACAGCATCATACATACCAGGCAAAGCACTCCATGCACGACGCTGCACAGGGACGGCACGGACCGGGGAAGCCCTGTAAAAAAACAGAAAAAAAGCGTTAGATGAGAAACATAGACGAGATGGCTTACCTAAGACCCGCAAACAGCATCATACATACCGGGCAAAGCACTCCATGCACGACGCTGCATGGGGATGGCACGGACAGGGGAAGCCCTGTAAAAAAACAGAAAAAAAGCGTTAGATGAGAAACATAGACAAGATGGCTTACCTAAGACCCGCAAACAGCATCATACATACCGGGCAAAGCACTCCATGCACGACGCTGCACGGGGACGGCACAGACCGGGGAAGCCCTCTAAAAAAACAGAAAAAAAGCGTTCGATGAGAAACATAGACAAGATGGCTTACCTAAGACCCGCAAACAGCATCATACATACCGGGCCAAGCACTCCATGCACGACGCTGCACGGGGACGGCACGGACCGGGGAAGCCCTGTAAAAAAACAGAAAAAAAGCATTAGATGAGAAACATAGACAAGATGGCTTACCTAAGACCCGCAAGCAGCATCATACATACCGGGCAAAGCACTCCATGCACGACGCTGCACGGGGGCGGCACGGACCGGGGAAGCCCTATAAAAAAAATAAAAAACACGTTAGACAAGAAACATAGACAAGATGTCTTACCTAAGACCCGCACACAGCATCATACATACCAGGCAAAGCACTCCATGCACGACGCTGCACAGGGACGGCACGGACCGGGGAAGCCCTGTAAAAAAACAGAAAAAAAGCGTTCGATGAGAAACATAGACAAGATGGCTTACCTAAGACCCGCAAACAGCATCATACATACCGGGCCAAGCACTCCATGCACAACGCTGCATGGGGACGTCACGGACAGGGGAAGCCCTGTAAAAAAACAGAAAAAAAGCGTTAGATGAGAAACATAAACAAGATGGCTTACCTAAGACCCGCAAACAGCATCATACATGCCGGGCAAAGCACTCCATGCACGACGCTGCACGGGGATGGCACGGACCGGGGAAGCCCTGTAAAAAAACAGAAAAAAAGCGTTAGATGAGAAACATAGACAAGATGGCTTACCTAAGACCCGCAAACAGCATCATACATACCGGGCCAAGCACTCCATGCACGACGCTGCACAGGGACGGCATGGACCGGGGCAGCCCTGTAAAAAAACAGAAAAAAAGCGTTAGATGAGAAACATAGACAAGATGGCTTACCTAAGACCCGCAAACAGCATCATACATACCGGGCAAAGCACTCCATGCACGACGCTGCGCGGGGATGGCACGGACCGGGAAAGCCCTGTAAAAAAACAGAAAAAAAGTGTTAGATGAGAAACATAGACAAGATGTCTTACCTAAGACCCGCAAACAGCATCATACATACCGGGCAAAGCACTCCATGCACGACGCTGCACAGGGACGGCACGGGCCGGGGAAGCCCTGTTAAAAAACAGAAAAAAAGCGTTAGATGAGAAACATAGACAAGATGGCTTACCTAAGACGCGCAAACAGCATCATACATACCGGGCAAAGCACTCCATGCACGACGCTGCACGGGGACGGCACGGACCGCGGAAGCCCTGTAAAAAAACAGAAAAAAAGCGTTAGATGAGAAACATAGACAAGATGGCTTACCTAAGACCCGCAAACAGCATCATACATACCGGGCAAAGCACTCCATGCACGACGCTGCATGGGGACGGCACGGACCAGGGAAGCCCTGTAAAAAAACAGAAAAAAAGCGTTAGATGAGAAACATAGACAAGATGGCTTACCTAAGACCCGCAAACAGCATCATACATACCGGGCAAAGCACTCCATGCACGACGCTGCACGGGGACGGCACGGACCGGGGTAGCCCTGTAAAAAACCAGAAAAAAAGCGTTAGATGAGAAACATAGACAAGATGGCTTACCTAAGACCCGCAAACAGCATCATACATACCGGGCCAAGCACTCCATGCACGACGCTGCACAGGGACGGCACGGACCAGGGAAGCCCTGTAAAAAAACAGAAAAAAAGCGTTAGATGAGAAACATAGACAAGATGTCTTACCTAAGACCCGCAAACAGCATCATACATACCAGGCAAAGCACTCCATGCACGACGCTGCACAGGGATGGCACGGACCGGGGAAGCCCTGTAAAAAAACAGAAAAAAAGCGTTAGATGAGAAACATAGACAAGATGGCTTACCTAAGACCAGCAAACAGCATCATACATACCGGGCCAAGCACTCCATGCACGAAGATGCATGGGGACGGCACGGACCGGGGAAGCCCTGTAAAAAAACAGAAAAAAAGCGTTAGATGAGAAACATAGACAAGATGGCTTACCTAAGACCCGCAATCGGCATCATACATACCAGGCAAAGCACTCAATGCACGACGCTGCAGGGGGACGGCACGGACCGGGGAAGCCCTGTAAAAAAACAGAAAAATGCGTTAGATGAGAAACATAGACAAGATGTCTTACCTAAGACCCGCAAACAGCATCATACATACCGGGCAAAACACTCCATGCACGACGCTGCACAGGGACGGCACGGACCGGGGAAGCCCTGTAAAAAAACTGAAAAAAAGCGTTAGATGAGAAACATAGACAAGATGGCTTACCTAAGACCCGCAAACAGCATCATACATACTGGGCAAAGCACTCCATGCACGACGCTGCACGGGGACGGCACGGACCGGGGAAGCCCTGTAAAAAAACAGAAAAAAAGCGTTAGATGAGAAACATAGACAAGATGGCTTACCTAAGACCCGCAAACAGCATCATACATACCGGGCCAAGCACTCCATGCACGGGGACGGCACGGACCGGGGAAGCCCTGTAAAAAAACAGAAAAAAAGCGTTAGATGAGAAACATAGACAAGATGTCTTACCTAAGACCCGCAAACAGCATCATACATACCGGGCAAAGCACTCAATGCACGACGCTGCATGGGGACGGCACGGACCGGAGAAGCCCTGTAAAAAAACAGAAAAAAAGCGTTAGATGAGAAACATAGACAATATGGCTTACCTAAGACCCGCAAACAGCATCATACATACCGGGGAAAGCACTCCATGCACGACGCTGCACGGGGACGGCACGGACCGGGGAAGCCCTGTAAAAAAACTGAAAAAAAGCGTTACACGAGAAACATAGACAAGATGGCTTACCTAAGACCCGCAAACAGCATCATACATACCGGGCCAAGCACTCCATGCACAACGCTGCACGGGGAGGGCACGGACCGGGGAAGCCCTGTAAAAAAACAGAAAAAAAGCGTTAGATGAGAAACATAGACAAGATGGCGCACCTAAGACCCGCAAACAGCATCATACATACCGGGCAAAGCACTCCATGCACGACGCTGCACGGCGGGACGGCACGGACCGGGGAAGCCCTGTAAAAAAACTGAAAAAAAGCGTTACACGAGAAACATAGACAAGATGGCTTACCTAAGACCCGCAAACAGCATCATACATACCGGGCCAAGCACTCCATGCACAACGCTGCACGGGGACGGCACGGACCGGGGAAGCCCTGTAAAAAAACAGAAAAAAAGCGTTAGATGAGAAACATAGACAAGATGGCGCACCTAAGACCCGCAAACAGCATCATACATACCGGGCAAAGCACTCCATGCACGACGCTGCATGGGGATGGCACGGACCGGGGAAGCCCTGTAAAAAAACAGAAAAAAAGCATTAGATGAGAAACATAGACAAGATGGCTTACCTAGGGGGGAGGTGCCAAGATGGCGATCGGGACGGCAGCGTAGGCTCCCGGCTCCGTGAACCTCCACATCCCGCACAGATATCCTGCATGAGATCCTTTGCCTGCGCTACATGCCCGTGTTGGTGGTTGAGAGCGGCAACCGATCGTGTGATTCTGAAGTTTCTGGCGGCGGTACCGCCGGAGAAATGTTCATTTGAAGTTTGCGGCCTGTTCAACCCTGGAACCGGGACCTCGGGTGGACAACATGGCCGGGCAGCAGTTCAATAACAGCGGCCATTGGTGACTGGGTGGAGTCGGAATACCGGAGCGGTGCGAATATTGGCCTGAATTTCGCTGTGGTCATTCCTGCCACTGAGCGTAGCGGAACGAGTGCATGCCCGAGGTGGCAATTCCAAGATTCTTCGGTAATTGCCTGAGCCCTCGCCAGTGAGCTGCTCGGACGCTGCCTGTAACTCGTCCCGATTTTCGCGGGCTACTCCCGAATTTTCGCGGGTACTGGTCCAGGGTGAGGATGGCTGTTACCTGTGACCACACACTGGACACATATTTTGCCTGCCCCCGGAACCCTGTTTGCAGTGACATGGAACTGGATGCGCTTGTGCCTGAGTCCCGGTCCCAATCTGGGGTGGAACTACCCTGCGGCCATCTTGATAGGATGGAGTCTATCATCCTGTATACTGGGTCTCAGCAAGATTGGGAGTGTGTGGCGAAGAGGAGCGTAGCGGAGCGGGCGCGGGGAGCTGTGCTGGGGTACGGTGACCTTCTCGAAGCTCTCGGTGCCCTTCATTCCACCCTGGTTCACGGCGCCCGGGTATTGGGGAGCAAGCTTGATGGTATCGCGTCAGCGTCGGAACAGTTGCGATCTGCCTGTCCCCAGGTACACAAGGATTTGTTTCACTTTACACAGGAGGAAAGTGTCGTGGCCGCACCTGTGAATAAGGGAAAGCTGGAAACTTCGGAGAATGTGGCAGCGTGTGGTCGGCTGGCTGTGGGTTTGGTCTGTTCCGGAGGTTTTAGATTTCAGCAGAAGGTGGTGACTTTGTCCCACGCACGGCCTCCGGCGACCCAGGCAATATTCAAGCAATGGTCGCCTGCTCTGGCTGATTCCTCCTTCCTGGACCTTGTGTGCAGCGCATGTCCTGGGGCAGTACCGGGAAAGATGATCCTCCATGATGATGACTGTGTTGGTATTCAGCGACGTCCACACTACATGTGTGTGTCGCTTTCTGGTCTTTTTTGGACGCTCCTCTTCCTCGTCACATTAGACATGGCAATGGGTCGAGGGGTATGCATTGGTGGATTCGCAAAGAGAGGCCAAGGATAAGGCTGATCCTTCACAGGTTGTCATTTAATAGGCGGGCGGGCACGGGGGATGCGTGCTCTCACGGCATAACTAATAGTGTAGTAGGTGAATAATGCTCCCCATTTCTCTTTGACATGGTCGATTTTTGTTGTTTACTGTTTACCTTGGGGAGGAATATATTGTGCGGGAGGGAGAAGCCGGGGGCATGTTTGAAGGCCCTCCTCCAGTTTATTAATAATCTCTCCATTTCCCCGTCAGGTGGGGTTTCCTTTCTTTCTCCTTTTTCTCTGTTTCTTCTATATTTCGGGTCTGGTTCTGGGGCGACAGGCACACTGCTGGGGGGGGGAGCCGTAGTCATTTGCAGGGGTGCAGGGTGGGGGGTTGGGGAGGGTATTTTTTAGTTTTTTACTTTGTTTCTATGGCCTCCTTTTTCTTCTCTTATCCTTCTTTGTCTTTTCTTTTCTGGGGTCAGTACGGTAGGTTTCCTTCGCTGTCAATCACTGCTTTTTCATCTGTGCCTCAATTTCCGTGGTGTTTTCTGGGTCTTAGGGCAGGGGACTGCAGGCGCAATTGCTCGTGATATTCCTCCACATCCTGAACCTCCTGTTTCAGCGCCATTGACTTGATCGATTGCTGTTTATTGTTGACGTTTACTATTCTGCCTGCCATTTTTCGCTCCTGGGAAATTGTTTGGCACCTGATCCTTCCATCCTCTATTATAAAATGAAAACCTTTTATATCCTGGTTTCCTACATGTGCTGTTCAGTGGCCAAGAGTATACTAGCATGGAGAATCTGCTCCCCGAGGTGCTGCATGTGATTAAAATTTGCTCTCTGTTACTCTAACTGCTTAGCGGCCGGCCCCGGGGGTTGTAGGCCCATACTTGTCTTTGGTTGAAATGTCAATAAAGGTTTTAAAAAAAAAAAAAAAAAAAGATGGCTTACCTAAGACCCGCAAGCAGCATCATACATACCGGGCAAAGCACTCCATGCACGACGCTGCACGGGGGCGGCACGGACCGGGGAAGCCCTATAAAAAAAAATAAAAAACACGTTAGACAAGAAACATAGACAAGATGTCTTACCTAAGACCCGCACACAGCATCATACATACCAGGCAAAGCACTCCATGCACGACGCTGCACTGGGACGGCACGGACCGGGAAAGCCCTGTAAAAAAACAGAAAAAAAGCATTAGATGAGAAACATAGACAAGATGGCTTACCTAAGACCCGCAAACAGCATCATACATACCGGGCAAAGCACTCCATGCACGACGCTGCACGGGGACGGCATGGACCGCGGAAGCCCTGTAAAAAAAAGAAAAAAAGCGTTAGATGAGAAACATAGACAAGATGGCTTACCTACGACCCGCAAACAGCATCATACATACCGGGCAAAGCACTCCATGCACGACGCTGCACGGGGACGGCACGGACCGGGGCAGCCCTGTAAAAAAACAGAAAAAAAGCGTTAGATGAGAAACATAGACAAGATGGCTTACCTAAGACCCGCAAACAGCATCATACATACCGGGCAAAGCACTCCATGCACGACGCTGCACGAAGACGGCACGGACCGGGGAAGCCCTGTAAAAAAACAGAAAAAAAGCGTTAGATGAGAAACATAGACAAGATGTCTTACCTAAGACCCGCAAACAGCATCATACATACCGGGCAAAGCACTCCATGCACGACGCTGCACAGGGACGGCACGGACCGGGGAAGCCCTGTAAAAAAAAAGAAAAAAACCGTTAGATGACAAACATAGACAAGATGGCTTACCTAAGACCCGCAAACAGCATCATACATACCGGGCAAAGCACTCCATGCACGACGCTGCACGGGGACGGCACGGACCGCGGAAGCCCTGTAAAAAAACTGAAAAAAAGGGTTAGATGAGAAACATAGACAAGATGGCTTACCTAAGACCCGCCAACAGCATCATACATACCGGGCCAAGCACTCCATGCACGACGCTGCACAGGAACGGCACGGACCGGGGAAGCCCTGTAAAAAAACAGAAAAAAGCATTAGATGAGAAACATAGACAAGATGGCTTACCTAAGACCCGCAAACAGCATCATACATACCGGGCCAAGCACTCCATGCACGACGCTGCATGGGGACGGCACGAACCGGGGAAGCCCTGTAAAAAAACTGAAAAAAAGCGTTAGATGAGAAACATAGACAAGATGGCTTACCTAAGACCCACAATCAGCATCATACATACCGGGCAAAGCACTCCATGCACGACGCTGCAGGGGGACGGCACGGACCGGGGAAGCCCTGTAAAAAAACAGAAAAAAAGCGTTAGATGAGAAACATAGACAAGATGTCTTACCTAAGACCCGCAAACAGCATCATACATACCGGGCAAAGCACTCCATGCACGACGCTGCACAGGGACGGCACGGACCGGGGAAGCCCTGTAAAAAAACTGAAAAAAAGCGTTAGATGAGAAACATAGACAAGATGGCTTACCTAAGACCCGCAAACAGCATCATACATACCGGGCCAAGCACTCCATGCACGACGCTGCACGGGGACGGCACGGACCGGGGCAGCCCTGTAAAAAAACAGAAAAAAAGCGTTACATGAGAAACATAGACAAGATGGCTTACCTAAGACCCGCAAACAGCATCATACATACCGGGCAAAGCACTCCATGCACGACGCTGCGCGGGGATGGCACGGACCGGGGAAGCCCTGTAAAAAAACAGAAAAAAAGCGTTAGATGAGCAACATAGACAAGATGTCTTACCTAAGACCCGCAAACAGCATCATACATACCGGGCAAAGCACTCCATGCACGACGCTGCACAGGGACGGCACGGACCGGGGAAGCCCTGTAAAAAAAAAGAAGGGTAAGTTACTTACCTGTAATCCTAGTTCTCTTCCAGGGGTATCCTCATCAAAGTCATAAGCACTGAATATTCCCGCCCATGTGCGGGGACCCCGGAAATAATAAAATTATATATGTAAAAAACATACATATATACAGCTCTGTATATGTATAAACATATATCATTTTTTCCAAGCAAATGCAGCTCCCATAAAAGGCTAGGCAATGTAAATATACACATCCAATAACACACATATATATATATATATATATATATATAAAGGTATAACAATACACCTAAATCTCTTTTTTTTTTTTTTTTTTTTTTTTTAATGAGGTAAACACTCATGAGAAAGCAAAAAATAAAGAGAACAAACTGTGGAAAAACACAGATGTACAACACATTGCCAGCCTGCAGGCTGCATTGCAATATAATACCATAGAGACTAAAAAGCCCTGTACAGGTAAAAACTGGCACCGTGCCTTTAAGGCAGCCCTGACTTCCATATCCCATCATGCCTCAGGGGTGACAGTTAGGTCAGTTGTTCTTTGCGGGACCGTAGTCCTAAACACAAAGATATATCCTTTCCATAATAAATAATACACTTCTTCTCATTTGCCTGGGGAGGTGGGTGGGTTGCTTATGACTTTGATGAGGATACCCCTGGAAGAGAACTAGGATTACAGGTAAGTAACTTACCCTTCTCTTCCAGGGGATCCTCATCAATAGTCATAAGCACTGAATAGAGTAGCAAGCTCCCCTTCCACCTGCAGGCAAATGAAACTAAGGTTGTATCACCCATGGAGAAAGAGAATCATGAAAATGATTATGCATGGAACAGATTCCTCAAGGAGGCTTGTCCTACTTGAGTGTCTGCTCTGGTGTCCGAATCCAGACAATAATGCCTGGTAAAAGTTTGGACAGATCTCCAAGTGGCTGCCTTGCAGATCTCGGAGAGTGGGACATTATTGAGAAAAGCCGCGGTAGCCGCTTTTCCTCTTGTCGAATGCGCTTTAGGGCGCGCCCCCAATGGTTTCTGAGCCAGTTGGTAGGCCAATGTAATACTTGAAACAATCCACCTAACAATGGAACGTTTGGAAGCCGCAAAGCCCATACGGACAACCCCATAGTTCACAAACAATTGATCAGATTTCCTGACATCCTTAGTCCTATCTAGGTAGAATTTTAGGACCCTTTTGACATCTAGAGAATGCAACGCCCTCTCTGCCGGAGAGGAGGGGTTGGGAAAAAAGGTTGGTAAGGAGATGGCTTGGTTTACATGAAATTCCGATACCACCTTGGGTAGAAACGAAGGATGAGTTCTCATCACCACCCTATTTAGATGAAAAATTGTGTAGGGTTCTTTAGAACAGAGGGCCTGTATCTCACTGACCCTCCGTGCTGAAGTGATGGCTATTAAAAATGCTGTCTTCCATGTGAGGTGCTGTAGGGTAGCCTTATGAATAGGTTCAAAAGGCGAACCCATGAGCTTCGACAGAACCAAGTTTAGCTCCCAGGAAGGAGAGGGAGGTCTAACAGGGGGATAGACTTTCTTGAGTCCTTGCAAGAAATCCTTCACTACCTGCACTTTAAAAAATGACTGCTGTGAAGGCGAACGCCTGTATGCTGTTATGGCTGCTAGGTGAACCTTTATGGATGAAAATTTCAACCCTGCCCTTGCTAAATGTAGAAGATAGGGCAAAATTACATCCTCCTGGCATTTAGTGGGATCATAATGATGCTGAGCACACCATATATAAAATCTTTTCCACTTACAGAAGTAGGAGTGTCTTGTCGAAGGCCTCCTGGCTTCCTTCAGTATGGACATACACTCTTGAGGGAGGTTCAGATGGCCATACTGGAGGACTTCAGGAGCCATGCTGTTAAGCTCAGCGAGGGAAGGCTGGGATGGTAAATCTTCCCCTGCATCTTGGATAACAAGTCCGGCCTGCACGGCAGCCGCTTGTGGGGGCGGATCGACATGTGTAGGAGATCCGTGTACCACCACTGCCTCGGCCAGTCCGGTGCTATGAGGATCATCTTGGCAGATGAATTCTGTAGCTTGGTCACCACCTTGGGAATTAGTGGGAGAGGCGGAAAAGCGTACACAAATGTCATTGACCAATTGATCAAAAGGGCATTCCCTAGGGATCCTGGTCGATGGTATCTTGAGGCGAAGCCTCGGCATTTTGTGTTTTGCTCGTCCGCGAAGAGGTCCACTTGCGGGCGCCCCCATTCCTCGAAGATGTCTTCTAACACCTCGTCGTTGATCACCCAGTCCTCTGGTTCTTGAAAATGCCGACTGAGCAAGTCTGCTTGCACGTTGAGTTCTCCTGGTAGGTGCACCGCTTTCAATGAGATGTTCCTTGCTAGGATCCAGTGCCACAGGGACTGAGCTTCCAGCGAGAGCGTTCTGGATCGAGTACCCCCCTGCTTGTTCAGGTAGTACATTGTGGTGGTATTGTCCGTCTGTACTAGAATGGTACTCGTCGTGATCGCAGGCAGGAACGCTTTGAGGGCTAGGTGGACTGCCCTGAGCTCCAGCATGTTGATGTGGTACAACTGTTCGCTGCTGGACCACCGTCCCTGAGTTTGCAGAGACCCGAAATGCGCACCCCAGCCTTGAAGGGATGCGTCGGTGATTAAGGTCTGAGTTGGGGGTTCTTGATGGAAGGGGATCCCCACTTGTAGATTCCTTGGCTTCAGCCACCACTTGACTGACTGTTTGGCTGCAGAGGAGAGGCAAACCTTTTCTTCCCACAGGGAGTTCCTTTGATCCCATTTGTCCTCGAGATCTTGCTGGAGAGGACGCATCCTTAGCCTGGCATTGGGCACTAGGAAGATGCAGGATGCCATGGCCCCTAGCAGAGATGAGATTCGCCTTGCCGACGACAGATTGCTGGTTATGATCTGTCTGCCTTTTAGCATAATGGATGACTGTCTTTCCTCCGAAGGAAACACTTTTCCTACTACGGAGTCTATAGTTGCACCCAGGTAGTGGATCCTCTGCGTTGGTGAAAAATTGGACTTTTTGACATTCACTCTGAGACCCAACTTGCGACATAAGTTCAGGCATAGCGACAGCTGTGACCGCCAATTCTGTGGTGATGAGCCCTTTATTAGCCAGTCGTCTAGGTAGGGATAGACGAAGACTCCTGCGCGTCTCAGAGCAGCCGCTACTACTGCCACGCATTTTGTGAATACTCGAGGAGCTGACTTCAGGCCAAAAGGGAGGACTTTGAACTGATAGTGAGAGTTGCCTACCACAAACCTGAGAAATTTTCGATGATTCCTTAGGATGGGAATATGGAAATATGCATCCTGAAGGTCCAGTGAACACATCCAATCGCCCATCCGGAGAAGAGGATATATTTGGTGGAGCGCCAGCATGCGAAATTTTTCCTTTCTTATGTGCTTGTTCAGTATCCGTAGGTCTAAAATGGGTCTGAACTCTACCTTCACACTCCTCTTTTGGATGAGAAAGTATCTGGAGTAAACTCCCTTTCCTCTCTGGTTTATGGGCACTTTCTCTATTGCAGATTTGAGTAGTAGCGTCGCTACCTCTTCTCTGAGCTGCTTTAAATGCTGGGATGAATTGACAGGAGGAATCGATGGGGGGTGACTTTTGAAACGAAGCGAGTACCCATGACGCAGTATATTCAGTACCCACTTGTCCTTTGTGATGGATTGCCACTCTGGAAGATGATGTGCAACACTTCCTCCCACCGGAGCGGTGGACAGCATCAGAGGAAGCGGCTTCTCATTGCTTCCCCGGAGCTTTGTTTCCAGCATTAGACTGCCTGTTGTTACCTCGTCCCCTGGATGGCTTGCGGGACTGGTATTGCTGTTTCTTTTGACCTTGCTGGTCCTGGTTCTTTTGCCAATGAGGGGTTTGAACCCTCTGTTGGTAACTGCGCCTGTCATTTCCCTTGCGGCGTCGAAACTCTTTTCTCTTTTCAAGCCCGACAGCTTTCATGGTCTCCAGCTCTGCTTTCATACGGGCCATTTCTTCGTCTGCATGGGACCCAAAAAGAGAACTACCGGAGAAAGGCAGATTTAAAATTCTTGCCTGCGCTTCCGGTTTCAAGGCCGTCAATCTAAGCCAGGATGATCTTCTGGCTGTGACTCCATGTGCATATTCATGCGCTGCCAGTGTTGCCCCGTCTGCCGCTGCACTTATGATCTGGTTAGAAACCAGACTCCCCTCATGCAAAATCTCTTCAAAGTCCCGTCTGTCCTCTGATGGAACTTTGTCAATGAACCTCTGCAGAGAGTCCCATAATGACCTATCATAGCGCCCCAGAAGCGCCGAGGCACTCGCCACCTTAAGGCTTGAGGATGCTGAGCCGCAAACTTTCCTCCCCCAGGAGTCTTGTGTTTTACTGTCCTTATCTGGTGGTACCGTTGAAGATCCCGCTACTGCATGTGTCTTCCTGGCAGCGGCGGTGATGACAGAGTCCGGTGGAGGATCCGATTTAAGGAATAGAGGATCCTCCGGAGCTGGACGGTACTTTTTTAGAATTCTCGCCGGCGCCGTTTTGGTGGTTGCTGGTGTGAGAAAGATATCCATTACCGGTTGTAGCAAACCGGGGACTAACGGCAATAAAGGGCGTGACACTGTGCGTTCATGAAGAGTTTCAAAAATTATGGATGAAGTTGTCTCCTGAACCGGCATAGGGATATTTAATTTTGTAGCTCCTCTACACAACACTTCTTGAAACGTAGAAATATCATCTACCGGAGATACCCGAGAGGGTGGCGTCTCCGAGAGTGTCGGTGAATAATCCCTTTTGGATGATCTGGAAGAAGGGGAGGTAGAAGGGGTCCTACGGCGCCTTCTCTCTGATCTGGTCGACTCTCTTCTGCGGGAGGGAGACCTGGATCGCCTTCTTGGTGCTCGAGAGTGACTTCGGGATTCTCTTTCTCGAGATCTTGGTCTGATCGGTGTCGCTGGGAATACCACGCCCCTTATTCTTGTTAGCGATGCCTTTATTGCGTCTGGCATAGCAGGGTCCTGAGGCATCTCCCTTACGGGACTTTGAGGTACAGCATTGCCCTCCTCCTGCGAACTTTCTCTTGCAGGTACTGGAGATTGATGCACAAGCTCTGGTGATTCTGATCTTGAACCTGAGCCCTCTGATCCTGAAGGCGAGATAGATATGAGACGCGGTGATTCAGGAGTCGTATATATCAGTCTATGAGGAGATTTCCGCCTTGAGACTGGTCGAATCGTGAGGCGAATATGTGACACCTCCTGCGTACCCTCAACAGAGGGCTGCCTCGACGGTGATAGGCCTATCACCGGAGATCTTTGACTCGAATCTTCGAGGCTCCGAGCTTCTTGTCTCGACGTCGAGATTATCTTCGACGGAGGCTTCATGTACCTCACCAAAGCTTTGGAGACCTGTGAGGACGGAGGCACCTGCCTCGACGTCGACTCCGACGGAGGCCTCTGCCTCGACGTCGACTCCGACGGAGGCCTCTGCCTCGACGTCGACTCCGACGGAGGCTCCTGCCTCGACGTCGGCCCTGACGGAGGCGTCTGCCTCGACGTCACTCCTGACGGAGACTTCTGTCTCGACGTCGAATGCTCCGACGACGTCGAAAGCCTCTTCGCCGTCGAACGATGTTTCCTCGACGGCGATCTTGATCTTGACGGCGATCTTGGTCTCGACGTCGACTGTGGAGATCGTCTACGTACTTCTTGCGACGTCGAATGATGTCTCGCCGACCTCGACGTCGAACGATGTCTTTCCTTCGACGACGAACGATATCTCTGTGCAGACGTCGATCGATCTTCTCTTGACGTCGACAGATGCTTTTTCGACGTTGAACTATGGCGCCGAGTCCTCGACGCCGAGCTTTTAGACGCCGTCGAACGCATCCGCTTCGACGCTGAATCTAAAGTCGACGACGATTTTCTCTTTGCAGCATGACTTCCCCTTGACTCCTCACCTCTCAGCGACGATCCCGCCGCTGGAGTCTTCGACGCCGAGCCCGACGTCGATGGGGAGCAAACAGGGACCAACTGCTTCGACGTCGACCGTTCTGCTAGGCCATACAGCCTAATCCTCTCCCTCTCCTTTAAAGTCCTTTTGGAAAGGTCTTCACAATGATGGCATGTTGCTGGAGAGTGAGAGTCCGGCAGACAGATAATACACACCTCATGTGTGTCTGAAGCCGCCTTCTTTTTTCCACAAGATGGACATGGAACAAATAAAGAAGGCATTTTTCTGACAAAATAGCAAAAAAGTCAGTCAGAAAATCACAGGATACAGACTTCCTCAAAGAAGTTCTAAGAAGAAGTCCAAAAAATCTTAAAGTAGTAATAATTCTTGACTAAAGAGTCAAAAAAGAAGAGAGCTGAATTCCAGGGTCCTGACTGAAGGAGCCGGAAAGAACAACTGACCTAACTGTCACCCCTGAGGCATGATGGGATATGGAAGTCAGGGCTGCCTTAAAGGCACGGTGCCAGTTTTTACCTGTACAGGGCTTTTTAGTCTCTATGGTATTATATTGCAATGCAGCCTGCAGGCTGGCAATGTGTTGTACATCTGTGTTTTTCCACAGTTTGTTCTCTTTATTTTTTGCTTTCTCATGAGTGTTTACCTCATTAAAAAAAAAAAAAAAAGAGATTTAGGTGTATTGTTATACCTTTATATATATATATATATATATATATGTGTGTTATTGGATGTGTATATTTACATTGCCTAGCCTTTTATGGGAGCTGCATTTGCTTGGAAAAAATGATATATGTTTATACATATACAGAGCTGTATATATGTATGTTTTTTACATATATAATTTTATTATTTCCGGGGTCCCCGCACATGGGCGGGAATATTCAGTGCTTATGACTATTGATGAGGATCCCCTGGAAGAGAAAAAAGCGTTAGATGAGAAACATAGACAAGATGGCTTACCTAAGACCCGCAAACAGCATCATACATACCGGGCAAAGCACTCCATGCACGACGCTGCACGGGGACGGCACGGACCGCGGAAGCCCTGTAAAAAAACAGAAAAAAAGCATTAGATGAGAAACATAGACAAGATGGCGCACCTAAGACCCGCAAACAGCATCATACATACCGGGCAAAGCACTCCATGCACGACGCTGCATGGGGACGGCACGGACCGGGGAAGCCCTGTAAAAAAACTGAAAAAAAGCGTTAGATGAGAAACATAGACAAGATGGCTTACCTAAGACCCGCAAACAGCATCATACATACCGGGCAAAGCACTCCATGCACGACGCTGCACGGGGACGGCACGGATCGTGGTAGCCCTGTAAAAAAACAGAAAAAAAGCGTTAGATGAGAAACATAGACAAGATGGCTTACCTAAGACCCGCAAACAGCATCATACATACCGGGCCAAGCACTCCATGCACGACGCTGCACAGGGACGGCACGGACCAGGGAAGCCCTGTAAAAAAACAGAAAAAAAGCGTTAGATGAGAAACATAGACAAGATGTCTTACCTAAGACCCGCAAACAGCATCATACATACCAGGCAAAGCACTCCATGCACGACGCTGCACAGGGACGGCACGGACCGGGGAAGCCCTGTAAAAAAACAGAAAAAAGCGTTAGATGAGAAACATAGACAAGATGGCTTACCTAAGACCCGCAAACAGCATCATACATACCGGGCCAAGCACTCCATGCACGACGCTGCATGGGGATGGCACGGACCGGGGAAGCCCTGTAAAAAAACTGAAAAAAAGCGTTAGATGAGAAACATAGACAAGATGGCTTACCTAAGACCCGCAATCAGCATCATACATACCGGGCAAAGCACTCCATGCACGACGCTGCAGGGGGACGGCACGGACCAGGGAAGCCCTGTAAAAAAACAGAAAAAAAGCGTTAGATGAGAAACATAGACAAGATGTCTTACCTAAGACCCGCAAACAGCATCATACATACCGGGCAAAGCACTCCATGCACGACGCTGCACAGGGACGGCACGGACCGGGGAAGCCCTGTAAAAAAACAGAAAAAAAGCGTTAGATGAGAAACATAGACAAGATGGCTTACCTAAGACCCGCAAACAGCATCATACATACCGGGCCAAGCACTCCATGCACGACGCTGCACGGGGACGGCACGGACCGGGGAAGCCCTGTAAAAAAACAGAAAAAAAGGGTTAGATGAGAAACATAGACAAGATGTCTTACCTAAGACCCGCAAACAGCATCATACATACCGGGCAAAGCTCTCCATGCACGACACTGCACAGGGACGGCACGGACCGGGGAAGCCCTGTAAAAAAACAGAAAAAAAGCATTAGATGAGAAACATAGACAAGATGGCTTACCTAAGACCCACAAACAGCATCATACATACCGGGCAAAGCCCTCCATGCACGACGCTGCACGGGGACGGCACGGACCACGGAAGCCCTGTAAAAAAACAGAAAAAAAGCGTTAGATAAGAAACATAGACAAGATGGCTTACCTAAGACCCGCAAGCAGCCTCATACATACCGGGCAAAGCACTCCATGCACGACGCTGCATGGGGACGGCACGGACCGGGGAAGCCCTGTAAAAAAACAGAAAAAAAGCGTTAGATGAGAAACATAGACAAGATGGCTTACCTAAGACCCGCAAACAGCATCATACATACCGGGCAAAGCACTCCATGCACGACGCTGCACGGGGACGGCACGGACCAGGGAAGCCCTGTAAAAAAACTTTAAAAAAGCTATAGATGAGAAACATAGACAAGATGGCTTACCTAAGACCCGCAAACAGCATCATACATACTGGGCCAAGCACTCCATGCACGACGCTGCACGTGGACGGCACGGACCGGGGAAGCCCTGTAAAAAACCAGCAAAAAAGCGTTAGATGAGAAACATAGACAATATGGCATACCTAAGACCCGCAAACAGCATCATACATACCGGGCAAAGCACTCCATGCACAACGCTGTACAGGGACGGCACGGACCGTTGAAGCCCTGTAAAAAAACAGAAAAAAAGCCTTAGATGAGAAACATAGACAAGGTGGCTTACCTAAGACCCGCAAACAGCATCATACATACCGGCAAAGCACTCCATGCACGACGCTGCACGGGGACGGCACGGACCGGGGAAGCCCTGTAAAACAACAGAAAAAAAGCGTTAGATGAGAAACATAGACAAGATGGCTTACCTAAGACCCGCAAACAGCATCATACATACCGGGCAAAGCACTCCATGCACGACGCTGCACGGGGACGGCACAGACCGGGGAAGCCCTGTAAAAAAACAGAAAAAAGCGTTAGATGAGAAACATAGACAAGATGGCTTACCCTAGACCCGCAAACAGCATCATACATACCGGCCAAAGCACTCCAGAAAGACGCTGCACGGGGACGGCACGGACCGGGGAAGCCCAGTAAAAAAAAAAATGAAAACCAGCCGGAGAATAATATAAAACAAGCTAACAACGAATGAAAATAAACATCGCTTACCATACAGCTTCGGAAAGCGTTCGCCTCCAAGCAACAGACACGAAAATAAACCTGAGAAGGTTCAATGAAAAAAAAAAAAAAAACACGCCCACCAGTGAATAAGGGACGGGCTTCAAAAAAGAGAAAGAATCGAAAAAACACACCCACGAATCCGAAAAAGACGGGGCTTGTTTGGAGAGACAAAGCTCTTCTCCAATGGCTGACCAGCATTTAAGAAGCCAGCCAATGGAGAAGAGGGGAGAAGAGGGGCGGGTTCAAGCCCCACTTCTGAAAACGTTAAATCTCATGAGCGAGACTGCGCAAGCGCAGCCTTCGCTAGCCGAGACCTAAAAATGGCCCCCCTTGTTCATGAGATCATAAGAATTTGCCGGTTCTCTGGGCTCCAGATAAACTGGGGATCCGAACTAGCTATTCCCCCTCACTGCGGATACAACTCCCAGACCATGTGAATACCCCTTTCTGTGGTGTGAGTACAAGGTTAAATATCTTGGTATCCATGTTCATCGTGCCAAGGATAAGGTCTTACATCTTAACTACGGTCTGGCAATCGAATGCGTAATGACACAGATTAAGGGTTGAATTCGGCTGCCGCTGACCCAGGCATGCTGCATCGCCATTGTTAAAATGGTGGTTATCCCTAGTTTCTTGTACTTATCTTTGAATATCCCTCTTACTAATATGTTTTTGGCAACACTGAAGAGCTTGTAGAGGTTGATCTGGGCTGGCTGCCAGCAATGGGTGGGGTGGAAAACGCTATAGCTTTCCTATGAGTGTTGTGGGTTTGGAGATCCCCCTTTTCAGCTCATATTTCTAGTGGCCCAGTGTCATTATGCTTACTACTGGTACCACAGAGATGCACAAATCCCCTACAAAAGACTGGAGCTTGATCAGGCGGGGAGGACCCTGCTGCATGCACTCCTCCCATACAGGCTCCCTTTGGGCCCAGCGAATATCCAGACTCTCTCCACCACATGCTGGGCATGGAAAAAGCTCCACAGACTCCTAGGGGTGAACCTCCTGAACTCTCCTGCTTGTGGATAATCGATGGCTGGCGCCTACATTGGAAACCCTTGTCAAAAACAGACAAACTCATGGCATGCACTGCGCACACTTGGGGATTTGTTTCCGACTGGCATGTCCTCTCATATGATAAAAGCACACACTTTGTTGAGGCTACCCCTATGGACCACTTTGTCCTGAGATGCTTACAGAGCGCACTGCGCACTCAGCTCCCCACTTATCCCCTCGCCCATGTTGAGTTCACTCCTCTCACCACAGTCCTGTTAGAGATGCTTGCCTCAGAGGCCTGTGAGAACGCGAGTTACAACGGCCGCTTCCAGATAAAATATGGTATTTTTGCTTTCTACAAAAATTGATCTTTCCCAACCACAGACACAAATTGATTCACTTTAAATTCCTTAGACGTACCTAAATGACACCTAATTATTTGTCTAAACTTGATCCCACTAGGCACTCTCACTGTCTGAGGTACCATGGTATTTATGCTGACTTTGCCCACATGACCCAGATGTGGACTCACATAAGGGAGTTTTGGATTGCTGTTTTTGTCAAACTCTCCCTAATGGTAGGGTTTCAGTGGCTAGTAACAAAATTCTTCAAAAAAGAGGGGGGTCCTAGGTATAATTTTTAAAGACCTAAACAGTTTATAATCCCCAAACTAATACATAATACAAGAAAAAACTGTAGGTCTATAGTTGTATATGACCCAAACACAACAACTGAATGAACTAGAAGTTTAGTGGAGTCTTAACGAAAAAGAAATGAGATCCCATCACCCACCGAGGTGGCTTTCTTCGTCATCTGGGAACTCTCAGTAAACCACATTCCCATATAAAATTGAGCGTAGTGGTTACACAGGTACCCTAGAAGTGAGTAAGAGCAATTACTTTTCAGCTCGAAAAAAGAATGGTGGCTATTTGCAGGGCGATGGTTGCAGTGCTAGTGACAATATGTGAAGAAAAAGTGATTTAAAATTGACTATCAAGACACAGAATAATTTTATTTGGCGCTGTCTGGGTGTCAATGTAAAAACAGTGCATATACAGCTTAAACAAATAACTGTAGGATGTCCAGGTCTACGTGTTTCAGCCTATGGATATTAGAATCCAGGCTTTCGTCAGGACCTCTGATATTATAGCTACTGCAAAAAAACAATTCAGTGCTTATGTGCAAGAAAATAAACAGAATAAAGGTTGGTAACAATACAACCTGGGCACTTCTGTGAATCCAAAGTGGAAGAATACAGACAGTGGTACTGGAAAAATACCCGACTTTGTGCGGGTACGCTCCTCGCCTCACCTGGCATCCGCTCAGGACATGAGGCACCGCCCTATCCGTCGGTACCCCTCTCTGGATCTGGGATCCAGAGAGGGGTACCAGCGGATTTTACATTTTTACATTGACACCAAGACAGCGCCAAATAAAATTATTCTGTGTCTTGATAGTCAATTTTAAATCACTTTTTCTTCACATATTGTCACTAGCACTGCAACCATCACCCTGCAAATAGCCACCATGCTTTTTTTGAGCTGAAAAGTATTTGCTGTTACTCACTTCTAGGGTACCTGTGTAACCACTACTCTCAATTTTATATGGGAATGTGGTTTACTGAGAGTTCCCAGATGACGAAGCAAGCCACCTCGGTGGGTGATGGGATCTCATTTCTTTTTTGTTAAGACTCTACTAAACTTCTAGTTCATTCAGTTATTGTGTTTGGGTCATATACAACTATAGACCTACAGTTTTTTCTTGTATTAGGGTTTCAGTGACGCCTGACCCACCTCTTGCGTTATTGGGCTTTGGGCATCACATCCACAAGGTGGCCCACAGATTTACCGCGATGACTCTACTGCTGGCCAAACACAAGAAACTTTACATAGTAGATGGATGGCTCAGAAGCCTCTCTTTTTGCAACGTTACTGTGGAAATATTGGCTTTCTTGCAGCCCCCCTCCTCTTGCCCACGAGACATTTGGCACCCACTCCGCGATTACTTACAGCGCTGTGAGCAACAGGGAACTGACTGATGCAGACACCTGGCTGGTGAGGTGCACCCCCGATCACAGGTGCACAGACCGGCGTTGCCTGGTTAGCGCTTACATACTCTTGCCATGCTTTTGGGGAGCGTTATCTCTCTTCTTACCTGTTATTCTCTCCTTGTGGTATGGGACATTCAAATGTGCAGTATATGATGCAATTAAGATGATATTCATGGACTGGTCTTTCCACTATTGTCAAAGATGTTTAAGTACATACTTTTTCCCACCTTGTGGGTTGTTATGTATTTTATATGTGTATCAAAAATGATAAATAAAGCTTAAAAACATATTGTCAATCAGTCTCAGCTCTGTTTGCTGTTTTGTAATTGGTTGCATCAAGAAGCATGGGCATGCATGGCTGGCAGTCAAAGATTGGATCAAAGTGGCCCTGGATGCACGTGTATGCAAATCAACACCATGTGCATCAGAATACTTGCATGCATTGTAATGGAGGTGGGCCTTTTTAATTCACTATTCTAAAATGTTGGAGTGACATAGTAAAAAGGTAAATTAAAATGAAAAAAAGCTGACAAAACATAACCAGAAAGTGCAATAAAGGAGTGAGTGACTTGGCAGTACTTTGTAGCTGGTGGGCCTTTATTTAAAATAACAAAATAAACAAAAAAAATTACAAATAAATGAGGAGAGGAAATGGGGAGAGCAAATGGGGAGAGGCATTGGGGAGCAGAAGAGGGTTCAAAAGAGAGCATACAGGGCTTTAAAAAATAATAACCAGGGAGTGCAAAATCCAAAATAAAAAGAGTCCCTTCAATCATGCAGTGGAAGGATACATCTCACCGAATCAGTACACTGTGGCTTCCAAATGCTCTTGGGTGAGACAAACTCAGGAATGGGTAGGGGGAAGCCATTTCATTTGGAGCAAACAACTGTAATAGACAATAAATCCATCCATTCACGAGTAAGGGGCTTCCCTAAAGTCCACTCTATGGACGTTATTAAGATGGCGGGCAGACTCTAGTCCGCCCGCTACCCTAGCGGTGCTGGTACCGGCCGCCAGACGTGCGGCGGTCCTGCACCACTAATTAGGATGCGACCGCCACCCTGGCGTTCGCATTCTGCATTTTTGACATTGCGGCGGGTGCTGCTGTAATGTAGGGGGGTACCATAGGTACCCCCCAAGTGCAGCCCCCCACTTCCCCACCCCGCTGGGGTCCCGCAACGGGCCCCCTAAGCAACTCCCCACCAGCCTTTCCATGGCGGCATCGCCGCCATGGAAAGAACTTAGAAACCACACATACTAATATGGATGGCGGTGCCTGCTAGGCACCGCCACCATATTGTGGCCCAAGTCCGACTGGCTGGCAATCATTCCGATTGCCGACTGGCTGAAAAGCGGCGGACGCACTTTGCGTCCCCCACGATAACCGCCGCCATTATAATATGGCGGGGGGTAAATCAAGTTGCAATGGCGGGCGGATTGCCACCGCCGGGTCGGCGGTGGCGATCCGCCCGCCATCCTAATCACCCCCTAAGTGTGTGTTATATATTGGAAACACTAGAGGGCCTATTCACAAAGGTAAACTTACATGTGAGTCAATCTTCACATGTAAGTTTACACTCACTTTCAGTAACTTTACTGCGTTTTGCTATGCACCATTTGCAAGTGTAAAGTTACTCAAAAGTTTTTTGCCTTTTTTGGCAGACGTAACTATGAAAGTAGAGTTTGTGTTCCCAGGCTCTGGATGGCTGCCAATATGTCACTACGTTAGCGGGAAGGATAAAAAGAGTCTCCTGCTTATACTGAGCAATGAGCCAAGATATTCAGAGACCGATGGAGCGTTTGCGCTCGCAGTGGGAGGAGGACCTGGGGATCCCGATTCCGGAGGAGGCATAGGAGTGTATAGTAGAGAGAACACCAAAATCAACCAGGAACGCAAGGTTTAAATTAATTAACTACTATGTCCTACAAAGAGCCTACCTCACTCTGGCACACATTAGGAGGCACTTTCATGTTGAAGAGGCGGCCTGCCCTAGGTGTGGGGTCAGAGAGGCACACATGATGCACATGTTCTGGGACTGCCCCAAGTTGGTTCCATTCTGGAAGGAGGTTCTTCACATCATAGGAACAATTATAGACAAAGAGATCCTGCGCACTCCGGGGCACTGCATATTGGGCTGGTTCCCCCATACGGCCAAGACCAACACAACTGCGAAATTTCAGGGCCTGGCGTTAGTACTAGCCAAGCAAGAGATCACTAGGAACTGGAAGTCGACAGGGGGACCAAGGGTTGGAACATGGAAGCACGAGCTTGAAAAATGGGCAAGTGCTGAGGGGAGGATCCTGTTAGCGGAGGCAGGAAGAGGTATAGGCACCATTGATAGAGCCAGGGCATGGGGGCAACTAGTAGACAATCTGACGGCACCTGAACGGGAGCAGCCATCTCCCGACGGCTCCCCACTGCGTGGCCAGACAATAGAGGAAGAGCAGGCTAGATAGGGGGAGATCAGAACTAATCCCTGTAGTCCCATTTTGAAATACGACATATGACATATGCGAACAAAAGATCCTACTGTAGGAAGATCCCAGGCGTCAATACCTATGAGGAGAGGACAATAAGCGGAAGCGGCAGCAAATCAAGAGGGAAGGAGGGTGTTGGGGGAACGGTAAACTGGTTGAATAGTTGTGCATAAATTGGCTGAAATGCATTAAAGATGTACGTAAGATTAATTAAGAATGACTTATATGTACTGTGAATGTTTTAAATGCCAATAAAATCTGGTTTAAAAACAAAACAAAAAGAAAGTAGAGTTTGTGTATAGCAGTGTGCTTACTCGTTTGTGTGTGCGTGAACGTCCCTCTAAACCCCTCTCTACTCTTCACTTAACACTTCCTTCCTCCTGTCGAAACCCTTCTACTTTGGTAGTAAGCATTCCCCATTTTCCTGCCAGTCCCCTTGTCCTGCCACATTTAATATTAAAACACATACCTGCATGTGCACAGATCCCTGCAGTCAGGGCGATGATCCCACATAAAAAAAGAGGAAAGGTAGCATTGTAGACCTCAGCACGTTGGTTAGTGAATAGCATTTTGGGAAATGTTAGTAGTACTTTTGTAGTACTACAAAATGCACTACAAAATGCATAGTGTGAATAGGCCCCAAATCTGCAAGCTAGTGCTGTCTGTAACCAAGACCTAACAAGGAATGCAAACAACAAGTGTAGCAGCTGGTTTATGCTGGAACATTATTGACAAAAATAGCGTCTGACATAGTGCAAGTCCTAAACTTTGTTTGTAAAAATATTGCCCCAGTGGGTGTAGATTTTCTATTATTAACCTACATGGGCCAGATAAACAGATTCACACAAAAAGATTAACGCTATGGGCTGATATCTTTGGAGAAGGATAGCTAAAAGAAAATAGTTTTGGCAGGCGAAATTTATCCCACGATATTCTGATACCATACCTTGTAGAGAAGTTATGTTGCCTTATAGGGTATCAGATATTTAAAGGCATTGTGAATGTTTGCTAAACTGAAGAAAGACTAAGCACGAAAATTCAACATCTGGCCCCAAAATAATCAAAACAGCACTCAAATGAAGGTTAATATTGACATTGCTTGTGAAGTTAGGATCCCCCATATGCATAGTGAATCAGTTAATTACAATTTCAGAATATTGCAGACTTTAGCAGAGGGAGAAAGGTTAAATCAAATTAAAAAAAAATAGATATATATTTTTAAACGTACCTCTCTTTTTAGCCACCTCCAACTGAGATATAAAAACCTGTATGTTAAATTCACTATATGATTTTCCTTAGCAGTCACATTTGCATTCCGGTAGTAGATGGAGAAAAGACCGATCAAGTATTTTGAAAAACGCCACTGTTGGTGTTTGCAGGAGAGAAGATCCTGATTGGCATTGGATGACCATTTGGGTTTGGAGAAGCTTTTGAACATTTTGCCCCAGAGCTTTAGATGGTGATGGAGGGTGTGAATATTAGTCGTGGACAAGAGAACCCTTCAAGTGTTTATTGGGTCGTTTTCCTTGCTTCAGGGAAAAATGGTTCTAAAAAGATAGCGTGCCAGGATGCATAACCACCCATCATCCCTCAAGGTTTCAATGTTCTTGTTCATATTCTATTTAGTGAGTGAGTAGAAGCCTTCCAGAATGTCGTATTAAAGAACACGGTGCACTCTCCTAGCTAGTGCCGAGCGCACCTTTCAAAACTTGCGCTCGGGGCTAACAGGAAGAGTGTGCCGTATTACATTGAATGCGCTACCCCCAGGGCAGCTGCAAAGTCGTGCTGCCCTGGGATGGGTGCTTTCAAGCGAAATACGGAGCAGCTTTGAAGCAACCTCTCCATGTTTCACTCTGCAGGTGGCAACCACCCTGCACTTTTAAGGGGCATTAGAGATCCCCTTGCAGGCGGGTGCAGTCCGTGGCTGCACCCGAATGCAAGGTGCAAGGTGATGTCTGTGGGAGGACCTTAGGACCCCTTTCCCCCCCTCTAGAGGGTTGCCATTAGGGGGTACACCAAAAGGGCACCTCCTGACTGCGTCTTTGCCTCTGCACCCACGTCTAGAATAGGGCAGGTGCGCAGAGACAAAGGGATTCCCTCATTTGCATAGGTCCACATCCCCATGCAAATGAGGTAACACTCTCTAGTGATAGCACTGGCACTATATGTGCACCAGCGCTATCTGTTTTACAGAAAGGGTCGCACAAGTGTCTGCAGCCCTTTCTGTAATACCAAAAGTGCCCCGAGGGTACGCAAAGTGGGTGCACATGTCCGGGGCACTTTGTATGATATGGCCACTGGAGTTCCACAGCAGAACAACTTTTTTGAAGTTTCAGTGGCGCAATGTGATACAGGCATATTTATAAGGCCACACAAAGCAACATTAATTGGCTTTTCATGGCTTTATAAATATGTGCACCTTTCACGCAGAAAACTGCGTGAAAGGGGCGGTCCATGGGTGTTGCTGGGGGCGTTCCCAGGAACACCCATTACTGTTTGACACTGTCCCAGATTCACGAGAAATCATAAGTCTAAGGCAACGCCAAAAACTTATGCCTTAAAGGGACGCACAACGAGGAGAAATATCTTTATTTCTCCTCGTTCTTCCTCTTTCTATGTGTGCGGCATTCTTGTGATTGTTTTTGTGCAGGAAGGTTTCTCTTCCTGCAAAAAAATATTAACCCCTGCAACACAAACACCCTTGCATCACGGTGCAAAGGTGCCTGCGTTGGTGCACAGCAGCCCATAGTGCGCCGGCGCAGAGGAAAACAACATGAATGCACTGTATCTAATAGAATCAGCGCATTTCTGACCTTTTTGTTCCGTAGGGCAGTGCAGCAACAAGGCATGCTGCGCTGCCCTATGGCAAAGACCCATAAATGAGGTCCACTGAGACTAAGCACTAAGGAGCATATTTATAAGGAAGTCGTGCAGAGCAGCAAGTCATCTTGCTCTGCTGGGCAGCGTGACAGGGAAGAAAACAAGTTACTTACCTGTAACTACAGTTATCCAGTATTGGTATCTTTCATAGATTCACATGCCTGAATCATTCCCCGTCGCCGAGGCGGGAGTCCCCGGTAAATAAAAAAAGTAGTGCCAAAATGCTAGTAGTAGTAGTAGGCCCAAAGAAAAGGCCAAAAGCCTGTATCTTAGCAGCCTATCTACCTCATTATGCCAAAAGAACCAAGAATTTGGTAACAACCAATCAGACACCAGCACCCTACTAGAACCCTCTCAGCAGAGCCAGTTCTCCTCAGATTTTCGTAGCACAAGTGGGAAGTGAACGTCCCAAATTATATAGAACTGACTCTACGGGGAGGAGGGTGGGTGCATGTGAATCTATGAAAGATACCAATACTGGATAACTGTAGTTACAGGTAAGTAACTTGTTTTCTTATCCAGTATTGGGGTATCTTTCATAGATTCACATGCCTGAATCAGAATAGCGAGCAGTATACCAAGTATACAGTCGTTTGCGGATGGCGGGAGACTAGTACTGATACTCCCTAATTGCATCCACAGCTTGTTAACAAGAGGTATAAGAAAAAATCTTAAAATTCGAAATATGCAATCTATAAAGAGAAAAGCATGTAAACATGAAAGCAAATCATCATTGTAACACATTGCATTGTTATACTAAAGATATCAACATCTTACATATTAAAATATGAAAAAAGGGTACCTGAAGGTATCTCAAAGAAACAGATGTCGTAGTACAGCTTGCCCAACTGCTGCATCATCACGATGCGTAGATTGGAGGCAGTAATGTCTGGTAAAAGTGTGGACATTTTTCCATGTCGCAGCATGGCAGATATTTTCTAGAGTCACACCAGCAAACAATGCTGTAGACGCTGCTACTGTCCTCGTGGAATGGGCCTTGGGTTTCCTCAACAAAGGCCTGTGAGCCTTGTCATGGCAGAAAAGTATTGTAGATGCTATCCATCTGGCAATGGTGGATTTTGTAACCGCCTTTCCCAGAGTAGTTTGGCCATAAGCCACAAATAATTGATCTGACTTTCTAAGGTTCTTTGTTTTCAGAAGATAGAATTTAAGACATCTCTTGATATCGAGAGAATGTAAGGCTCGTTCCACTGGGGTGGATGGATTAGGAAAGAAAGTTTTTAACGTCACTGGTTCATTAAGATGAAACTGTGAAGGCACCTTAGGGATAAACGTTGGATTAGTTCGGAGGTGCACGTAGTCTTGAGTGAAGTGTAGAAAAGGTTCCTTTACAGTAAACGCCTGAATTTCACTCACTCTTCGAGCTGATGTTAAAGCCAGAAGTAAAGCAACCTTCCAGGTAAGGAATTTTAGGTCAGCCTTGTGGATGGGCTCGAATGGATGCTTCATTAATTGCATTAAGACTGTGTTGAGTTCCCATTCCGGTGGCGGAAGTCTGACCGGAGGAAACTCTCGGAATAGTCCTTTCATAAACTGTTTAATTAAAGAGGATGAACAAAGAGAAGGGCCATGAGCACCCCTTCTGAATCTGGAAAGTGCAGCTAAGTGGACCTTGACTGAAGGGAAAGAAAGTCCAGATCTTGCCAGGTGTAACAAGTAAGGAAGGATCTTTTCTGCAGGATCGTCCACCAGGTGCACCTGGTTTGCTTCACACCAGCAGCAAAACCGTTTCCATTTTAGACGGTAAGATTTTATCGTGCTCTGAGCTCGTGATTTTGTTAATATATCCCTACAGTCTTGAGGGATATCCAGGTCCTTAAACTCTAAGAAGTCAGGAGCCATGCGTGTAAATGTAGGGACTGAGGGTCCGGGTGGAGAACCTGACCTCTGTTCCTTGACAGCATTGTGGGCGTCGGGCGAAGACGGATCGGCTGGTCCTGTGATAGCAATAGGAGCTCCTGAAACCAGTATTGGCGTGGCCATCTGGGTGCAATCAAGATGAGACGACAGCCCTCCAACTTCATCTTGCGTATGACCCTCGGTATCAGGGGTATCGGGGGAAAAGCGTAAGCACAAGTCCCTGACCATCGCATGGACAGGGCATTCCCCCTTGAGCCCTGTTGAGGGTATCTGCTGGCATAGAAGCGGCATTTCTTGTTCTCCTTCGTGGCGAACAAATCCAGCGGTGGTGTTCCCCAAGCTCTGAATATTCTGAGCACCTGAGCTTGCTCTAGCTCCCATTCGTGGCAATCTGATTGGGATCTGCTGAGCGTGTCCGCTAATGTATTGCAGAGACCTCTGACATGTTCTGCTCTGAGGGTTATGTTGTGGAGTGTGACCCATTCCCACAAATCCTGAGCTTCCGTGGACAAAGTTGCTGATCTTGTTCCTCCTTGTTTGTTCACGTAGAACATGCTGGTGGTATTGTCGGTTCGAATCAGAACCGAAGAACCTGCAATCCTTGGAAGGAAAGCTTGCAGAGACAGGAAAATTGCTCGCAATTCCAGACTGTTGATGTGTTTGTTTTTGTACTCTGGGGACCACTTCCCCTGTATCTGTAAATCTTGGAGATGACCTCCCCATCCTCCCATGGAAGCATCGGTAGTGAGGACAAAGTCTGGAATCTTCTGAATGAAAGTAAGCCCTTCTGATAAGTTGGGAATATGGGACCACCAACGTAGAGCGCTCTTCATGCCTGAAGTGACTCTGATGATTGTAGGAGAGTAGGGTCTGCAATCCTATGATCACCCAGATTTTTTGCTTTTGCTTCATTGGTTTACGACTTTCTCCGGCTGTGGGCCCGCCAATCAGACCCACAGCCTAGCTGTTCTCTCTCGAAATTAACACACATGTACATTAGGTGCATCCACTAATTGGAACTGGGCCGCCTTGTCAGTCCCTGTCTCAGCATACCACAGGTATCCAGGGCATCGGTGTACCCAGGGCCTACCAGGGGCTGAAGCATGTATTATGCCACCCCCGGAATGGCCGCCCAAATCTGACACAACTGGCTGCACGACAGCTGGGGCCACGTGGTGTAATCACCCGTTGCTGTAGGTGTAGTATTCCTACACCTAAACCCTAAAATGGACACATGGATTCCTATCAGTCACTCCTATAGCAGGCCTTAACAATCTTGAAGGCAGAGTGCAGGGAATCATGTGGGACGGTGCTCTGGCGCGAGCTGAGCCCGTCGACGGCTTGCGGAACCAAGTCCTAATAGCCGTTCCATGGTGACGCGGGCCAACTACTTTTAATGCATTATAATCCTTGCGGTTATTTGCTAACTTTGGCATCGCATCACCTATACATGTCGAGTAAGGTGTCATACGAATGGGAATACGAACCCCTCGCCAGTCCTGGTGGCGGGGTTAGCATTCCCCCCTTTTAGAGGGACACGACATGGAAGTAACCTTGAACCCCGGTTAAAGTTGACTCAAGCCTCAGCATCACAAAATGGATGCTGCCACCAGACACAAGTCTGACCTCCTGCTGCTGGGAGACCTTCCAGCGAGGGGAGCTTGGACAAAGGGTTTCCTGTCAAGGGCGGTGTTAGCACCGTCCCAGACAGGGTTTGTGTATTCCAGGTAGGCAGGGCTGAAAGGAAGGTGATTGCAAGTGGCACCCCGGTGCTCACGGTGCATAGCCCGGCTCAGACCAGTTTCGGGGGGCCTACCAGCCCCTGAGCTGGCGCGAAGCCGGACAAAGGATAGGGGTGTAACCACCCCCCTCCTGGCTCCACCCATAGGTAGAACCTAGTCACGGGCCAACCCCTTTTTCTTAGAATAAAGGTAGGAGCGAGTCCCCTTCCCAAATTGGATAATCAGATAATCGGATAACTCCGAATCACGAACCACTTTCCACGAAAGGAACTCTTGACTATTTCTGAAGACTCTCCCTTGTGGCTAAGGAGTAGCCACCCTGCACCAGCAGGCACCATCTAAGCGCTTGCGGTTTGCTGTAAGTCTCTCCTACGGATCAAGACTGCCCAGCTCGACGAGACCCGAGTTCCCTGCCATCTCTGACCTTTTACCTCCCTCATCAGCTCAGCTGAGAGTCGTAGGGGTGACGAGACCTGCGGGACCGGCTATCTTCAGAACCTACACGACGCTTATCTAGCACGCCCACCGAGGGACCCTCGAGTGAGTGCACCTAGGGTTTGAGAAGCCCTAACCCTGAGCAGCTCCAGCATCGAAGTCTGCCTCCCCAGCATCTCCGAGATCTGCGTGGGGGCCCTTCCGCTCCTTGTTGCTCACTGCGTTGTCCGACCACTTGCCGACCGGCTTGTGGCCCTCTACACGACGCGCCAAGATTGTTTTCATCACCGGTCTGGTTGCTCCAGACTGGCTCTTGCTTCCCTCCAACAGAGGAGTACCACGGACCCTCCTGGTCCACTCCCGACGCCATCGTGACTTCCCCGCTTGGGTTGCCACTGCCAAGATCCGCTGCCCCTTCCTGGGCTCAGCATCATCGACAGCAGACACCTTCGTGGGACAGCTCGCCCCCCATCCTGGTCGCCGCCGCGCCTCCTGGTCCGAGGAACAGCCGAGTCCGACGTCACCCACTCACCTGGTCGAGGTGACTTCAGCCGGTACCCTCCTGGTACCCACACGATCGCTGGCTAGCGGTTAAGAACTGAGTCCCCTCTGCTTTCAGGTTTCCGTCATCACCGATCCAGGCTTGGATCTCGCTGAATATCGACACTGGTCGCCTGCCAGCAACTTCTTCTTTCAGGCTCCTGAGACTACACGAGGACTCCCGACAACTTGCCGAACTTCACGCAGCCGCAGCCGCTGGGCTAGGTAACTTGAGCATTTCAGTGCTCCATCGCAGGTTCGCTCTACAAGTGTCTAGTTCCTTTTTTTCGTTTAGTCCCACTGATCGGAACACTCCGGAATCAGTACCTCCAGACTCTATCCATTCGCATTTCCCTGTAAGTGTAGATGGTTTCCCGTGCCCCTCGGGCATTTGTGTAAATTGTGCAACCAGTAGTATTTTCCTAAGAGTTTTGCATTGTGCTTAGCTCCCCGACTCATAAAGAGCCAGGGTAGTCTTGTTATAAATAAATATCCTTTTATTTTCATAACAACTTGTGTGGTGTCCTTTCACTTGGTGTTCAAGGGGTATATGTGATGGTAAACAGCTGGCTTAACACGCCCTCTAGAGTTTAGCCTAAAGACTGCTCGTATCCACGCTACTAGGATAGCTGGTCAAAAAGGTTGACAACCAATCATCAATAAGGGTCGTTTGGAATGATACACAGTGATCACTAGAATAGTGAGCACTACATATCAGGCCAACTTCTCACATTGGTGAGCAGCGGTTGGGATTTGAGCTTGCTGTTGTTTTACCACACACGTATCCTAAGAATATCGCAGTGAAAGATCACATAAGTACCCAGGTACATATAACTTAACTTAGAATACTCCGAGTTCTACTGAACCGGCTGTTGTAGCGTAACAGGGCTTAGCACACCCTGACTACAACTCTTAGCAAGGGATCAGTAGGTAAACCCATAGTGTAGGTAGGTGCAACACTTACACCTCACTAGAAAAGCATGTCGGTCCACGGAGAGTCTGCAGGGACTCCCTTAGTGGTCAGTGACCCTCCACAGGTCGTGTCACGATATGCAACTCTTAGCTTCAAGGAGATGAGACAACTGTGTGCCTCCAGGAAGCTAAACCAGGGTTCTAACCCTACCATCGCAATACTGATAGGTCTCTTAGAGGCGTACGATGCTAGGAGGTCCTCTAACCCAGGTCCCCCCAGTGCAGATGGGAACATGCCTCCCTTAGAGGGAACCCTCGGTGACCCAGACCTCGACCTCCACACAGAGGAGGAGGACGAGGACGAGTTATCGGGAGACGAGGCAGACAAAGGTCCAGTGGTAGTCGGCAGGCTTACAAGGACCAACTTAAGCAGGCATGAGAATGGAACTGGGGGAGCCCCGGGCCCACGCTCAAGCAGGCTTAACCTTGGGAACGGACGAGCTAGGTCTCTCTCCAGAGGCTCTGGCAGATCGGTTCACACTCATGTCTCTCAGGCACCTTCTCAGAGAGGAATGACTTCCCCTCAGAGGAGGGAGCATGAAGCGAAGATGCGGGAGGTCAATCTGAGGATCGAGCGGGAAGAACTTGCCCTCGCCAAAGAAAGACTTGCCTTAGCCCGAGAGCAGAAATTAAGTGGGTTAGATCCCACTGGTGGCAGCATTCTCAATAGAGAGAAAGACAGGGGTATAGACACTAGACACCTGAGTAAAATAGTGCCCCCCTTTAAACAAGGGGACGACATCCACAAGTGGATAACTGCCTTGGAGAGGGCCTGCACTGTCCAGTGCGTCCCCCCAAGTCAGTGGGCAGCTATACTGTGGCTTTCCTTTGAAGGTAAAGGAAGGGACAAGCTCCTCACTACAAGAGCTGAGGATGCTAACAACTACCAAGTCCTGAAGAACACACTGATTGATGGGTTCGGCTTAACCACGGAACAGTACCGGGTGCTGTTCCGAGACACCCAGAAAATTCAGTCTCAGGATTGGGCTGACTTTGTCGATTGTGCCACTAAGGCTTTGGAAGGCTGGTTGCTGGGTAGCAAGGTTACTGATTACACAGGATTGTACAATCTTATCATGCGAGAACAGATTTTAAACAACTGTCAGAACCAATTGTTGCATCAGCACCTTGTCGACTCGGATCTGACCTCTCCCCAAGAATTGGGAAAGAAGGCAGACAGATGGGTCAGAACAAGGGTCAAGCAGAACCAGAATCAGAACCAGGGTGGTCAGAAGAAAGCAGACCAAAAGGGTAACAAGAACGAACAAAATGACCAGAAGTCTTCGACAGGTCCCCAACAAACCAAAGAGGGTGGGGGTCAGGCTTCACAGAAGAAGAAGACTCAAGAAGGCCAGTCAAAAAGGTGGTGCCAATACTGTAAAAGTAAGACTCACTGGTTTAGTGAGTGCACCAAGAAAGGAGGGCAAACTCCTACCACTGCAGCCCCTAAGGCACCTGCACCCCCTAGTACAGTCAGCAGTGGTAGTGCGCCTCCCAAGGCATTAGTTGGGTTAACCTTGGGAACCGAGGGGAGTGACGACTTAGTCGGCACGCTCACTCAGGCCGTCCTTGTCTGTACAGGGGATATGGATATGTCCCCTGATGCCAGTCCCAATACTTTGGGCAAATACAGGCAGACACCTTTGATAAATGGAAAAGTGGCTCAGGCCTACAGGGACACGTGTGCCAGTGTCACCATGGTGACGCCTAACTTCGTGGACCCTGGACAGATCATGCTAGGTACCAGTTACCTAGTGACCAATGCCAGCAACGTCACTACCAATCACAGTATGGCAGTTGTTGATTTCTCCTGGGGAGGGGTAAGTGGCCCGAAAAAGGTTGTGGTTAGTTCAGACCTCCCCGTAGAATGTCTGTTGGGCAATGATTTGGAAACGTCACAATGGTCAGAAGTGGAGCAGAGGACTCACATGGAAATGTTAGGTTTGCCAGCACATGTCCTTGCTGTGACCAGGTCACAGGCCAAGAGATGCCCCACTGAACAGGTGCTGGATCCTGGAAGAACGGACCAGACACCTTCCAAGAAAAGGAGCAGTAAGGGTAAGGCTTCGCCTTCCCCCTTGCCCCAGGTCGTGGATCAAGTCTCCGAGGAGGCTGACCTTAAAGAACTGAGGGAAACTGAGCCGCAAGAGCTTGAACCTGGTCAGGTTGAGTTTCTGGGCTCAGGGGGACCCTCCAGGGAAGACCTGGGGAAGGCACAGTTAGACTGCCCCTCACTTGAACCCCTCAGACAGCAGGCCGCTGCTGAGGCTGCAGGGAACGCCACAGGTACCCACAAAGTGTACTGGGACGATGGACTCCTGTACTCTGAGGCAAGAGACCCCAAACCTGGTGCAACCAGGAGGCTGGTCATCCCCTTGTCTCTGAGAGGTTTCCTTCTCACCTTGGCCCACGAGATTCCCCTTGCAGGTCACTTAGGCCAGAATAAGACTTGGGACAGAATTGTTCCACACTTTCACTGGCCCCACATGTCCGAGGATACGAAGGAGTTTTGCCGCTCCTGTGTCACTTGCCAAGCCAGTGGTAAGTCAGGTGGCACGACAAAGGCCCCCCTCATACCACTACCAGTGGTGGGGGTACCCTTTGAACGAGTGGGGATCGACATTGTCGGACCAATGGAACCCCAGACAGCATCAGGGCACAAGTTTATACTGGTGGTGGTGGACCACGCCACCAGGTATCCTGAAGCTATTCCCCTTAGGACCACTACGGCACCTGTGGTGGCACGGGCCCTACTTGGAGTGTTCTCCAGAGTGGGCTTCCCTAAGGAGGTCGTCTCAGACAGAGGTGCAAACTTCATGTCGGGATATCTGACTGCTATGTGGAAGGAATGTGGTGTCAACTACAAGTTCACCACACCCTATCACCCACAATGCAATGGGCTGGTTGAGAGATTCAACCGGACCCTAAAAGGGATGATTCACGGACTACCTGAAAAGCTTCGGCGGAGATGGGATGTCCTGATACCCTGCCTCTTGTTCGCCTACAGAGAGGTCCCGCAGAAGGGGGTTGGCTACAGCCCTTTTGAGCTTCTGTTCGGACATCCTGTAAGGGGACCCCTTTGTTTGGTAAAGGAAGGATGGGAGAGACCTCTCAGAAAGCCGGCATCAAACATTGTGGACTATGTGCTCGGTCTCCGCTCGCGGATGGCGGAGTACATGGAGAAGGCGTCTAAAAACCTTGAGGCGAGCCAAGAATTACAGAAAGCTTGGCACGACCAAAAGGCTGTCCTAACTGTGTATCAGCCTGGACAGAAGGTGTGGGTGCTGGAGCCAGTGGCCCCAGCAGCACTCAAAGACAAATGGTCTGGGCCCCACACGATCATTGAGCAAAAGGGAGAGGTCACCTACTTGGTAGACCTGGGAACTCCCCGGAGCCCCCACAGGGTGCTCCATGTAAACAGGCTCAAGGCATATGTCGACAGGGAGGGCATGGGCTTGCTCATGGCCACAGATGAGGGACAGGAGGAGGAGAGTGACCCTCTCCCAGACCTGCTCTCTCAGAACCCTGACGATGGATCAGTAGATGGTGTTGTCTTTTGTGGCAGCCTCTCTGGACATCAACAAGGGGATTGTAAACAGGTTCTTCAATCCTTTCGACATATGTTCTCTCTGACACCCAGTCAGACCAAGTGGTGTACCCACGAGGTCGACACTGGGGACAGTCTGCCCGTAAAGAGTAAAATCTATCGGCAACCTGATCATGTCAGAGACTGCATCAAGACAGAGGTGCGGAAAATGTTGGAGCTGGGAGTCATTGAACCCTCGGACAGCCCCTGGGCTAGTCCCGTAGTGCTCGTGCCGAAACCTCACACCCAGGGCGGTAAGAAAGAGATGAGGTTTTGCGTGGACTACAGAGGCCTCAATGCGGTCACTAAGACCGACGCCCACCCGATACCAAGAGCAGACGAACTTATCGACCGGTTGGCCTCGGCCAACTACTTAAGTACGTTTGACCTGACAGCTGGGTATTGGCAAATCAGGTTAGCTGAGGAGGCCAAGCCCAAAACAGCATTTTCTACCCCGGGTGGGCATTATCAGTTCGTGGTAATGCCCTTTGGTTTGAAAAATGCACCTGCCACCTTCCAAAGGCTGGTGAATCGAGTTCTCACTGGGTTGGACGACTTCTGTGCGGCGTATCTGGACGATATCGCTGTCTTTAGCTCCACCTGGGAGGATCACCTGGTCCACCTGAGGAAAGTGTTAGAGGCCCTGCAGAAGGCAGGCCTCACTATCAAGGCCACCAAGTGCCAGATAGGGCAGACACAGGTTGTATACCTGGGCCACCTTGTAGGTGGAGGCCAGGTTCAACCATTGGAGAGCAAAATACAGGCCATCCAGGACTGGGCTCCTCCAACCACCCAGACTCAGGTTCGAGCTTTCTTGGGCCTGACTGGTTATTACCGGAAATTTGTCACAAATTATGGATCCATTGTGACCCCGCTAAACGACCTGACAAGTAAAAAGATGCCAAAAAAAGTTCAGTGGACAGCAAGCTGTCAGAAGGCATTCGATGACCTCAAGCAGGCCATGTGCACAGCACCTATCCTAAAGAGTCCAGACTACTCCAAACCATTCATTGTCCAAACAGACGCTTCGGAGCTGGGTGTGGGAGCTGTTCTATCGCAACTGAATTTTGATGGTCATGACCAGCCCATAGCTTTTATTAGCAGGAGGCTGACCCCCAGAGAGAAGAATTGGTCAGCTATTGAGAGGGAGGCCTTTGCTGTGGTTTGGGCCCTGAAGAAGTTGAGGCCATACTTGTTTGGCACTCACTTCAAGATTCAGACCGACCATAAGCCCCTCTTGTGGCTAAATCAAATGAAGGGTGAAAACCCCAAACTACTTAGGTGGTCCATTTCCCTACAGGGGATGGACTTCACAGTGGAGCATAGACCTGGCACTGATCATGGCAATGCAGATGGGCTCTCCAGGTATTTCCACTTAGAGCAAGAAGACTCACCTGGTCAAGGTTAGCTTATTGTCCCAAAGTTTGGGGGGGGGTCATGTAGGAGAGTAGGGTCTGCAATCCTATGATCACCCAGATTTTTTGCTTTTGCTTCATTGGTTTACGACTTTCTCCGGCTGTGGGCCCGCCAATCAGACCCACAGCCTAGCTGTTCTCTCTCGAAATTAACACACATGTACATTAGGTGCATCCACTAATTGGAACTGGGCCGCCTTGTCAGTCCCTGTCTCAGCATACCACAGGTATCCAGGGCATCGGTGTACCCAGGGCCTACCAGGGGCTGAAGCATGTATTATGCCACCCCCGGAATGGCCGCCCAAATCTGACACAACTGGCTGCACGACAGCTGGGGCCACGTGGTGTAATCACCCGTTGCTGTAGGTGTAGTATTCCTACACCTAAACCCTAAAATGGACACATGGATTCCTATCAGTCACTCCTATAGCAGGCCTTAACAATCCTGAAGGCAGAGTGCAGGGAATCATGTGGGACGGTGCTCTGGCGCGAGCTGAGCCCGTCGACGGCTTGCGGAACCAAGTCCTAATAGCCGTTCCATGGTGACGCGGGCCAACTACTTTTAATGCATTATAATCCTTGCGGTTATTTGCTAACTTTGGCATCGCATCACCTATACATGTCGAGTAAGGTGTCATACGAATGGGAATACGAACCCCTCGCCAGTCCTGGTGGCGGGGTTAGCATTCCCCCCTTTTAGAGGGACACGACATGGAAGTAACCTTGAACCCCGGTTAAAGTTGACTCAAGCCTCAGCATCACAAAATGGATGCTGCCACCAGACACAAGTCTGACCTCCTGCTGCTGGGAGACCTTCCAGCGAGGGGAGCTTGGACAAAGGGTTTCCTGTCAAGGGCGGTGTTAGCACCGTCCCAGACAAGGTTTGTGTATTCCAGGTAGGCAGGGCTGAAAGGAAGGTGATTGCAAGTGGCACCCCGGTGCTCACGGTGCATAGCCCGGCTCAGACCAGTTTCGGGGGGCCTACCAGCCCCTGAGCTGGCGCGAAGCCGGACAAAGGATAGGGGTGTAACCACCCCCCTCCTGGCTCCACCCATAGGTAGAACCTAGTCACGGGCCAACCCCTTTTTCTTAGAATAAAGGTAGGAGCGAGTCCCCTTCCCAAATTGGATAATCAGATAATCGGATAACTCCGAATCACGAACCACTTTCCACGAAAGGAACTCTTGACTATTTCTGAAGACTCTCCCTTGTGGCTAAGGAGTAGCCACCCTGCACCAGCAGGCACCATCTAAGCGCTTGCGGTTTGCTGTAAGTCTCTCCTACGGATCAAGACTGCCCAGCTCGACGAGACCCGAGTTCCCTGCCATCTCTGACCTTTTACCTCCCTCATCAGCTCAGCTGAGAGTCGTAGGGGTGACGAGACCTGCGGGACCGGCTATCTTCAGAACCTACACGACGCTTATCTAGCACGCCCACCGAGGGACCCTCGAGTGAGTGCACCTAGGGTTTGAGAAGCCCTAACCCTGAGCAGCTCCAGCATCGAAGTCTGCCTCCCCAGCATCTCCGAGATCTGCGTGGGGGCCCTTCCGCTCCTTGTTGCTCACTGCGTTGTCCGACCACTTGCCGACCGGCTTGTGGCCCTCTACACGACGCGCCAAGATTGTTTTCATCACCGGTCTGGTTGCTCCAGACTGGCTCTTGCTTCCCTCCAACAGAGGAGTACCACGGACCCTCCTGGTCCACTCCCGACGCCATCGTGACTTCCCCGCTTGGGTTGCCACTGCCAAGATCCGCTGCCCCTTCCTGGGCTCAGCATCATCGACAGCAGACACCTTCGTGGGACAGCTCGCCCCCCATCCTGGTCGCCGCCGCGCCTCCTGGTCCGAGGAACAGCCGAGTCCGACGTCACCCACTCACCTGGTCGAGGTGACTTCAGCCGGTACCCTCCTGGTACCCACACGATCGCTGGCTAGCGGTTAAGAACTGAGTCCCCTCTGCTTTCAGGTTTCCGTCATCACCGATCCAGGCTTGGATCTCGCTGAATATCGACACTGGTCGCCTGCCAGCAACTTCTTCTTTCAGGCTCCTGAGACTACACGAGGACTCCCGACAACTTGCCGAACTTCACGCAGCCGCAGCCGCTGGGCTAGGTAACTTGAGCATTTCAGTGCTCCATCGCAGGTTCGCTCTACAAGTGTCTAGTTCCTTTTTTTCGTTTAGTCCCACTGATCGGAACACTCCGGAATCAGTACCTCCAGACTCTATCCATTCGCATTTCCCTGTAAGTGTAGATGGTTTCCCGTGCCCCTCGGGCATTTGTGTAAATTGTGCAACCAGTAGTATTTTCCTAAGAGTTTTGCATTGTGCTTAGCTCCCTGACTCATAAAGAGCCAGGGTAGTCTTGTTATAAATAAATATCCTTTTATTTTCATAACAACTTGTGTGGTGTCCTTTCACTTGGTGTTCAAGGGGTATATGTGATGGTAAACAGCTGGCTTAACACGCCCTCTAGAGTTTAGCCTAAAGACTGCTCGTATCCACGCTACTAGGATAGCTGGTCAAAAAGGTTGACTTACAACCAATCATCAATAAGGGTCGTTTGGAATGATACACAGTGATCACTAGAATAGTGAGCACTACATATCAGGCCAACTTCTCACAATGATGTCGTCGAAGGAGCCCATCACCTGCTGCCACTGAAGGTGTAACTCCTCCTGCAAGGGTCGCATGCGGAGCCGCGCCAGAGGAACGAGGTGTATTGCAGAGGAGCACATCCCTAGGAGCAACGCGAACATCCGGACAGAAACTGACTTTCTTTTGGAAATTCGGATTGCTAAGTTTTGAAGACGAACCTGCCGTTCGTGAGACAAGAATGCCTTGCAGCGGGCGGTATCTAACAGCGCGCCCAGAAGAGGAAGGATCTGCCTTGGTTGTAATTGAGATTTGCTCCTGTTGATCGTAAGCCCCAGAGACTGGAACAGACGAAGAGATGTTGTCACGGCAGTCTTGACTGATCTTTCCGAAGGACCCTTTATTAACCAGTCGTCTAAATACGGAAAGACTTGGATTCCTTGGGAGCGCAACACTGCTGCCACTGGAGCTAGGCACTTCGTAAAGATCCTTGGGGCAGATTTTAACCCAAACGGGAGCACTTTGAACTGGTAATGGGCGCCAGCCACTGTGAAGCGAAGATACTTGCGATGCTTCGGATGTATTGGGATGTGAAAGTAAGCGTCTTCCATATCTAAGGAAGCTAGAAAATCTCCCTCGTTGAGGCAACCTAGAATTTCCACCAGTGTGACCATGCGAAATCCCTGCTTCTTGAGGAATCTGTTCAGATTGCGAAGGTCTAAGATTGGGCGCCACTCCCCTGATTTCTTCTTGATGAGAAAAAAGCGGTAATAGAAACCTGTCCCATTTTGAAGCGCAGGAACCTTCTCGATTGCGTTCTTGAGGAGCATCGTTAAAGCTTCTTTGAATAGTAAGTGAAGACGAGGGGGAGGGGGTCCCTTGGGTGGTTTGTTGGGTGGTTTGGTGACAAACTCTAAGGTATGACCGTTGTGAACCAGTTCCAGAACCCACTGGTCCGACGTAATGTCTTGCCACTTGGTCGCAAAAGTTGAAATTTTCGCACCCACAGGGAGGGGAAAAGGAGTGGAAGGCGCCCTGCAGAAATCATTGCTTCCGTGAGGTGTCTCTTCCCTGATTCTGCGATCTTTTTCGTCCGCCTTGACGAGAGAAACCAGATGTATTGGTCTGTCTGTAGGAAGACTGATATGATTGCCGATACTGAGGCTGGTACCTATTTTGTTGGGTATGATAACTTCCTCTGGAAGAAAATCCACGGCCCCTTGCTCCTCTGAAGGTACCTCTTCTGTATTGCAAGGAGCCCAACGATCTTACAGTATCAGTATCCGTTTTAATTGCTTGGAGTGCGTCATCTATGTGTTTTCCAAACAATGATTCGCCATCATAGGCCATGTCCAATATTTTTGTCTGGACTTCTGGCCTGAACGTGGTAGCTTTCAGCCAACCTTGGCGCCTAAGAACCGCAGCCCCAGCCAACTGGCGAAAGTTAGTATTTGCAATACGGCAGGGGTGCCCGCTATCGCCGTTGTTATTTGCCCTGGTATTGGAACCCTTGGCTTGCATCCTGCGTCAGCGACATGCCCAGACGGCGTTGCGATTTCTGCAGCGCCCGCTTGCGGTCTCCATGTATGCGGACGATATGGTGTTGTATGTCCGGGAACCAGAGAGGTTTTTGGCACAGCTAATACGTGAATATGTTCATTTCGAACGCTTCTCGGGCCTGGGCATTAATTGGTCCAAGTCCACTGTACTGCCGCTTACGGAGTGCACCCGGCCATTTGACATGGACTATCCGCTAGTATGGTGCTCGGAGACAGTGAAATATTTAGGTATTTGGTTATGTAGGGACCTGCAGGCCCTCATCCACGCTAACTTTGGAGTGGCAATATCGCGCCTAGAAGACCAGGTGAACAGATGGGTGAAGTTGCCGCTCTCGTTTGCTGATCGCATAGCGCTGATGAAAATGGTGGTCCTCCCGCGCTTTTTGTATCTTTTTCTGAACATACCGGTGCACCTCCCGAGACACTTTTTTGACAGGCTCCGTTCTCTTATGGTGACGTTGGCCTGGGGTGGTAAAAAGCCCCGTCTGCGGTGGGAGGTGTTGACTCTCCCATATGACCAAGGTGGTTTTGCTGCACCTGACTTCCGTCTGTACTACCTTTGTGCGCAAGCGCAGTATGCATATTATTGGCAGCAGGATCCGGCTTATATTCCGCACGTTGCAGTTGAGGCTGGCGCAGTGCGCCCGATACCTCTGCGGGCGATGCTGGTGAATAATTACACGGTGTTCGAGAAAGGGGAAGTGGATACGGTGCGGGTCACGGCGAGAGCCTGGCACGCGCTGGGTCTACGAGCGCAGAAGTTGCCGCTCTATGCACCTGCAATGCCGCTTCTTTATCACTCGGACCTTTCCGTCACAGGTGAGGCCAGTATGCGTCGCAGTCTTACGGCTATGGGGCTGACCACGATGGGGGATGTATTCCCAGATGGCCGGTTCATCTCCTTGGAGGGCGTGGGTGCTCGGGACGGCGAGTCTGCTATGCATCTGTTTGCTTATGCTAGGTTGCGGGCTGCGATGCGGGATTACTACCCTACCTATCCGCTGGAGCCCCCGACGCTGGAAGCGCTGCAATTGATATATACCACCACCTCTAAGGCCCGGCTGGTCACTAGACTATATGCTATCTCTCAAGGGGAGACGCCCCAGGCTGAGGCAACCGTGCTGACCAGGTGGAATGCGGTGCTGCCGGAACCTCTCTCCGAAGCTGACTGGTTGGGCTGTTGTCGCTTGACTGGTCGCCTGACACCCAATGGGAACCTGCGGTTGGTTCACTATAAATACCTGCACCAGCTCTACTACACGCCGTCGCAGTTGCATCATTATGGGCTTCGCCCAACAGATACTTGCAAGCGCTGCGATGCCCCAGGGGCGGATTTTCTTCATTTAGCATGGACATGTCCCAAAATAGCTGCATATTGGAGCTCTCTAACTGGAGTTCTTGGCCTGATGGTGGATGAGGTGGTGGACTGGGGTCCTAAGGTATGTCTGCTGGGTGTTGAGGCCAAGGTGAAGCCGCACAATCAGAAATTTGTTTCTATAGCGTTACTGTTAGCTAAACGCAGGGTCTCGGTGTGCTGGGGCGGGCGGGTGGTGCCCACTGTGAAGCTATGGTTGCAGGACCTGACATATAGCCGAGATCAGCTCACGTGTTATGCGGAGGAACTGCCCGTACAGTCTAAGCCACGGGATATATGGGCTCCGCTCACGACCTATTTATTACGCAATACTGCTGATTGAGGATACCTATGGGGGAGTTGTGTGTTTCCCTGCCTGGGCTCACCCTAACCTGCTAGTATGGGTGGGTGCTGTCTGTTCCTTCGAGCGCACTGGTGAAGATACCCTGCTGCTCCATGCATTGTCCGCTTTGTGGAAAGGAGTGTATATGCCATGCCAACGCCATGTTTTCTGTGAGACTGTATACCGGATTTTTCTATGAGACTGTATACTGTTACTGCTGTTCTTTTGTTTCTGTGAGACATTGCAAAAGTATAAATAAACCAAAAAAAAAAAAAAAAAAAAGTTAGTATTTGCAATATCCAGTGCGCAGTCGATAGTCTCTGAGGCTGCACGCTCACCCTCCAACAAAATCTTTCGAGCATCTTGCCTGCTATCCTCTGGGATGAGGTCGATAAAGCTTGCCATTTCTGACCACATCTGGCGGTCATAACGCCCTATTATCGCTAGGGAGTTGGCTGCCCTGATGGAAGCAGCTGCCATAGTTGAAAATGTTTTCCCAATTAGATCCAGTCGGCGTCCTTCTCTATCCGGTGGTGTAGTAACCGGTGCTGCCGGATTCTTAGACTTTTGTTGGGCTGCCTGAGATATAACCGAGTCTGGACGCGGTTGGCCAATGAGACAAGAGGGACTGTCGGCTGGAGCACGGTATTTTTTGTCAATTCGTGGAAGCACCGCTGGTACTGATGCCGGGTTTTTCATGATTTTAACCCCTTCTTTCCAAATATAGTCAATGATAGGGATAGCTCTCGTAACCTTTCTTGACTCTTCTTTAAAGTCATGCAGAAAGCAGTCAGACTGCTCAATGGTGACCGGCAAGTTGAACCTGGTCGCAGCTCGCTGCATAAGGTTATGGAACCCCCCTATATCTTCTGGAGGCGAATCAGATGGTAGAGGGGTAGGTGGCGAAGGCATAGGGATTATATATGAATCCCAAGGGTCTGCTGGGTCTGGCAGCTCGCCCTCTTCATATTCCTCCTCCGAGGTTGTATCTTGATGCGGGTCCTGTGGAGGATCAGGCAGTTGAGGCATTGGGGCTGGACCCTCAGGCAGAGGCAATGGGTCCGGCTGCGGCGCAGTCTGTGGAACCTGTGGAAAGTTTGGCTGCGGTGGAAAACGCTACTTATAATCTGCAAGCATGGCTTGTAGGTCTTGTATTAAAGTAGGAGGCAGATGTGACATCTCATTCCTACGAGGTTGTGTGTAGCAGGGTCTATGATGCGGAACGACTATGTCTTCCTGATAGTAATGCCCTTGATAATTGTCATCTTCCCCATCATCATCGTCCTCCTGACATTTGATGTGCAGTTCCGAAGGATGGCGAGCAATCCCAAAGGGCCCTTCGTCCTCGTCGTCCACATAATCATCATCGTCACACTGCACATAAGTTTCCAGGAGATGCGAGGGAGTAAGCGGTGAAATGTCCTGCCTTTGAAAAGACTTTAGTTGAAAAGTCCTGGTGGAAACTGGAGTAGAGGTCATCGTCGACGAGATCGTCATCGACGGGGCTGTGATAGACTGGATCGTCGACGGGATCGTCGACGGGATCGCAGACGGTGCCATCGTCGTCGACGGAGCTGTCGTCGACGGGCTCAACGTCGACGGAGCCGTCGTCGACGGGCTCGACGTCGACGGGGTCTTCGTCGACGAGCTCTTCGTCGACGGGCTCGACGTCGACGGGATCTTCGTCGACGGAATCTTCGTCGGCGAGCTCTTCGTCGACGGGCTCGACGTCGACGAGCTCTTCGTCGACGGCATCTTCGTCGACGATGGAATCTTCGTCGACTAACTCTTCGTCAACGAGCTCGACGTCGACAGGCTTTTCAATGGCGGAATCGTCGACGGCGGTACAGCTGACTTCGTCGACGAGGACTTCGTCGACGACACCTCGACGGCAGGCTTCTTTGTGAGGATAGTAATCTTCGTAGACATAATAGGAGAGGTAAGTGCCGTCGTCGTGAAGGTTTGTGTCAATGAAGAAGCAGACGAGGTGACAGAAACTGAAGATTGAGAGTAAGCCAAAGATTTTGAAAGGCTTTTACTCACAGTTTGTGTGGTAGTCTTGACTGTAGAATCCTGAGGAGAGAGCGCATCAGAAGTAGAATGATGCGATTTCTGATGCTTCTTCCCTTCGCTGGAAGAGCTGTCCTGCGATCTAGCTCTCTTGCTAGAAGTAGAGGCTTTGTCATCCTCCTCAGCCGAAGAGGATTTAAGCCACAAAAGCACTCTCGCCTCCCTATCCGTGAGAGTTTTTGTAGGGAAGGTGCGGCAAATCTTGCAATCTTTTGCCTCATGTTTAGGGTAGAGGCAGTAGATGCAGTCTACATGTTGATCATCAACATGGACTCTCTTCTTGGTGCAGGTCCTGCAGGACTTAAACAAAGCCTTCTTGTCTGACATTCTGAAGCAAGTTGAAAGAAAACTGAGAGGCACTAAGGGAGACTCCCTTCCACACGACGTGCGGTGAAAATCTGAGGAGAACTGGCTCTGCTGAGAGGGTTCTAGAAGGGTGCTGGTGTCTGATTGGTTGTTACCAAATTCTTGGTTCTTTTGGCATAATGAGGTAGATAGGCTGCTAAGATACAGGCTTTTGGCCTTTTCTTTGGGCCTACTACTACTACTAGCATTTTGGCACTACTTTTTTTATTTACCGGGGACTCCCGCCTCGACGACGGGGAATGATTCAGGCATGTGAATCTATGAAAGATACCCCAATACTGGATAAAGTGCAGGAAAACGCCACATTTAAAAGAATGAGGCACATTCCTGCCTTTGTCCCTGCGCTGGCGCCATTATGGCAGCCTAGCATCAATGCAGGCACCATGGTACAAAAGTGACTGCGTTGTAAAGAGGATTGTTTTTGTGTAGGACGGGGAACCTTCCTGCACAATAATAATCCCCCGAGGCAAGTAATAAGGAGAAATAAAGATATTTCTCATCGTTAGGCCTCGTGCATTTTGACGCATTCCCAGGTCTAACACATTTGATAAATCTAAAAGTACGTCAAAATCCATGGATGTTGCGTGGGAACACCAGCACAAAGCCGATGGAGCGCCTCCCAAGCACAGAGTAACATAACACAGCGATTTGTGCTACTTTACATTACTCGGATTTATGAATGCTACTCGCAGCCACGCAAGGTGGCTTTGCATGACTTCATAAATCGCATCTTGGGCTTGCATCACACATGCATCATAATGCGTGGTGGGATCGTCACGCAACCCCACTCATAAATATGCCCCTAAGTACAGAAGGTGGTTGAGAGGAGACATTAGCACACAACTTTTACCTTGGAATCTCAGACTGACTGAAGAGCTAAAGCTGACGTTGTTGTATTTGAGTGCTTTGATTTGAGAGACTGCACACTACATTAATAAGCCAGTGCTTTTTTTAGTTTAACTCGAGCTATTTGGATAGAGTAAGTGAGTCCTATAGGTGGCCTCACAATAACTAGAAGTCCATAGAAAACTAACAAGAGCTCAATTCCAAACTTATTCTGAAATGCATTTGTGGAATGAACGGAAGAAGTGGGTAAACCTGGTTGTTTGGTTGTGTAAGAGTTCTCGTTTGTAGTGCATCTTTCCCTGATTCAAAGTATTATACTTGTGTGAAGTCCCACAGCTGTTAATGATTGTGTTCATTATATATAAAATCCTTACACAAATGCAGACTCTATATCCCAGTGCAGAGCTGCACCCTCATTGGCAAAGGAACATCCATGTAAGCAGAGAACATTGAAGGGTCATACAATTGCAAATCAGTCACTGTTTCAAATGATGCAAACCTTGTAGGGCAGCAGACCATTTTAGGCCGCGCACAAAACAGAATTAGTAAAGAAGTTTCAGGAACAGCACATTAAATGTAAGGTCAATTCATAATACTTTGATTTATTGTGAGATTTACCACCCATGTAACCAATAAATAAATAAAGGGTTGTTTTTTTAGAGTGCATAAGTGTGTGTCTGCTCACACATGCATATTCCAATCTATACATATACTATGTATGCGCCAACATATACATAATGCAAGTTACTAGAATGAGCTGTTTTATACCTTATTTGTCTATATCCTAGATGTTTATGACTGAGTTTCACTGTGACTTAACTTTGGACCAAGGCTCTCGAGGAATAACGAATATTCATTGCAGTGCTTTGTGTTTTTTTGATATCACCCAGATACCATAAAACCCTTTCCCCAAAATAAATATGAAAGACGCAGGGCAGCCTGTGGTGATGAAGTGCTTCTCTGGCTCTGAGGAGGAACGCACCTTATAATCTTAAAAAATAGGGCTCTGATTACCAAACATTTTGCGTTGTGGTTTTTTGGCGCGGTCACAGCGCAAAATGGAATTGAGAATTTACTAAGCCACGCAAGGCCTTATATGCATGTCTTTGTAAAATAAAAGTAACACAAAGCCATGCGCCAAGCTGCCTTGTGTTACTTTGCATCAGGTAGGCGTCACATGGATGGCGCATGGGAATTCACGCGCAATCACCCATGCATTTTGATGGAAACCTAGATTCACTAAAGTCAGAAAACCTGAGTTTGCACTAAAATTATGTGCCTACTTGAGCGAAACATAATGAGGAGAAGAAAACAAGTTACTTACCTGTAACTACAGTTATCCAGTATTGGTATCTTTCATAGATTCACATGCCTGAATCATTCCCCGTCGCTGAGGCGGGAGTCCCGGTAAATAAAAAAGTAGTGCCAAAAAGAATTAGTAGTAGTAGTAGGCCCAAACAAAAGGCCCTAAAGCCTATATCTTAGAAGCCTATCTACCTCGTTATGTAACCAAAGAATTGGTAACAACCAATCAGACATCAGCACCCTTCTAGAACCCTCTCAGCAGGCCCAGCTCTCCTCAGATTTTCCTAGCACGAGTGGGAAGCATATGTCCCAAACATAGAGAACTGACTCTACGGGGAGGACGGTGGGTGCATGTGAATCTATGAAAGATACCAATACTGGATAACTGTAGTTACAGGTAAGTAACTTGTTTTCTTATCCAGTATTGGGGTATCTTTCAAAGATTCACATGCCTGAATCAGAGTAGCAAGCAGTATGCCAAGCATACAGTCGTTTGCGGATGGTGGGAGACTATTGCTGATACACTCCCAATTACGCCCGCAATTTGATAACCAGAAGGTATAAGATGTCCAATCTTAAAATTCAAACATGTAACTTACACAAGGAAATGAAATATGCAGCTTAAGAAATAGCAATGATAAACAGCAAATTGAAAATGCATAAATATACACAACTCATGAAATCGCTCAGAATAAGTAAAACATATATCTGACCTTAGTTTAAAAGATGTTGAAGTACGGCTTGTCCTACAGCTGTATCTTCCTGCAGAGTAGATTGCAGACAGTAGTGCTTTGTGAATGTGTGGGCATTCCTCCACGTTGCAGCACGACAAATATTTTCCAAGGATACTCCTGCGAACAATGCAGTAGATGCTGCCATAGTTCTAGTAGAATGCGCCCTGACCTTCCTTTGTAAAGGTTTGCTGGCTGTATCATGACAGAAATGAATTGTAGAAGCCAACCATCTGGCTATAGTCGCTTTAGTCACAGCAGACCCAAGTGTAGCTTGACCATAGGCTATTAGCAATTGATTGGACCGTCTGATGTCCTTAGTCCTTTGCAAGTAAAATTTCAGACAACGTTTTACATCAAGCGAATGTAACGCTCGCTCAGATGGAGTGGCTGGATTTGGAAAGAAAACTTTCAGTTTCACAGGTTCATTTAAGTGGAAATGAGTCGGAACTTTAGGGATGAATCGTGGATTTGTCCTGAGAGTAACATAATCTTTAGAGAACTGCAAAAAGGGCTCTGAGATGGTGAAAGCTTGGATCTCGCTGACTCTTCGAGCCGATGTAAGAGCCAAAAGAATAGCAACTTTCCATGTTAAAAATTTAAGCTCAGCCTTGTGGATAGGTTCAAACGGTCTTTTCATTAATTGAGCTAGTACTGTGTTCAACTCCCACTCTGGAGGAGGTGCACGAATTGGGGAAAAACTCGGAATAGCCCCTTCATAAATTGTTTTATCAACGAAGAGGAACAGAGCGAAGGTTTAGAAGTACTCTTCCTGAATCTTGAGAGAGCAGCAAGATGAACTTTTATTGATGAGAATGCAAGCCCAGATTTGGCCAAGGATAACAAATAAGGAAGGATTTGTTCTACGGGAGCTTGTAAAGGATGGACATCCTTCCCCTCACACCAATGACAAAATCGTTTCCATTTTAAACGATAAGTTTTTAATGTACTTTGCGCGCGTGATTTAGATAGAATCTCACGGCATTCCTGTGAAATGTTTAGATCTTTGTATTCTAAGAAATCAGGAGCCATGCGTGCAAGTGCAGCGACTGTGGATCTGGATGGAGTATTTGACCCCTCTCCCTTGTCAACATCGTGATTGTTGGTACTAGACGGATGGAGCTGTGAGCTAGAAGAAGCAGCTCCTGGAACCAATATTGCCTTGGCCAACGGGGTGCAATCGGGATGAGACGGCAACCTTCCATCTTCACTTTGCGGATCACCTTCGCAATTAGTGGTATCGGGGGAAAAGCGTACGCACAAAGCCCTGACCATCTCATGGACAGGGCATTTCCTCTTGATCCCTGTTGAGGGAATCTGCTGGCGTAATAGCGGCATTTCTTGTTTTCTTTTGTCGCAAACAAATCCAGGGCTGGTTTGCCCCACATTTGAAAAATTTCGTCTAGCTGCTTCTGCTCTATCTCCCATTCGTGACAGCCTGCCAGAGATCTGCTTAGGTTGTCGGCCAAAGTGTTGTAAAGGCCTTTGACGTGCTCCGCTCTTAAGGTTATGTTGTGTGTTGTAAGCCACTCCCATAGTCCCTGAGCTTCCTGCGAAAGGGACAGTGACCTCGTTCCTCCCTGCTTGTTGATGTAATACATGCTGGTCGTATTGTCCGTCCGGACCAGCACTGAGGCACCTGCAATTGTTGGGAGGAACGCTTGCAGAGTGAGAAAAATGGCGCAAAGCTCCAATCTGTTGATATGCTGTTGGCGGTATTCTTGGGACCATCGTCCCTGAATCTGTAAATCTTGGAGATGTCCTCCCCACCCCTCCATGGAAGCATCTGTTGTTACCACGAATTCTGGAGGAGATGATAGAAAAGAAAGACCCGGAGCCAGGTTTTTCATCTGAGACCACCAATGCAGAGAGACTATCATGTGTGGTGTTATCATGATGGAGTCGTCGAACGACCCTACTGCCTGTTTCCATTGCAGATGTAACTGCTCCTGCAGAGGTCTCATTCGGAGCCGTGCTAACGGTACAAGATTTATTGCAGATGAACACATCCCCAGAAGAGACGCAAACATCCGGACAGAAACTGACTTTCTTCTTGCGATTGATAGTGCTAGCTTTTGTAAACGAAGCTGACGTTCCTTTGACAAGAATGCCTTGCATTGTCTGGTGTCTAGCATCGCTCCCAGAAACTGAATCCTTTGAAGAGGAAGCAGTTGAGATTTGCTTTTGTTGAGAGAGAGGCCTAAGTTTGAGAATAGACCTAGGCATGCTGAAACTGCCTCTACGGTAGTCTGCTTCGAAGGGCCTTTGAGCAACCAGTCGTCCAAATACGGAAATTCTTGTATTCCCTGAGATCTTAGAGTCGCTGCTACTGGTGCGAGACACTTTGTGAAAACTGATAGTGGACGCCAGCCACTACAAATCGCAGGTACTTGCGGTGCTTGGGATGTATAGGAATGTGGAAGTACGCGTCCTCCAGGTCCAGAGAAGCCATAAAATCCCCTTTGTTCAGGCAGCTCAAAATTTCGGCCAGCGTGACCATCCAAAAACTCTGCTTCTTTAGAAATTTGTTGAGCTTGCGGAGATCCAGAATCGGGCGCCACTCCCCTGACTTTTTCTTTATGAGGAAAAATCGAGAATAGAACCCGGTTCCGTTCTAGGACGAAGGAACCTTCTCTATTGCGTTCTTGTGGAGCATTTTTAAGGCTTCTTTGAACAATAAGTGAAGACGAGGGGGAGGGGGACCCTTGGGCGGGGCAGTACGAGGTAGTTTTAAGAACTCCAGGGTGTGACCGTTTCTGACTAGGTCGATGACCCAACGATCCGAGGTGATCTCTTCCCAATTGTGTGCAAAAGTTGATATCTTTGCTCCCACTGGGAGGGAAGGAGGGATGACTGGCGTCCAGCGTAAATCATTGCTTCTTGTTGGCGTCGCGACCCTGATTGTTCGATCGCCTTCTTCCTCCCTGGCGAGAGAAACTATTCGAGGAAGATTGTCTGTATGATGATCGTCCATAAGGCTGTCTATATTGAGATTGATATTGTCTGTTTTGTTGACTTTGATAATTTTCCCTTGATACAAAGCCACGTCCTCTTGCACCACGGAAAGCTCCCCGTTTGTATTGGAGAGCAGCTAGTGACTTAGCTGTATCCGTATCGGTCTTGATCGCTAGGAGGGCCTCGTCTATATGTTTCCCAAATAAGGACTCTCCATCATAGGCCATATCAATGATTTTTGCTTGAACCTCTGGCCTAAAAGATGTTGCCTTAAGCCATCCTTGACGCCTAAGAACTGCAGCCCCTGCAAGTTGTTTAAAGTTGGTATTAGAAATATCCAGAGCACAGTCTATGATGTCTGATGCGGCTCGTTCTCCCTCTAGAAGTATCTTCCTTGCCTCTTGTTGACGATCTTCCGGAATGAGGTCTATAAATTCCGATAATTCTGACCACATCTGGCGGTCATAGCGACCAAGTATGGCCAAAGAGTTTGCAGCTTCGATAGAAGTTGCCGCCATAGTAGAGAACTTCTTACCGATAAGATCCAATCTTCGTCCTTCCCTATCCGGCGGCGTTGATATCGGCTTTTTTGACTTTTGTTGAGCAGCTTGCGATATAACGGAATCTGGTCGGGGATGACCGATTAGACAAGATGGCGTTTCTGGAGGAGCACGATATTTCTTGTCAATACGAGGGAGGACCGCAGGTACGGAAGCAGGTGTCTTCATAATTTTTAACCCCTCATTCCATATAAAATCAATGATGGGAATCGCTCTGGTGATTTTCCTGTGCTCCTCTTTAAAATCATGGAGGAAACAATCCGTATGCTCCACAGTGACTGGTAATTGAAATCTGACTGCGGCACGTTGCATTAAATTGTGAAAGCCGCCTATATCCTCTGGAGGAGAATCCGATGGCTGAGGAATGGGTGGAGAAGGCATGGGAATAATGTAGTCATCCCAAGGATCCAGACTGGTGTCCTTATCAAGCACCTCACCTTCTTCGATCTCTTCCTCATCAGAGGAAATGGTATCATGGTGTGATTGCGGCCCAGAACCAGTAGGGTGAAGCGGCGAATTTGGAATGTCCGTATGTGACTCTTCAGCCGGTTGCAAATCAGGAAGAGGTTGTTGTAGAGGAAAGCGTTGGCGGTAATCCGCCAGCATGGCCTGAAGATCTTGTATCAGTGTAGGCGGGAGATGACTCGTTTCTCTACGATCCCAATCCCTTGTGGGATGTCTGTAACCTGGTGTAGCAAGGCCTTCCTGGTAAGCATGCTCATGATAGTCTTCGTCCTCATCCACCTCTTGACATTTTATATGTAAATCCGAGGGGTGCCGAGCTATTCCGAAAGGACCCTCATCATCCTCCTTGTGAGAAGTTGGCCTGATGTATGATGTCACTGTAGGAGAGTAGGGTCTGCTTTCTATGTTCACCCCCACTTTTTGCTTTTGCTTTACTGGTTTTCGACTTAGATGTGGCTGTGGGCCTGCTAATCAGACCCACAGCCCTGCTGTTCTCTCTCTAAATTAATACTATGTACTTTAGGTGCATAACCCATTTGGATAGGATCACCTTATTGGCCCCTGTACAGTGTACCCTAGGTACCCAGGGCATAGGTGTACCCTAGGCCTACCAGGGGCTGCAGCATGTATTATGCCACCCCTGGCCTGGCCTTCCATTTTGACACAACTGGCTGATCACTCAGCTGGGGCAAGGTCGTGTAATCACCCCTTGCTTAGGTGTAGTATTCCTATACCTAACTTACATATAGACACATGTGTACCTATCAGTCACTCCTATGGCAGGCCTTAACAATCCTGGAGGCAGAGTGCTTGGTAACATGTGAGATGGTGCTCTAGCATGAGCTGAGCCTGTCTGCAGCTTTCGGAACCATGTCCTTATAGCTGTTCTATGATATAGCCTACCATATACTCTTAAAGTGCCTTATAATCTTAAACGGTTATGGTAACTATGGTTTGGCTTTATCAAAACATGTCGTGTAAGGTGTCTAACACTAGGGAATAATACCCCCATGCCATTTCTGGACATGAGAATATTATTCCCCCCTTCTAGAGGGAAAGACATGTTAAAATCATACTTCAACTGTTAGCCTCTGACCAAAGCCTCAGCATCACAAAATGGATGCTGCTGCCACGACACAAGTCTGACCTCCTGCAGCTGGGAGTGATCCCAGCCAGGGAGGCCTGGACAATAGGTTTCCTGCTTGGGGAGGTGCTAGCACCTCCCCAGACAGCCTTTAGTGTATTGGGGCAGGGTGGGCTGAAAGGAATGAGACATGCCTGGGGCACACAAGGTGTTCCTTGCATAGTCCAGTTCAAACCGGCGCTGGGGCACTCCAGCCCCAGCTCTGGCGCGAAACTGGACAAAGGGAAGTGGGTGTAACCACCCCCTCCCAGGTCCCACCCATAAGGCGTGACCTAGCAGGTATCCCAGCCCCCCAGATTAGTATAAGAGTGGGAGTTGGGCCTCAAGACTTTAGATTATCCTGAACCTGCAAAACTGAACAGAAACTCTGGACCTTCGACATTCGACGAAAGAAGAAGACTGAAGAATCTCCCTTGTAGCCAAGGAGTGGCTACCCTGTGCAAACAGGCACCATCAAGAGACTACCCTTTGCTTTGCGACCGTTCTACGAGGAACCGACTGCAGAGCCCGACCAGAGCCTTGACTTCCAGACTTCTCCGACCCTCATCCACATCTGCAGCAGAGCTGAGATCCGTGGAGGCGACGAGCGACATGGGACCGGCTACCTGGGAAAAGTGGCTAGTAACTTACAGCGCAGCTTCTGAGGTACCCTCGAAGTTGTGCACCGGGGATTGAGAAGCCCCAACCCCAAGCACCATTTGCACCGAAGATCAGCCCCCCACACTCCACGAGTCCTGCGTGGGGCCCTTCAGCATTTTCCTGCTTGCCGCGTCTGTCCGGTTGCTTGCCCGCTGGCTAGTGGCCTCTGTGACGACGCACCCTGAAATCTTCTGCGCTGGTTTGGCTCCTCCAGACTGGCTCCCGCTTCTCTGCAAAGAAGAAGCACCCCAGACCTTCCTGGTCTGCACCAGAAGCAAGTCCTTCGTTCTTCGTGGGTTCCACTTGCCAAGGCTTGGTGAGTCCTAGTCCGACTTCGACGCCGCCGACAGCAAGAGCCTTCGTGGGACAGCTCGCCTCCTGGTCCTGGTCGTCCTCGACGCTTCCTGGTCCTCCTGGCTGCAGCGACAAGCTTCACCTTCACCTGCAACTCTTCACGACATCGCCTGGTTCCTTCCTGGTTCCACGTGGTCACTGGCTAGTGACCTTGACTCTGTCCCCTCTGCTTGCAGGTTTCTTCTCTTCTTGATCCCAGCCTTGGGATCCACCGGACACTCTCCCCTGACTGCCTGTCAGCATCTTTCTTCAGGCATCCATAGGAGTCGACGACGAAAACGACGCATCTTCACCCCTATGCACCCGCAGCCTGTGGGCTAGGTAACTTGGGTACTCCGGTGCTCATCAGGATAGTGACTATCCTAGTGTCTAGTTTTCAAGTCTCAACTTCCTAGCTACTCCGGAAGTGTCCTAAAGAACAAGTTACTAACCTTCGGTAACGATGTATCTGTAAGAAACATTAGTTAGTTAGATTCCTCACCTTAGAATATCCCCAGGCGTCAGACTGGATCCGGAAGATTTTTCGTCAGCAATACCCCTTGCGCGTCGCTAGGCGTCGTCTGCGGCTCCGCGTCCGTCGTCGGCGTCGTGCGCCGGGATGACGTCGTCGGAGTACTTAGACGCCGCCCTCGCGCGCTGACGTCAGTTCTTGTACATAGCCTTCCGCGCCAGGAACGCAGAGCCATGCAAAGACCGACACTGGTGCCAAAAATAAAATCTAGGGGCCTGAAAGGAGAACCTTAACCCTAGATGTCAGTTCGCAGAATGGGGAGGATGGGTGGGTCGGTGAGGAATCTAACTAACTAATGTTTCTTACAGATACATCGTTACCGAAGGTTAGTAACTTGTTCATCTGAAAGAAACACGTTAGTTAGATTCCTCACCTTAGAATAGATACCCAAGCAATACCATCCCCGGTGGTGGGTCTGCGAACCAAGATCACACCAGAAAGTCCTGGAGGACAGAACGGCCAAAGAAGCCATCCCTCCGGACTTGGCTGTCAAGGCAATAATGCCTGGCAAACGTGTGTAGCGAAGCCCACGTCGCCGCCTGACAGATGTCCTGCAAAGGGACTCCCCGTCCCAAGGCAGTAGTAGCCGCCGTGGCCCGAGTAGAATGGGCGCGCAGCCCAACAGGAGGGTCCTTTTTAGCCAAGGAATAGCAGATTTTTATACACAAAACGACCCACCGAGAGATGGTTCGTTTGTGCACAGCTTTCCCCTTCTTAGCGCCCACGTACCCAACAAAAAGCTGGTCGTCCACCCGGAACTGTTGTGTGCGGTCCAGATAAAAGGAGAGCGCACGTTTTGGGTCCAGACGGTGGAGCCTCTCTTCCTCTTTGGAAGGATGCGGAGGCGGAAAGAAGGTGGGCAAGGTGACAGACTGCCCAAGGTGAAATGGAGTCACCACTTTAGGAAGAAAAGAGGGACGAGGCCGAAGGACAACCTTGTCCGGATGAACAGATAGAAAAGGAGGCTTTGAAGATAAAGCCTGGAGCTCACTCACCCGTCTAGCCGAGGTGATGGCTACCAGAAAAGCAGTCTTTAGAGTTAGAAGACGAAGAGGGCAATTGTGAAGAGGCTCGAAGGGAGCGCACATCAAGAATGTCAAGACCAGATTCAAGTCCCACTGAGGCATTACAAAGGGGACAGGAGGGAACGTGTGTGTAATGCCTTTGAGAAAGCGTGACACTACAGGGGACTTGAAAAGAGAAGGCTGATCAGGAAGCCGCAAGAAGGCGGAGAGGGCAGCAAGATAACCTTTCAGGGTGCCCAGGGCAGAGCCCTGCCGGGCCAGAGAAAGAAGGAAGAGGAGAACCTCAGAAAGAGGGGCGGAAAGGGGATCCACAGCCTTTGCTGTGCACCATGCCACAAATTTGTTCCACCGGCAGGCGTATACCGACTTTGTGGAGGGACGCCTGGCTGCCAGAATGATATCACAGACTTCAGGAGGCAAGTCAAATGGCATCAACTGCCGCCGCTCAATCTCCACGCATGGAGGTGGAGGCTGGACAGGTTCGGGTGGAGGACCGTCCCCTGCTGCTGCGACAGAAGATCCTCCCGAAGGGGCAGACGTATCGGGGGATCGGTCAACAGACTGAGTAGCTCGGGATACCAGTATCTTCGTGCCCAATCCGGAGCCACCAAGATGACTTGGGCCCGGTCGCGCCTGATCTTCTTCAGCACTCTGGGCAGAAGTGGTATAGGCGGAAAGGCGTACAACAGACCGCAACTCCACTCGTGACGAAAAGCGTCGCCGAGCGAGTGCCGCCTTGGAAATTCCAACGCGCAGAACTGCTGACATTGCGCGTTCTCTTCGGTGGCGAATAGATCTAACCAAGGCTCTCCCCACTGCTGAAAGAGGCCTTGCACCACTTCGGAGTTCAGACGCCATTCGTGATCCATCATGCACCGGCGGCTGAGTTCGTCTGCTCTGGCGTTCAGAGAGCCCGCCAGATGTTGAACCACCAGGGTGACGCCCTGGTGTTCCAGCCATGTCCAGAGGCGCAGAGCCTCCTGACAAAGGGTCCACGACCCCACCCCGCCCTGTTTGTTGCAGTACCACATGGCGGTGGTGTTGTCCGTGAACACTTGCACGACACTTCCCCTGACAGAGGGAAGGAAGGCTTTCAGTGCAAGCCGGATCGCTCTCAACTCCAACAGGTTGATGTGGAGACGAGACTCCGCCGGAGACCAGAGGCCTCTGATCTCCGCCTCTCCCATATGGCCACCCCATCCCAGGAGGGACGCATCCGTCACTACGACATGCTCCGGTTGGGGAAGGGAGAGGCTCTTGCCCTTGACCCACTCGCGGTCCGTGAGCCACCACTGCAACTGCTGTGCAGTACCCTCCGAGATCAAGACATGGTCGGACAGGTTGCCGTGATGCTGGGCCCACTGAAACTTCAGGTCCCACTGCAGAGCCCGCATGCGCCGCCTGGCGTGATGCACTAGTAGGATGCAGGAGGCCATCAGCCCCAGAAGCCGCAACACTAGCCTGACCGAAACCCGGGATAGAGGCCGAAAGATGGGAATCAGGGCCTGTATATCCCGGACCCGCTGTTCCGGAGGATGGACCCGGAACTGCGCCGAATCGAGAACCGCTCCGATGAAGAGGAGCTTCTGAGAGGGACTCAAGTGTGACTTCGGCACGTTGATGGAAAACCCCAGCAAATGCAGGAGATCCGCCGTAGTCTGGAGGTGGGAGACGACTGCCTGGGGCGAGCCCGCCTTCAACAACCAGTCGTCGAGATAGGGGAAGACTGGGACCCCTGATCTGCGCAGATGAGCTGCGACCACCGCCATCACTTTCGTGAACACCCGAGGGGCACTGGTGAGGCCGAAGGGGAGCACGGTAAACTGAAAGTGCTCTTGGCCCACCGTGAACCGCAGGTAACGCCGGTGGGCCGGCAGGACGGGGATATGGAAATATGCGTCCTGCAAGTCCAACGCTACCAGCCAGTCTCCAGGGTCTAGGGCAGCTAAAACCTGAGCCAACGTCAGCATCTTGAACCTGTCCTTTCGGAGGAAGGCATTGACGTTCCGGAGGTCCAAGATAGGGCGCAGGCCCCCCTTGCCCTTCTTGGGAACCAGAAAGTAGTGGGAATAACAACCACGACCTACTTCTGGACTCGGAACGCGCTCGACGGCCCCCTTGGCCAAGAGAGCCGAAACTTCCTCGCGGAGAAGATCCAAATGATCCCCCGAGATACGGTGGTGCTGTGGTGGCATGGCTGGAGGGGTCGTCTCGAAGGGGAGGGAGTAGCCCCTTCGGACGATTTGCAGCACCCACCTGTCCGATGTTATGGACCGCCAGTGGAGCAGGTGATGGCGAACTCTGCCGCCCACTGGCGTGGTATGGGCCTGAAAGCTCGGACTAGGAAGGCTTTGAGGCGGATGCTGCCGGGGTGGATGTGGGCTGACCACGTCGTCCTCCATTTCCGCCACGGCGGAAGCCACGTCCGCGACCGCGCGCAGGTTGGTTCTGCGGCTGGTGGCTTTGCGGACGTGAGGAGGCGCCCCTTCCTTGGCCACGAAAGGGGCGAAAAGCGGAGGTGTGCGCCCGCGGAGCCGAGAGGCCCAAGGACTTGGCCGTAGCCCGGGAGTCCTTAAAACGGTTCAGCGCACTGTCCGCCTTCTCACCAAACAGGCGAGTGCCATCAAAGGGCATGTCCATGAGGGTGTTCTGGACATCCCCGGAAAATGACGTGGACCGCATCCAGGCGTGGCGGCGGAGCGCCACCGTGGTGGAAATCGCCCGACCTAGCGAGTCCGTGGTGTCAAGCCCACATCTTATGGCGTGCCGTGCTGCATCCCTCCCATCGGCCAAAGCCTGGGTAAGACGCGTCCGGACCTCCTCCGGACACAGGGGCAGCACGTTCTCCACCGTATCCCACAGGGAATGGGAATAACGGTCCAAGAGACAGGCGGTATTTAAGGACCGCAGGCCCAAACTAAGGGACGAGAACAGTTTCTTGCCAAACTGCTCGAGCCTCTTGGAATCCCGGTCCGGCGGAGCGGTCGGGAAGGAGGACTGGGAAGTAGAGGCCTGGATAACCAGACTCTCGGGGGTGGGGTGTTGGGACAGGAAACTGGGGTCGCCCGGAGCAGGGCGGTGGCGCCTGGCAACGTTCCTATCCACAGGAGGAACTGTGGAGGGCTTGGACCAGGTGCCCTGCAGAACGTCAGTGAGGGCCTCGTTGAACGGCAGCAGAGGCTCAGTGGAGCTTGCTGAGGTTTGAAGCACCTCAGTGAGGATGTTGGTCCTCACAGCCACGGCAGGCAACTCGAGCCCAAGGGCCTCAGCCGCCTTGCGCAGCACCACAGAAAATGCTGCACCCTCCTCCGAAGCCACGGTCGGAGGAGAAGTGAATCCAGCGTCTGGCGAGGTGTCCAGTCCGCTGGCCTCCCCCAGTTCATCTGCCCAGTCCTGAGAAAGCTGTGACTGAACAGCCAGAGGGTCCTCGAACCCCTCCCAGTCGCCCCCTTCTTCCGATTCCTGATAAACAGGAGGAATGATCGGAACCGGACTGTAGAGATGGTAGGTCTCAAGCGGCGTCGGATGCGGCGTCGGCGGACGCCGTGCCGGCGTCGGGTCCGGATGAGGGCTAAACCGGGGCGTCGGTGTCACAGGCGTCGGTGGCGCCGGTGACGGCGTCGGTGGTTCAGGCGTCGGCGCCGGTGGAGGAGTGACAAGGTCAACCGGCGTCGACTGGGGCCCAGGCAAGGGCCCCGCGGGGACCTGCGGCGTCGAGACCGGAGTCGTCGACGGCGCCGGGGCCGGAGCCGCCGGCACGCGAGGTCGCCCAGTCGAGTCCGCGGGGCCCGAAGGCGCGCCAGCGGGCGTCGACGGCGGGGCCAGGCTCCTCATGGCCGAGAGGAAGGCACTGATCTCCGCCGGCGCCGCGTCAGCCCCAGGGACCGGAAGGTATGGGGGCGGACGCGGCACCTGCGGCTCCGCCGGAGCCGCGGGGGTGGAACCACTTGGACCCTCGGCCGAGTCGCGCGACCGGCGAGGGGAGTCCGAAGAGCGATGTCGCCGCTTCGACTTCTTAGAGTGTTTAGACTTACCCGACGACTTGGAGCCCGACGAGCGATGGTGGCGTCGGCTAGGGCTCCGCGAGCGATCCTTGGACCTCCTCCTGGACCGGGATCGCGCACGACGCGGAGCCGAGTGGCGAAGCTCCAGAAGCTTGCGGGACCGCTCCCGCCTAGCCTTCGAAGTCAGGGCCTGACAGTCGTTGCACGACTCCGCGTCGTGGTCGAGGCCTAAGCAATAGAGGCACCGGCGGTGGTGATCGGTCACCGACATCAGTCGATGACAATCTTCACAAGCCTTGAACCCAGGCATCCTACCGGCACCAGATGTCGACAGACAAGGATCAAAAATGATCAAAAAGATTTAGTCAAAAAAGACTAAAAGGGGTAGCTCTCCCGGATCTGCGCTTACTGGCGCGGAAAAAAGAAGAACTGACGTCAGCGCGCGAGGGCGGCGTCTAAGTACTCCGACGACGTCATCCCGGCGCACGACGCCGACGACGGACGCGGAGCCGCAGACGACGCCTAGCGACGCGCAAGGGGTATTGCTGACGAAAAATCTTCCGGATCCAGTCTGACGCCTGGGGATATTCTAAGGTGAGGAATCTAACTAACGTGTTTCTTTCAGATTCTATCTATTTCTAAACTGTAACATTGCTATTGACTTTTACGCATTACGCGTGAGTGTTTCCACTCTGCACACGAATCCCGTGGGCCTCCCACTTCCTAACTGACGCTAGTGTAGTGTAGCCCCAGCGATTCCCTAGGCCTAGGCCTATTCTATTTCCGTGACAGTGGTTCTTATACCACTTACTTAGTATATGGTTTGCGTGGCCCCTAGGGCCTAACTGTATTACTTACCTGTGTGACTTACTGTATGCATTAATAAGACTGTGTTGTACTTACCTCTAATCTCATAAAGAGTGCTGAGGGTTTGCTTAGAATAAATACACTTTATTTTATATATATATCTGTTGTGGTGTCCTTTCATTTGATATTCAAGGGATTATATATGGTATCACAGCTGGCTTCACATGCCATTCAGAGTTTAGCCTAAGACTGCTCTTGTCCATGCTACCACTAGGATAGCTGGTCTATAAGGTTGACTTTACAACCAATCACCATAAGGGTATTTGGACTGATATAAGGTGTACACTATAACTAGTGACATCATACATCAGGCCAACTTCTCACATTGGTGAGCAGCGGTTGGGATCTGAGCTTGCTGTTGTAATACCATTGTAATCTTGAGATACTAAATTGAAAGATCACACAGATATTGTCTAGGTACATATAACATAGATTATTATACTTAAGTCCTACTGGACTTTGTAGTTGTAGGTTGAAGGGAGTAACACACCCTGACTACAACTACTAGAAAGGTTTAGTAGATACAACTAGTGTAGGTAGGTGCACACACCACACCCTCACTAGATCATGTCTCTGAGAGTAGATCAAGTAGATGCTCTCTCAGGAGGATCAGGTCTGCAAAAGTTCCCCTCTAGATATGATACCTTAACATTCCAGGAGATGAGACAGTTGTGTACCTCCAGAGGAATAAAACAGGGTGCAAACCCTACCCTCCTTCAGTTAAGACAACTCCTAGAGGAGTATGATGCTCAGAGGGCATCTCAGGAAGGTGCCCTAGGCACAGAGGAGGGTCTACCCACCACAGAGGAGTCAGATGGGGCTTCAGATGGGGAGGTAGACAGCCAGAGCCAAGTAAGGAGACTTAGCCAGGCTAACTTAAGTTTACATGGGAGTTTGCATGGGGTCCCCCCATACAGACCCACAAGTAGGCATTCACAGAGAAGCAGGAGGGACAGATCCCCTTCAAGGGAATCCATCCACTCCCATGTCTCTAGCATTTCTAATGCTTCCTCTCACAGGGGAATGACTTCACCTGAGAGAAAGGAGCATGCAGCCAGAATGAGGGAGGCTAATCTGAGGATTCAGAGGGAAGAACTTGCCCTTGCCAAAGAGAAGCTTGCTCTGGCTAGAGAGCAAAAGTTAAGTGGGTTAGAACCCACTGGTGGCAGCAACATTCCTAGAGATAGAGACAGGCACTATAATAATAGAAACCTGAGCAAGATTGTCCCTCCCTACAAGTGTGGGGATGACATCCACAAATGGATAACTGCTTTGGAGAGAGCTTGCAAAGTACAGCAGGTACCCCAAAGTCAGTGGGCAGCTATCTTGTGGCTCTCCTTCTCTGAGAAAGGAAGAGACAAGCTCCTCACAGTTAGTGATGAGGATGCAGATAATTACACTGTCCTGAAGAGTGCTCTGATTGATGGGTTTGGCCTAACCACTGAACAATACAGGTTGTTGTTCAGGGATACCCAGAAGACACAGACTCAGGACTGGACTGACTTTGTAGATTGTGCCACTAAGGCTCTGGAAGGCTGGCTAATGGGAAGTAAGGTTAAGGACTATACAGGATTGTATAATTTGATCATGAGAGAGCAAATACTTAACAACTGTCAAAACCAGCTACTGCATCAACACCTGATTGATTCTGATCTGACTTCTCCCCAAGAATTGGGAAAGAAGGCAGATAGATGGGTCAGGACTAGAGTTAAGCAGAAAAACCAGAACCAGGGCGGTGATCAGAAAAAGGCAGACCAGAAGGGTAATGAGCAGAAACAAAAAGACCAGAAGTCTTCACCAGGCCCCCAAAAGGCTCAGGGGGAGGGTGGTTCCAAAAAGGATAAGAAGAAAGAAGGCCAAAAGAAACCATGGTGCAACTATTGTAAGTCCAACTCACATTGGTTTAGTGAGTGCACCAAAAAGGATAAGCCCCCAGCCACCATTGCCCCTAAGGCAACTGTACCCCCTAGTTCAGCTGTAAGTGGTGGTTCCCAGCAAAAGGGTGTAGTAGGGTTAACCCTGGGAACTGAGGAGGATTCTGGCTTAGTCAGAGTACCTACTCAGGCTGTCCTGATCTGTGATGGGGACTTAGCTTTGTCCTCTACTGTAGGCCCCAGTAACCTGGGCAAGTACAGACAGACACCTTTTATCAACCAAAGAATGGCTCAGGCCTACAGGGACACTGGAGCTAGTGTCACAATGGTGACACCTGCTTTTGTGGACCCTGGACAGATCATACTAGGTGAGAATTACCTAGTGACCAACGCTAGCAATGCCACTACCTCCCATAGTGTGGCTATTGTTAACTTCTCCTGGGGAGGGGTAACTGGCCTCAAGAAAGTTGTTGTTAGTTCAGACCTTCCTGTAGAGTGTTTACTGGGCAATGATCTTGAAACTTCAGTTTGGTCTGAGGTGGAGTATAGGACCCATGCAGAAATGCTGGGGATAGATGCACATGTCCTTGCTGTGACCAGGTCACAGGCCAAAAAGTGCAACACTGAACAAGTGCTGGATCCTGAAACTATGGACCAGTCACAACCCAAGAGAAAGAGCAGTAGGGTTAAGGCTGTGCCTTCCCCACTGCCTCAGGTGGTGGATCAGCCCTCCCAGGAGGATGATTCTGAGAGCCCTGAAGGAACTGTCCTAGAAGAACTTGAACCTGATCAGGTTGAGTTTCTTGGGACAGGGGGACCTTCCAGGGCAGATCTGAGGCAGGCTCAATTAGACTGCCCCTCTCTTGAACCCCTCAGACAGCTGGCTGCTGCTGAGGCTGCAGGGAATGCTCAAGGTACCCATAGAGTGTATTGGGATGAAGGGCTACTGTATTCAGAGGCTAGAGACCCCAAGCCTGGTGCATCCAGGAGGTTGGTCATACCACTGAAGTTCAGAGGCTTCCTTCTAACCTTGGCCCATGATATTCCCCTTGCAGGACATTTAGGCCAGAACAAGACTTGGGACAGGCTTGTCCCTCACTTTCACTGGCCCCATATGTCAGAAGATACTAAGGAGTTTTGTCGCTCCTGTGTCACCTGCCAAGCCAGTGGCAAATCAGGTGGCACCACAAAGGCCCCCCTCATACCACTACCTGTGGTGGGGGTCCCCTTTGAAAGAGTGGGCATAGATATTGTAGGACCAATGGACCCACAAACAGCATCTGGGCAAAGATTCATACTGGTGATAGTGGACCATGCCACCAGGTACCCAGAAGCAATTCCCCTGAGGACCACAACAGCTCCTGTTGTGGCAAGGGCCCTGCTTGGAGTATTCTCCAGAGTGGGCTTTCCAAAGGAGGTCATTTCTGACAGAGGTGCCAACTTTATGTCAGGATACTTGACTGCAATGTGGAAGGAGTGTGGTGTTAACTATAAGTTCACCACACCCTATCACCCACAGTGCAATGGGCTTGTTGAGAGATTCAACAAGACCCTAAAGGGAATGATAAAAGGATTACCAGACAAGCTTAGGCGAAGATGGGACATCCTTTTACCCTGCCTTCTGTTTGCTTACAGAGAGGTCCCACAAAAGGGGGTTGGCTACAGCCCTTTTGAGCTTTTGTTTGGGCATCCTGTAAGAGGACCCCTGTGTTTGGTGAAGGAAGGATGGGAGAGACCTCTCAGACAACCCAAACTAGACATAGTGGATTATGTACTTGGTCTCCGCTCCAGGATGGCAGAGTATATGAAGAAGGCTTCTAAAAACCTTGAGGCAAGCCAAGAACTCCAAAAAGCTTGGCATGACCAAAAGGCTGTACTGACTGTTTACCAGCCAGGACAGAAAGTGTGGGTGTTGGAGCCAGTGGCCCCAGCAGCACTCCAAGACAAATGGTCTGGACCCCACACTATTGTTGAGAAAAAGGGAGAAGTCACCTACTTGGTGGACCTTGGGACTCCCAGAAGCCCCCACAGGGTGCTTCATGTCAACAGATTGAAGGCATATGTTGACAGGGCAGACATGGGGCTACTCATGGCTACAGATGAGGGGCAGGAGGAAGAGAGTGACCCTCTCCCAGACCTGTTGACTCAGAACCCTGATGATGGCTCAGTTGATGGTGTGGTCTTTTCTGACAGCCTCACTGTCCATCAGCAACAGGACTGCAGACAAGTTCTGCAGGCCTACAGACATATGTTCTCTCTGACCCCAAGTCAGACAAACTGGTGCACCCATGAGGTGGACACTGGTGACAGTCTGCCTGTGAAGAGTAAAATCTACAGGCAACCTGACCATGTCAGGGACTGCATAAAAGTTGAGGTACAAAAGATGTTGGAGCTGGGAGTCATTGAACCTTCAGAGAGCCCTTGGGCTAGTCCTGTAGTCCTTGTGCCAAAACCTCACACCCAAGATGGTAAGAGAGAGATGAGGTTTTGCGTGGATTACAGAGGTCTCAATGCTGTCACTAGGACAGATGCCCACCCAATACCTAGGGCAGATGAGCTCATTGACAGACTGGCAGCTGCTAAGTTTTTGAGCACATTTGACCTAACAGCAGGCTACTGGCAAATCAGACTAGCTGAGAGTGCAAAGGCCAAAACTGCTTTCTCGACCCCAGGAGGACATTATCAATTTGTGGTAATGCCCTTTGGTTTGAAGAATGCACCTGCCACTTTCCAAAGGCTGGTGAATCTAGTCCTTACTGGGTTGGATGATTATTGTGCAGCTTATCTTGATGATATTGCTGTCTTTAGCTCCACCTGGGAGGATCACCTGGTCCACCTGAGGAATGTTTTAGAGGCCCTGCAAAAGGCAGGCCTCACTATCAAGGCCACTAAGTGCCAGATAGGGCAGAGCAAGGTTGTATACCTGGGCCACCTAGTTGGTGGGGGTCAGGTTCAACCACTGGAGAGCAAGATCCAGACCATAAAGGACTGGGCTCCTCCAACTACCCAGACTCAGGTCAGAGCTTTCTTGGGCCTGACTGGGTACTACAGAAAGTTTGTTAAGAACTATGGGTCCATAGTGACACCACTTAATGACTTGACCTCCAAGAAGATGCCAAAGAAAGTTTAGTGGACAGTCAGCTGTCAAAAAGCATTTGATGACCTGAAGCAGGCCATGTGCAGTGCACCTATTCTGAAAAGTCCAGACTACTCCAAAGAGTTCATTGTCCAGACAGATGCTTCTGAGTTAGGTGTGGGAGCTGTTCTTTCACAACTGAATGTAGATGGTCAAGACCAGCCCATTGCTTTTATAAGTAGAAGGCTGACCCCTAGAGAGAAACGTTGGTCAGCTATTGAGAGGGAGGCCTTTGCTGTGGTTTGGGCCCTGAAGAAGCTGAGGCCATACTTGTTTGGCACTCACTTCAAGATTCAGACAGACCATAAGCCCCTCTTGTGGCTAAATCAGATGAAGGGTGAAAATCCCAAACTTCTTAGGTGGTCCATTTCCCTACAGGGGATGGACTTCACAGTGGAACATAGACCTGGGACTGACCATGCCAATGCAGATGGACTCTCCAGATATTTCCACTTAGAACATGAAGACTCAACTGGTCAAGGTTAGTTTAATGTCCCTAAGTTTGGGGGGGGGGGTTGTGTAGGAGAGTAGGGTCTGCTTTCTATGTTCACCCCCACTTTTTGCTTTTGCTTTACTGGTTTTCGACTTAGATGTGGCTGTGGGCCTGCTAATCAGACCCACAGCCCTGCTGTTCTCTCTCTAAATTAATACTATGTACTTTAGGTGCATAACCCATTTGGATAGGATCACCTTATTGGCCCCTGTACAGTGTACCCTAGGTACCCAGGGCATAGGTGTACCCTAGGCCTACCAGGGGCTGCAGCATTTATTATGCCACCCCTGGCCTGGCCTTCCATTTTGACACAACTGGCTGATCACTCAGCTGGGGCAAGGTCGTGTAATCACCCCTTGCTTAGGTGTAGTATTCCTATACCTAACTTACATATAGACACATGTGTACCTATCAGTCACTCCTATGGCAGGCCTTAACAATCCTGGAGGCAGAGTGCTTGGTAACATGTGAGATGGTGCTCTAGCATGAGCTGAGCCTGTCTGCAGCTTTCGGAACCATGTCCTTATAGCTGTTCTATGATATAGCCTACCATATACTCTTAAAGTGCCTTATAATCTTAAACGGTTATGGTAACTATGGTTTGGCTTTATCAAAACATGTCGTGTAAGGTGTCTAACACTAGGAAATAATACCCCCATGCCATTTCTGGACATGAGAATATTATTCCCCCCTTCTAGAGGGAAAGACATGTTAAAATCATACTTCAACTGTTAGCCTCTGACCAAAGCCTCAGCATCACAAAATGGATGCTGCTGCCACGACACAAGTCTGACCTCCTGCAGCTGGGAGTGATCCCAGCCAGGGAGGCCTGGACAATAGGTTTCCTGCTTGGGGAGGTGCTAGCACCTCCCCAGACAGCCTTTAGTGTATTGGGGCAGGGTGGGCTGAAAGGAATGAGACATGCCTGGGGCACACAAGGTGTTCCTTGCATAGTCCAGTTCAAACCGGCGCTGGGGCACTCCAGCCCCAGCTCTGGCGCGAAACTGGACAAAGGGAAGTGGGTGTAACCACCCCCTCCCAGGTCCCACCCATAAGGCGTGACCTAGCAGGTATCCCAGCCCCCCAGATTAGTATAAGAGTGGGAGTTGGGCCTCAAGACTTTAGATTATCCTGAACCTGCAAAACTGAACAGAAACTCTGGACCTTCGACATTCGACGAAAGAAGAAGACTGAAGAATCTCCCTTGTAGCCAAGGAGTGGCTACCCTGTGCAAACAGGCACCATCAAGAGACTACCCTTTGCTTTGCGACCGTTCTACGAGGAACCGACTGCAGAGCCCGACCAGAGCCTTGACTTCCAGACTTCTCCGACCCTCATCCACATCTGCAGCAGAGCTGAGATCCGTGGAGGCGACGAGCGACGTGGGACCGGCTACCTGGGAAAAGTGGCTAGTAACTTACAGCGCAGCTTCTGAGGTACCCTCGAAGTTGTGCACCGGGGATTGAGAAGCCCCAACCCCAAGCACCATCTGCACCGAAGATCAGCCCCCCACACTCCACGAGTCCTGCGTGGGGCCCTTCAGCATTTTCCTGCTTGCCGCGTCTGTCCGGTTGCTTGCCCGCTGGCTAGTGGCCTCTGTGACGACGCACCCTGAAATCTTCTGCGCTGGTTTGGCTCCTCCAGACTGGCTCCCGCTTCTCTGCAAAGAAGAAGCACCCCAGACCTTCCTGGTCTGCACCAGAAGCAAGTCCTTCGTTCTTCGTGGGTTCCGCTTGCCAAGGCTTGGTGAGTCCTAGTCCGACTTCGACGCCGCCGACAGCAAGAGCCTTTGTGGGACAGCTCGCCTCCTGGTCCTGGTCGTCCTCGACGCTTCCTGGTCCTCCTGGCTGCAGCGACAAGCTTCACCTTCACCTGCAACTCTTCACGACATCGCCTGGTTCCTTCCTGGTTCCACGTGGTCACTGGCTAGTGACCTTGACTCTGTCCCCTCTGCTTGCAGGTTTCTTCTCTTCTTGATCCCAGCCTTGGGATCCACCGGACACTCTCCCCTGACTGCCTGTCAGCATCTTTCTTCAGGCATCCATAGGAGTCGACGACGAAAACGACGCATCTTCACCCCTATGCACCCGCAGCCTGTGGGCTAGGTAACTTGGGTACTCCGGTGCTCATCAGGATAGTGACTATCCTAGTGTCTAGTTTTCAAGTCTCAACTTCCTAGCTACTCCGGAAGTGTCCTAAATCTATCTATTTCTAAACTGTAACATTGCTATTGACTTTTACGCATTACGCGTGAGTGTTTCCACTCTGCACACGAATCCCGTGGGCCTCCCACTTCCTAACTGACGCTAGTGTAGTGTAGCCCCAGCGATTCCCTAGGCCTAGGCCTATTCTATTTCCGTGACAGTGGTTCTTATACCACTTACTTAGTATATGGTTTGCGTGGCCCCTAGGGCCTAACTGTATTACTTACCTGTGTGACTTACTGTATGCATTAATAAGACTGTGTTGTACTTACCTCTAATCTCATAAAGAGTGCTGAGGGTTTGCTTAGAATAAATACACTTTATTTTATATATATATCTGTTGTGGTGTCCTTTCATTTGGTATTCAAGGGATTATATATGGTATCACAGCTGGCTTCACATGCCATTCAGAGTTTAGCCTAAGACTGCTCTTGTCCATGCTACCACTAGGATAGCTGGTCTATAAGGTTGACTTTACAACCAATCACCATAAGGGTATTTGGACTGATATAAGGTGTACACTATAACTAGTGACATCATACATCAGGCCAACTTCTCACAGTCACTAGTTCTAGTGTACACCTTATATCAGTCCAAACAACCCTTATGGTGATTGGTTGTAAAGTCAACCTTATAGACCAGCTATCCTAGTGGTAGCATGGACAAGAGCAGTCTTAGGCTAAACTCTGAATGGCATGTGAAGCCAGCTGTGATACCATATATAATCCCTTGAATACCAAATGAAAGGACACCACAACAGATATATATATAAAATAAAGTGTATTTATTCTAGTCAAACCCTCAGCACTCTTTATGAGATTAGAGGTAAGTACAACACAGTCTTATTTAAGCATACATTAAGTCACACAGGTAAGTAATACAGTTAGGCCCTAGGGGCCACGCAAACCATATACTAAAGAAGTGGTATAAGGACCACTGTCACGGAAATAGGATAGGCCTAGGCCTAGGGAATCGCTGGGGCTACACTACACTAGCAACAGTTAGGAAGTGGGAGGCCCACGGGATTCAGGTACAGAGTGGAAACACTCACGCGTAATGCGTAAAAGTCAATAGAATTACTAGCAGTTAGAAACTAACAGTTTAAAGACACGTCTGAAGCAGCTAGAGAGTCGAGACTCGGAAACTAGACCCTAGGATAGTCACTACCCTTGTGAGCACCGAAGTACCCAAGTTACCTAGCCCACGGGCTGCGGGTGCATAGGTGTGAACTTGCGTCGGGTTTCGTCGTGGACTTCTATGGATGCCTAAAGGAAAGTTGCTGACAGGCAGTCAGTGAAGAGTGTCCGGTGGATCCCAAGGCTGGGATCAAGAAGAGATGAGACCTGCAAGCAGAAGGGACAGAGTCAAGGTCACTAGCCAGTGACCACGTGGAACCAGGAAGGAACCAGGCGATGTCGTGAAGATTGCAGGTGAAGGTGAAGCTTGTCGCTGCAGCCACGGGGACCAGGAGACGTCGAGGACGACCAGGACGACCAGGACCAGGAGGCGAGCTGTCCCACGAAGGCTCTTGCTGTCGGCGGCGTCGAAGTCTAACTAGGACTCACCAAGCCTTGGCAAGCGGAACCCACGAAGAACGGAGGACTTGCTTCTGGTGCAGACCAGGAAGGTCTGGGGTGCTTCTCTTTTTCAAGGAAGCGGGAGCCAGTCTGGAGGAGCCAAACCAGCAGTGAAGATTTCAGGGTGCGTCGTCACAAAGGCCACTAGCCAACGGGCAAGCAACCGGACAGACGCGGCAAGCAGGAAAATGCAGAAGGGCCCCACGCAGGACTCGTGGAGTGTGGGGGGCTGATCTTCGGTGCAGATGGTACTTGGGGTTGGGGCTTCTCAATCCCCGGTGCACAACTTCGAGGGTGCCTCAGAAGCTGCGCTGGAAGATACTAGCCACTTTTCCCAGGTAGCCGGTCCCACGTCTCTCGTCGCCTCCACGGATCTCAGCTCGGCTGTGGATGTGGATCAGGGTCGGAGAAGTCTGGAAGTCAAGGCTCTGGTCGGGCTCTGCAGTCGGTCCCTCGTAGAACTTCAGCAAAGCAAAGGGTAGTCTCTTGTTGGTGCCTGTTTGCACAAGGTAGCCACTCCTTGGCCACAAGGGAGATTCTTCAGTCTTCTTCTTTCGTCGAATGTCGAAGATCCAGAGTTTCTGTTCAAGTTGCAGGTTCAGGATAATCTAATCTCCTGGCGCCCAGCTACCACTCTTATCCAAATCTGGGGGGCTGGGTTACCTGCTAGGTCACGCCTTATGGGTGGGACCTGGGAGGGGGGTGGTTACACCCCCTTCCCTTTGTCCAGTTTCACGCCAGGACTGGGGCTGGAGTGCCCCAGCACCGGTTTGAACTGGACTATGCACGGGACACCTTGTGTGCCCCAGGCATGTCTCATTCTTTTCATCCCTCCCTGCCCCAATACACTAAGGCCTGTCTGGGGTGGTGCTCGCACCTCCCAAGGCAGGAAACCTATTGTCCAAGACTCCCTTGCCGAGATCACTCCCAGCAGCAGGAGGTCAGACTCGTGTCTGTGGCAGCAGCATCCATTTTGTGATGCTGGGGCTCTGGTTAACTTTAACCGGGTAAGTAGGTTACAACATGTCTTCTCCCTCTAGAAGGGAGGGATAATATCCTCATCCCCAGAAATGGGATGGGGGTATTATTCCAAAGTGTTAGACACCTTACACGACATGTTTTGATAAAGCCAAACCATAGTTACCATAACCGTTTAAGATTATAAGGCACTTTAAGAGTATATGGTAGGCTATATCATAGAACAGCTATAAGGACATGGTTCCGAAAGCTGCAGACAGGCTCAGCTCATGCTAGAGCACCATCTCACATGTTACCAAGCACTCTGCCTCCAGGATTGTTAAGGCCTGCCATAGGAGTGGCTGATAGGTACACATGTGTCTATATGTAAGTTAGGTATAGGAATACTACACCTAAGCAAAGAGTGATTACACTTCCTTGCCCCAGCTGAGTGATCAGCCAGTTGTGTCATAATGGAAGGCCAGGCCAGGGGTGGCATAATACATGCTGCAGCCCCTGGTAGGCCTAGGGTACACCTATGCCCTGGGTACCTAGGGTACACTGTACAGGGGCCAATAAGGTGATCCTATCCAAATGGGTTATGCACCTAAAGTACATAGTTATCAATTTAGAGAGAGAACAGCAGGGCTGTGGGTCTGATTAGCAGGCCCACAGCCACATCTAAGTTGAAAACCAGTAAAGCAAAAGCAAAAAGTGGGGGTGAACATAGAAAGCAGACCCTACTCTCCTACACAACCCCCCCCCCCCCCAAACTTAGGGACATTAAACTAACCTTGACCAGTTGAGTCTTCATGTTCTAAGTGGAAATATCTGGAGAGTCCATCTGCATTGGCATGGTCAGTCCCAGGTCTATGTTCCACTGTGAAGTCCATCCCATGTAGGGAAATGGACCACCTAAGAAGTTTGGGATTTTCACCCTTCATCTGATTTAGCCACAAGAGGGGCTTATGGTCTGTCTGAATCTTGAAGTGAGTGCCAAACAAGTATGGCCTCAGCTTCTTCAGGGCCCAAACCACAGCAAAGGCCTCCCTCTCAATAGCTGACCAACGTTTCTCTCTAGGGGTCAGCCTTCTACTTATAAAAGCAATGGGCTGGTCTTGACCATCTACATTCAGTTGTGAAAGAACAGCTCCCACACCTAACTCAGAAGCATCTGTCTGGACAATTAACTCTTTGGAGTAGTCTGGACTTTTCAGAATAGGTGCACTGCACATGGCCTGCTTCAGGTCATCAAATGCTCTTTGACAGCTTACTATCCACTGAACTTTCTTTGGCATTTTCTTGGAGGTCAAGTCATTAAGTGGTGTCACAATGGACCCATAGTTCTTAACAAACTTTCTGTAGTACCCAGTCAGGCCCAAGAAAGCTCCGACCTGAGTCTGGGTAGTTGGAGGAGTCCAGTCCTTTATGGTCTGGATCTTGCTCTCCAGTGGTTGAACCTGACCCCCACCAACTAGGTGGCCCAGGTATACAACCTTGCTCTGCCCTATCTGGCACTTAGTGGCCTTGATAGTGAGGCCTGCCTTCTGCAGGGCCTCTAAAACATTCCTCAGGTGGACCAGGTGATCCTCCCAGGTGGAGCTAAAGACAGCAATATCATCCAGATAAGCTGCACAATAATCATCCAACCCAGTAAGGACTTGATTCACCAACCTTTGGAAAGTGGCAGGTGCATTCTTCAAACCAAAGGGCATTACCACAAATTGATAATGTCCTCCTGGGGTCGAGAAAGCAGTTTTGGCCTTTGCATTCTCAGCTAGTCTGATTTGCCAGTAGCCTGCTGTCAGGTCAAATGTGCTCAAAAACTTAGCAGCTGCCAGTCTGTCAATGAGCTCATCTGCCCTAGGTATTGGGTGGGCATCTGTCCTAGTGACAGCATTGAGACCTCTGTAATCCACGCAAAACCTCATCTCTCTCTTACCATCTTGGGTGTGAGGTTTTGGCACAAGGACCACAGGACTAGCCCAAGGGCTCTCTGAAGGTTCAATGACTCCCAGCTCCAACATCTTTTGTACCTCAACTTTTATGCAGTCCCTGACATGGTCAGGTTGCCTGTAGATTTTACTCTTCACAGGCAGACTGTCACCAGTGTCCACCTCATGGGTGCACCAGTTTGTCTGACTTGGGGTCAGAGAGAACATATGTCTGTAGGATTGCAGAACCTGTCTGCAGTCCTGTTGCTGATGGACAGTGAGGCTGTCAGAAAAGACCACACCATCAACTGAGCCATCATCAGGGTTCTGAGTCAACAGGTCTGGGAGAGGGTCACTCTCTTCCTCCTGCACCTCATCTGTAGCCATGAGTAAGCCCATGTCTGCCCTGTCAACATATGCCTTCAGTCTGTTGACATGAAGCACCCTGTGGGGGCTTCTGGGAGTCCCAAGGTCCACCAAGTAGGTGACTTCTCCCTTTTTCTCAACAATAGTGTGGGGTCCAGACCATTTGTCTTGAAGTGCTGCTGGGGCCACTGGCTCCAACACCCACACTTTCTGCCCTAGCTGGTAAACAGTCAGCACAGCCTTTTGGTCATGCCAAGCTTTTTGGAGTTCTTGGCTTGCCTCAAGGTTTTTAGAAGCCTTCTTCGTATACTCTGCCATCCTGGAGCGGAGACCAAGTACATAATCCACTATATCAAGTTTGGGTTGTCTGAGAGTTCTCTCCCATCCTTCCCTTACTAAACATAGGGGTCCTCTTACACGATGCCCAAACAAAAGCTCAAAAGGGCTGTAGCCAGCCCCCTTCTGTGGGACCTCTCTGTAAGCAAACAGAAGGCAGGGTAAAAGGATGTCCCATCTTCGCCTAAGCTTGTCTGGTAAACCTTTTATCATTCCCTTTAGGGTCTTGTTGAATCTCTCAACAAGCCCATTGCACTGTGGGTGATAGGGTGTGGTGAACTTGTAGTTCACACCACACTCCTTCCACATTGCAGTCAAGTATCCTGACATGAAGTTGGCACCTCTGTCAGAAATGACCTCCTTTGGAAAGCCCACTCTGGAGAATACTCCAAGCAGGGCCCTTGCCACAACAGGAGCTGTTGTGGTCCTCAGGGGAATAGCTTCTGGATACCTGGTGGCATGGTCCACTATCACCAGTATAAATCTGTGCCCAGATGCTGTTTGTGGGTCCATTGGTCCTACAATATCTATGCCCACTCTTTCAAAGGGAACCCCCACCACAGGTAGTGGTATGAGGGGGGCCTTTGTGGTGCCACCTGATTTGCCACTGGCTTGGCAGTTGACACAGGAGCGACAAAACTCCTTGGTATCTTCTGACATATGGGGCCAGTGAAAGTGAGGGACAAGCCTGTCCCAAGTCTTGTTCTGGCCTAAGTGTCCTGCACGGGGAATATCATGGGCCAAGGTAAGAAGGAAGCCTCTGAACTTCAGTGGTATGACCAACCTCCTGGATGCACCAGGCTTGGGGTCTCTAGCCTCTGAATACAGTAGCCCTTCATCCCAATACACTCTATGGGTACCTTGAGCATTCCCTGCAGCCTCAGCAGCAGCCAGCCATCTGAGGGGTTCAAGAGAGGGGCAGTCTAATTGAGCCTGCCTCAGATCTGCCCTTGAAGGTCCCCCTGTCCCAAGAAACTCAATCTGATCAGGTTCAAGCTCTTCTAGGACAGTTCCTTCAGGGCTCTCAGAATCATCCTCCTGGGAGGGCTGATCCACAACCTGAGGCAGGGGGGAAGGCACAGCCTTAACCCTACTGCTCTTTCTCTTGGGTTGTGACTGGTCCATAGTTTCAGGATCCAGCACTTGTTCAGTGGTGCACTTTTTGGCCTGTGACCTGGTCACAGCAAGGACATGTGCATCTATCCCCAGCATTTCTGCATGGGTCCTATACTCCACTTCAGACCAAACTGAAGTTTCAAGATCATTGCCCAGTAAACACTCTACAGGAAGGTCTGAACTAACAACAACTTTCTTGAGGCCAGTTACCCCTCCCCAGGAGAAGTTACCAATAGCCACACTATGGGGGGTAGTGGCATTGCTAGCGTTGGTCACTAGGTAATTCTCACCTAGTATGATCTGTCCAGGGTCCACAAAGGCAGGTGTCACCATTGTGACACTAGCCCCAGTGTCCCTGTAGGCCAGAGCCATTCTTTGGTTGATAAAAGGAGTCTGTCTGTACTTGCCCAGGTTACTGGGGCCTACAGTAGAGGACAAAGCTAAGTCCCCATCACAGATCAGAACAGCCTGAGTAGGTATTCTGACTAGGCCAGAATCCTCCTCAGTTCCCAGGGTTAACCCTACTACACCCTTTTGCTGGGAACCACCACTTACAGCTGGACTAGGGGGTACAGTTGCCTTAGGGGCAATGGTGGCTGGGGGCTTATCCTTTTTGGTGCACTCACTAAACCAATGTGAGTTGGACTTACAATAGTTGCACCATGGTTTCTTTTGGCCATATTTCTTTTTATCCTTTTTGGGACCACCCTCCCCCTGAGCCTTTTGGGGGCCTGGTGAAGACTTCTGGTCTTTTTTTTCTGATCATTACCCTTCTGGTCTGCCTTTTTCTGATCACCGCCCTGGTTCTGTTTTTTCTGCTTAACTCTAGTCCTGACCCATCTATCTGCCTTCTTTCCCAATTCTTGGGGAGAAGTCAGATCAGAATCAATCAGGTGTTGATGCAGTAGCTGGTTTTGACAGTTGTTAAGGATTTGTTCTCTCATGATCAAATTATACAATCCTGTATAGTCCTTAACCTTACTTCCCACTAGCCAGCCTTCCAGAGCCTTAGTGGCACAATCTACAAAGTCAGTCCAGTCCTGAGTCTGTTTCTTCTGGGTATCCCTGAACAACAACCTGTATTGCTCAGTGGTTAGGCCAAACCCATCAATTAGAGCACTCTTCAGGACAGTGTAATTGTCTGCATCCTCATCACTAACTGTGAGGAGCTTGTCTCTACCTTTCTCAGAGAAGGAGAGCCACAAGATAGCTGCCCACTGACTTTGGGGTACCTGCTGTACTTTGCAAGCTCTCTCCAAAGCAGTTATCCATTTGTGGATGTCATCCCCACACTTGTAGGGAGGGACAATCTTGCTCAGGTTTCTATTATCATAGTGCCTGTCTCTATCCTTAGGGATATTGCTGCCACCAGTGGGTTCTGACCCACTTAACTTTTGCTCTCTAGCCAGATCAAGCTTCTCCTTGGCAAGGGCAAGTTCTTCCATCTGAATCCTCAGATTAGCTTCCCTCATTCTGGCTTCATGCTCCTTTCTCTCAGGGAAAGTCATTCTCCTGTGAGAGGAAGCATTAGAGATGCTAGAGACATGGGAGTGGTCGGATTCCCTTGAAGGGGATCTGTCTCTCCTGCTTCTCTGGTTAAGCCCCCTTGGGGGTCTGTATGGGGGGACCGCATGCAAACTCCCATGTAAGCTTAGGTTAGCCTGGATAAGTCTTCCTACTTGGCCCTGGCTGTCTACCTCTTCATCTGAAGTCCCATCTGACTCATCTGTGGTGGGTAGACCCTCCTTTGTACCTAGGGTACTGGCCTGTGAGGCCCTAAGAGTATCATACTCCTCTAGGAGTTGCACTAGCTGAAGGAGGGTAGGGTTTGCACCCTGTTTTAACTTTCTGGAGGTACACAAGTGTCTCATCTCCTGAAAAGTTAGGGTATCATATCTAGAGGGGGTCTTCTTCAGACCTGCCCCTCCTGAGAGAGCATCTACTTGATCTCCTCCCAGAGACATGATCTAGTGGGGGTGTGGTGTGTGCACCTACCTACACTAGTTGTTTCTACTAAACCTCTCTGGTAGTTGTAGTCAGGGTGTGTTACTCCCTTCAACCTACAACCACTAAGTCCAGTAGGACTTAAGTATTATAATCTATGTTATATGTACCTAAACAATATCTGTGTGATCTTTCAATTTAGTATCTCAAGATTACAATGGTATTACAACAGCAAGCTCAGATCCCAACCGCTGCTCACCAATGTGAGAAGTTGGCCTGATGTATGATGTCACTAGTTCTAGTGTACACCTTATATCAGTCCAAACAACCCTCATGGTGATTGGTTGTTAAGTCAACCTTATAGACCAGCTATCCTAGTGGTAGCATGGACAAGAGCAGTCTTAGGCTAAACTCTGAATGGCATGTGAAGCCAGCTGTGATACCATATATAATCCCTTGAATACCAAATGAAAGGACACCACAACAGATATATATATAAAATAAAGTGTATTTATTCTAGTCAAACCCTCAGCACTCTTTATGAGATTAGAGGTAAGGACAACACAGTCTTATTTAAGCATACATTAAGTCACACAGGTAAGTAATACAGTTAGGCCCTAGGGGCCACGCAAACCATATACTAAAGAAGTGGTATAAGGACCACTGTCACGGAAATAGGATAGGGCTAGGCCTAGGGAATCGCTGGGGCTACACTACACTAGCAACAGTTAGGAAGTGGGAGGCCCACGGGATTCAGGTGCAGAGTGGAAACACTCACGCGTAATGCGTAAAAGTCGATAGAATTACTAGCAGTTAGAAATTAACAGTTTAAGGACACGTCTGAAGCAGCTAGAGAGTCGAGACTCGGAAACTAGACCCTAGGATAGTCACTACCCTTGTGAGCACCGAAGTACCCAAGTTACCTAGCCCACGGGCTGCGGGTGCATAGGTGTGAACTTGCGTCGGGTTTCGTCGTGGACTTCTATGGATGCCTGAAGGAAAGTTGCTGACAGGCAGTCAGTGAAGAGTGTCCGGTGGATCCCAAGGCTGGGATCAAGAAGAGATGAGACCTGCAAGCAGAAGGGACAGAGTCAAGATCACTAGCCAGTGACCACGTGGAACCAGGAAGGAACCAGGCGATGTCGTGAAGATTGCAGGTGAAGGTGAAGCTTGTCGCTGCAGCCACGGGGACCAGGAGATGTCGAGGACGACCAGGACCAGGAGGCGAGCTGTCCCACGAAGGCTCTTGCTGTCGGCGGCGTCGAAGTTGAACTAGGACTCACCAAGCCTTGGCAAGCGGAACCCACGAAGAACGGAGGACTTGCTTCTGGTGCAGACCAGGAAGGTCTGGGGTGCTTCTCTTTTTCAAGGAAGCGGGAGCCAGTCTGGAGGAGCCAAACCAGCAGTGAAGATTTCAGGGTGCGTCGTCACAAAGGCCACTAGCCAACGGGCAAGCAACCGGACAGACGCGGCAAGCAGGAAAATGCAGAAGGGCCCCACGCAGGACTCGTGGAGTGTGGGGGGCTGATCTTCGGTGCAGATGGTGCTTGGGGTTGGGGCTTCTCAATCCCCGGTGCACAACTTCGAGGGTGCCTCAGAAGCTGCGCTGGAAGATACTAGCCACTTTTCCCAGGTAGCCGGTCCCACGTCTCTCGTCGCCTCCACGGATCTCAGCTCGGCTGTGGATGTGGATCAGGGTCGGAGAAGTCTGGAAGTCAAGGCTCTGGTCGGGCTCTGCAGTCGGTCCCTCGTAGAACTTCAGCAAAGCAAAGGGTAGTCTCTTGATGGTGCCTGTTTGCACAGGGTAGCCACTCCTTGGCCACAAGGGAGATTCTTCAGTCTTCTTCTTTTGTCGAATGTCGAAGGTCCAGAGTTTCTGTTCAAGTTGCAGGTTCAGGATAATCTAATCTCCTGGGGCCCAGCTACCACTCTTATCCAAATCTGGGGGGCTGGATTACCTGCTAGGTCACGCCTTATGGGTGGGACCTGGGAGGGGGTGGTTACACCCCCTTCCCTTTGTCCAGTTTCGCGCGAGGACTGGGGCTGGAGTGCCTCAGCACCGGTTTGAACTGGACTATGCACGGGACACCTTGTGTGCCCCAGGCATGTCTCATTCTTTTCATCCCTCCCTGCCCCAATACACTAAGGCCTGTCTGGGGTGGTGCTCGCACCTCCCAAGGCAGGAAACCTATTGTCCAAGTCTCCCTTGCCGGGATCACTCCCAGCAGCAGGAGGTCAGACTCGTGTCTGTGGCAGCAGCATCCATTTTGTGATGCTGGGGCTCTGGTTAACTTTAACCGGGTAAGTAGGTTACAACATGTCTTCTCCCTCTAGAAGGGAGGGATAATATCCTCATCCCCAGAAATGGGATGGGGGTGTTATTCCAAAGTGTTAGACACCTTACACGACATGTTTTCATAAAGCCAAACCATAGTTACCATAACCGTTTAAGATTATAAGGCACTTTAAGAGTATATGGTAGGCTATATCATAGAACAGCTATAAGGACATGGTTCTGAAAGCTGCAGACAGGCTCAGCTCATGCTAGAGCACCATCTCACATGTTACCAAGCACTCTGCCTCCAGGATTGTTAAGGCCTGCCATAGGAGTGGCTGATAGGTACACATGTGTCTATATGTAAGTTAGGTATAGGAATACTACACCTAAGCAAAGAGTGATTACACTACCTTGCCCCAGCTGAGTGATCAGCCAGTTGTGTCATAATGGAAGGCCAGGCCAGGGGTGGCATAATACATGCTGCAGCCCCTGGTAGGCCTAGGGTACACCTATGCCCTGGGTACCTAGGGTACACTGTACAGGGGCCAATAAGGTGATCCTATCCAAATGGGTTATGCACCTAAAGTACATAGTTATCAATTTAGAGAGAGAACAGCAGGGCTGTGGGTCTGATTAGCAGTCCCACAGCCACATCTAAGTCGAAAACCAGTAAAGCAAAAGCAAAAAGTGAGGGTGAACATAGAAAGCAGACCCTACTCTCCTACACTCCTCATCAAAATCATCCTCTTCTGCATAAGAGTCTAAGATATGCGAAGGTAGCAAAGGAGAAATATTGCTGTAATCCTGCTTGTGAAAAGTTTTTAACTGAATATGTGTGTACGCAATAGGCGTAACATGAGTAGTTTGTGGAATCGCTTTAAATAAACTTCTCGTCGACGGGCTTTTCGTCGTCGACGGAATTGCTGCCTTCTGGGGCGTCGACGGGATCGTCATCGTCGACGGGATCGTCATCGTCGACGGAATCGTCATCGTCGACGAGGTCTTCACCGTCGACGGGATCGTCATCGTCGACGGGATCGTCGACGGGATCGTCATCGTCGACGGGATCGCCGCCGTCGACGAGGTCTTCGCCGTCGACAGGGTCTTCGCCGTCGACGGGGTCTTCGTCGACGGGGTCTTCGTCGTCGTCGACGGGGTCTTCGTCGTCGTCGTCGTCGACGACGGGGTCTTTGTCGTCGTCGTTGGCGGGGTCTTCGTCGTCGTCGGCGGGGTCTTCGTCGACGATGTCTTCATCGATGATGTCGTCGTTGACAGAACTTCCATCAAGCTCGACGTCGACGCGGTTGTCGACGGGGTCTTAGATGTTTTAGAAGACATGATAGGTGAAGATATAGAAGTAGTGGAGACTGTAGCCGTCGACAGAGGAGCAGCAGAAGTCACAGAGATTGTATATGAAGATCCCACTGACAAAGTCTTAACCTGAGATTTACTCACGGTTTTAGAAGCTGAAGACCTCTTGGATCTCTCAGAGTGTGGTAGTGATGACTCCGAGGACAATACTTGTGACTTCTGCGATTGGTCAGAAGTTACATGAGAGGCCTTATGATGCTTTCTCCCTTCACTGGAAGAACTATCAAGTGATCTAGCCCTTTTGCTAGATGTCGAGGCCCTGTCATCTTCCTCAGCCGAGGAAGATTTCAACCATAATAATACTCTTGCCTCTCTGTCCCTTAAGGTCTTGGGAGGGAAAGTCCGGCAAATTCTACAATCCTTAGCAACATGCTTAGGATGCAGACAATAAATACACTCCTCATGCTGGTCGTCTACATGGACCCTCTTCTTATCACAGGTCCTGCAGGGTTTAAACAAAGCTTTCTTGTCAGACATTTCTGAAGAAAAAAGAAGAAACTGAGTAGGCACTCAGGGAGACTCCCTTCCACACGACGTGCGGTGAAAATCTGAGGAGAGCTGGCTCTGCTGAGAGGGTTCTAGAAGGGTGCTGATGTCTGATTGGTTGTTACCAATTCTTTGGTTATTTTACATAACGAGGTAGATAGGCTTCTAAGATATAGGCTTTAGGGCCTTTTCTTTGGGCCTACTACTACTACTAATTCTTTTTGGCACTACTTTTTTATTTACCGGGACTCCCGCCTCGGCGACGGGGAATGATTCAGGCATGTGAATCTATGAAAGATACCCCAATAGGGTAAGTTACTTACCTGTAAGGGTAAGTTACTTACCTGTAATTCTAGTTCTCTTCCAGGGGTATCCTCATCAAAGTCATAAGCACTGAATATTCCCGCCCATGTGCGGGGACCCCGGAAATAATAAAATTATATATGTAAAAAACATACATATATACAGCTCTGTATATGTATAAACATATATCATTTTTTCCAAGCAAATGCAGCTCCCATAAAAGGCTAGGCAATGTAAATATACACATCCAATAACACACATATATCTATATATATGTATAAAGGTATAACAATACACCCAAATCTCTTTTTTTTTTTTTTTTTTTTTTTAATGAGGTAAACACTCATGAGAAAGCAAAAAATAAAGAGAACAAACTGTGGAAAAACACAGATGTATAACACATTGCCAGCCTGCAGGCTGCATTGCAATACAATACCATAGAGACTAAAAAGCCCTGTACAGGTAAAAACTGGCACCGTGCCTTTAAGGCAGCCCTGACTTCCATATCCCATCATGCCTCAGGGGTGACAGTTAGGTCAGTTGTTCTTTGCGGGACCGTAGTCCTAAACACAAAGATATACCTTTTCCATAATGAATAATACACCTCTTCTCATTTGCCTGGGGAGGTGGGTGGGTTGCTTATGACTTTGATGAGGATACCCCTGGAAGAGAACTAGAATTACAGGTAAGTAACTTACCCTTCTCTTCCAGGGGATCCTCATCAATAGTCATAAGCACTGAATAGAGTAGCAAGCTCCCCTTCCACCAGCAGGCAAATGAAACTAAGGTTGTATCACCCATGGAGAAAAAGAATCATGAAAATGATTATGTTTGGAACAGATTCCTCAAGGAGGCTTGTCCTACTTGAGTGTCTGCCCTGGTGTCCGAATCCAGACAATAATGCCTGGTAAAAGTGTGGACAGATCTCCAAGTGGCTGCCTTGCAGATCTCGGAGAGTGGGACATTATTGAGAAAAGCCGCGGTAGCCGCTTTTCCTCTTGTCGAATGCGCTTTAGGGCGCGCCCCCAATGGTTTCTGAGCCAGTTGGTAGGCCAAAGTAATACTAGAAACAATCCACCTAGCAATGGAACGTTTGGATGCAGCAAAGCCCATACGGACAATCCCATAGTTTACAAACAATTGGTCAGATTTCCTGATATTCTTAGTCCTATCTAGGTAGAATTTTAGGACCCTTCTGACATCCAGAGAATGCAACGCCCTCTCTGCCGGAGAGGAGGGGTTGGGAAAAAAGGTTGGTAAGGAGATGGCTTGGTTTACATGAAACTCCGATACCACCTTGGGTAGGAACGAAGGGTGAGTTCTCATCACCACCCTATTTAGATGAAAAACAGTGTAGGGTTCTTTAGAACAGAGGGCCTGTATCTCACTGACCCTCCGTGCTGAAGTGATGGCTATTAAAAATGCTGTCTTCCATGTGAGGTGCTGTAGGGTAGCCTTATGAATAGGCTCAAAAGGTGAACCCATGAGCTTCGACAGAACCAAGTTTAGCTCCCAGGAAGGAGAGGGAGGTCTAACAGGGGGATAGACTTTCTTGAGTCCTTGCAAGAAATCCTTCACTACCTGCACTTTAAAAAATGACTGCTGTGAAGGCGAACGCCTGTATGCTGTTATGGCTGCTAGGTGAACCTTTATGGAAGAAAATTTCAACCCTGCCCTTGCTAAATGTAGAAGATAGGGCAAAATTACATCCTCCTGGCATTTAGTGGGATCATAATGATGCTGAGCACACCATATATAAAATCTTTTCCACTTACAGAAGTAGGAGTGTCTTGTCGAAGGCCTCCTGGCTTCCTTCAGTATGGACATACACTCTTGAGGGAGGTTCAGATGGCCATACTGGAGGACTTCAGGAGCCATGCTGTTAAGCTCAGCGAGGGAAGGCTGGGATGGTAAATCTTCCCCTGCATCTTGGATAACAAGTCCGGCCTGCACGGCAGCCGCTTGTGGGGGCGGATCGACATGTGTAGGAGATCCGTGTACCACCACTGCCTCGGCCAGTCCGGTGCTATGAGTATCATCTTGGCAGATGAATTCTGTAGCTTGGTCACCACCTTGGGAATTAGTGGGAGAGGCGGAAAAGCGTACACAAATGTCATTGACCAATTGATCAAAAGGGCATTCCCTAGGGATCCTGGTCGATGGTATCTTGAGGCGAAGCCTCGGCATTTTGTGTTTTGCTCGTCCGCGAAGAGGTCCACTTGCGGGCGCCCCCATTCCCCGAAGATGTCTTCTAACACTTCGTCGTTGATTACCCAGTCCTCTGGCTCTTGAAAATGCCGACTGAGCAAGTCTGCTTGCACGTTGAGTTCTCCTGGTAGGTGCACCGCTTTCAATGAGATGTTCCTTGCTAGGATCCAGTGCCACAGGGACTGAGCTTCCAGCGAGAGCGTTCTGGATCGAGTACCCCCCTGCTTGTTCAGGTAGTACATTGTGGTGGTATTGTCCGTCTGTACTAGAATGGTACTCGTCGTTATCGCAGGTAGGAACGCTTTGAGGGCTAGGTGGACCGCCCTGAGCTCCAGCATGTTGATGTGGTACAACTGTTCGCTGCTGGACCACCGTCCTTGAGTTTGCAGAGTCCCAAAATGCGCACCCCATCCCTGAAGGGATGCGTCGGTGATTAAGGTCTGAGTTGGGGGCTCTTGATGGAAAAGAATCCCCACTTGCAGATTCCTTGGCTTCAGCCACCACTTGATTGACTGTTTGGCTGCAGAGGAGAGGCAAACCTTTTCTTCCCACAGAGAGTTCCTTTGATCCCATTTGTCCTCGAGATCTTGCTGGAGAGGACGCATCCTTAGCCTGGCATTGGGCACTAGGAAGATGCAGGATGCCATGGCCCCTAGCAGAGATGAGATTTGCCTTGCCGACGACAGATTGCTGGTCATAATCTGTCTGCCTTTTAGCATAATGGATGACTGTCTTTCCTCCGAAGGAAACACTTTTCCTACTACGGAGTCTATAGTTGCACCCAGGTAGTGTATTCTCTGCGTTGGTGAAAAATTGGACTTTTTGACATTCACTCTGAGACCCAACCTGCGACATAAGTTCAGGCATAGCGACAGCTGTGTCCGCACATTCTGTGGCGAAGAGCCCTTTATTAGCCAGTCGTCTAGGTAGGGATAGACGAAGACTCCTGCGCGCCTCAGAGCAGCCGCTACTACTGCCACGCATTTTGTGAATACTCGAGGAGCTGACTTCAGGCCAAATGGGAGGACTTTGAACTGATAGTGAGCGTTGCCTACCACAAACCTGAGAAATTTTCGATGATTCCTTAGGATGGGAATATGGAAATATGCATCCTGAAGGTCCAGTGAACACATCCAATCGCCCATCCGGAGAAGAGGATATATTTGGTGGAGCGCCAGCATGCGAAATTTTTCCTTTTTTATGTGCTTGTTCAGTATCCGTAGGTCTAAAATGGGTCTGAACTCCGCCTTCACACTCCTCTTTTGGATGAGAAAATATCTGGAGTAAACTCCCTTTCCTCTCTGGTTTATGGGCACTTTCTCTATTGCAGATTTGAGTAGTAGCGTCGCTACCTCCTCTCTGAGCTGCTTTAGATGCTGGGATGACTTGACAGGAGGAATCGATGGGGGGTGACTGTTGAAACGAAGCGAGTACCCATGACGCAGTATATTGAGTACCCACTTGTCCTTTGTGATTGTCTGCCACTCTGGAAGATGATGCGCAACACTTCCTCCCACCGGAGCGGTGGACAGCATCGGAGGAAGCGGTTTCTCATTGCTTCCCCGGTGCTTTGTTTCCAGCATTAGACTGCCTGTTGTTACCTCGTCCCCTGGATGGCTTGCGGGACTGGTATTGCTGTTTCTTTTGACCTTGCTGGTCCTGGTTCTTTTGCCAATGAGGGGTTTGAACCCTCTGTTGGTAATTGCGCCTGTCATTTCCCTTGCGGCGTCGAAACTCTTTCCTCTTTTCAAGCCCGACTGCTTTCATGGTCTCCAGCTCTGCTTTCATACGGGCCATTTCCTCGTCTGCATGGGACCCAAAAAGAGAACTACCGGAGAAAGGCAGATTTAAAATTCTTGCCTGCGCTTCCGGTTTCAGGGCCGTCAATCTAAGCCAGGATGATCTTCTGGCTGTGACTCCATGTGCATATTCATGCGCTGCCAGTGTTGCCCCATCCGCCGCTGCACTTATGATCTGGTTAGAGACTAGACACCCTCATGCAAAATCTCTTCAAAGTCCCGTCTGTCCTCTGATGGAACTTTTTCAACGAACCTCTGAAGAGAGTCCCATAGTGACCTATCATAGCGCCCCAGAAGAGCCGAGGCACTTGCCACCTTCAAGCTTGAGGATGCTGAGCCGCAAACTTTCCTCCCCCAGGAGTCTTGCGTTTTACTGTCCTTATCTGGTGGCACCGTTGAAGAGCCAGCTACTGCATGCGTCTTTCTGGCAGCGGCGGTGATGACAGAGTCCGGTGGAGGATCTGTTTTAAGGAATAGCGGATCCTCCGGAGCTGGACGGTACTTTTTTAGAATTCTCGCCGGCGCCGTTTTGGTGGTTGCTGGCGTGAGAAAGATATCCATTACCGGTTGTAGCAAACCGGGGACTAATGGCAACAACGGGCGTGTCACTGTGCGCTCATGAAGAGTTTCAAAAATTATGGATGTGGTGGTCTCCTGAACCGGCATAGGGATACTTAATTTTGTAGCTCCTCTACACAACACTTCTTGAAATGTAGAAATGTCATCTACCGGAGATACCCGAGAGGGTGGCGTCTCCGAGAGTGTCGGTGAATAATCCCTTTTGGATGATCTGGAAGAAGGGGAGGTAGAAGGGGTCCTACGGCGCCTTCTCCCTGATCTGGTCGACTCTCTTCTGAGGGAGGCAGACCTGGATCGCCTTCTTGGTGCTCGAGAGTGACTTCGGGATTCTCTTTCTCGAGATCTTGGTCTGATCGGTGTCGCTGGGAATACCACGCCCCTTATTCTTGTTAGCGATGCCTTTATTGTGTCTGTCATAGCAGGGTCCTGAGGCATCTCCCTTACGGGACTTTGAGGCACAGCATTGTCCTCCTCCTGCGAACTTTCTCTTGCAGGAACTGGAGATTGATGTACAAGCTCTGGTGATGCTGACCTTGAACCTGAGCCCTCTGATCCTGAAGGCGAGATAGAAATGATACGCGGTGACTCCGGAGCTGTATATATCAGTCTATGAGGAGATTTTCGCCTTGAGACTGGTCGAATTGTGAGGCGAATATGTGAAACCTCCTGCGTACCCTCAACAGAGGGCTGCCTCGACGGTGATAAGCCTATCACCGGAGATCTTTGACTCGAATCTTCGAGGCTCCGAGCTTCCTGTCTCGACGTCGAGATTACCTTCGACGGAGGCTTCATGTACCTCACCAAAGCTTTGGAGACCTGTGAGGACGGAGGCACCTGCCTCAACGTCGACTCCGACGGAGGCCTCTGCCTCGACGTCGACTCCGACGGAGGCCTCTGCCTCGACGTCGACTCCGACGGAGGCTCCTGCCTCGACGTCGACTCCGACGGAGGCTCCTGCCTCGACGTCGGCCCTGACGGAGGCGTCTGCCTCGACGTCACTCCTGACGGAGACTTCTGTCTCGACGTCGAAAGCTCCGACGACGTCGAAAGCCTCCTCGCCGTCGAACGATGTTTCCTCGACGGCGATCTTGATCTTGACGGCGATCTTGGTCTCGACGTCGACTGTGGAGATCGTCTACGTTCTTCTCGCGACGTCGAATGATGTCTCGCCGACCTCGACGTCGAACGATGTCTTTCTTTCGACGACGAACGATATCTCTGTGCAGACGTCGATCGATCTTCTCTCGACGTCGACAGATGCTTCTTCGACGTTGAACTATGGCGCCGAGTCCTCGACGCCGAGCTTTTAGACGCCGTCGACGTCGAACGCATCCTCTTCGACGCTGAATATAAAGTCGACGTCGATTTTCTCTTTGCAGCATGACTTCCCCTTGACTCCTCACCTCTCAGCGACGATCCCGCCACTGGAGTCTTCGACGCCGAGCCCGACGTCGATGGAGAGCAAACAGGGACCAACTGCTTCGACGTCGACCGTTCTGCTAGGCCATACAGCCTAATCCTCTCCCTCTCCTTTAAAGTCCTTTTGGAAAGGTCTTCACAATGACGACATGTTGCTGGAGAGTGAGAGTCCGGCAGACAGATGATACACACCTCATGTGTGTCTGACGCAGCCTTCTTTTTTCCACAAGATGGGCATGGAACAAATAAAGAAGGCATTTTTCTGACAAAATGGTTGAAAAATCAGTCAGAAAAACACAGGATACTGACTTCCTCACAGAAATTGTAAGAAGAAGTCCAAAAAAAATCTTAAAGTTGTTATAATTTTTGACTAAAGAGTCAAAAAAGAAGAGAGCTGAATTCCAGGGTCCTGACTGAAGGAGCCGGAAAGAACAACTGACCTAACTGTCACCCCTGAGGCATGATGGGATATGGAAGTCAGGGCTGCCTTAAAGGCACGGTGCCAGTTTTTACCTGTACAGGGCTTTTTAGTCTCTATGGTATTGTATTGCAATGCAGCCTGCAGGCTGGCAATGTGTTATACATCTGTGTTTTTCCACAGTTTGTTCTCTTTATTTTTTGCTTTCTCATGAGTGTTTACCTCATTAAAAAAAAAAAAAAAAAAAAAAAGAGATTTGGGTGTATTGTTATACCTTTATACATATATATAGATATATGTGTGTTATTGGATGTGTATATTTACATTGCCTAGCCTTTTATGGGAGCTGCATTTGCTTGGAAAAAATGATATATGTTTATACATATACAGAGCTGTATATATGTATGTTTTTTACATATATAATTTTATTATTTCCGGGGTCCCCGCACATGGGCGGGAATATTCAGTGCTTATGACTATTGATGAGGATCCCCTGGAAGAGAACTGGATAAATATCTTTATTTCTCCTTCTTACTTCCGGTTTGCATTTGTGATGCATTCTGCAGCTCACATACAAAGAGGAACAGCCTCTAAGGATTGTTTTTTGCAGGAAGGTGTTCCTTCCCGCACAAAAACAATTATGAGCACAATGCAGGCACCTTCATCCTTGCTCCATGACACAAGGGTGCCTGCGTTTGAGCTAGGCAGCCAGAAGTCTGCCAGTGCAACTAGAGAGCATAAGTGCACCACAGTGCAGTGCAGCAAGTCACCAATGCTCTGTATTTAATGGAATATGGAACATTCTTGTCCTTTCCCTTGCAACATGGTGCAAGGGTGCCTGCATTGGTGCTAGGCAGCTAGAAGTCTGCCAGTGCAACTAGAGAGCAAAAGTGCACATCAGTGCAGTGCAGCAAGTCACCAATGCTCTGTATTTAATGGAATATGGCACATTCTTCTCCTTTCCCATGCACTGGTGCACAATGGGCTGGCTAGCCACAATGCAGGCACCCTTGCAACATGGTGCAAGGGTGCCTGCATTGGTGCTAGGCAGCTAGAAGTCTGCCAGTGCAACTAGAGAGCATAAGTGCACCACAGTGCAGTGCAGCAAGTCACCAATGCTCTGTATTTAATGGAATATGGAACATTCTTGTCCTTTCCCATGCACTGGTGCACAATGGGCTGTCTAGCCACAATGCAGGCATCCATGCACCATGGTGCAAGGGTGCCTGTGTTGCATGCACAATTGTTTTTGTGCAGAAAGGGACATCTTCCTGCACAAAAACCAACCTAGTAGGCATATAAAGAGGAAGAAACAAGGTGAAATAGAGATATGTGTCCTCGTTATGCCCCCCATAGAAATGCATTGTAAATTTGACTGATTTGTAAGATTTTGACACATCCTCAGGTTTACAACCTCTTCTAAATCTTGGGATGTGTCAAAAGCTATGGGAGTTGCATGAAACCACCTATGCAACGCCAATGGAATGTTTTCCCAGAGTAATGCAACGCAGCAATTTGCGCTGCGTTGCATCAGTCCAGAATTTAGGAGCCACTCAGAGATAAGCAGAGTGGCTTTCCATGGCTTCAAAATTTGTCTTAAGGTTTGCTTTGCTCTTACACCACGTTGCATGGTGCAAGAGCAACGCAAACAGCCTCATAAATAGGCCCCACAGTTTCATGGAAAGCAGAACAGCAAGTTCCCTTGCTATGTTGCGTTCTGTGAATGTTTAGTAAATCCCGGTCCAGATTTAGGTATCTTTTCTTGGTTTGAGATAGTAAAACAAACTTAACACTGCTTTTGTTGGTAATACAAGGAAAAAGTGGGGATCCTGACACTGGTGAGGCATTTCAGCAAAGCTCCTATTTATCACAGCCTGAAAGGAACAATGTAATCTTGATAGCCAAGGGACATTCTCATCAATCTCTCATTATCTTTAAACATGTATGTACCCATAAGGTACAATGCAGTCAGTCTATGAGTTTGGCGCTGGGACTGATGGGTGCCTAGCATAAGGGGGATCTAAACCCTTCTCCTGAGAGTTTATCGATCCTCTTAGTATTTTCTGGCTACGTTAAGGATGTGGTGGACAGTGACACTAAGGTCTGGCTTACGTGTAGTAATAATGAACAAGTTACTTACCTTCGGTAACGCTTTTTCTGGTGGATACAGTATCTGCCTGTGGATTCCTCACCTTGTGAATATCCCCTGCGCCAGCAACATTCGGAAACTTTTGTAGCAGTCCACGCCGATGAGGTCGAAGACGACGTCACAGAGGCACGGCCCCGCTCGCGACTCCGCTGACGTCACCAGCCCCATAAGAAGACCTCCTCGGCGTGATGACGTCAGTTCCGCCCCTTTTTTCCGTGCCTTCGAGGCGCACGGACGGACTGACAGCAATATATATACACAGTATACACAGTACACAATATGCATATCAACACACACAGTGTGGAAAATAAGCAACAAAGCACAAGAAATAACAAAATGCCTTTGACAGTAATAAACACATTTGAAACACCATCAATAAAATCACAGGCATAGAACTATAGGCATAGAAGGATGGACAACGGGGAGGCGGGTGGGTCAGTGAGGAATCCACAGGCAGATACTGTATCCACCAGAAAAAGCGTTACCGAAGGTAAGTAACTTGTTCTTCTGATGGATACATCTGCCAGTGGATTCCTCACCTTGTGAATAGATTCCACAGCAGTCCCCACTCCCGGAGGAGGGTGTCCACCCTTCTATACCAGAAAGTCCTGAAGGACGGATCGCGCAAAATGTCCGTCCCTCCTCACCTCGGTGTCCAAGCAATAATGCTTTGCGAAAGTGTGGAGGGAGGCCCAAGTTGCCGCCCTACAAATGTCCTCCACAGGAACACCCCTAGATAAAGCAGACGTAGTAGACTTTGCCCTGGTAGAATAAGCCCTCAAACCCTCCGGAGGCTCCTTACCAGCTAGGGAGTAGCAGATCTTGATGCATAGTACAATCCATCTGGAAAGGGTGCGCTTGTGCACCGCACGACCCTTTCTGCAGCCAGCAAAGCCCACAAAGAGCTGATCATCAATCCTGCAGTCTTTTGTCCTGTCCAGGTAAAAGCTCACCGCCCTCTTAGGGTCCAAGCGGTGAAGTCTCTCCTCCTCCTTGGAAGGGTGAGGGGGAGGATAGAAAGAAGGAAGGGTAATGGATTGCCCCAGATGGAAAGGAGTTACCACCTTAGGCAAAAACGCAGCCCTGGTCCTGAGTACCATTCGTTCAGCATGCACAGTCAAGAATGGGGGTTTTGAACTAAGAGCTTGAAGCTCACTTACCCTCCTTGCCGAGGTGATTGCAATGAGGAATACTGTCTTAAAAGACAACAGCCTCAAGGGACACTTATGCAAGGGCTCGAAGGGAGAACCCATAAGATAAGTCAGTACAAGGTTTAAGTCCCACTGAGGTACAATAAAGGGAGTAGGAGGAAATTTATTCGTAAGGCCCTTGAGAAACCTAAGCACAATAGGTGATTTAAATAAGGACGTCTGATCCGGCAGGCATAGGAAAGCCGACAAAGCAGATAAATATCCTTTTACAGTAGCCACAGCAAAGCCTTGCTGAGCAAGTGAAAGGGCAAACTGTAAAATATTAGACAAACGAGCCTTCAAGGGATCAATTGACCTCTCTCCGCACCAGAGAACGAATTTAGACCATCTATAGGAGTATATGGATTTGGTGGAGTGTTGCCTGGCCGATAAAATAACTTCCACCACATCCGGCGGGAGAGAGAAAGAATTCAGGTTGCCCCGTTCAATCTCCAGACATGAAGGTGTAAGCTCTGGAGGTGGGGGTGTAGAACCTGCCCCTCCGACTGCGAGAGGAGTTCTGCCCTCAGAGGGAGACGGAGCGGAGGGCACGAGGAGAGGTGGAGAAGATCTGTGTACCACACCCTTCTTGGCCAATCCGGGGCGATCAATATAACTTGGGCCCGGTCTTGGCGAATCTTCCTCAGAACCCGAGGAATCAAGGGTATGGGAGGAAACGCGTAAAGGAGTCGAGAGCCCCAACTCAACTGAAACGCGTCCCCTAACGCTCCCTGCATCGGATACTGGAGACTGCAGAATGACGGGCAGTGAGCATTCTCGTGAGTGGCGAACAGGTCCACCCGAGGAGTTCCCCACATCCGGAAGACGTAACGAACTACCTCTGGATGAAGCCTCCACTCGTGATCGGCGGAGAACTGCCGACTGAGACTGTCCGCACGCACGTTCATAACTCCGGCCAGATGATTTGCCATCAGACAAATCCGATGGTCCTGAGCCCAGGACCATAGACGTAGGGCCTCTCTGCAGAGACAAAGAGACCCCACTCCTCCCTGTTTGTTTATATACCACATCGCGGTCGTGTTGTCTGTCAGGACTTGAATCGACTGACCGCGAAGGGAAGGGAGGAAGGCCTTGAGTGCTAAACGTATCGCCCGCAATTCCAGAAGGTTGATGTGCAGCAACCTTTCCTCCGGAGACCAAAAGCCCTTGATCTCCAGATCCCCCAGATGAGCACCCCACCCTAGAGTGGATGCATCCGTAATCACTGTGGCAACCGATGGAGGTAGATGGAAGGGCTTTCCTTGGGACAGATTGCCCTCCACGCTCCACCAAGATAGATCCGCTGCAGCTTCTCTGGAGATCCTCACAGACTCCCTGAGATCTCCTTTGTGCTGATACCACTGCTTGCGGAGGCACCACTGGAGCGCCCTCATGTGCCAGCGTGCATGGTTGACCAACAGGATGCAGGAGGCGAACAGACCGAGCAGGCGAAGGACCTTCAGAACTGGAACGACCGCTCCATTGTAAAACAAAGGAATCATTTCCTGAATGTCGAGAATCCTTTGCGGAGGAGGGAATGCTCGACACACAGTAGTGTCCAGTACCGCACCTATGAACAGGTTGCACTGAGAGGGCACCAGGTGAGATTTGGGCACATTGATCGAAAAACCCAATCTGTACAACAGCTGAGTTGTATCCTGCAGATGGCACAGCACCTTCTCCGACGACTCCGCCTTGATCAGCCAGTCGTCTAAATAAGGGAAAACTGAAATCCCTGACCTTCTGAGATGGGCTGCCACCACCGCCATCACCTTTGTGAAGACTCGAGGTGCCGAAGTAAGACCAAACGGGAGGACCGCAAACTGATAATGCTGCGACCCTACCGTGAAACGGAGATACTTCCTGTGCGACTTCAGAATGGGGATGTGGAAATACGCATCCTGCAAGTCTAGCGACACCATCCAGTCCTCCTGATTCAGCGCCTGAAGAACCTGCGCAAGGGTGAGCATCTTGAACTTTTCCTGTTTCAGGTAAAGGTTCAGGATTCTGAGGTCCAATATCGGACGCAACCTGCCGTCCTTTTTCGGAATCAGAAAATACCGGGAGTAGCATCCCTGACCCCTCTCCTGCTCTGGGACCACCTCTATCGCACCTTTCTGAAACAACTTCAGGACTTCCTCCTGCAGGAGAAGACGGTGGTCCTCCGAGCAAGCCCCTTGACAAGGAGGGTAATTTGGAGGGAATTCCCGAAAGGGAAGGGCGTACCCATTTTCTACAAGATCTAGAACCCAGAGATCTGTAGTTACAGATTCCCAATCTTGTAGAAAATGGGTAAGCCGGCCCCCCACAGGACCAGCATGATCCGGAATGTCGAATCTAGGGCTGTTTTGCGGTGGTGGGAGGGGCCGAGGAGGAGGAAGAGGAGGAGGAGAGTTGACGGCCACGTGAGCGACCTCTAAGTCTTCCTCTATATCCCTTGGACAGAGAGCCTTGCTGCTGCTGCTGCTGCTGCTGCTGCTGCTGAGTTGGTCTGTAGGAAGGAAAACTCGCCCTTCCAAAGCCTCTTAAAAGTACCCCTCGGCTGGGATTGAAGGCCCAACGACCTAGCTGTAGCCTTACTCTCTTTGAAGCGCTCGAGAGCAGCATCAGCCTTCTTCCCGAACAGACCAGACCCATCAAAAGGTAAGTCCAACAAAGTTGTCTGGACATCCGAAGAGAATTCGGAGGACTTAAGCCATGCACCCCTTCTAGTGGCAACTGAAGACCCCATGACTCTGGCAACTGAGTCTGCTGTATCCAGGCCACTCTGTATAACCTGGCGAGCAGCCGCCTGGACATCCGATAGCACTTCATTGAAGCCCCCTCTATCTTCCTCTGACAGTTTTGGCGCCAACTTTTTAGCAGAGTCCATAAGCGCATGGATATAGCGCCCCAACAAACAAGTCGCATTTGAAGATTTCAATGCCATACTGGCTGATGAAAAGACCTTCTTGGCCGATTGGTCCACCTTCTTTGCCTCCCTGTCCCCTGGGACTTGAGGAAAAGCACCTTTCGACCGTCCAGAACAAGCCGCCTGAACTACTAGGCTTTCAGGAGAAGGGTGTGAAGACAAAAATTCAGGATCTCCTGGAGCCACCCTATACCTTCTTGCAACCACCCTGGAGACTGCAGGAGCTGAGAAAGGCTTGCGCCATACATCCAGCACAGGTTCCAAAATTGCCTCATTAAAGGGCAACAGAGGCTCTGAGATCGCAGTTGGAGAATGCAACACCTCAGTCAAAATATTGGACTTAAATTCAGTAGATGGCAATTGAAGGTCCAACAACTCTGCAGCCTTTCTAATTACAGCATGATAGGGTGCCGCGTCTTTAGAGGGCTCATCCGATGGCGGAGTGATCTCCCACTCCGGAGACAAATCCAGACCACTTGCCTCCTTCAATTCGTCGAACACCTCATCAGATTCGACCAATTCCCCTTCTTCAGCCTCATCCATCAAAAAGCGTCTCTCCTCCAGCACTCTCTGCGCCTCTCTTCTTGAACGGATCCGCACCTGCGGCGTCGGCGGCGCCGTGATCGAGTCCGACGGCGCCGGCAGTGGCGTCGAACGCGGATCAGCTGGAGCAGCCGGCGTCGAACGAGGTCGAGTCGGCGCCGGCGAAGAGGGAAGCGGCGTCGATGTTCTCGGCGCCGGCATCTGCCAAGACGGCGTCGCTGGGAAGAACGGCATAAATGGTGCTTGAGGGTAAACCTGCGGCACACCCAGATTGAAAGCCATCGGACCCATCGGACCCATAGGTGCACCAGAGGTATACATGGCCCAAGAGAACACCCCGTACATTGCATTGAGATAATGCGAGGGGTCCTGACCTGGATTAGGGAAAGCCGGATACTGGTCAGGTAACACCGGACTCGGGCCTGCCGGCGCCGACGGTGGAACTTGCGGCGTCACAGACTCACCCGGAGCCTGACGATCCTCATCCTGGGCCAGAGTCGGAGACGGAGCCCGAGGACTTGCAGGATCTGGAGATGGCACCGGCACCGGAGAGGACGCCGGCACCGGGGATTCAGCTGGAGCCGGCGAAGACACCGGAGAAGATGGAACCGGAGGCAAAGCTGGGACAGGAGAAGGAGACACTGACTCCCTTCGACGCCGAGCAGGCGATTTCGACTTCGACGTCGATGCCTTATGATGCGACGAATGCCTCCTCTTTTTCTTATGCTTCTTGCTCTTTGAAGCATGTCCCGAAGTCGACTTGGAAGCCGACCTCGACCTCGACCTGGATCTTCTTCTACCTCTTTTCTCCTTTTTCTTCATCCGGGCGATAAAGAGCTTTGCCTCTCTCTCCTTAAGAGCCTTCGAGCTCATCTTCCTGCAACTCGAACAACCTTCAACGTCATGGTCCGAGGACAAACACCAAACGCAATCGTCATGCAGGTCGGTGATGGACATGTGCTTGCCACATTCACGGCAAGGCTTAAAACCAGACTTCCTTGTCGACATTCTCGATGAAAGACAGAGAATCTTCAGAATAAACACAAAGTAACAGGTAAAGCTACCAGTAACGATTCCCGAAATCCGTTGGCGTCGTCGGCGCGGAAAAAAGGGAACTGACGTCATCACGCCGAGGAGGTCTTCTTATGGGGCCGGTGACGTCAGCGGAGTCGCGAGCGGGGCCGTGCCTCTGTGACGTCGTCTTCGACCTCATCGGCGTGGACTGCTACAAAAGTTTCCGAATGTTGCTGGCGCAGGGGATATTCACAAGGTGAGGAATCCACTGGCAGATGTATCCATCAGAAAATTAAATATTCTCAGATTTCCCTTCAGAGTTAAATAAATTTCAGAAATCAGACAATCTTCCATTACCAATCAACTCTTATGTCCTAGTTGAGTGTATTGATCATACAGTGTCTAAGTGCCTCAATGAAACTGATAGGACGGATAAGTACTGACCAAAAATTGTATTATTTCTTATAGTTTCCTGGGTATTTCAATGTATTCAGAGGGCCATCCAAATCATTTTGTCAATGTGTGGGTCAATCTGATGGCTACTGACATAGAGGGGATACATGATTCATTCTCCAGGTATTTCGCTGAATCATGTTCATCTTGATAATCTCAGTGGTGTTTCAGTTGCTCGACTGATACTGGCACCAAAGAGATAATTGTAATTTCTTGACTTTTCCGGAGAATCTAAATGGGGCAGTAACACCTTGACACAACATTGCCATACTGTTGATAATTCAGCGCACTTTATGGGTACTGGCATAATAGAACACCCTTATACCTTTCTAGGTACTTCAGTGAATCTGGTGAGCAATAACCCCACATCAATATCATTATCACTATGGGGCATAAGCACAGAGAGGACTTTACAGTGGGTATTGCTTTGTAGCATTTGGAATGATGGCAGCCGACCCAGATCTGTGGGAGCAGCAGAAAGTGAGGTTCTGCACTGGGAGATAAGTGAATAGAGGTAGCTTACCAAGGTGAGCCGGCAGACATTCATTAGGTTTATGCATGGGCATAACTGTAAAGAATCCAGTATTATTCCTAAATTTGCTTTGTCCTTGGTTTTGTGTAATCATGGACTATTCATGCTGGCTGATGTGGCTCTTTGTGATCTGTGGAACATAACACAGTGACCTTCAAGAAATGTTACATTAACAACTGCATTATCACATTCATTGTTAGACTTGGGTGGAATGATATCTGGGATAACGCGCCCCATGCCATATATCTTTTAGGGATATTGAAAATCACTGAGGAGTTAAGATACCCAAGTGAGGATTGCAAACAAATGCCTATTTGCTTTATGAGGTCAACTTGGAGGTGACTTGTAACGTATAGCACAGGGCATTTTATTCCTTATAAAACATGATCATACCATCACCACTCTCACAAAGCACTTAATTCCTTGGTGACTTGCTCTTTCATATTAAAGGGATACCATGGTTGCAAACATGAAGAATAAAAGCAGAATCTGAAATGTTAAATTAAACACACCAAAGAACACATTAGAATCAGATGAATGTAAGCCAGAGTAAACATGCGGTAGCTCAGACTACGAGAAACATATATAGGGATTCTGTAAGTGTTGTAATGTCTCATAGCGTGGAAGACATAAACATGTTGCCTCCAACAGCTCTTTTCGGCTGACCACTGTTTGTTTTTGACAAAAACAGATCAGAAGAACAAAATGCCAGTTTTAGGTTTTGTTGTTTAAACTGCAGCTGCAATTATGCTGCATGGCCAAAATTTAAACTTGGCTACTGGCTCTGGCAGCAGGCATTACATCACAACTCTACTGTGACAACATTACAGTTGAGCCACTATGTCATTAGGTGACCAGAGACATCACAACTTGTCTGTAATAAGGAAATATAAACAGGTTTTCATACAGGGATTGCAGATTCCGATTTATTATACTCTTTATTTTTAGATATGATCATTACACTTTGAAATGAGTTCATACTGATGGCCACCTGACCACTCAGTGTTTGTATAATTATACACTTAATGAAATGGTACTGGCATCCAATGCACTCACCCTGTTTCTTAGGCGATCAACTGTTTTCTCCAAAACCCCCACCTGCAATTGTATACAAATGATAATCAAATAACTTCTAATATGGCATACTGAGGCTGTCTCTGCATGCAGTAAAATTGGGAAACCTTACAATCCCATATTTCAAAGTTTCAGAAAGTTGTAAGAATATATGGAAAATGTTTCCTTCTCCAACCATTCCAAGCCAGAGGCTCGACTACTGAGAACTCTGCGTGGGTGGCTTAAAATAAATAGATGTATTGATAATGCAATGACAATAATCTACTGACGATTTATAGGTATCGCATTATTAGTAAACCTCCTACTGTCTTTGAATACATCTCAGTCCTAATCTTATCACTGTTCACAGCTTTCCCTGAACACTAATCACAGATCCTGTTCCTAGGAGCTGCCACTTAATTCTAGTTTTAGGAGCTGATTTAGTTATTGGCGGATAAAGTAATTACCGTCGTCATTGTAGAGTGCTTTACTCTAACCATGGCGAGGGTACTCCACCTACCGTATTTAGAGATGTCTGCTAGCCTGTTGACATCTCTAGCATTTCCAGGAACCGTCATCACAGCGGTTCCTGGAAATGCATCGTAACTTTGATAGATGGCTCCATCAACAAGATGGTGCTGCACACCACACTTACAACTTTTTTCATTTTTGAATAGAAAATCCCAAAGTCATTTTTTCTTTTTGAGAATAAAAGGAACAATGACACCCTCACCATGGGAACATTCGCTCATGGCATGGGGGTCATTTAAAGTTTTCATGGCGGTGACAAACAGTGAAAACTGGTGATCAGCCGCATTCCGTGCAGGTAAAAGCAGTGGGGCTGTGGGGCTGGGTGGGGGGTGATTTCGACAACGAGGGAAAACTAAATATTTATTTAATTTTCCCTCGTGGTTGTCTGTCAGACTCCCCCTCACCCGGCCCCACCACTCTTACCTGCACAGGACGCATCTGCTGGTGATGTGTCTGCCCAATCTAAATACGGTAGGCAGACACATGGCCAACCCTCGGATGAGTTCTACTAGTTCAGTTCGTTTGAGGATTATATAAGTAGCGGAGATGGAGTAGTCTCCGTCATCTATATACACTGAAGGGCCCCTCGACTCGAACTGAGGTGGGAGGACCTTCAGGTTGGTGGAAAGGGTATTCCATTGCAGCTGCGATAGAGTACCTTCCCACCAACAAATAAATCAGGCCCTTAATATTGAAGAGGGGTTATAATCGTCCATCATTATATTCTTTCACCTCCACCCATCTACCAGACACATTTTGTGCTAGATGGGTACGTTTGGGCCTTTCTCTAGATAGAGAAACGCTCAAGTGTGCCTCTCTATTACACGGCTCTAGCTCAACCACTTGAGAACTGGATTATGTGAGTGGAATGTTACCTGGTCTTCATATCCATAAAACATATTGATTTTTCCATTAAGCCACTCAACAATAAGTACCTTCAGTAAGGTGAAATTGGCCCTTTTTCACAAGTAAACTGCAGGTCCGGACTGACCATAGCGGGCATTGGGCGTTTCCCTGGGCGGCTGAAAGGGTGGGGACCAATATTGTAGCCATGGGGGCCGAATTTGTTACTGGTGCTGGTTTTTCAGTGGTCCTGCAATATCGATCCCCAGTAACAAAAGCAGCAGTGCTTCACACTTGAAACTCCCCCACCCCTCTCCCCAGGGGGGCTTTTCCAACAAAATTGCCAGGGCTGCTCTGCGTTCCCAGTCCAGCGCTGTTTTCAGGGGGTAGAAAAAGAAACATATAGGGATCCTAGAAATGCCTCTTTTTCAAAACGCCCTTAGTAAGGGCACTCACCTGTTTCCGCAGTAGGTCGTTCGTTGATTGAAGATCTGCATTCTGTGTGGGTTAAAAGTAGAATGTGCAGTGACTCTACAGCACAAAATCAGATTTTGTCAGATGCACAAGGTATCATCTATTTCCCCTTGCCCAAGCCCAATACACTGCTCACTTCCACTGTTACTGAAAGCTGCTGGTAGTAGAGTTCGCCATTACTAGGGTTATTTAGTCTGATATCAGGGCTGTTTTAAATCAACTTAGGAAAGAAGCTAGAGGAGTGAGCACAAATCGCTTCGTTAATAAATGATAAATCAACAAGGAAAGGAATGAAAGTCACAAACAGCCATGGAAGATAGAAATATATAAGTTTAGGCATTTTGGCTCTCATTCTAAGTTTCTCAGATATTCTTTGTGGTGATACTGCCCAAGGGAATACTAGTACCACATGTTGCAGTTTTCCCCTCATATGATGTGCCCGCCTGATGAACAAGTTACTTACCTTCGGTAACGCTTTTTCTGGTGGATACAGTATCTGCCTGTGGATTCCTCACCTTGTGAATATCCCCTGCGCCAGCATTCCACGGAACTTTTCTTCCCCAGCATTCCACGTCGACGTGGGCGACGTCACAATGCATCGGCTCCGCACGCGACTCCGTACGACGTCACCGGAGCCATAAGAAGCCCACGTCGGCGTGATGACGTCAGTTCCACCCATTTTTTCCGTGCCTTCGAGGCGAACAGGTGAACCAACGACAACTCCAAGTATACACCGTATACAGAATACCAATACATATACATAGCATACAAAGCAAAGGAATGCTAAACAAACAAGCATTTCCTACAAATGTACAAGAAAGTATCAAAACATTCCAACAAGACCTCTTTCATGGTATACAAAGGTGGACAACGGGGAGGTGGGTGGGTCAGTGAGGAATCCACAGGCAGATACTGTATCCACCAGAAAAAGCGTTACCGAAGGTAAGTAACTTGTTCTTCTGATGGATACATCTGCCAGTGGATTCCTCACCTTGTGAATAGATTCCCACAGCAGTCCCCACTCCCGGAGGAGGGTGTCCACCTTCCTATACCAGAAAGTCCTGTAACACAGAGCGCGCGAAGTGGCCCTCCCTCCTCATCTCAGAGTCCAAGCAATAATGCTTTGCGAAAGTATGGAGGGAGGCCCAAGTCGCGGCTTTACAAATATCTGCCACAGGAACACCCCGGGCCAAAGCAGATGTAGAGGCTTTAGCTCTAGTTGAATGCGCTCTAATACCATCAGGAGGAGTCTTACCAGCCAGGGCGTAGCAGATCTTGATGGTCAGAATTATCCATCTTGACAGCGTGCGCTTGTGCACCGCCTTCCCCTTAGAACGACCAATGTAGCCAATAAAGAGCTGGTCATCAAGGCGAAAGTCTTTGGTTCTATCCAGATAAAAACTAACAGCCCTCTTCGGGTCCAAACGATGGAGTCTTTCCTCCTCTTTGGAAGGGTGAGGAGGAGGGTAGAAAACAGGGAGAGTAATGGACTGCCCCAAATGAAACGGAGTGACTACCTTTGGCAGGAAAGCAGCCCTGGTCCTGAGAACCATCCTTTCAGCATGCAAGGTAAGGAAAGGAGGATTGGAACTAAGAGCCTGAAGCTCACTCACCCTCCTTGCCGAGGTTATGGCCACAAGAAAAACCACCTTAAATGATAACAGCCTCAAAGGACAAGTATGAAGAGGCTCAAAAGGGGACCCCATTAGAAAGGTTAAAACAAGATTAAGGTCCCACTGAGGCATTACAAATGGAGTGGGAGGAAACATGTTTGTAAGGCCCTTGATGAACCTCAGAACAACCGGGGACTTGAAAAGTGATGGTTGATCTGGAAAGCACAGAAAAGCCGATAAGGCCGAAAGATAGCCCTTAACCGTGGCCACAGCACAGCCCTGCTGAGCCAAGGAAAGAGCAAACTGGAGAACATCAGAAAGATGGGCTTTTAAAGGGTCAACGGACCTCTCTCCACACCATTTTACAAATTTAGACCACCTGTAGGAGTAAACGGACTTGGTGGAGTGTCGCCTGGCCGATAAAATAACATCCACCACATCAGGTGGGAGAGAGAAGGAACTCAGGTTGCCCCGTTCAATCTCCAGGCATGAAGGTGTAAGCTCTGGAGGTGGGGGTGTAGAACCTGCCCCTCAGACTGCGAGAGGAGGTCTGCCCTCAGAGGGAGACGGAGCGGAGGGCACGAGGAGAGGTGGAGAAAATCTGTATACCACACCCTTCTTGGCCAATCCGGGGCGACCAATATGACTTGGGCCCGGTCTTGGCGAATCTTCCTCAGAACCCGAGGAATCAAGGGTATGGGAGGAAACGCGTAAAGGAGTCGTGAGCCCCAACTGAACTGAAACGTGTCCCCCAACGCCCCCTGCATCGGATACTGGAGACTGCAGAATGACGGGCAGTGCGTGTTCTCGAAAGTGGCAAACAGATCCACCCGAGGAGTTCCCCACGTCCGAAAGACGTGACGAACTACCTCCGGATGGAGCCTCCACTCGTGGTCGGCGGAGAACTGCCGACTGAGACTGTCCGCACGCACGTTCAGCACCCCGGCCAGATGATTTGCCATCAGACAAATCTGATGGTCCTGAACCCAGGACCATAGACGTAAGGCCTCTCTGCATAGACAAAGAGACCCCACACCTCCCTGCTTGTTGACATACCACATCGCGGTCGTGTTGTCTGTCAGGACTTGAATCGACTGACCGCGAAGGGAAGGGAGGAAGGCCTTGAGCGCCAAACGAATCGCCCGCAATTCCAGAAGGTTGATGTGAAGCAACCTTTCCTCTGGAGACCACAGACCCTTGATCTCCAGGTCCCCCAGATGCGCACCCCACCCTAAGGTGGATGCATCCGTTATCACTGTGGCCACTGATGGAGATAGATGGAAGGGCTTTCCCTGCGACAGATTGCCCTCTACACTCCACCAAGACAGATCCGCTGCAGCTTCTCTGGAGATCTTGACTGACTCCCTGAGATCCCCATTGTGCTGATACCACTGCTTGCGGAGGCACCACTGGAGCGCCCTCATGTGCCAGCGTGCATGGTTGACCAACAGAATGCAGGAAGCGAACAGACCGAGCAGACGAAGGACCTTCAGAACTGGAACAACCGCTCCACTGTGGAATAAAGGGACCATCTCCTGAATGTCGAGAATCCTTTGAGGAGGAGGGAATGCTCGACACACAGTAGTGTCCAGTACTGCCCCTATAAACAGGTTGCGTTGAGAGGGCACCAGGTGAGATTTGGGCACATTGATTGAAAAACCCAAGTCGAACAACAGCTGAGTTGTCACCTGCAGATGACGCTGCACCATCTCTGGGGACTCTGCCTTCAGAAGCCAGTCGTCCAGGTAGGGAAAAACCGGAATCCCCGACCTCCTGAGATGAGCAGCCACCACTGCCATCACCTTTGTGAAGACTCGAGGTGCGGTAGTAAGACCAAACGGGAGGACCGCAAACTGGTAATGTTGCGACCCAACCGTAAAACGGAGATACTTCCTGTGCGACTTCAGGATTGGGACATGGAAGTATGCGTCCTGCAAGTCGAGCGACACCATCCAGTCTCCTTGCTGCAACGCTTGAAGAACCTGCGCAAGGGTCAGCATCTTGAATTTCTCCTGTCTCAGGTAAAAGTTCAAGATTCTGAGGTCCAGTATAGGACGCAATCTGCCGTCCTTTTTGGGAATCAGGAAATAACGGGAGTAGCATCCCTGACCCCTTTCCTGCTCTGGAACCACCTCTATCGCACCCTTTTGAAGCAAGGCTAGAACTTCTTTCTGCAGGAGAAGCAGATGGTCTTCCGAGCAATAACCTTGGCAAAGAGGGTAAGGGGGAGGAAACTCCCGAAAGGGAAGGGCGTACCCAGTCTCCACGAGGTTCAAAACCCAAAGGTCTGTTGTAACCGATTTCCAACCCCGTAGAAAGTAGGACACCCGACCCCCCACAGGCCTTACATGATCCAGGATGGGGGATCTAGGGCTGCTTCCCTGAGGCCTCATTGGGAGCAGAGGAGGAGGAAGAAGAGGGTTTGCGTCCAGAACCTCTCCGACCCCTTTGCCTCCCTCTATAGGACTTATAGAGGGGATTCTGCTGCTGCTGCTGCTGCTGGGGCTGCCGGTAAGAGCGAAAAGACGATCGCCCAAAGCCCCTAAATTTTCGAAAGGTCGAACCCTTTGCCAGTACTTGCAGGCCCAAGGATTTTGCAGTCAATCGGCTGTCCTTAAAACGCTGAAGGGCAGAGTCCGCTTTCTCCCCAAACAGCTTCTGACCATCAAATGGAAGATCGACCAGCGTAGCTTGAACATCCGCTGAGAAACCAGAGTTACGGAGCCAAGCCTGCCTTCTTACAGCAACAGAAGACCCCATGATCCTTGCCACGGAGTCCGCAGTATCCAACCCTGACTGGATAACTTGCCTCGCAGCCGCCTGAGTGTCCGCTACAACCTCCATGAAGGATGACTTATCCCCTTCAGGCAACTTAGGAGCCAAGGACTTAATGGAATCCATTAGAGCGTGCACGTAACGCCCCAGCAGGCATGTAGCATTAGTCGATTTTAACGCCATGCTTCCTGTCGAAAAGGTCTTTTTGGCTGCCTGATCAGCCTTTTTAGACTCCCTGTCAGCTGGAGACTGAGGAAAGGCACCGGAAGCATGCTTGGAGCATGAAGCCTGCACCACCAAACTGTCCGGGGACGGATGAGTGGATAAAAAGTCAGGATCCCCTGGTGCAACCTTGTACCTTCTTGCCACCTGTCTACACACTGCAGGAGAAGAAAGGGGCTTCTTCCATACCTCTAATACCGGCTCCAATATGGCCTCATTGAAAGGCAACAAGGGCTCCGATGTCGAAGTCGGAGAATGTAACACTTCTGTGAGCAGGTTGGATTTGTACTCCACAGAAGGCAGCTGTAAATCCTGAAGCTCCGCTGCTTTCTTTATCACCACGTGATAGGGAGCCAACTCATGAGGTGGAGAAGACCTGGCAGATGTATGTTCCCACTCTGGGGTCGTATCCAGCCTACTGTCTTCCTCAATGCCCTCGAATTCGTCCGAAGAAGAATCAACCTCACCTTCTTCCACCTCTCGATATCTTCTTTCCTCCAACACCCTCTGGGCTTCCCTCCTCGACCGGATTCGGGGAACCGACGTCGGCGACGTCGTACGCGGCGTCGGAGGAACCAGAGGAACCGGCGTCGACGGCGCCAGACACGGCGCAGATGGAGTCAGCCTCGACGTCGATGGAGTCGGCTTCGGCGTCGATGGAGCCAGTCTCGGCGTCGAAGGAGGCTCCGAAGCCTGTCGAACCTTCCGAGGTCGAATCGGATCCCCAGACGGCGCCAGAAACTGCCAAGAAGGCGCCATCGGCATAAAGGGCATAAAGGGGGCCTGAGCATACGGCTGTGGCACCCCCATTGTAAAGGCCATCGGACCCACGGGACCAGCTGGTGCTCCGGATGGGTAGGCCGCCCTATTAAAAATGCCATACATAGCATTTAAGAAATTAGCCGAATCCGTACCTGGGGCCGGGAACTGAGGCAAAGGAACCTCTTGTGGGGCCTCCGGCACCGGCTCCGCAATATCCTTCACTGGAGCCTCAGAATCTTCAGGTACTGGAACAGACTCTTCCTGCTCCTCATGCATAGAAGCATCCGACTCCACCCGAACCGGAGTCGACGTCTTAGACGGAGCCGAAGACCTCATCGGAGACTGATTCGGAGTCTGCTTCCTCGAAGGAGAACCTACCGGTGACCTTGAAGGTGAAGGAGACAAACCTTTGCTCCAACGTCGATGAGACGAAGCCGACCTCGACCTCGACTTCGATTTCTTGGACTTCGAGGATCGACGTCTAGAATGTTTACATTTTTATGGTGTTTCTTCGACCTCGACGACCTCGAAGTCCATGACTCTCTCTTCGATCTCTCCTTCTTCCTCCCTCTTTTTTCCTCACCAATCTTCTTCATGAAGAGCTTGGTCTTCCTTTCTTTGAGTGCCTTCGGGTTCATGCTTTTACAGCATCCGCACTCCTCCATATCATGTTCCGAGGAGAGGCACCATAAACAATTCTGGTGAGGATCCGTTATCGACATCAGGCCTCCACACTCCCTACAGGGCTTAAAGCCCGACTTCCTAGTCGAAGACATAGCCGAATAAACAGAGATACACGACCAAACTACAAAGTAGCACTGGAGAAAAACCGTTGCGCGTCAAAGGCGCGGAAAAAAGGGAACTGACGTCATCACGCCGACGTGGGCTTCTTATGGTTCCGGTGACGTCGATCGGAGTCGCGAGCGGAGCCGGTGTATTATGACGTCGCCCACGTCGACGTGGAATGCTGGGGAAGAAAAGTTCCGTGGAATGCTGGCGCAGGGGATATTCACAAGGTGAGGAATCCACTGGCAGATGTATCCATCAGAATCCAAGTTTCAGTAGCTGAAATCAGGAATATCTTACAAAATCTTTACAGCCCCATTGTTTCCAAACTCGTTCCCCTTACACACAGCCCCACATTTTACCTAGTGGAATTTATGTGGGGGAAAAACATCAGGAGTGTAATAATTTCCCATTAGTCAACATCTGATATCAGGGGCATAACACCGTTTACACTCAATATTGTATTTAGCCCGAGGTTAAATGCACAGAAGGCTCACACTTACAATCACATTTTAATGCTAAAAGACTGTTCCTCCAGTTTGCCTCTTGAGCCTTTGTCTGACCACATACAATATACATTCAATGTTATTTTCAACCCAACTTTCTTCAAGTATTTCAAATTTTAGCAGTTAAAGCCAGGGGAAATATTGAAAGACACTGGTGGTACAACAAGGATGGAGAAAACAAACACAGACACAGCATATGTATGATGAAATAACAGCTGAAAAAGAGTGACTAGCTTAATGATATAGGCTTTATTAAGAGCTTGGTAGACAGGGCACTCTCTCGTAAACATGGTGGAGTTACCTGACTTTCAAACCTATGATCCATTGGCTCTTTTTTGAGTCAAACGAACCGCCAGGTGTACGGCAGTGGGGGCCCTGCTGGTTCCGCCATTACAAAGCATACACCACCCCCTGATGATGTAGGGTTCATCAGTGTAATAACATCAGACCGCCAGCCCTCTTTAGAGTGGATGTTCTGATGTTGTTTTCTGTTTGGAACTGCCAGGGAGGTCCTAAACAAAAAAATACTAATAATGCCCAACCTCTGTGAGAAATCAGACAGGGTCATTAGTATTGTGTTTTTTAAAAAAAAGTCTGCTTTGGGAGTTTGTTTTTGAAGAACAAAAAGTTTGGCAAATAGCCAACTGAAACATGGCAAGCGCTCAGCAAACTTTCTATGCCTTCACAGGAGCCACTGTGGCGGGGGCTCTTGTGAAGGCACAGAGATCACCACAGCCCAGCGGTGATCTCACACTATGGTGGGCAGTAGTCCAATAGGGTGACAGATGTAACCTCTTCCTCCGGCCTTATGGGTGGCAGGCCGACCGCCATACTTTAAATTAGGCCCCTAGTATCACTTTAACCATTGGCTTGACATTTCAGACTGGGGGCACAGTACCTAAAGTGCGCCAGATGCACAATAAGTGTATGCCCCCCACTTTCTGCACCCTGGGGCACTTTGGCACTACAGAAGGGGGCCACAGATGCTTGTGCGGTCCTTTCCGTAATACTGAATGTACTGGTGCACATATAGTGCCTGCGCTATTTTAAAGAAACATTACCTAATTTGCATGGGGGTGGGACTGCATGCAAATAAGGAAAGCACTTTGCCTCTGCGGCCGTGCCATATTATGGACCTGGGCGCAGTGTCAAATACACCATCAGGTGACGTCAATGATTGTGTCCCTCAAAGACATGGTGCACAATCACTTTGCCCCTGAGGTCAAACTCTGCATGAGAGTTAGAGTCCCATTCAAACCCTAGACATGCCCATGAATGCAGGTGCAGTCACTCACTGTCTCCCTTTGAAAGACAGGGCAAGTTGCCTCCTGCACTGTGAAATTCTGCCTTTCACTATTGTGCCACTACCAGGGAAGGTGTGAGTTCACTGGTGTCCTGGGGGCAGTACAATACCTGTAATAGGATGCACTGTCCCTGTTCTGACCTGGAAACTCCTCCTTGAAGGTGTGCTGCAAAGCAAACAGGGGCTATGTGCCCTTTTCATAATGTGACCCCTGTTCGGCACATTCCACATGGCTACAAATTCCTAGATAACTTTTGCCACCTGAGAAAAATGCCTGATAGTACTAAGGATGCATGGCAGCACTATTATGTGTCCCCTTAACACCCTTTGTATAACTACACCTATCCTAGCATACTTCTCTGTTCCGACTGGCGTATAGAAGGATGGCAAAAATAGGTACTGACTCCATAACTGGTCCAGAAAGGGCAAAGTGGAGTTGTTGTACTGTAATTTGCTTTACCTGTTACTAGATCTTGAGAGAAGCAAAACACAACAGAAATTCACTTTATAATTATTTTTATACCACAGCTCAAAATATTGTTTGTTGCATAGTAATAACAATTTTGATTGCGTAGCTCAAATAATACTTTTTGGGGGACAGATCAGGGAAGTTAAAGAGCAAATGAGAGAGACTAAGGAGCTCATTAGGATAGCGGACGGACTGGAGTCCGTCCGTTATCCTGGTGTAAACCGGGACCATTCGCCATGCAAGCGGGAGATCAGGATGCGACCGCCACCGTGGCGGGCGGATCCTGCATCTTAGCATTGCTGACAGCAGCACCCGCCGCGATGCAAAAATGCCATCTTGTGCATTTCACAGCACTACGTGGCAGGCACCACACCAAGTGCACCCTCGCCTCCCCCAACACATGGGGGACCCGCAACGGGCCCCCAGACCCAATCCCCGCCACCTTCATCATAATTTGGCGGATGGTGCCTGCTAGGCACTGCTGCCATTTTTCCGGTGGAGACCGCTCCGCCAGGCAATCCGGAGGATTGACTGTGGCGGTTCCGTGGCGGACAGTCTTTGCGACCACCAACGTCACAGTGAGATTCCCCCTGCCATCCTAATTTGGCGGGGGGAATTCACGTTTGGCGTACGGAAGGACTGCCACTGCATGGCTGGTGGTGGCAGTTCTTCCTCCATCCTAATGAGCCCCTTAGTTCAGAGTATAAGAAAGAAAAGGAAATAACATCCTGTCAGCTAGTAGTGGGTGATAGACATTCAGTGGCTTACTGAGAGGAAGAACTTTTACATTTTGAGAATGCATTTGATTATAAATAGACTGAAGTTTACTAGTTTTTAACATGCTAGAAGTGAAAGAAAAAGGTAATGTTACCTGGATTAAACATACTGAGATACCTTAGATAGTTTTGTTTTCAACATTTCTTGCTCTTGTGTGAAGAAGCACAAGCAAACTATGAAGTAAGATGTGGACTCTTGGGAAAGCAAGAATTTTGTGAATGTTGAGAAGCCAAGAACTCTAGTCTGTAGCAATCAAACTGAGGTTGGAACATGTCAATACACACCACAAAACATCCTGGAGTGCATACCTCTTGTCTGAGAGCCACCATTTTTTGTTCATGATCCCTCAGCTCCGGTATTGTCTTTAATAGAATTAGGAGAAATTAATATTTTGCATTAGACAATTGCAAAATACATATGTGGTTAGATACAATAACTGATACCAGAAATTGGTCACCACATGTGTTAATTGCCTGGTTGCAGGTTAGCACTGCACTTACACAGCATCAGAGCATCTGCCTCTCACAGAACTCACTTTTGTGCTCTATGTACTAAACCAGCCCAACACAAACACTTATTTGCATAGCTCAAGTCTCATTAACATTCAAGAGGTAAAGTTTCTTCTGTGACTCCTCTCATATGGTTGCAAATGCAGGGTGAAGGCCTACAAGGGACAGCATACTCTCTTCCATATGTTTATTTTTGCCGGGTGCAGGCATTGCAACCACTATCTCTTTCGGAGGCAGTGGTGACAACGTTAAATGAAATGGTGCATTCTGAAAGGGTCCTTGGGAAAGCCTGGTGTGGCCCATGTAACTGCAGCCTGTCCCTCCTGAGGCCAGCATCATCCCTCACAAGCTCACATGGTGGATGCAGTCAGCCATGTGCAACTTCCAGTTTGCGAAAGGTTACCCAATGCCTTTATGTCAGTACCACATGAGCCAATCTCTAGGAACAGTGTTGAAACTTTTTCACCCACTTGCTGACAACTTGCAAGGATCTACATCATTGAAATTTCAATTTACATTTTTTGGGGGAGAAGTCAGTGTCAATTATTACTCTGCATTTTGGTATTTACATTGCACATCTTTCCCCTTACTGTTGTGCAGGTTTGACCAATAAAGACTCATGGGTGAAATGCCCTTTCGATGCAGTGGTCCAGGATTTATGCTTACGCTCTTTCCCCATTCCTACTAATCCCAAAGGTTCTCAGCAAATTGAAATGGAGCACTGTCGGCTAGTCTTGATTGTTCCAAAATGGCCAGACAGCACTGGTTTACGAAGCTCCTCCTCCTGTCAGACTCCAGTCCCATTCCCCTACCAACAACATGAACACTGTTGAGACTGAACCAGGGCCAGATCTTACATCTGAAGCCAGCCTCTCTCCACTTACATGCATGGTTCCTGAGTTCCAGGAGTTTCGAGACTTAAACATCACTCAGGAATATAGAGATATATTATCCAAAGCACGAGCAGAAGACACCAATAAAACATACACGTTGAAAAGATTCTGTTTATGGTGACATCAGAGTAATTTACACCCGTTAGACCCATCTCCTGATCAGATCCTGCCTTATCTCCTCTCCCTGGCTAAATCAGGTCTCGTGCATGCATTGGTTAAAGTTCACCATGCGGCTAATTGACAGTACAGACGATCAGCAAAATCTCTCTCTGTTCTACTGGAGTGATAAAACAGTTTACGAAAGGATCGTTCAGGGCTTTCCAAAGGGTGTAAGCTCCTTCCCCAGAATGGCTCCTCAATGTAGTACTCTCGCAACTCATGAGACAGCCTTTCAAACCCATTCACAAAGCTGAGTCAAAATTCCTCACGAGGAAGGTTGCTCTATTACTCGCTCTCACCTCCACAAATAGAGTTAGTGAAATATAGAATTTTACATCACAAGAGCCTTTTCTGCTTTTCACTGAAGAGTTCGTACTTCTCACAACAAACCCGAAATTCATGCCTAAGTTTCCTACTCAATTTCATCTCAATGAACCTGTCATACTGCAGTCATTTTTTGCTAATCTGGCATCACCGGCCAAAAGATCACTTTATACATTGGACATTAAGCGATGTCATATATCTTAGGGATATTAAAAATCAGTGAGAAGTTAATTTACCCCAGCGAGGATTGACTTACAATAACCTTGTAATGCATAGCAGAGGGTATTTTATTCCTTATAATACATGATCGCTCACATCATCACCATTCCCACAAAGCACTTAATTCCTTGGTGACTTGCTCTTTCATATGTAAGAGATAGCATGGTTGCCATCATGAAGAATAAAAGCTTGTTGGTAATAAGGAAATATAAACAGGTTTTCAAACAGGGATTGCGGACTCCGACTTATTATATTATTTATATTTAGATATGATCATGACTCTTTGAAATGAGTTCATACTGATGGCCACATGACCACTCAGTCTTTGTATTATTATACAATTAATGAAATGGTATTGACATTTTACACACTTACCGTGTTTCTTAGATAATCAACAGTTGTCTCCAAAATCCCCACCTGCAATTTTATAGCAATGATAATGAAATAACCGTTACAAATGGCATACTGAGGCAGTCTCTGCATGCAGTAAAATTGGTAAACCTTACAAGCCCATATTTCAAAGTTTCAGAAAGTTGTAAGAATAGATGTAAACGTTTTCCTTCGCCAACCATTCTCAGCCAGAGGCTGGACGGTTGAGAAGTCTGGGTAGGTGCGTTAAAATCAATGGAAGCTATGTATTGATATTGTAATGACAATAATCTACTACTGACAGTTTATAGGTATCAGTTTACTAGTAAATCTCCTACTGTCTTTGTATATATCTCACTCCAATTCTTATCACTGTTCACAGCCTTCCCTGAACACTACTCACAGATCCTTTACCTAGGAGCTGCCACTAGGAGCTGATTTCGTTATTGTGGGATCGAGTAATTACCATCATCATAATGGAGAACTTTACTCCCACCATGGCGATGGTACTCCATCCACCGTATGTAGAGATGTCTGCCACCCTGCGGACAACTCTAGCATTTCCAAGAACCGCTATCACAGCGGTTCCTGGATATCCATTGTAACTTTGATAGATTTGTCAGATTTTGACACATCCCCTGGTTTACAAGTTCTTGTAAATCTGGGTATGCCTTAAAATCCATGGGAGTTGCATGGGAATACCTACTCAACGCCCATGGAACTCCTTCCCATGGCAGAGTAATGCAAGGCAGCTGTTTGACCTGCGTTTTGTTACTCCCGGTATTTCAGAGCCACTCAGACTCACGCAAGGAGGCTTTCCATGGCTTAAAAAATATGCCTTATGGTTTACGTTGCTCTTGCACCATGTTGCATGGTGAAAGAGCAATGCAAAAGGCCTCATTAATAGGCCCCTACAATTCATGGAATGCAGATAAGCATGTTCCCTTGCTATGTTGGGTTCTGTGAATGTCTAGTAAATCCCGGCCCGGATTTAGGTATTTCTTCTTGGATCAACAAACTACAACAAACTTAACACTGCTTTTGTGGAAATACGAGGAACATGTAGGGCTCCTGACACTGGTGAGACATTTCAGCAAAGCTCCGATTTATTACAGCCTGAATGGAAGAATGTAATCTTGATAATCAAGGGACATTCTCATCAATCTTTCATTATCTTTAAACATGTATGTGCCTATAGGGTACAATGCAGTAACTTATTTTCTTATTCATGAATCTGCTTTGTCATTGGTTTTGTGTAAACATAGACTATTGATGCTGGTTGATGGAGCTATGTGTGATCTTAGGATAAAAACACAGTGACCTTCGGGAAATGTCACATCATCAACTGCATTATCACATTCATTGTTCGATTCGGGTGGAATGATATGTGGGATAACATGTCCTATGTCATATATCTTAAGAATATTAAAAATCAGTGGGGAGTTAATTTACCCTAGTGGGGATTTACTAACGATAACCTTGTAATGCATAGCAGAGGGTATTTTATTCCTTATAATACATGATAACACCATCACCATTCCCACAAAGCACTTAAGTCATTGGTGACTTGCTCTTTCATATGAAAGGTATAGCATGGTTGCCATCATGAAGAATAAAAGCTTGTCTATAATAAGGAAATATAAGCAGGTTATCACACAGGGATTGCAGACTCCTATTTAATATATTATGTATATTTAGATATGGTCATGACTCTTTGAAATGAGTTCATACTGATGGCCACATGACCACTCAGCGTTTGTATTATTATACAATTAATGAAATGGTATTGACATTTTACACAATTACCGTGTTTCTTAGGGAATCAACAGTTTTCTCCAAAATCCCCCCCTGCAATTTTATAGAAATGACAATGAAATAACCATTACAAATGGCATACTGACTGCTGTCTCTGCATACAGTAAAATTGGGAAAACTTACAAGCCCATATTTCAAAGTTTCAGAAAGTTGTAAGAATAAATGTAAACGTTTTACTTCGCCAACCATTCTCAGCCAGAGGCTGGACGATTGAGAAGACTGAGTAGGTGCGTTAAAATAAATGGAAGCTATGTATTGATATTGTAATGACAATAATCTACTACTGCCAGTTTATAGGTATCGGTTTACTGGTAAATCTCCTACTGTCTTTGAAAATATCTCACTCCTAATCGTATCACTGTTCACAGCCTTCCCTGAACACTACTCACAGATCCTGTACATAGGAGTTGCCAGTAGGAGCTGATTTCGTTTTTGTGGGATGGAGAAATAACCATCATCATAATGGAGAGCTTTACTCCCACCATGGCGAGGGTTCTCCATCCACCGTATTTAGAGATGTCTGCCACCCTGCGGACAACTGTAGCATTTCCAAGAACCGCTATCACAGCGGTTCCTGGATAGCCATTGTAACTTTGATAGATTTGTCAGATTTTGACACATCCCCTGGTTTACAAGTTCTTGTAAATCTGGGTATGCCTTAAAATCCATGGGAGTTGCATGGGAATACCTACTCAATGCCCATGGAACTCCTTCCCATGGCAGAGTAATGCAAGGCAGCTATTTGACCTGCGTTATATTACTCCCGGTATTTCAGAGCCACTCAGAGCCATGCAAGGAGGCTTTCCATGGCTTCAAAAATATGCCTTATGGTTTACGTTGCTCTTGCACCATGTTACATGGTGAAAGAGCAATGCAAAAGGCCTCATAAATAGGCCCCTACAATTCATGGAATGCAGAACAGCATGTCCCCTTGCTGTGTTGGGTTCTGTGAATGTCTAGTAAATCCCGGCCAGGATTGAGGTCTTTTTTCTTGGATCAACAAACTAAAACAAACTTAACACTGCTTTTGTGGAAATACGAGGAACATTTAGGGCTCCTCACAATGGTGAGACATTTCAGCAAAGCTCCTATTTATTACAGCCTGAATGGAAGAATGTAATCTTGATAATCAAGGGACATTCTCATCAATCTTAAATTATCTTTAAACATGTGTGTACGTATAGGGTACAATGCATTAACTTATTTTCTTATTGATCAATTTGCTTTGTCATTGGTTTTGTGTAAACATAGACTATTGATGTTGGTTGATGGAGCTCTGTGTGATCTTAGGATCAAAACACAGTGACCTTCGTGAAATGTCACATCTACAACTACATTATCACATTCATTGTTCGATTTCGGTGGAATGATAAGTGGGATAACATGTCCTATGTCATATATTTTAGGGATATTCAAAATCAGTGAGGAGTTCATTTACCCTAGCGGGGACTTACGATAACCTTGTAATGCATAGCAAAGGGTATTTTATTCCTTATAATACATGATCACACCATCACCATCCCCACAAAGCACTTAATTCCTTGGTGACTTGCTCTTTCATATGAAAGGGATAGCATGGTTGCCATCATGAAGAATTAAAGCTTGTCTATAATAAGGAAATATAAACAGGTTATCAAACAGGGATTGCAGACTCCTATGTAATATATTATTTATATTTAGATATGATCATGACTCTTTGAAATGAGTTCAAACAGATGGACACATGAGCACTCAGCGTTTGTATAAAAATAGATTAATGAAATGGTGTTGACATTTAACATACTTACCGTGTTTCTTAGGGAATCAACAGTTGCCTCCAAAATCCCCACCTGCAATTTTATAGAAATGAAAATTAAATAACCGTTAAGAATGGCATACTGAGGCAGTCTCTGCATGCAGTAAAATTGGTAAACCTTACAAGCCCATATTTCAAAGTTTCAGAAAGTTGTAAGAATAAATGAAAATGTTTTCCTTCGCCAACCATTCTCAGCCAGAGGCTGGACGGTTGAGAAGTCTGGGTAGGTGCGTTAAAATAAATGGAAGCTATGTATTGATATTGTAATGACAATTATCAACTACTGACAGTTTATAGGTATCAGTTTACTAGTAAATCTCCTACTGTCTTTGTATATATCTCACTCCTAATCTTATCACTGTTCACAGCCTTCCCTGAACACTACTCACAGATCCTTTACCTAGGAGCTGCCACTAGGAGCTGATTTCGTTATTGTGGGATGGAGTAATTACCATCATCATAATGGAGAGCTTTACTCCCACCATGGCGAGGGTACTCCAGCCACCGTATTTAGAGATGTCTGCCACCCTGGGACAACTCTAGCATTTCCAAGAACCACTAACACAGCGGTTCCTGGATAGCCATTGTAATTTTGATAGATTTGTCAGATTTTGACACATCCCCTGGTTTACAAGTTCTTGTAAATCTGGGTATGCCTTAAAATCCATGGGAGTTGCATGGGAATACCTACTCAAAGCCCATGGATCTCCTTCCCATGGCAGAGTAATGCAAGGCAGCTATTTGACCTGCATTGTGTTACTCCCGGTATTTCAGAGACACTCAGACCCACGCAAGGAGGCTTTCCATGGCTTCAAAAATATGCCTTATGGTTTACGTTGCTCTTGCACCATGTTGCATGGTGAAAGAGCAATGCAAAAGGCCTCATAAATAGGCCCCTACAATTCATGGAATGCAGAAAAGCATGTTCCCTTGCTATGTTGGGTTCTGTGATGTCTAGTAAATCCCGGCCCGGATTTAGGTATTTCTTCTTGGATCAACAAACTACAACAAACTTAACACTGCTTTTGTGGAAATACGAGGAACATGTAGGGCTCCTGACACTGGTGAGACATTTCAGCAAAGCTCCTATTTATTACAGCCTGAATGGAAGAATGTAATCTTGATAATCAAGGGACACTCTCATCAATCTTTCATTATCTTTAAACATGTATGTACCTATAGGGTACAATGCAGTAACTTATTTTCTTATTCATGAATCTGCTTTGTCATTGGTTTTGTGTAAACATAGACTATTGATGCTGGTTGATGGAGCTATGTGTGATCTTAGGATAAAAACACAGTGACCTTCGGGAAATGTCACATCATCAACTGCATTATCACATTATGGTGCCGATTACGATCCGGTAAAAACCGGGTACGAACCGTCGGTCGGAGCGTTTTCCCCGTCCGACTCGTACCCGGTCGTAAAACTTTACAAACATGGAATTACGATTCGCACGGAAACACCATTTCCGTACGAATCGTAAAAAACACCGACCGACGAAAATATACATACGAATGTGATCCGGGAATGCTGCGACGTGACGTCGGGACGCTTTCAGGCAGCGTTTCACAACCCAGGAATTACGATTCGAACCGACAGCAGTCCGGACGGCAATATTTTCACGGCACCCAAAAAGTGCCGGAAAAGCGAAGTACGGCGCGAATCGACCAGAGTAGGTGGCCCGGTACGCACCGTACCCCCCCCAGCCCCCGTACGTACGCGCCGACCCCCCCCAGCCCCCGTACATACGCGCCGAACCCCCCGTGTATGTACACCCGTGTACGTGTCGAACCCCCCCGTGTACGTTCGAGTCGAACCCCCCATGTACGTTCGAGTCGTACCCCCACCCGTGTACGTTCGAGTCGTACCCCCACCCGTGTATGTACGGTGCGTACCCCCAGCGCGTACCCCCAGCACCGTACATACACGGGTGGGGGTACGACTCGAATGTACACGGGGGGTTCGACTCGAACGTACACGGGGGGGTTAGACTCGAACGTACATGGGGGGTTCGACTCGAACGTACACGGGGGGTTCGACTCGAACGTACACGGGGGGGTTCGACTCGAACGTACACGGGGGGTTCGACACGTACACGGGTGTACATACAGGGGGGTTCGGCGCGTACCTACGGGGGCTGGGGGGGGGTCGGCGCGTACGTACGGGGGCTGGGGGGGGTCGGCGCGTATGCGGGCACGTCTCCATGGTTGCTATGGGAGCTCGGTGCGGACGGTGTTTTTTCCATCCGGTTGTAACCTCGGACGCACGGGATGGATCGTGATTCCTCGGTCGGACTTCACCTTTCACATTTGTACGGTAAATCGCACGAGGACGTGTCGGACACATTTTCCGACCCGAGGACGTGTGGGGAATGATTCCCAATGCGGTTCGTATGGACTTTTTACCATGCGAATCGTGATTGCCAGTTCGTACGGCACTTGTACGATTCGTACGGTAAAAAGACCGGATACGAGTCGCACGGGGAAATTTTTTACCGGATCGTGATCGGCACCTCATTGTTCGATTCGGGTGGAATGTTATGTGGGATAACATGTCCTATGTCATATATCTTAAGAATATTAAAAATCAGTGAGGAGTTAATTTACCCTAGCGGGGATTTACTAACGATAACCTTGTAATGCATAGCAGAGGGTATTTTATTCCTTATAATACATGATAACACCATCACCATTCCCACAAAGCACTTAATTCATTGGTGACTTGCTCTTTCATATGAAAGGTATAGCATGGTTGCCACCATAAAGAATAAAAGCTTGTCTATAATAAGGAACTATAAACTGATTTTTAATATTCTTAAGATATATGGTAAAAAGTCCATACGAACCGCATTGGGAATCATTCCCCACACGTCCTCGGGTCGGAAAATGTGTCCGACACGTCCTCGTACGATTTACCGTACAAATGTGAAAGGTGAAGTCCGACCGAGGAATCACGATCCATCCCGTGCGTCCGAGGTTACAACCAGATGGAAAAAACACCGTCCGCACCGAACTCCCATAGCAACCATGGAGACGTGCCCGCATACGCGCCGACCCCCCCCAGCCCCCGTACGTACGCGCCGACCCCCCCCAGCCCCCGTAGGTACGTGCCGAACCCCCCTGTATGTACACCCGTGTACGTGTCGAACCCCCCGTGTACGTTCGAGTCGAACCCCCCGTGTACGTTTGAGTCGAACCCCCCGTGTACGTTCGAGTCGAACCCCCCGTGTACGTTCGAGTCGTACCCCCCCCGTGTACGTTCGAGTCGAACCCCCCCGTGTACGTTCGAGTCGAACCCCCCCGTGTACGTTCGAGTCGAACCCCCCGTGTACGTTCGAGTCGAACCCCCCCGTGTACGTTCGAGTCGAACCCCCGTGTACGTTCGAGTCGTACCCCCACCCGTGTACGTTCGAGTCGTACCCCCACCCGTGTATGTACGGTACGTGCCCCCAGCGCGTACCCCCAGCACCGTACATACACGGGTGGGGGTACGACTCGAATGTACACGGGGGGTTCGACTCGAACGTACACGGGGGGTTCGACTCGAACGTACACGGGGGGTTCGACTCGAACGTACACGGGGGGTTCGACTCGATTGTACACGGGTGGGGGTACGACTCGAACGTACACAGGGGGTTCGACTCGAACGTACACGGGGGGTTCGACTCGAACGTACACGGGGGGTTCGACTCGAACGTACACGGGGGTTCGACACGTACACGGGTGTACATACAGGGGGGTTCGGCGCGTACCTACGGGGGCTGGGGGGGGTCGGCGCGTACGTACGGGGGCTGGGGGGGGGTCGGCGCATATGCGGGCACGTCTCCATGGTTGCTATGGGAGTTCGGTGCGGACGGTGTTTTTTCCATCCGGTTGTAACCTCGGACGCACGGGATGGATCGTGATTCCTCGGTCGGACTTCACCTTTCACATTTGTACGGTAAATCGTACGAGGACGTGTCGGACACATTTTCCGACCCGAGGACGTGTGGGGAATGATTCCCAATGCGGTTCGTATGGACTTTTTACCATGCGAATCGTGATTGCCAGTTCGTACGGCACTTGTACGATTCGTACGGTAAAAAGACCGGATACGAGTCGCACGGGGAAATTTTTTACCGGATCGTGATCGGCACCTCATTGTTCGATTCGGGTGGAATGTTATATGGGATAACATGTCCTATGTCATATATCTTAAGAATATTAAAAATCAGTGAGGAGTTAATTTACCCTAGCGGGGATTTACTAACGATAACCTTGTAATGCATAGCAGAGGGTATTTTATTCCTTATAATACATGATAACACCATCACCATTCCCACAAAGCACTTAATTCATTGGTGACTTGCTCTTTCATATGAAAGGTATAGCATGGTTGCCACCATGAAGAATAAAAGCTTGTCTATAATAAGGAAATATAAACAGGTTATCAAACAGAGATTGCAGACCACTATTTAATATTATGTATATTTAGATATGATCATGACTCTTTGAAATGAGTTCATACTAATGGCCACATGACCACTCAGCGTTTGTATTATTATACAATTAATGAAATGGTATTGACATTTTACACACTTACCGTGTTTCTTACGGAATCAACAGCTTTCTCCAAAATCCCCCCCTGCAATTTTATAGAAATGACAATGAAATAACCATTACAAATGGCATACTGACTGCTGTCTCTGCATACAGTAAAATTGGGAAAACTTACAAGCCCATATTTCAAAGTTTCAGAAAGTTTTAAGAATAAATGTAAACGTTTTCCTTCGCCAACCATTCTCAGCCAGAGGCTGGATGAATGAGAAGACTGAGTAGGTGCGTTAAAATAAATGGAAGCTATGTATTGATATTGTAATGACAATAATCTACTACTGACAGTTTATAGGTATCGGTTTACTGGTAAATCTCCTACTGTCTTTGAAAATATCTCACTCCTAATCGTATCACTGTTCACAGCCTTCCCTGAACACTACTCACAGATCCTGTACATAGGAGTTGCCAGTAGGAGCTGATTTCGTTTTTGTGGGATGGAGTAATTACCATCATCATAATGGAGACCTTTACTCCCACCATGGCCAGGGTACTCCATCCACCGTATTTAGAGATGTCTGCCACCCTGCGGACAGCTGTAGCATTTCCAAGAACCGCTATCACAGCGGTTCCTGGATATCCATTGTAACTTTGATAGATTTGTAAGATTTTGACACATCCCCTGGTTTACAAGTTCTTGTAAATGTGGGTATTCCTTAAAATCCATGGGAGTTGCATGGGAATACCTACTCAACGCCCATGGAACTCCTTCCCATGGCAGAGTAATGCAAGGCAGCTATTTGACCTGCGTTGTGTTACACCCGGTATTTCAGAGCCACTCAGAGCTACGCAAGGAGTCTTTCCATGGCTTCAAAAATATGCCTTATGGTTTATGTTGCTCTTGCACCATGTTACATGGTGAAAGAGCAATGCAAAAGGCCTCATAAATAGGCCCCTACAATTCATGCAATGCAGAACAGCATGTTCACTTGCTATGTTGGGTTCTGTGAATGTCTAGTAAATCCCGGCCAGGATTGAGGTATTTTTTCTTGGATCAACAAACTAAAACAAACTTAACACTGCTTTTGTGGAAATACAAGGAACATGTAGGGCTCCTGACAATGGTGAAACATTTCAGCAAAGCTCCTATTACAGCCTGAATGGAAGAATGTAATCTTGATAATCAAGGGACATTCTCATCAATCTTAAATTATCTTTAAACATGTATGTACGTATAGGGTACAATGCATTAACTTATTTTCTTATTGATCAATTTGCTTTGTCATTGGTTTTGTGTAAACATAGACTATTGATGTTGGTTGATGGAGCTCTGTGTGATCTTAGGATCAAAACACAGTGACCCTCGGGAAATGTCACATCTACAACTGCATTATCACATTCATTGTTCGATTTGGGTGGAATGATACGTGAGATAACATGTCCTATGTCATATATCTTAGGGATATTAAAAATCAGTGAGGAGTTCATTTACCCTAGCGGGGATTGACTTACGATAACCTTGTAATGCATGGCAAAGGGTATTTTATTCCTTATAATATATGATCACACCATCACCATCCCCACAAAGCACTTAATTCCTTTTTGCCTTGCTCTTTCATATGAAAGGGATAGCATGGTTGCCATCATGAAGAATAAAAGCTTGTCTATAATAAGGAAATATAAACAGGTTATCAAACAGGGATTGCAGACTCCTATGTAATATATTATTTACATTTAGATATGACCATGACTCTTTGAAATGAGTTCATACAGATGGACACATGAGCACTCAGCGTTTGTATAAAAATACAATTAATGAAATGGTGTTGACATTTAACACACTTACCGTGTTTCTTAGGGAATCAACAGTTGTCTCCAAAATCCCCACCTGCAATTTTATAGAAATGAAAATTAAATAACCGTTATAAATGGCATACTGAGGCAGTCTCTGCATGCAGTAAAATTGGTAAACCTTACAAGCCCATATTTCAAAGTTTCAGAAAGTTGTAAGAATAAATGTAAACGTTTTCCTTCGCCAACCATTCTCAGTCAGAGGCTGGACGGTTGAGAAGTCTGGGTAGGTGCGTTAAAATAAATGGAAGCTATGTATTGATATTGTAATGACAATAATCAACTACTGACAGTTTATAGGTATCAGTTTAGTAGTAAATCTCCTACTGTCTTTGAATATATCTCACTCCTAATCTTATCACTGTTCACAGCCTTCCCTGAACACTACTCACAGATCCTTTACCTAGGAGCTGATTTCGTTATTGTGGGATGGAGTAATTACCATCATCATAATGGAGAGCTTTACTCCCACCATGGCGAGGGTACTCCATCCACCGTATTTAGAGATGTCTGCCACCCTGCGGACAACTCTAGCATTTCCAAGAACCGCTAACACAGCGGTTCCTGGATAGCCATTGTAATTTTGATAGATTTGTCAGATTTTGACACATCCCCTGGTTTACAAGTTCTTGTAAATCTGGGTATGCCTTAAAATCCATGGGAGTTGCATGGGAATACCTACTCAACGCCCATGGAACTCCTTCCCATGGCAGAGTAATGCAAGGCAGCTATTTGACCTGCGTTGTGTTACTCTCGGTATTTCAGAGACACTCAGACCCACGCAAGGAGGCTTTCCATGGCTTCAAAAATATGCCTTATGGTTTACGTTGCTCTTGCACCATGTTGCATGGTGAAAGAGCAATGCAAAAGGCCTCATAAATAGGCCCCTACAATTCATGGAATGCAGAAAAGCATGTTCCCTTGCTATGTTGGGTTCTGTGAATGTCTAGTAAATCCCGGCCCGGATTTAGGTATTTCTTCTTGGATCAACAAACTTAACACTGCTTTTGTGGAAATACGAGGAACATGTAGGGCTCCTGACACTTGTGAGACATTTCAGCAAAGCTCCTATTTATTACAGCCTGAATGGAAGAATGTAATCTTGATAATCAAGGGACATTCTCATCAATCTTTCATTATCTTTAAACATGTATGTACCTGGTGAGCAGTCTATATATCGACTTTTTAATATCGAGGGACATAAATATCGAGTCAAAAATATCGAATGTACAAAATATCGAAATAGATAATATCGATGTGAAAAATATTGTTTTTTTTTTTACTAAAATGTCGATGTAAGTAATATCGTTAGTAATAATATCGACATGTGAAAATATCGTCATTGTGTGTTTAGTAAATATTTTGAAGTTGTTTGTATAAATAGTTAAAATGTATATAATATGAGAAATATTTATATTGTTTTAGGGGCGGGATGTTGGTTTATAGGGGATAAGGGTGGGAAGTGTTTTAAAAAAGTTTATATATTGTTTACATTTTTTTTAAATTTATTTAGAAATTGTAAATTAAATTTAGAATTTTACAAATAATTTTAGGAGCGGGATGTTGGTTTATAGGGGATAAGGGTGGGAAGTGTTTAAAAAAAGTTTATATATTTGTTAATTTTTTATTAAAATTAATTAGAAATTGTAAATTAAATTTCGAATTTTACAAATATTTTTAGGAGCGGGTTGTTGGTTTATAGGGGATAAGGGTGGGAAGTGTTTTAAAAATGTTTATATATTGTTTAATTTTTGTAAAAATTTATTTAGAAATTGTAAATTAAATTTCGAATTTTACAAATAATTTTAGGAGTGGGATGTTGGTTTATAGGGGATAAGGGTGGGAAGTGTTTAAAAAATGTTTATATATTTGTTAATTTTTTATTAAAATTAATTAGAAATTGTAAATTAAATTTAGAATTTTACAAATAATTTTAGGAGCGGAATGTTGGGTTATAGGGGATAAGGGTGAGAAGTTAATTAAAAATGTTTATATATTTTTAAATTTTAAAACATAATTATTTAGAAAATTTAATTATAATTTAGAATTTTACAAATCCCATAATTTAATATAGATTTGAGTCAGAATAGTAAATTAATTAAGTTCAGTGTCCAGCACTTATCTTAATTAAATATAGAGTGGAGTGGGAATAGTACATTTATTCAGTTCATTGTCCAGCACCTACTGTAATTTAATATAGTTTGGAGTGAGAATAGTAAGTTTATTAAGTTCAGTGTCCAGCACTTATCTTAATTAAATATAGACTGGAGTGGGAATAGTAAATTAATTCAGTTCAGTGTCCAGCACCTACTCTAATGTAATATAGGTTGGAGTGAGAATAGTAAATTAATTAAGTTCAGTGTCCCGCACTTATTTTAATTAAATATAGAGTGGAGTGGGAATAGTAAATTAATTAAGTTCTGTGTCCAGCACATATTCTAATAAAATATAGGTTGGAGTGAGAATAGTAAATTAATTAAGTTCAGTGTCCAGCACTTATCTTAATTAAATATAGACTGGAGTGGGAATAGTTAATTAATTAAGTTCAGTGTCCAGCACCTACTCTAATGTAATATAGGTTGGAGTGAGAATAGTAAATTAATTAAGTTCAGTGTCCAGCACTTATCTTAATTAAATATAGATTGGAGTGGGAATAGTAAATTAATTAAGTTCTGTGTCCAGCACATACTCTAATAAAATATAGGTTGGAGTGAGAATAGTAAATTAATTAAGTTCAGTGTCCAGCACTTATCTTAATTAAATATAGACTGGAGTGGGAATAGTTAATTAATTAAGTTCAGTGTCCAGCACCTACTCTAATGTAATATAGGTTGGAGTGAGAATAGTAAATTAATTAAGTTCAGTGTCCAGCACTTATCTTAATTAAATATAGACTGTAGTGGGAATAGTAAATAAATTCAGTTCAGTGTCCAGCACATACTCTAATTAAATATAGGTTGGAGTGAGAATAGTAAATGTATTAAGTTCAGTGTCCAGCACTTATCTTAATTTAATATAAACTGGAGTGGGAATAGTAAATTATTTTAGTTCAGTGTCCAGCACCTACCCTAATTTAATATAGGTTGGAGTGAGAATAGTAAATTAATTAAGTTCAGTGTCCAGCAGTTATCTTAATTAAATATAGACTGGAGTGGGAATAGTAAATTAATTAAGTTCAGTGTCCAGCACCTACTCTAATTTAATATAGGTTGGAGTGAGAATAGTAAATTAATTATGTTCATTGTCCAGCACTTATCTTAATTAAATATAGACTAGAGTGGGAATAGTAAATTAATTACGTTCAGTGTCCAGCATCTACCCTAATTAAATATAGATTGGAGTGAGAATAGTAAATTAATTAAGTTCAGTGTCCAGCACTTATCTTAATTAAATATAGATTGGAGTGGGAATAGTAAAATAATTAAGTTCAGTGTGCAGCACCTACTCTAATGTAATATAGGTTGGAGTGAGAATAGTAAATTAATTAAGTTCAGTGTCCAGCACTTATCTTAATTAAATATAGACTGGAGTGGGAATAGTAAATTAATTCAGTTCAGTGTCCAGCACATACTCTAATTAAATATAGGTTGGAGTGAGAATAGTAAATGTATTAAGTTCAGTGTCCAGCACTTATCTTAATTTAATATAGACTGGAGTGGGAATAGTAAATTATTTACGTTCAGTGTCCAGCAGCTACTCTAATTTAATAGAGGTTGGAGTGAGAATAGTAAATTAATTTAGTTCAGTGTCCAGCAGTTATCTTAATTAAATATAGACTGGAGTGGGAATAGTAAATTAATTAAGTTCAGTGTCCAGCACATACTCTAATTAAATATAGGTTGGAGTGAGAATAGTAAATTAATTAAGTTCAGTGTCCAGCACTTCTCTTAATTAAATATAGACTGGAGTGGGAATAGTTAATTAATTAAGTTCAGTGTCCAGCACCTACTCTAATGTAATATAGGTTGGAGTGAGAATAGTAAATTAATTAAGTTTAGTGTCCAGCACTTATCTTAATTAAATATATACTGAAGTGGAAATTATTAATTAATTCAGTTCAGTGTCCAGCATATACTCTAATTAAATATAGGTTGGAGTGAGAATAGTAAATTTATTAAGTTCAGTGTCCAGCACTTATCTTAATTAAATATAGACTGGAGTGGGAATAGTAAATACATTTAGTTCAGTGTCCAGCAGCTACCCTAATTTTATATAGGTTGGAGTGAGTATAGTAAATTAATTAAGTTCAGTGTCCAGCAACTACCCTAATTAAATATAAATTGGAGTGAGAATAGTAAATTAATTAAGTTCAGTGTCCAGCACTTATCTTAATTAAATATATATTGGAGTGGGAATGGTAAATTAATTAAGTTCAGTGTCCAGCACATACTCTAATTAAATATAGGTTGGAGTGAGAATAGTAAATTAATTAAGTTTAGTGTCCAGCACTTATCTTAATTAAATATAGACTAGAGTGGGAATAGTAAATTAATTAAGTTCAGTGTCTAGCAGCTATTCTAATTTTATATAGGTTGGAGTGAGAATAGTAAATTTATTAAGTTAAGTGTCCAGCACCTACTCTAATTTAATATAGGTTGGAGTGAGAATAGTTAATTAATTATGTTCAGTGTCCTGCACTTATTTTAATTAAATATAGACTGGAGTGGGAATAGTAAATTAATTAAGTTCAGTGTCCAGCAACTACCCTAATTAAATATAAATTGGAGTGAGAATAGTAAATTAATTAAGTTCAGTGTCCAGCACTTATCTTAATTAAATATAGATTGGAGTGGGAATAGTAAATTAATTAAGTTCAGTGTCCAGCATCTACTCTAATGTAATATAGGTTGGAGTGAGAATAGTAAATTAATTAAGTTCAGTGTCCAGCACTTATCTTAATTAAATATTGACTGGAGTGGGAATAGTAAATTAATTTAGTTCAGTGTCCAGCACCTACTATAATTTAATATAGGTTGGAGTGAGAATAGTAAATTAATTAAGTTCAGTCTGTAGTGGGAGTAGTATGTTAATTAAGTTTGGTAAATAGCAAATATTAGAATTAAATATAGAGTTGAATAGGAACAGTTAAATTAATTTGTTTTAATTTACTACAAATCTGTAGATTTTAGTTTTGGTTGGATAAAAGATAGAAGTTATATCAGAATGCAAATTCCAAATTTTTTTAGAAAATAGTAGAAAGGAAAATAATATTTGTTTTATAGTTGTTGGAATGTATATTCATTAGAGAGAAAATATTGTTTATTATTACGCATATTCTAATAATTAAATCATTGAAATAAACATGTAATAAAATAAATAATATTTTACATTTGTATTATAGTCATGATTTTTTTATAATGGATATATATTTGTTTAATGTATATTTTGGACATGAATATATGAACACACAAAATAATAAAAAATAAAAAAATATGATTTTTATAGCTGTTTAATATTTTTAAATTTATATTGTGTACTCTCAAAATTTTTAGACTTTATTTGAATTTATAAGAAATTGTATGTTTTGAAATATATGATTAATATATTTTAATTATTAATATTTATATTACATAATTAATATTGAAATTGTTTACATTTTAGAATATGTATTTTTTTTTTTGGTATGTTGTAGATACAATATATTAATTATATCATGTTCATCAATTTATTTTGGTAATATATACAGTTTTATTATTATATTAATAAAAATATTTTATTTATTATATTTATTTTTATACGTTAAATAATTTTCACATAGATACAAAAAATAGGTATTCTTTTTGAGTATTTTATTCTAATGTTTTACTAATTTTTAAAGTAATGTGTAATGTTAAATAAATAGTTAGGGCATTTATTGGTATTTTTTTAGTTGTTATGTTTGTTTGGGTCTTTTATTTTGTAACCGCTCGCTGTTGTTTTGGGTTATTTTGGTCGAATCCAGGTCGCGGTCGGGAGTTGTTTCGCGTTTGAGAAGGTAAGAGTTATTTTCTTTATTATTAAATAGTTTTAAGTGTTTTGTGGAAGTAGTAATGTTGTAATAAGTGTGTATGGATTGATGTTTTAGAAGTTAGGGTGTTAGTAATAGTTTGTATACGGTTTTATAATTTACGTTGTGTTCCGTGTTTGTGGCTTTGTTAGTGTTTTGTTATTTCGGTGTGTTAAAGTTTTATAGTGTTTGAATAACATTTGTAGTGATGTTTTTAGGTGCCTTATGTGTGTTTGTGTGTGGGTGGGAATCTTTGTTTCTCTTTTGTAGGTTTTACGGAGAAGATATTTTCGTCGGTTTCAAACACCTTATTTTTTTTAAAGGAAGTGTGTATTAGTTGTGTTTACTAATCTTTATTTTACACTTCCTTTATTGTTCGGGTTTCCAGGAGCGGTTATTTACCTTTTTAATATTTTTCGGGATCTTTATGGTTAATGGATAGTCGTTTTTTTGCGTACACGTTGTTTTCGATAAACAGTTGTATTTTTACATTTTATTTGGATTTTTTTTTGATACCTATGGATTTTGAACTATCTGGATTTATTTGGAAGGAATGTTATTATCCCATTGGAGCAACTACACAGGTAAGTTCATTTAAATATTTTAATTGTTGGTGGCCAAACCTTATATATTTAATATTGTTGTTATGTACTTGGTTTGTTTAATTATGTTGTCTAAATATATGTCGATGTAATTGATTTATATATTTTAGACCACATAATTAAATATGTGATATAATAAAGTGGTTTATTTATGTTGTGATAGTTGTTTTAGTAGAATTGTGGGTTAATATTTAGGAAAGGGTTTAGAAGAGAGTTTGAGCTATTATATTTAAGTACTCAAGTCCTCTTGTGGATGGATATAGCTGTACCTGTTGTTGTAGGTAATTATACATTTGAGTCGTTTGTCTAGATTGTTTTGGTTTTAAATGTAGGACAGATTGTTGCATTCTTAATTCTTGGAAACTTTGTTCCTTTTGTATGGCAATTAGTAGTTTTTGTAGTGTTGGAGTTGTTCTCCCAGTAGAAGTTAGGTATGCATTATGCCAGCCCTCGACGGCGTTGTTAGTTTTGGCTTGTTGGTTGAGTGTACTTACATATACATTCCACCAAGGTATTTGGAACTTGGGCTGACGTCTATGGCCTGATCTGTGTAGTCTCCCCACCCAGGTATCCTCAAAATAAACTAAGAGGGGAGATAACTTTACTTCATTTTGTTTGTAGAATGGACTTTCTAATAAAAGATTGTAATGTTCTGCAACATCTGTGGTTGGTACATAAGCTAGGGCTGTTAGAAGTTTTATTTGATGTGCAAAACTTATGTTAGTGGCATATTCTACACTTAGGTGCCGATCACGATCCGGTAAAAACCGGGTACGAACCGTCGGACGGAGCACAATCTCCGCCCGACGCGTACCCGGTCGTCAATTTTCACAAACAAGGAATTACGATTCGCACGGGTACACCATCACCGTACGAATCGTAAAAAAGCCCGACCGAACCAAAAAACACCTACCAATGCGATCCGGGAAAGCGCCGACCTGACGTCGGGACGCTCGCAGCCAGCCATTCACGACCCAGGAATCACGATTCGCACCGACGTCACCCCGCACGGTGAATATTTTGCGGCAGCCAAAAACTGCCGGGAAATCAGGACGACGCGAACAAGGACCACCAGTACGCGACGGACAGACAGGACGACGCGAACAAGGAGGACCAGTACGTGACGGACACACAGGACGACGCCACCAAGGAGGACCCGTACGCGACAGGACGACGCGATCAAGGAGGACCCGTACGCGACAGGACGACGCGAGCAAGGAGTACCAGTACGCGACGGACAGACATGGACCCGAACCTACGAGTCATCCCTGCCCTCATAGCAGTACACCTCCTCTACAGGTTACGACGCAGACGCCGCAGAAGGTCAGAATAACTAAGGGAGGGGGGAAAGTGGGGTGGGGTGGGGGTGGCACGACCAGGGCAGGCCACAAAACAACCACATAAGTCACACACCACACATGGCCTGGACATACCTGACTCCCATGCCCTGGTCACCACGAGGGGGTGGGGGCGTGTCCTGATAAGCCAGCGACCGCCACAACGGAAGTCCGTCACCACGCGAACCGGCAACACAACCAGACAGGTACGTCCCGTACCCACGCCTGAAGAGCGTGGGTACGAGTCGGACCACGCCCACACACGTCACCCCAACAATGGCGGGACGGATCGCACCCACGTGGCAAAGGCCTGGGTACGGGCCGCACAAACATCACATAGCGTGGGGACGGATATGTACGGACCCTACCCCCAACCCGTATGCAAGGAGCGTACCCCCCAGCCCAACAGTGTAAGTACGACCCGTACCCCCACCCGCGTATGCATGGAGCGTACCCCCCAGCCCAACAGTGTAAGTACGACCCGTACCCCCACCCGCGTATGCATGGAGCGTACCCCCCATGCCAACAGTGTAAGTACGACCCGTACCCCCACCCGCGTATGCAAGGAGCGTACCCCCCAGCCCAACAGTGTAAGTACGACCCGTACCCCCACCCGCGTATGCAAGGAGCGTACCCCCCATGCCAACAGTGTAAGTACGACCCGTACCCCCACCCGCGTATGCAAGGAGCGTACCCCCCAGCCCAACAGTGTAAGTACGACTCGAACCCTCACCCGCGTATGCAAGGAGCGTACCCCCCAGCCCAACAGTGTAAGTACGACCCGTACCCCCACCCACGTATGCAAGGAGCGTACCCCCCATGCCAACAGTGTAAGTACGACCCATACCCCCACCCGCGTATGCAAGGAGCGTACCCCCCAGCCCAACAGTGTAAGTACGACTCGAACCCTCACCCGCGTATGCAAGGAGCGTACCCCCCAGCCCAACAGTGTAAGTACGACCCGTACCCACACCCGCGTATGCAAGGAGCGTACCCCCCAGCCCAACAGTGTAAGTACGACTCGAACCCTCACCCGCGTATGCAAGGAGCGTACCCCCCAGCCCAACAGTGTAAGTACGACCCGTACCCCCACCCGCGTATGCAAGGAGCGTACCCCCCATGCCAACAGTGTAAGTACGACCCGTACCCCCACCCGCGTATGCAAGGAGCGTACCCCCCAGCCCAACAGTGTAAGTACGACTCGAACCCTCACCCGCGTATGCAAGGAGCGTACCCCCCAGCCCAACAGTGTAAGTACGACCCGTACCCCCACCCACGTATGCAAGGAGCGTACCCCCCAGCCCAACAGTGTAAGTACGACCCGTACCCCCACCCGCGTATGCATGGAGCGTACCCCCCATGCCAACAGTGTAAGTACGACTCGAACCCTCACCCGCGTATGCAAGGAGCGTACCCCCCAGCCCAACAGTGTAAGTACGACCCGTACCCCCACCCGCGTATGCATGGAGCGTACCCCCCAGCCCAACAGTGTAAGTACGACCCGTACCCCCACCCGCGTATGCATGGAGCGTACCCCCCATGCCAACAGTGTAAGTACGACCCGTACCCCCACCCGCGTATGCAAGGAGCGTACCCCCCAGCCCAACAGTGTAAGTACGACTCGTACCCCCACCCGCGTATGCATGGAGCGTACCCCCACCACACCAGTGTAAGTAGACTCGTACCCTCACCTCGAATGCATTGAGCGTACCCCCACCGTGTATGTTCCAAGCGTACATATCCTGAAATCGGAGGTGTGTGTGCAGAGTCCACCCAGCAGTGCCCTGAGACAGGAGGGGTGTGTGCAGAGTCCTCCCAGCAGTGCCCTGAGACAGGAGGGGTGTGTGCAGAGTCCTCCCAGCAGTGCCCTGAGACAGGAGGGGTGTGTGCAGAGTCCTCCCAGCAGTGCCCTGAGACAGGAGGGGTGTGTGCAGAGTCCTCCCAGCAGTGCCCTGAGACAGGAGGGGTGGGTGTGGAGTCCTCCCAGCAGTGCCCTGAGACAGGAGGGGTGTGTGCAGAGTCCTCCCAGCAGTGCCCTGAGACAGGAGGGGTGTGTGCAGAGTCCTCCCAGCAGTGCCCTGAGACAGGAGGGGTGTGTGCAGAGTCCTCCCAGCAGTGCCCTGAGACAGGAGGGGTGTGTGCAGAGTCCTCCCAGCAGTGCCCTGAGACAGGAGGGGTGGGTGTGGAGTCCTCCCAGCAGTGCCCTGAGACAGGAGGGGTGTGTGCAGAGTCCTCCCAGCAGTGCCCTGAGACAGGAGGGGTGGGTGCCTATCACTCCCAGCAGTGCCCTGAGACAGGAGGGGTGTGTGCAGAGTCCTCCCAGCAGTGCCCTGAGACAGGAGGGGTGTGTGCAGAGTCCTCCCAGCAGTGCCCTGAGACAGGAGGGGTGTGTGCAGAGTCCTCCCAGCAGTGCCCTGAGACAGGAGGGGTGGGTGCCTATCACTCCCAGCAGTGCCCTGAGACAGGAGGGGTGGGTGTGGAGTCCTCCCAGCAGTGCCCTGAGACAGGAGGGGTGTAACACATGTGTGTGAGGCCAGAATTATCCACATGCATACTGGCTACAAGGGAACATGTCCCCATGAACTCATGTCAACAGACTCCACACACAAGTACAGTGATCACCAAGGATGCCACGATTGTTGCAGGTGGACACATGGCCCTGCATGCATGGCCAAAGTAGAAGGGCTCCGTCACACACACAGCTCATGTAGACACAGCTCTGCGCTAAACATTGGGAACACCCTGCAGGGAAGAAAGCTGGGTACACAGAGGAAGGAATACACCCTGGGACAAGTGCACCATGCAGTAACTGCTTACATGAACAAAGAAAGTTAGCCAACACCTTGTGATGGCACACAGATCCCAGGGTCCCACCAATGAGCAGTACACTACTACACATCCCACACACCAAAACCCTTACACACCACCCAAAACCATGTAGCAGCCCCACCAACACCAATACCAGCATAGCAGTAGTGTGATAATGAAAATAAAAGTAAGCTTTATTCAGCATGAGCACAATGTCCGTGGATCGCAGGCAGTTCAATCTTCACAAAGCCCATAGGGCAGTCAATGATTCTCAGCTGGATGGGGGACACAGTGGGATGCGTGTCCCCTACCTTGCCTGCACAGTCAAATGGCATCGTCTTCCACACTGGTGAGGGCATCAGGGGGGGGGGGAAGCAACAGGCACCGCAGGGACATCAGGGCAAAGGGGCGGCGTTGTGGGTGCAGGGATGGAGGACTCCACCACAGGGGGTGGGGCAGGGCCAAAGGCGGAGGCCAGGATGGCACTACACACCTTTGCAAGGTCCTCCAGGGAGTCCCCTGCACCCGAAGGGACCTCAGGCCCCAAGGAGGGGGGGGGGTCAGAGGGATGGGTCGCAGCGCCACTGGGGGAGGGTGGAGACAGGGGGGGAGACTCAACCACCCTGACCGGGGACCTCCTTGACCGCTTGCGTGGTGGTGTAACCGTGGGGCTCAGGGACAGAGCGGCCATGAAGGAGTCCTTGGGGGAGATGTGGCCAGGAGAGCTGAGGGGAGGGGATTTGGAGGGAGTGGACTGGGTGGAATGCGGACTCCCACTATGGCTGCGTGTCACACGTTTGCCCCCCGACCCAGTGGGTGTGCCTACCTCACCCTGTGTGTGCGTGTCAGGAGGAGTGCGGTGGACCTTCCCTGCTGGTGTGGTGCCCGTGTCCGTTGATGTGGGTGCATGCCGACGTCTGGGTGTACGTGGGACAGGCATGGGAGTGGGAAGTGTGGATGGGGCAGGGGTAGGTGGGGGGAGGTCGCGCTGCAGGAGACCCACTGCTGCAGTCAGTGTGGAGTCGATGGACCTCAGCAAGTTGCGTTGGTCAGCCTGCGATGAATGAATGCCCTCCAAGAAAGCCTCGATGTTGGTGAGGGTTTTGCCGTGGGCATGGAGGACATTAAGGATCGCAGCCTGACCAACCTGCAGTTGCCGCTGGATGTCCACAGACTCTGCATTGGCGGCAGCAGTGGAGACAGGGGCAGGGGGTGCGGTGCCTGGCAGGAAGGAGACATGCTGTGACCGGGCACGCTGGGAAGGGACACGAGCAAGTGGGAGGCGGCTGATGGAAACTGAGGGGGCGGTGCGAGGTGTTGTTCCGCTGTCAGCTGCTGGTGCAGCCTCCGCCCACTCGGAGACATCGTCCTCGGACCTGTCAGCTTCGTAGTCTGATGTGCCAGTCGACAGGTCCTCGGCCACACTCTCCTCCGCCTCTGTCCCACTCGATGTGCCAGACCCGATGTCACGGCTGGCACTGGTGCTTGGTCCCTCCGCCTGGTCTGTGTCCATGTCTCCCTCTGTGTCCCCCGACGATGCTGTGGGCAGGGTGGAGAGACAGAAATTAATCAGACACCTGTACACATCTGTCACATGAGTCCAATCTACATAGGTAACATTGCATAGCCTGAAAAGGAAGATCCCTAACATCTACTGAACAGGGTACCGATGTAGGGCATGAAACACACAGTTGGTTGAGCCACCATGCCACTGAAATACCATGGAGAGCATGAGACAATAGCTAAAGACAGGAAACGGAGTCTGACATAGCACCCAGGCCCTGGGGACAATCCAGCACTGCATCTGCACCACACAGCGTTGGCGAAAATACCGATGACCAGGGAGCATATCCATGAACTTGAGACACATGCTGCATAGGTAATGCTGAAAACATGCCCAACATGACTCGGTCACTGCACATTGCGTGTGTGTCCAGACACATCACACACTGCCCAGACCCGGCAAGTGGAAATCAGGATTTGACACATAGGCATTGCCCGCCCCAACAAGACCCTACACGAGGCAAATTGTTGAGACACAGGTGGCACCAACATCTCATAGTCTGGGTGATACACACAGGGGCAGGCAAAAAGCAAGATTGGACGCCAAACAGCCAAGGTGCGCCTGTACAAATAATGAGGTACCAGTGCCCATCCTCAGATGAGTATAACAAGACACACAGGCACTGGCAACTGTGAGTATGAAGAAGGACAATCAGGTCAGGCTGCACAGTGGACACCTGTACAAAATAGCACGTCTATATACATGGTGACAGGGGACAATGGCACAGAGCACAACCTACGCTGTAGACACTGAGATTGGCCACGTTTATGATGACACATACACCACTGAGGAAAAGGTGCCCCAGGGGACAGTAGTGGGCACGCAACTACATGCTACTGAATGGTAATGACTGCAACACACGTCACCATCCCTGCACTATGTGTATCGCACACTCATGCACATCATGTCACAGGCCACTACATAGGACATGCGCGCTGTAAGGCATGACACATGAGAGACCAACTCCCATGTCTGGAGTCAGCATCAGTGCCAACTGACATGGAACACACATGCAGTGAACTTGACAGTGCACAGGCAAGGTCCCACAACCTGTTACACACCACCCCCACACATGATGCTACAGTCATTGTTCTCGTGGACAAAGCGCCACCCTACATTACCTTGTGAAGGAGTGACTACACACAGACCAGGGAGCACATTGCAAGGAGGGGAAGGGTGGCAGGGGCACAGCGCTATACTGGGGCAAACAGGATCTGCACAGCACCCTTAAACCCTGCCAGTGAATTCATGCTACTGTGCCCTTACAAATGCCGGTGACACACAACAAACACACATGTACCTACCCCCTTCCGGCTGCTGCATCGCCTGTAAGCGCCTCTCCAGGTCTGGAAAGACCACCGGCAGCACACGCCTGTGGAGGTGGCTCAGACGGCGGCGGCCGCGGTTCTTGTGGCTCTCAGGTGAGTCCCCCAGCAGGAGCCGTGCAATCCTCCGCGTCCAGCACCGGATATCCTGCCAGCGTTTCCTCACCTGGGGCAGGCTCCGCCTCCGACCATCCACACCCCTCACGGCACTGACGGCGGTCAGCCAGATCTGCTCCTTGGCAGTGGCGCCTACCTGTGAGGAGGAACAAGTGACACCACATCAATACACCAGCCACATGTCACAGAGAGACATATGGGTACAAATTAGCTGGTTACAACAAGGCATGTCATGCAGCCAACGCATTGCACCTTTGTCATAGGGACATCATCCCCTGGTGAGGGAAAAAGCAGTACGTGCCACAGTGGGTACACAGGTGGAATGATGGCAATGTCACAATCAATGATCAAGGCTCACACTGTGCATCACACCCACCCCTCCTGTCTCAGGGCACTGCTGTGAGTGATAGGCCCCCACCCCTCCTGTCTCAGGGCACTGCTGGGAGTGATAGGCCCCCACCCCTCCTGTCTCAGGGCACTGCTGTGAGTGATAGGCCCCCACCCCTCCTGTCTCAGGGCACTGCTGTGAGTGATAGGCCCCCACCCCTCCTGTCTCAGGGCACTGCTGTGAGTGATAGGCCCCCACCCCTCCTGTCTCAGGGCACTGCTGTGAGTGATAGGCCCCCACCCCTCCTGTCTCAGGGCACTGCTGGGAGTGATAGGCCCCCACCCCTCCTGTCTCAGGGCACTGCTGGGAGTGATAGGCCCCCACCCCTCCTGTCTCAGGGCACTGCTGGGAGACATCAGGCACCCCCCCCTGGGACCCCCCCGACAGTACATGGCATGTGTGTTACACCTGGACGCAATGGCAGAAGTCACAGTCACAACATAGGGACAGTCTGTGGCAGTGGCCTATGCACTCACCTGATACCCTGGTCGCCCATACAGCATGGAGTACTGTGGGAGTATCACATCCAGCAGAGCCATGTTCTCCTCCAGGGTGAATGGCTGTGTCCTCTCCACAGCCCTTGACATGGTTCCAGGGAATCAGTCGCAGCAGCTGGGTCGACGAATGCAAAGATGTGCAGGCAAGTGCTCCCTCATGGGACCTGGCTGCCTTATATGTGCCCTTCTGCCCAGTCTCATGCACAGGAGTACAGAGTGATTGGTCACTCACATTTGCATCCTATGTTTCCACCAATCACTTCAAACCTAGCAGTCTGTGGGTTCTCTATCGGTTTCATTCTCCTGCATGATGTCAGCCCCACAAACACATTGCAACAAAGTAGAAGAATTCCAACTGACTTCTGCTGTGCACCTTCCAGAACAATTTCGAAATTTGAACTTGGTCTCCATGACAACCAGCATGCATGTAGGCCTTAATACTTGTCCCCTATGTAATTTGGAGCATCACACACAGGTACGATGCGTTTCGGGGCCCTAGGGCACCCCAAATGCATGGCAACGGCCCGTACATGCATGCCTACGCTCTCCATCACTATGGGTCTGCACGCGTATGCGTACCCGTAGTGTTACGGACCGTACACACGCATGTACGCTCTCCATCACTATGGGTCTGCACGCGTATGCGAACCCGTAGTGTTACGGACCGTACACACGCATGTACGCTCACTATCACTATGGGTCTGCACGCGTATGCGTACCCGTAGTGGTACGGACCGTACACTCGCATCTACGCTCACTATCACTATGGGTCTGCACGCGTATGCGTACTCCTGGTGATATTGAGCGTAGATGCGAGTGTACGGTCCGTACCACTACGGGTACGCATACGCGTGCAGACCCATAGTGATAGTGAGCGTAGATGCGAGTGTACGGTCCGTACCACTACGGGTACGCATACGCGTGCAGACCCATAGTGATAGTGAGCGTAGATGCGAGTGTACGGTCCGTAGCACTACGGGTACGCATACGCGTGCAGACCCATAGTGATAGTGAGCGTACATGCGAGTGTACGGTCCGTACCACTACGGGTACGCATACGCGTGCAGACCCATAGTGATAGGGCCGTACACACGCATCTACGCTCACTATCACTATGGGTCTGCACGCGTATGCGTACCCGTAGTGCTACGGACCGTACAAATGCCTGTACGCTCGCCATCACGATGGGTACACATACGGCAGCACTCCCACAGTGATTTGGGAACATGCACAGGCCCTCTCAGCAGCAGTACGGCGGTTTTTACACATCACTGTGGTGATAGGCGACACACATGTAGGAATAGGGCGGACATACTTGTCCATGGATGGACATACTTGTCCAGGAATGGACATCAAGGCATCGTCTGTGCATTACTACATGTGTGGGGCACAGGTGTCACAGGCTGTGATGTGGAACATGCCTCCTGAGTGGAGAAGGCACCAGATGTATGATGAGATGTGTACATGTGTACTGTGTGAGGGTGCAATGTGTGCCAGGCATGCCCTTGACTCCTTTGACATGTGTGCATGTGGGACTGCGCACTTGGGGTGAGCGTCACTGGCATGGCACGGACACCAACACACGGAAGTGTCCCATGATGCCCGGTACAGGGGTCATGACACATGACTTGTCACTACCCACAGTGCACAATGTGACTATGTCATATATGTGTCCTGGATTTACATCAGGTTGATGTTGTAGCACCCTCAAAAGCTGCAGCCGTTGCAGCAACCAACATGTGGCTGTGTGTAGATTGTCATTGCACACTGTTCCCAACACCATGCCACATGTGTTATCGGATGTGAGGTGCACATGTATGCATGGGACACGGAGTAGCGTGACAAGGCCATGTCAGCAAACTCACAAGGAATGTGTGGTGAGTCATGACATGTGCACCTTCATGGCAAGGTGTGTGGGCTGGACTAGTGTAATGTCATGTGACCTGTGGCTCCAGTGTTCCGCTACCAGTCTCTGCAATCGGCATCACACTTCTGCTGATGTGTGGGTGTATGTCACTCCTGTCTTGCGTCGGGCAGTGCACTTGCACTGGGACACAGCTATTTCCATGGCGTGGCATGGGGAGGTTCTCAATCACCGTGTGTAGCTGGGTCTTGGAAGGAGTGTCACCTTGCATCCATACGTGTCCTGGGCATGTAGCACATGCCTGACTCCCTATGTGGCATGTGTGTATTGCCAGATTTACATGTGCTCAGTAGACATGAGTTGTTCTCGTAGTGCACTCACTCTTCCTTGTCACTTCCAAATTACTGCAGAGCGCCTCCTGTTGCCCGAAGAATTCCAGACTTGGCTACCATGCAGGAGAATGACAGGATCCGGCTCTACCGCTTCACCCAACCGTTGATTCTGGAGCTGACGGCGAGACTGGCACCACACCTGCAACCGCAGCACAGGTATCCTACGGCACTGACACCCCAGCTGAAGGTAATGGCTGCCCTACATTTTCTTGCCACGGGTACCTTCCAATATACCATAGCTCATGTTGGTGGCATGTCCCAGAGCATGTTCAGCGGTGTGCTGCATGATTTCTTGGAGGCCATGTTGATTCACCTGGATGACTTCATCAAGTTCCCAACCCCTGAACAGATGACTGAGGTCAAGCGTGGATTCTATGCCCTGGGAGGGATGCCCCATGTCATTGGGTCCATAGATGGGACACATGTAGGTTTGGTACCACCACACGCACGGGAGGTGGCGTACCGCAATCGGAAGCACTACCACTCCATCAATGCCCTTGTGGTGTGTCTGTCCAATATGGTGATTTCACATGTCTGTGCTCGTTTCCCAGGATCAGCACACGATGCCTACATCATGAGGCGTAGCGGGATGCCTGATATGATGATGCAGCTGCGCAACGAACGGGCATGTGTTGTTGGTGGGTACAGTCTGTCTGTCCTGTATTCTGTATAGCCGACCAGCACGACCGCTACACCAGTTCTAACGATGTCCATGTGCTTCCCATGTAGGGGACGCTGGCTATCCCAACATGCCTTGGCTGCTGACACCTCTCCGCAACCCCATCACGCCGGCCCAGCTCCGCTATAACACCGCCCATGGCCGGACAAGGCGAGTGATAGAGAGGACGTTTGGCATGCTGAAGAGCCGATTCCAGTGCCTCCACAAGACCGGCGGTGCACTCCCTTATGCCCCGGCGAAGGTCTGCAAGATCTTCATGGTCTGCTGCATGCTGCACAACATGGCAGTTGAAAGAGCTGTGCCACTCATCCTGAATCAACATGACGAGGACCATCCACCCGTGGAGGACGAAGGGCTTGGCAATGGGGCTAGTGATGTGGAGGATGTGGAGCCGCAAGAGGACATCCAGACTCGGCTCATACGCGACTTCTTTGCTTAGTGGTGAGTACCAGGGTCTGAGTGTGCACGCATTGGTCCCCGTGTGGCATGCGTTGTGATGTGTGTCTCCACCTGCATGTATGGCACGTGGGTCAGAGGTGTGTGTGGGTGTGTCACTGGAGTGATGGTGGCAGTGATGGTAGTATTTCCCCAGTCATAATTGTGACCTAGCATGTTGTCATCCATACATGTGTCGAGTAACTGCACATGCAAGTGGCTGTGCTTTTTGTGGCTGACTTCTTGTGTGTCTCTCTTCCCCAGGTACCTGCGCATGCCGTTTGCTGGTTGCATTGTTGTGGCACTGCTATTCCTCATGGATATGACATCGTGGGCTGACTCAGCGTTACAGGCACGGACACGTTTGGAAGTCTCCATGGGGTAAGGGATGCATCTGGGGTGTATTGGGTGTGGCAGTTGTTCACGATGTGTGCACACTGGCCCGGTCGGGGTTTGGTTCCTCTGCAGACATGTGGCATCCCCATGGGACACGACATGCAGCTGGGTACACCTGAATAGATGGGCTGCCTGGTTGTCAGTCATCAGTGATGGGATAGTGGATTGTGATGATGGCATCAATGTGTGTGACACTGCCCTCGGACATATACGGTTGACATTGTCTTGACATGGCGTGGGACTTCCACATCAGCGGATGTATGGTGTATGGCAGGCTCTCCGTGAGCAGCTGTGGGTGTTTAGCTGTTAGCCGACGCTTGTGTGCCAGTTCCCTGGCTATCACGCATTTGTGCTGCAGAAGGGGGGTGCCAGTGTTGGAGCCACATGTTACTCCACATGATGTGTTCATGTGTACTTCGAGTTGCCTCTGCAATCCCAAAAACATGACTAATAAAGGTGTCCCTATGCCTCCAAGGTGCCTCTTCTCAGTCAATGCTGGTGTGTTGGCACGGTGCATCCTGCATGTCTGGCATGGTATTCCCTGATTGTGGCTATGTGTCAATGTTTCGAGTGGCAAGATGCAAGCTGTGTGTGTGTGCTGAGACTGTGTATTGGGCATGATGTCCATGACTGTGTGGGTATTGTGACATGTGCCATCCCCATGCATCCAACGTTGTCCATGACCCCATTCTCTGCATCCACCGGACTCAAGCTTGCAGGACATGGTTCTGCCACCTGTCTACACATACCTGGGTGCCCCCCAGGACACGGGCCAGGATCCCTGACCTCTGCGCATGACTGTTGCTGTACTCAATGTGTCTGTCAGCACGGTTGTTCGGCCACCCCCTCAGCTGGTTCTGACCATCACGGGTGTGTATGGTGCTCCATGTCTGTCTTGCCTAATAAACTGTGACCCATGTGTCCTGTGCCAGACTCAGGCCCCAGGGTGAGGGTGGTTGAAGTGAACAGATGACTCAGGCATGTTTAGACTGTACAAGACACATGTTAGGTAATAATGCTACCAGCAGGCATCTACTCTTAATAGTGTGATTTATTATTGGGGGGGGGGGGACAAAGTGAGGGGCTTTCCGGGATTAGGGAATCCAAAGTTCAGTAGGGGAGTTGGTGTCCTTGCCATTGGAAATCCTCAGAGTCCATGCCACAGTCTTTGTCAACATTGGTCAGCCAGTGACCAGCAGGGCCATGTGGCAGAGAATGTCTCTTGATGCTGTGATGCTGTTGCTCCAGTGGGCCAGGTGCCAGGCCAGGTGTCCTGGGAGATGGTGATGTAGCAGCCACCCTCACGGTCCTTTCCGTGGACGACCCGGCTTCCTGCGGGGAACCTCAGCAGCACGCCGTGACGACGTCTGGGATGCTCCGTCGGATGTTTCCTCCTCCTCCTCATGATCCCTCCCTGTGGGTGGTGATGTTCTCCGCCTTCTGGCACAGGGAGGGTCGGCCATGGTGTCGGCCATCCGACGGAGTTCAGCGTGAATCCCCTGGGACGCCGTCACTTGCTCAGCCTGTCTGTCCTCCATCCTCCGTTGGTGTAGCTGTAGACAGGCTATTAGCTCCGCATGTTGCGGGGCCTGCTGGACCTTGATCCCCTCGAGGACGGACACAACCTGGGCCATGCCCGTGGTGTCCTGCCGGTATGAGTCCAGGATGTTACGGACATGGGAAAATACCGGATCCCCAGCCAACTGGTCAGGCTCGCGCCTCCGCCGTCCTCCACTCCCACCACCCCTGCCCACTTGCGTCTGGCCTGCACTTGTGGGAACATCGGGTCTCCGGGACCCCTGAGGGGTGGCATTGGCGTTGTCGCCTGCCTCCTCCTGGGTGCCCGGGACACCGTGTCCCTCCTGGCGAGCCTGGCTGCATTGTGGTGTTGGGGCAGGGATCCTGGGTGTCTCCTGGGATGTGGCAGGAGTGGGGGTGGTGGTTGGCACGGTTGTACCTGACGCAGGTGCTGCAGGTGGTTGGACACCAGAGGGGCCAGGTCGGTCGGGGTTGTCCGCAGAGTGGTGAGAGTGGTCGCTGCCGGTGGGATCGGTCTCCTGCAGATCCGGGTCCTGTGAGTGTTCCCCCCCAGTGTTGGGGGGTGCAGCACGACGTTGACCTGTGTGTGAGAGAGAAAATGTTAATTTTGATCCATGCAACATCCATGTTTCATCCGTTACAAAGTTGGCACATTTCCTCTTGGAATTAGGATCTGTCTTGCATTCCACTCACAGTGCACTTGTGCATGGGTGTGTCCCTTGGGCACCAATTTGGCCCCTTTAACTATGTGTGGCACAGTCTTACTTGCTGCGTCAAGTGTGACTGCAGTCAGCAGTGGAGTGTGCATGTGTGGCGAGCCATGCATTTGCGCCTTCCTTGTAGCACTGTACATGTGCACATGGAGTGGATCCACACACTTATATGATGCAGGTGGCTGTCCTTGTGCTCGTGTACAGGTTGTGACATGGCCCTGCGTTTTGCCATGATGAAGAGGGGGGGTTCTGGCACTGGCCACCCTTGTCTACATGCACGCAGTCCACCTGCTGACGAGCAGACATTCCCACACACCAAAGGACTGATTTGCTCTCCCTGTGTCTCCCTCCTTCTCTGTCCCCCTCTCCCTCCCTCTCTGTCCCCCTCTCCCTCCCTCTGTGTGTCAGCCTCCTCCCTCTGTCCATCTTCCTGTGTCTCCCTCCCTCTCTGTCCCCCTCTCCCTCCCTCTCTGTCCCCCTCTCCCTCCCTCTGTGTGTCAGCCTCCTCCCTCTGTCCGTCTCCCTCCCTCTCAGTCCCCCTCTCCCTCCCTCTGTGTCCCCCTCTCCCTCCCTCCGTGTGTCACCCTCTGTCACCTTGGCCCAGATTCCTGGGCACACACTGTTAGCAGATCTTTGAGTGGCCCTTGGCCTGTTGATGTGAGTTTGTTTCTGATCTCCAGGCACCCATTTTGTCTGCTGTGTGTCTGTGCGCTGCTGCTGTGGTGGTGTGTGCTGCCACTCTTTCACAATGTTGGCTGTTCATTAGCTGCTGTCATGTGCAAAACAGTGCCTTCACCCCCATGTGTTGATGCAAGGCGTCCGCCATTTGCTGGCAAGTCATTCCTGTGTTGGGACACAGTGTTTGTCTAGCTGTGACCTAGGCCATATGGGCAGAGGGCATTGTTGTCTGCTTTGGAGTCGCACTATGTGATTCTTGGTGCCCAGCCTCCCGCCATCCGGGTTACCGTGTCATGTGTTGTTGTCTTCTGTGGCCTGTGACTTGACATTGTCCAGCTGGGTGCATGGGGCATGGTGGCAGCAGTGGCATGTGCCTGCTCATGGAGTGTGGTTGAGTCATGCGATGGCTTGTGGTGGTTGCGTGCCTGTTATTAATTTTGGTTGTGGTTGCAGTTCCCCCCATGTGAGGTGCGTTGTTTGTGTACTCACCCGGGTCTCGGAGTCCTTCTACTCCTTCAACTGCCTCCACCGGCAGTATGGCCATCACCCTCTCCTCCCAGGGATGGTACTGTACGGCTCTGCGGGAGGGCCCTCCTCCGGTGGCGTTGGCCTGGTCGTGTTCCTCCTGCCTCTTGGCTCTGACCCTCCTCCGCAGATCGTACCACCTGTTCTGGCAATCCTGCTTGGTCCTCCTGGTGTCCGCAACAGCATTCACAGCATCGACGATGGTCTGCCACATGGCTGTTTTGGCTGCCTGGCTGGTGCTTCTGACCAATGTTCCAAAGATCTGTGGCTCGACTCTGAGGATTTGATCAACAAGGACCTCCAACTCTCGGTGACTGAACTTTGGATTCTTGGTAGTGGGCATGGTGAGGGATGTGGGTGGGGATGGTGTGGGTGTGGGGGGTGTGTGGATGTTGGGGGGGGGTGTGGATGGTTGTGTGTGTGTGTGAATGTGATGAGAGGGTGTTTGTGAGGGTGGTCGTGTGAAGGTGTGCAAGTGTAAGATGTGGTGTTGCTTGTAGTCTGGTTCTGTGGTGTCTGGCAGCAGTGAGTCTGTTGCAAAGGCTCATGGTTTGTGTGTGTGGGCCCTTTTCATTGGTCCATGGGTGGGTGTGGCAGTGTTTGAATTTTGGGTGGGTGTGTTATAAGGAGTGGTGGTGTATTGGGCCTCTGTTTGTTTTTGACAGTTGCAGGTCAGTGATTGTGTTCTTTTAGTGGTTGTTGGCCATGTTTAGTGGCTGTGTGCCTTTCGAATGGTGTATTCATGTGTTGTTTTGTTTTGTCCTTGTTGTGTACGTGCGTTTTGAGCGTGTGTACGGTGTGTACATGGGCCATTTGGTTGTATGATTATGTCCTTGTGTGTGGCTTTGTACGACTCGTACATGCGGTTGTGATGTTGGGGCATGGGGTGCGCTCCGTACTTAGGAGGTTGTGTTGGGGGTGCGCCAGGAACGTACTGGGGTGTAGGTACACGGGGGTATGACACGTACTGGGGTGGGGGTGGGGCTCGAACGTACTGGGGTGTACATAGACGGTGGTACGACACGTACAGGGGTGGGGGGTGTACATTGACGGTGGTACGACACGTACTGGGGTGGGGGTACGAATGGAACGTACTGGGGTGTGGGTAGACGGGGCTATGACACGTACTGGGGTGGGGGTGTGGCTCGAACGTACTGGGGTGTAGGTACACGGGGGGTACGACACGTACTGGGGTGGGGGTGCGACTGGAACGTACTGGGGTGTACATAGACGGTGGTACGACACGTACAGGGGTGGGGGGGTGTACATTGACGGTGGTACGACACGTACTGGGGTGGGGGTGTGGCTCGAACGTACTGGGGTGTAGGTACACGGGGGGTACGACACGTACTGGGGTGGGGGTGCGACTGGAACGTACTGGGGTGTACATAGACGGTGGTACGACACGTACAGGGGTGGGGGGGTGTACATTGACGGTGGTACGACACGTACTGGGGTGGGGGTGTGGCTCGAACGTACTGGGGTGTAGGTACACGGGGGGTACGACACGTACTGGGGTGGGGGTGCGACTGGAACGTACTGGGGTGTACATAGACGGTGGTACGACACGTACAGGGGTGGGGGGGTGTACATTGACGGTGGTACGACACGTACTGGGGTGGGGGGGTGTACATTGACGGTGGTACGACACGTACTGGGGTGGGGGGGTGTACATTGACGGTGGTACGACACGTACTGGGGTGGGGGTACGACTGGAACGTACTGGGGTGTACATAGACGGTGGTACGACACGTACAGGGGTGGGGGGGTGTACATTGACGGTGGTACGACACGTACTGGGGTGGGGGTGTGGCTCGAACGTACTGGGGTGTAGGTACACGGGGGGTACGACACGTACTGGGGTGGGGGTGCGACTGGAACGTACTGGGGTGTACATAGACGGTGGTACGACACGTACAGGGGTGGGGGGGTGTACATTGACGGTGGTACGACACGTACTGGGGTGGGGGGGTGTACATTGACGGTGGTACGACACGTACTGGGGTGGGGGGGTGTACATTGACGGTGGTACGACACGTACTGGGGTGGGGGTGCGACTGGAACGTACTGGGGTGTGGGTAGACGGGGCTATGACACGTACTGGGGTGGGGGTGTGGCTCGAACGTACTGGGGTGTAGGTACACGGGGGGTACGACACGTACTGGGGTGGGGGGGTGTACATTGACTGTGGTACGACACGTACTGGGGTGGGGGGTGTACATTGACGGTGGTACGACACGTACTGGGGTGGGGGTGCGACTGGAACGTACTGGGGTGTACATTGACGGTGGTACGACACGTACTGGGGTGGGGGTACGACTGGAACGTACTGGGGTGTACCTAGACGGGTGGGGGTATACATATACGGGGGGTACGTGTCGGACGTACGGGGGCTGGGGGGAGTGTTGGGCGCGTATGCGGGCACTTGTCTCCATGGTTGCTATGGGTGTTCGGTGCGGACGGTGTTTTTTCCATACGGTTGTACGCTCGGACGCACGGGATGGATCGTGATTCCTCGGTCGGACTTGGATTTTTACGTTTGTAAGGTAAATCGTCCGAGGACGTGTCGGACACATTTTCCGACCCGAGGACGTGTGGGGAATGATTCCCAGTGCGGTTCGTATGGACTTTTTACCATGCGAATCGTGATTGCCAGTTCGTACGGCACTTGTACGATTCGTACGGTAATAAGACCCGATACGAGGCGCACGGGGGAATTTTTTACCGGATCGTGATCGGCACCCTAATGTAAACCTTTTCCTTCGCCAACCATTCTCAGTCAGTGGCTGGACGGTTGAGAAGTCTGGGTAGGTGCGTTAAAATAAATGGAAGCTATGTATTGATATTGTAATGACAATAATCAACTACTGACAGTTTATAGGTATCAGTTTACTAGTAAATCTCCTACTGTCTTTGAATATATCTCACTCCTAATCTTATCACTGTTCACAGCCTTCCCTGAACACTACTCACAGATCCTTTACCTAGGAGCTGCCACTAGGAGCTGATTTCGTTATTGTGGGATGGAGTAATTACCATCATCATAATGGAGAGCTTTACTCCCACCATGGCGAGGGTACTCCATCCACCGTATTTAGAGATGTCTGCCACCCTGCGGACAACTCTAGCATTTCCAAGAACCGCTAACACAGCGGTTCCTGGATAGCCATTGTAATTTTGATAGATTTGTCAGATTTTGACACATCCCCTGTGTTAGAGTCGGGGATCTCTGGTTGGCGCAAGGTTGCCCTTGTGACAAGCAGGAACCCTCTCCTCCACGTCAGGGCGCAGGATAACCCCTCGCGAATGACCCTTGCTCACCCTCTAGGTGCGTGGCGTGAGCAGCCAAGGCGATTCCTCAGGCGTTGTTGGCTAAGCACTTACAATCATACACACAGTAAATACATCAATCCCCCCAGAAACGGACACCAGACTTGGATATATATAAAAATACGCTTCTTTATGTAAAAATAAGGTATATATATCTCAGCAGACTTATCACAAGACCAATAACGTTTTCGCTAGGCCACCAGGTTATAAAGCAGGCAAATGTTCTTTGTTCGTAGCTTCAAATGGAGACCTTGTAGTCTCTTGCAAATGTTACTTGTGGTTCCAGTACTCACAGAGATCGACTCCTGCGAACGGGGAAATAAGGCGTTGCGGGCCCCGAGCCCGATGCTGGAACTTCTTTCGTGATGTGGAGAGTCAGCACAGGTCGGTGCGACTCTCGGCTTGGGAAGTGTTCTTGGGTCCTCAATCAGCAGGTGTAGGCACGTAGGCAGGCGCGGCCAGCGACCCTTTAGCACGGCGGTGCAAGAGGGTCTCCACAGCGGGGGCGGCGCGGCCAGAGATGTCCGGGGATAGCGAAGCGGGGTCGCAGGGCACGGTTAGTGCAGCTGGGTGACCCGGCGTAGATCACAGTCGTCGGACGGCTTCCGGCGGGAGGGGTGATAGCGCGGTCAGCGCGCTCCAGTAGCAGGCGGTGACAGGGATGCAGGCGGCCTGGCCCGGGAACAGAGAGCGGCTCGGGACGGAGCGGGGCTCTCACGGGTTGGAGGCAGGCGAGCTTCTGAGTGTCACGGCCCTAGGAGGGGCGATGAGGGGCGCAGTCTCTTTTCCAGCGGGATGCCCACACGGCTCGAATTGGAGGATGAGCAAGAAGCACAGAGAACCCACTGGTCCTGGGGTTCAGTTCAGGGGGCAAGCTCAGATCAAGCCCTTGGAGAATGTTCAAGCACAAAGTAGCAAAGTCTTTTCAGTAAGTCTCTTCCTCTCCTTTCTCAGCAAGGCAAGCAGCAGGCCAGCTCCTCCAGCGTCTTCTTCTCCTTCTAGTCGGGCAGAGGTTCTTTGTGGTAAACAGGATTCTGATTTCTTAGGAGCCAGGCTCCTACTTTTATACACCAATTCTTTTGTTCTTTAGCGCCAGGGGGCCTAGGCCTGGCTCAGTCCAGTTCTGGAGCACTTTGTTATGGTGACTCTGCTCTTTCCTTTCAGCAGCAGGGCAGAGACATCAGCCGCCCCACAGGGGGTGGCGCCGGCTTTGTGGTGGCAGAGCACAGGTCTATTCAAGAGTCAAGGTGTACTCCTCCCACCCATCCAGGTGTAATCTCTCTACCCACCACCTGGCAGCCAACCTGTCTCTGGGGATTCCCCAACCCTGCTCCTTACGGTTGCCAGGCAGATCACATACACACAGCAGAGGCAGACTGAGATGGTCAGGTCAGTAAATACTAACTTTCTAAAAGTAGTATTTACAAACCCAGGATATTAAAATAAACTTGACTACAAGAAGTATTTTACCATCCTGAGTTCAGGCATACTAAACTTGACACTTCTACCATGCTCTCTGAGTCCACTGGGGTCACAGCGTCGGCGTGATCCCGGCAGCCCATTCTGGCCTATGGAGAGCAGGTAGCCTTCAATAGTGAAGAACGAAAATGGCTGTAATTCACTACTAAGACATGCCACACACATCAGGGCATGTCCTACCTTAGGCCTACAATGCACCCTGCCCTTGGGCCTACCAGAGGGGTGGCTAATATGTAGGTAAGGGAAGGTTTAGGGACTGGCAAGTGGGGGCACTTGCGTAGTCAGCGCGACGGTCCCGGACCGCGCACAGGGTCTGCGGTGGCAGACCCTAGACACACTTTACAAGGCCGCTTCCGTGGGTGGCGCAACCAGCGCTGCAAGCCCACCAGCAGCATTGGCATTCACGAGCCCTGGCACCCCTGGTGCACTTTACTGGGGACTGACAGTGAATCCAATAAACCAATCATGGACATCAATTACAGGTACACTTTACTTAGGGAGCACTTGCACTGCGGCACGGATTAGCCGTGGCGCAGTGCCCTGAGCGGACAACACCAGCAAAACAATCGAGGCACACCATCAAAAAAGGTGGAAGGGAAACTCACGCCAAGGTGCCAGGTCTAACACGTGTCCCCTCCAGCTGAAATGTGGGGAGAACTACCCTTGCCCAGGGGGTTCCTCGTCACTAAGGCGGAAATACCTGGACAGACCGTCAGCGTTGGCGTGATCTGTACCAGGACGGTGTTCCACCGTAAAGTCCATACCCTGTAGGGAGATGGACCACCTCAACAGCTTCGGGTTTTCACCCCTCATTTGCATCAACCATCTGAGGGGCCTGTGGTCCGTCTGAACCCGGAAGTGAGACCCAAACAAGTAGGGTCTTAGCTTCTTCAGCGCCCAGACCACAGCAAATGCTTCTCGCTCAATTGCACTCCACCTACTTTCCCGTGGAAGTAACCTCCTACTGATGAAGGCTACGGGTTGGTCCCAGCCCTCCTCAGTCATCTGTGAAAGAACAGCCCCTACACCATGCTCTGAAGCGTCTGTCTGGACTAGGAATTCCTTGGAGAAGTCAGGGGCCAAGAGCACGGGCGCCGTGCACATGGCAGTCTTCAGGGTGTCGAAAGCTTTCTGACAGGTGTCAGTCCAAATCACGTTCCTGGGCTGCTTCTTCGAAGTCAGCTCTGTCAAGGGGGCAACGATCGTTCCATAGCCCTTGACAAACCTCCTGTAGTACCCAGTGAGCCCCAGGAAGGCCCTCACTGCGGTCTGCGTCTTGGGGGGTTCCCAAGCCAGGATGGTCTCAATTTTGGGTTGCAAGGGTGCCACCTTGCCACTCCCCACTTGGTGTCCCAAGTACACCACGGAACCCTGCCCGATCTGGCACTTGCTGGCTTTGATCGTGAGGCCTGCTCGGCGCAGAGCCATCAACACTTCCCAGAGGTGGCGCAGGTGTTCAGGCCAGGTGGCACTGAACACTGCGATGTCATCCAGGTAGGCGGCACTGAACGCATCCAGCCCAACCAGTACCTGGTTGACCAACCTCTGAAAGGTGGCAGGGGCATTCTTCATCCCAAATGGCATGACTCGGAACTGGAAGTGCCCATCTGGTGTAGAGAATGCTGACCTCTCTTTGGCCCCATCGGTCAAGGCGATCTGCCAGTACCCAGACGTTAAATCAAACGTACTGAGGAACCGGGCAGCTCCCAGCCGATCAATGAGCTCGTCAGCTCTGGGGATGGGGTGCGCGTCAGTCTTCGTGACTGAATTGAGTCCTCTGTAGTCCACACAGAACCGGAGTTCAGGTGTGGCTCCCGGCGCAGCAGCCTTTGGGACCAAGACCACGGGGCTGGACCAAGGACTGCTGGAGGACTCAACCACCCCTAGCGCAAGCATTTTGGAGACCTCCTCCTTAATGCAAGCTCTGACCCTGTCAGTTACCCTGTAAGCCTTGTGCTTCACGGGTAAGCTGTCTCCTGTGTCCACCTCATGGACGCACCAATCTGTGACACCAGGAACCAGGGAGAATCGGTCGGAAAATTGTCCCAGCAAGTGGCGGCAGTCTTCCTGTTGTTCGGGCGTCAGGGTGGGTGAGAGGTTAACTCCATCCACTGACCCATCTTTCTCAGAGGCCACTAAGAGGTCAGGAAGAGGCTCGGTCTCTTCTTCCATTCCATCATCAGTGGCCAGCAGCATGCCCACTTCGGTCCTCTCTAAGTGGGGCTTAAGGCGGTTAACATGTAGGACCCTCAAAGGGTTCCTGGGAGTCTGCATGTCCACCAAGTAGGTGATAGGACTTTTGCGCTCCACAACCTCAAATGGACCTGTCCACTTATCCTGAAGTGCACAAGGCTCCACTGGGGCCAAGACCCACACCTTTTGTCCAGGTTGAAGCTCTACCAGAGTGGCATTCCGGTCGTACCACCGCTTCATCTCCTCCTGGCTGGCTTCCAGATTTGCCTCAGCAAGTTGCCTGAAACGCCGAGTCTGGTTTCGGAAGGCCAGCATGTAACTATATACATTCTGGGGAGGTTTCCTGGGAGATTGCTCCCAGCCTTCCTTTACCAAACTCAGAGGTCCTCTTACCGGGTGACCATACAGAAGCTCAAAGGGGCTGAACCCTAGAGACTTCTGTGGCACCTCTCGGTAAGCGAAGAGCAGGCATGGCAAGAGGACGTCCCACTTACGCCTCATTGGACCGTCCAGGCCCATGATCATGCCTTTGAGGGTTCGGTTGAATCTCTCAACCAACCCGTTTCCTTGGGGATGGTAAGGAGTGGTGAACTTGTACGTTACCCCACACTCCTTCCACAGGGATTTCATATACGTGGATATGAAATTGGTCCCCCTGTCGCTCACCACCTCTAGAGGGAATCCCACTCGGGAGAAAATTCCCATCAGTGCCCGTCCCACCACGGGGGCCGTCACTGTCCTCAGAGGGATGGCTTCAGGGTACCGGGTGGCATGGTCCACCAAGACCAGGATGAACCTGTTGCCCAGGGCTGTCTTGGGGTCCAGAGGCCCCACAATATCAATACCCACTCGTTGGAATGGCGTACCGACCACAGGGAAAGGTTGCAGAGGAGCCTTGTGCTTCCCTCCGCTCTTACCACTTGCCTGGCAAGTCTGACAGGTTCTGCAGTAGGAATCTGAATTCTTATGCATTTGGGGCCAGTAAAAGTGGGTGACAAGCCTGTCATAGGTCTTGTCCATCCCCAAATGTCCTGCTAACGGCACATCATGAGCCAGCCCCAGTAGGAAGGTTCTGAACTTCTGGGGTACCACCAGCACACGGGCTGACCCAGGTTCAGCAGCCTTAGGCTCGGAATACAGGAGGTCACTCTCCCAGTACACGTAGTGTGTTTTGGCCTGAACACCATTGGCCTGGTCTGCAGCCTGCTGCCGCATACCCACGAGAGAAGGGCATTCTTTCTGCTCCCTGCAGAATTCCTCCCTGGAGGGACCTCCTTCTTGCTGCCAATGGGTCAGCTCAGGCAGATCTCCCAGTTCGGCAATCTGTTCCCCGGTAGGCTCCAGAGCATCCCCCTCAGGGTCTACTTCCTCCTGGGCCGTGGGAACTTCGGGGGCCGGTTTCCCGCGCCTCCTGCGCCTTCTCCCTAAGGCCGGTTCCTGGACCTCTCCCTCAGGCTCCAGGACCCTCTCAACACCCCTACCGGCTGCCATGGACCGGGTGGTCACGCACGCCCAGTCGGGTAGACCCACCATCCTCAGATGCGTGGTCTTCTCCACCTTTTCCCAAGGGGAGCTCTCCAGGTCGTTCCCTAGCAGACAATCTACAGGCATGTCAGTTCTCACAGCGACTTGTAGAGTACCAGAGACCTCCCCCCACTCAAAGGGAACTTGAGCCATTGGACAACGACTCTCTACGTTGTCAGCATTGACAACCCTACAGTAGGCATTGGGTACAATCTGCTCTTGAGACACCAGGTGTTGCCTCACCGAGGTCACGCTGGCTCCTGTATCTCTAAGAGCCTCCACCTTCCTTCCATTGATGGTCACCACCTGCCCATATTTCTTAGTGTTAGAGGGCAGGTAGGTTACAGGGACCATCTCACTGTCTCCTAGCGAGACTAGGGTCATCTGCCCGGGACCCCCACCCTCCTGGACTGCTACTTCCTCCCCAAAGTTAACACTAGCTACTTGCCGGGGTGGAGCACCAGTGGGTGCGGTCTTACCAAACAGGCGACACTTAGGATCAGAGGCAATGTGACCCGGGTCACCACACTTATAACAATTGAAGGGCCCCTTTGGAACAGGTCTACCTGTCGGGGCCCCGTTCTGCTGCGGGGGTGGGGGAGGCTGAGAACCCTTCTGCTGGTTCCCTTGGGAATTACTTTGGGGGCCTTTTTGGAACCCCTTCTGTTTACCCTTGTCCCCCCCACTCTTCTGCTGGGGACCCTGCCCACCCTTGGCGGAGTCTCCCACTTGACCCTTGTGGACCCTGGTGCTGAGCCAGCGGTCCGCCTCCTCAGCAAGCTTCCTCGGGTTGGACAGCTTGCTATCAATCAGGTGCTGGCGTAGCTCAGGAAAACATTGACTGGACAAGTGCTCCCATGCAATTAAATCAAGCAGCCCTTGATAATCATTCACTTTGCTACCCTTCACCCAACCATCCAGCGCTCTGCAGAAAAAGGTCACATACTCCACATACGTACTCTCAGGGATCTTCTTCGTCTCCCTGAACCGCTGTCTATATAGCTCCGGAGTTAACCCATACCTGGTCATTAAAGCTTCCTTCATATGGGGGTATGAGGTTTGGAGATCTAAGGGTAAATCTAACAGTGTGTCACGCCCTTCAGCAAGGAACCTTCCCCACAACCCCGCTCCCCAGTCTTTCTCCGGGACCCGGTGTGAGGACATGGCCACCTCGTAGGCTCTAAACCACTGCCCTATGTCATCCTTTCTAAAATACTCCTTTACTACATCTTTGGGGATGTACACCTTGGACTCTACCTGCACTGGTGGAGTGCTGCCACCAGAAGGAGCGGTGTCCAAACTTTTCGCCTTCAGCTCCAACTCCTTCAATCTGATATCATGATCCATTTGGCGTTGTTGTGCCTCCAGGGCCAACTTCTGCTTTTCCATTTCCATTTGTCCTGCCAACTTTGCCATCTCCATTGCATGCGCCCTGTCTGCTGCCCTATCTGCCAGCTCCTCTGGCGACCGGACTCTGCTGGGCTCCTCAAGGTTGTCGGGTGGAACGGTGTCCCCCGCATTCCGTGGGTCTCGTGACTCCTTCCAGGCTCTCAACGCCTTGGTGTACTGGGGCTTCCTCTTGCATCCAGCATGGGGGACTCTGAATTTTACACTGTAGCCTTTCAATTGCTCCATCGTGTAGCCTTCCAGTCTCTCCCAATCCACCTCATCTATTCCAGAAATCACAGAGAGTGCTCTTCCAGCGGAGTGCGAGCCAGGCATGGTTGCAGTAATGGCAGATGTCTCAACAAAGTTCAACAACTACAAACCTGTGGCTGCGTTATTTGGTCTGCTCTCACTATCTGGTGATTAATAATTCACTGTATGCAAATTACAAGTGCAAATCCGAAATCCCAACCGCTGCCAACAATGTTAGAGTCGGGGATCTCTGGTTGGCGCAAGGTTGCCCTTGTGACAAGCAGGAACCCTCTCCTCCACGTCAGGGCGCAGGATAACCCCTCGCGAATGACCCTTGCTCACCCTCTAGGTGCGTGGCGTGAGCAGCCAAGGCGATTCCTCAGGCGTTGTTGGCTAAGCACTTACAATCATACACACAGTAAATACATCAATCCCCCCAGAAACGGACACCAGACTTGGATATATATAAAAATACGCTTCTTTATGTAAAAATAAGGTATATATATCTCAGCAGACTTATCACAAGACCAATAACGTTTTCGCTAGGCCACCAGGTTATAAAGCAGGCAAATGTTCTTTGTTCGTAGCTTCAAATGGAGACCTTGTAGTCTCTTGCAAATGTTACTTGTGGTTCCAGTACTCACAGAGATCGACTCCTGCGAACGGGGAAATAAGGCGTTGCGGGCCCCGAGCCCGATGCTGGAACTTCTTTCGTGATGTGGAGAGTCAGCACAGGTCGGTGCGACTCTCGGCTTGGGAAGTGTTCTTGGGTCCTCAATCAGCAGGTGTAGGCACGTAGGCAGGCGCGGCCAGCGACCCTTTAGCACGGCGGTGCAAGAGGGTCTCCACAGCGGGGGCGGCGCGGCCAGAGATGTCCGGGGATAGCGAAGCGGGGTCGCAGGGCACGGTTAGTGCAGCTGGGTGACCCGGCGTAGATCACAGTCGTCGGACGGCTTCCGGCGGGAGGGGTGATAGCGCGGTCAGCGCGCTCCAGTAGCAGGCGGTGACAGGGATGCAGGCGGCCTGGCCCGGGAACAGAGAGCGGCTCGGGACGGAGCGGGGCTCTCACGGGTTGGAGGCAGGCGAGCTTCTGAGTGTCACGGCCCTAGGAGGGGCGATGAGGGGCGCAGTCTCTTTTCCAGCGGGATGCCCACACGGCTCGAATTGGAGGATGAGCAAGAAGCACAGAGAACCCACTGGTCCTGGGGTTCAGTTCAGGGGGCAAGCTCAGATCAAGCCCTTGGAGAATGTTCAAGCACAAAGTAGCAAAGTCTTTTCAGTAAGTCTCTTCCTCTCCTTTCTCAGCAAGGCAAGCAGCAGGCCAGCTCCTCCAGCGTCTTCTTCTCCTTCTAGTCGGGCAGAGGTTCTTTGTGGTAAACAGGATTCTGATTTCTTAGGAGCCAGGCTCCTACTTTTATACACCAATTCTTTTGTTCTTTAGCGCCAGGGGGCCTAGGCCTGGCTCAGTCCAGTTCTGGAGCACTTTGTTATGGTGACTCTGCTCTTTCCTTTCAGCAGCAGGGCAGAGACATCAGCCGCCCCACAGGGGGTGGCGCCGGCTTTGTGGTGGCAGAGCACAGGTCTATTCAAGAGTCAAGGTGTACTCCTCCCACCCATCCAGGTGTAATCTCTCTACCCACCACCTGGCAGCCAACCTGTCTCTGGGGATTCCCCAACCCTGCTCCTTACGGTTGCCAGGCAGATCACATACACACAGCAGAGGCAGACTGAGATGGTCAGGTCAGTAAATACTAACTTTCTAAAAGTAGTATTTACAAACCCAGGATATTAAAATAAACTTGACTACAAGAAGTATTTTACCATCCTGAGTTCAGGCATACTAAACTTGACACTTCTACCATGCTCTCTGAGTCCACTGGGGTCACAGCGTCGGCGTGATCCCGGCAGCCCATTCTGGCCTATGGAGAGCAGGTAGCCTTCAATAGTGAAGAACGAAAATGGCTGTAATTCACTACTAAGACATGCCACACACATCAGGGCATGTCCTACCTTAGGCCTACAATGCACCCTGCCCTTGGGCCTACCAGAGGGGTGGCTAATATGTAGGTAAGGGAAGGTTTAGGGACTGGCAAGTGGGGGCACTTGCGTAGTCAGCGCGACGGTCCCGGACCGCGCACAGGGTCTGCGGTGGCAGACCCTAGACACACTTTACAAGGCCGCTTCCGTGGGTGGCGCAACCAGCGCTGCAAGCCCACCAGCAGCATTGGCATTCACGAGCCCTGGCACCCCTGGTGCACTTTACTGGGGACTGACAGTGAATCCAATAAACCAATCATGGACATCAATTACAGGTACACTTTACTTAGGGAGCACTTGCACTGCGGCACGGATTAGCCGTGGCGCAGTGCCCTGAGCGGACAACACCAGCAAAACAATCGAGGCACACCATCAAAAAAGGTGGAAGGGAAACTCACGCCAAGGTGCCAGGTCTAACACCCTGGTTTACAAGTTCTTGTAAATCTGGGTATGCCTTAAAATCCATGGGAGTTGCATGGGAATACCTACTCAAAGCCCATGGATCTCCTTCCCATGGCAGAGTAATGCAAGGCAGCTATTTGACCTGCGTTGTGTTACTCCCGGTATTTCAGAGACACCCAGACCCACGCAAGGAGGCTTTCCATGGCTTCAAAAATATGCCTTATGGTTTACGTTGCTCTTGCACCATGTTGCATGGTGAAAGAGCAATGCAAAAGGCCTCATAAATAGGCCCCTACAATTCATGGAATGCAGAAAAGCATGTTCCCTTGCTATGTTGGGTTCTGTGAATGTCTAGTAAATCCCGGCCCGGATTTAGGTATTTCTTCTTGGATCAACAAACTACAACAAACTTAACACTGCTTTTGTGGAAATACGAGGAACATGTAGGGCTCCTGACACTGGTGAGACATTTCAGCAAAGCTCCTATTTATTACAGCCTGAATGGAAGAATGTAATCTTGATAATCAAGGGACATTCTCATCAATCTTTCATTATCTTTAAACATGTATGTACCTATAGGGTACAATGCAGTAACTTATTTTCTTATTCATGAATCTGCTTTGTCATTGGTTTTGTGTAAACATAGACTATTGATGCTGGTTGATGGAGCTCTGTGTGATCTTAGGATAAAAACACAGTGACCTTCGGGAAATGTCACATCATCAACTGCATTATCACATTCATTGTTCGATTCGGGTGGAATGATATGTGGGATAACATGTCCTATGTCATATATCTTAAGAATATTAAAAATCAGTGAGGAGTTAATTTACCCTAGCGGGGATTTACTAACGATAACCTTGTAATGCATAGCAGAGGGTATTTTATTCCTTATAATACATGAAAACACCATCACCATTCCCACAAAGCACTTAATTCATTGGTGACTTGCTCTTTCATATGAAAGGTATAGCATGGTTGCCATCATGAAGAATAAAAGCTTGTCTCTAATAAGGAAATATAAACAGGTTATCAAACAGGGATTGCAGACTCCTATTTAATATATTATGTATATTTAGATATGATCATGACTCTTTGAAATGAGTTCATACTGATGGCCACATGACCACTCAGCGTTTGTATTATTATACAATTAATGAAATGGTATTGACATTTTACACACTTACCGTGTTTCTTAGATAATCAACAGTTTTCTCCAAAATCCCCCCCTGCAATTTTATAGAAATGACAATGAAATAACCATTACAAATGGCATACTGACTGCTGTCTCTGCATACAGTAAAATTGGGAAAACTTACAAGCCCATATTTCAAAGTTTCAGAAAGTTGTAAGAATAAATGTAAACGTTTTCCTTCGCCAACCATTCTCAGCCAGAGGCTGGACGATTGAGAAGACTGAGTAGGTGCGTTAAAATAAATGGAAGCTATGTATTGATATTGTAATGACAATAATCTACTACTGACATTTTATAGGTATCGGTTTACTGGTAAATCTCCTACTGTCTTTGAAAATATCTCACTCCTAATCGTATCACTGTTCACAGCCTTCCCTGAACACTACTCACAGATCCTGTGCATAGGAGTTGCCAGTAGGAGCTGATTTCGTTTTTGTGGGATGGAGTAATTACCATCATCATAATGGAGAGCTTTACTCCCACCATGGCGAGGGTACTCCATCCACCGTATTTAGAGATGTCTGCCACCCTGCGGACAACTCTAGCATTTCCAAGAACCGCTAACACAGCGGTTCCTGGATATCCATTGTAACTTTGATAGATTTGTAAGATTTTGACACATCCCCTGGTTTACAAGTTCTTGTAAATGTGGGCATTCCTTAAAATCCATGAGAGTTGCATGGGAATACCTACTCAACGCCCATGGAACTCCTTCCCATGGCAGAGTAATGCAAGGCAGCTGTTTGACCTGCGTTGTGTTACTCCCGGTATTTCAGAGACACTCAGACCCACGCAAGGAGGCTTTCCATGGCTTCAAAAATATGCCTTATGGTTTACATTGCTCTTGCACCATGTTGCATGGTGAAAGAGCAATGCAAAAGGCCTCATAAATAGGCCCCTACAATTCCTGCAATGCAGAACAGCATGTTCCCTTGCTATGTTGGGTTCTGTGAATGTCTAGTAAATCCCGGCCAGGATTGAGGTATTTTTTCTTGGATCAACAAACTAAAACAAACTTAACACTGCTTTTGTGGAAATACGAGGAACATGTAGGGCTCCTGACAATGGTGAAACATTTCAGCAAAGCTCCTATTACAGCCTGAATGGAAGAATGTAATCTTGATAATCAAGGGACATTCTCATCAATCTTAAATTATCTTTAAACATGTATGTACGTATAGGGTACAATGCATTAACTTATTTTCTTATTGATCAATTTGCTTTGTCATTGGTTTTGTGTAAACATAGACTATTGATATTGGTTGATGGAGCTCTGTGTGATCTTAGGATCAAAACACATTGACCCTCGGGAAATGTCACATCTACAACTGCATTATCACATTCATTGTTCGATTTGGGTGGAATGATATGTGGGATAACATGTCCTATGTCATATATCTTAGGGATATTAAAAATCAGTGAGGAGTTAATTTACCCTAGCCGGGATTGACTTACGATAACCTTGTAATGCATAGCAGAGGGTATTTTATTCCTTATAATACATGATCACACCATCACCATCCCCAAAAAGCACTTAATTCCTTGGTGACTTGCTCTTTCATATGAAAGGGATAGCATGGTTGCCATCATGAAGAATAAAATCTTGTCTATAATAAGGAAATATAAACAGGTTATCAAACAGGGATTGCAGACTCCTATGTAATATATTATTTATATTTAGATATGATCATGACTCTTTGAAATGAGTTGATACTGATGGCCACATGACCACTCAGCGTTTTTATAATTATACAATTAATGAAATGGTGTTGAGATTTAACACACTTTCCGTGTTTCTTAGGGAATCAACAGTTGTCTCCAAAATCCCCACCTGCAATTTTATAGAAATGAAAATGAAATACCCGTTACAAATGGCATACTGAGGCAGTCTCTGCATGCAGTAAAATTGGTAAACCTTACAAGCCCATATTTCAAAGTTTCAGAAAGTTGTAAGAATAAATGTAAAAGTTTTCCTTCGCCAACCATTCTCAGCCAGAGGCTGGACGGTTGAGAAGTCTGGGTAGGTGCGTTAAAATCAATGGAAGCTATGTATTGATATTGTAATGACAATAATCAACTACTGACAGTTTATAGGTATCAGTTTACTAGTAAATCTCCTACTGTCTTTGTATATATCTCACTCCTAATCTTATCACTGTTCACAGCCTTCCCGGAACACTACTCACAGATCCTTTACCTAGGAGCTGCCACTAGGAGCTGATTTCGTTATTGTGGGATGGAGTAATTACCATCATCATAATGGAGAGCTTTACTCCCACCATGGCGAGGGTACTCCATCCACCGTATTTAGAGATGTCTGCCACCCTGCGGACAACTCTAGCATTTCCAAGAACCGCTAACACAGCGGTTCCTGGATAGCCATTGTAATTTTGATAGATTTGTCAGATTTTGACACATCCCCTGGTTTACAAGTTCTTGTAAATCTGGGTATGGACCTACGTCCTAGGGGTAGCTTGGCTCAGGTCAACAGGCTTACATCTCCACTTGGCCTCTCAGGCTTGCATCCTAACCAGCTCGCAACCTTGCGCAGCACCACTCAAAAAGGACAATACACCGATTAAATTACATTGGGAGATATTTCATTTTAATTGCGCTCAATCAATCCTGACCATCACATTACCAGTGCACATTTTTCTTAATGTCTCAGCCAGCAAAACATTTCTTGGATTTCCCTCAGTTAAGTTCCCCACCATAAACTCTATTTAGAGGTTCAGCTCCCCCACTAGGCCATGGATCACCCTAACTAGGTTCCCACTCATAGTGTTCCCCAACAGGGACTCCAGGACCTTAGGCAGTGGATTACAACCACACTTCCACCTTTGGGCGCTAGGAGGGGGGGCTTTGAAACTGATCTTTGCTATGGGCCTCTACAGGAATTCTCTATTTGCTGGCAAGCTCTGCGTTACAGGTACACCTTACACTTCCTCTCCCTCACATTGGCAATATGGCGATTTAGTTAACAGTACAGGTGAGTTTCTTTCTATACTGGCAGGTAGATTAAACAATTAAACTTTACTCTGTCAATTCTTTCCTACCCTGGCAATTAATTCAAACAGTTAAACATGACTTTACCAATTCTTTTTCTGCACTGGCAGATAGTTCAAACAGTTAAACATTGCTTTGTCAATTCTCCTTGGCACCGGCAGACAGTATATCCAGTCAAGCATTACTTTGTCAATCCTTCTCTGCGCCGGTAATTATTTTAAACAGAAGCAGTATTATCAATCGGGGCTACCAGGCCTTTCCCTTATCTGGCAATCCCTCACCCCTCCCTTCCTCCCCTCAACCTCCAGCTTACGGTTCTCTTTGGGGTCCTCGTCCTCCGGAGAAGACCGGCGACGCTGTTAGGGAGTTTTCTCGCCTCACGCGAGTCAGCTGAGGAACGTGGGCAGGCCGGGGGAAGTTCCCAAGAGGAAGGGCCGAGCACGGATCACACCCACCAGCCACCTCCCCCAAGGATTCCCCGGATGCGAGGCCTCGACACGGGGAGGGCTTCTCACACCCGCGGTGATGCTCCGATGGCGAAGTCGTCTCCGGGCCCTCACACGATCTCAAACGGGACGCTGCCTCGATTCCTCTCCGCTGCTCCCGTGATCGACGCCCGCTGCTGCCTGGACAACGCGGCTTGCGGAGGGGGCGCGGCTCACTCTTCCTCCCCTGGACAACGCGGCTTGCGGAGGGGGAGCGGCTCACTCTTCCTCCGCTCCCTTCGGAATCGGCCCTCGTCAGGTGACGCGGTGCAGGCGCTTTAGCCCTACGCGTTCTCCACTTCCTGATTCCTTCGCCTCAGGACCCCAGGCGATCCAGACCTCACAGTGACAGCGGTGAGTGCCCCCAGCAGGGACTCGCACCAAGGGGGGGTAAAGTCAAGGGGGAACAGGGGAGCCACGTTCCCTTCCGGCCTTCTATTCACCCCTTAAGCTGCTTTTCACAGACGTTTTAGTCACTCTCTACCCCGGCAGGTCTGGGGGGCCTGATCTAGAACCTTGAGCACAATAAGGGTGAGAGAGTTAGGGCGTAGGACGGCTCTCCCCAGAGGGACTGACCAAACTAGAGGCTCTCGAATTAAAATGTTCCTCAGAGTCAGTGGAGGGGGTCAGGGACCGGTCAAGAAGTCGAGGGTGGTATCAGCCAATGAGGGTAGCCCTGCAGATCCAAAGTCCTGTAAGTTCCCTCTCTAGCGCAGCCACCTCTCCACTCAGGTGCCTTACTCCTGATTAACTGGCCGCCCAGCTCTATTCTAAAATGGCCGCCCTCCTGTCACCTCTATATATCACCTTGGGCCTGACTTGCCAGAGGGGCCCAGAAGGTTCCGGAATCTCTCATGGCAGTCATGGTCCGGGTGCTGAGGGGACAGTTGGTGCCACCATTTTGTGAAATACACCTCCTTACTCTAGTTTTCACAGTGGAGCACCTTGCGCCTCCCCCTCAGGTAGTGAGGGTGAAGCGCCCAGAACCTCTACATCAGCACCCAAAAAAGTTTGGTAGACAGAAAAAATGAGAAGGGAGAAAGGACAAAAATAATAAAATGAGGAGGGAACTGCCAAAGGGCTGACAGGTCTAACAACTTTGATAGATTTGTCAGATTTTGAGACATCCCCTGGTTTACAAGTTCTTGTAAATCTGGGTATGCCTTAAAATCCATGGGAGTTGCATGGGAATACCTACTCAACGCCCATGGAACTCCTTCCCATGGCAGAGTAATGCAAGGCAGCTATTTGACCTGCGTTGTGTTACTCCCGGTATTTCAGAGCCACTCAGACCCACGCAAGGAGGCTTTCCATGGCTTCAAAAATATGCCTTATGGTTTACGTTGCTCTTGTACCATGTTGCATGGTGAAAGAGCAATGCAAAAGGCCTCATAAATAGGCCCCTACAATTCATGGAATGCAGAACAGCATGTTCCCTTGCTATGTTGGGTTCTGTGAATGTCTAGTAAATCCCGGCCAGGATTGAGGTATTTTTTTCTTGGATCAACAAAGTAAAACAAACTTAACACTGCTTTTGTGGAAATACAAGGTACATTTAGGGCTCCTGACAATGGTGAGACATTTCAGCAAAGCTCCTATTTATTACAGCCTGAATGGAAAAATGTAATCTTGATAATCAAGGGACATTCTCATCAATCTTAAATTATCTTTAAACATGTGTGTACGTATAGGGTACAATGCATTAACTTATTTTCTTATTGATCAATTTGCTTTGTCATTGGTTTTTTGTAAACATAGACTATTGATGTTGGTTGATGGAGCTCTGTGTGATCTTAGGATCAAAACACAGTGACCTTCGGGAAATGTCACATCTACAACTACATTATCACATTCATTGTTCGATTTGGGTGGAATGATATGTGGGATAATTGTCCTATTTCATATATCTTAGGGATATTAAAAATCAGTGAGGAGTTCATTTACCCTAGCGGGGATTGACTTACGATAACATTGGAATGCATAGCAGAGGGTATTTTATTCCTTATAATACATGATCACACCATCACCAATCCCACAAAGCACTTAATTCCTTTATGACTTGCTCTTTCATATGAAAGGGATAGCATGGGTGCCATCATGAAGAATAAAAGCTTGTCTGTAATAAGGGAATATAAACAGGTTATCAAACAGGGATTGCAGACTTCTATGTAATATATTATTTATGTTTAGATAGGATCATGACTCTTTGAAATCAGTTCATACTGATGACCACACGACCACTCAGCGGTTGTATAATTATACAATTAATGAAATGGTGATGACATTTAACACACTTACCGTGTTTCTTACGGAATAAACAGTTGTCTCCAAAATCCCCGCCTGCAATTTTATAGAAATTAAAATGAAATAACCGTAAGAAATGGCATACTGAGGCAGTCTCTGCATGCAGTAAAATTGGTAAACCTTACAAGCCCATATTTCAAAGTTTCAGAAAGTTGTAAGAATAAATGTAAACGTTTTCCTTCGCCAACCATTCTCAGTCAGAGGCTGGACGGTTGAGAAGTCTGGGTAGGTGCGTTAAAATCAATGGAAGCTATGTATTGATATTGTAATGACAATAATCTACTACTGACAGTTTATAGGTATCAGTTTATTAGTAAATCTCCTAATGTCTTTGTATATGTCTCACTCCTAATCTTATCACTGTTCACAGCCTTCCCTGAACACTACTCACAGATCCTGTACCTAGGAGCTGCCACTAGGAGCTGATTTCGTTATTGTGAGATGGAGTAATTATCATCATCATAATGGAGAGCTTTACTCCCACCATGGCGAGGGTACTCCATCCACCGTATTTATAGATGTCTGCCACCCTGCGGACAACTCTAGCATTTCCAATAACCGCTATCACAGCGATTCCTGGATACCCATTGTAACTTTGATAGATTTGTCAGATTTTGACACATCCCCTGGTTTAAAAGTTCTTGTAAATTCTGGGTATGCCTTAAAATCCATGGGAGTTGCATGGGAATACCTACTCAACGCCCATGGAACTCCTTCCCATGGCAGAGTAATGCAAGGCAGCTATTTGACCTGCGTTGTGTTACTCCTGGTATTTCAGAGCCACTCAGAGCCACGCAAGGAGGCTTTCCATGGCTTCAAAAATATGCCTTATGGTTTACGTTGCTCTTGCACCATGTTTCATGGTGAAAGAGGAATGCAAAAGGCTTCATAAATAGGCCCCTACAATTCATGCAATGCAGAACAGCATGTTCCCTTGCTATGTTGGGTTCTGTGAATGTCTGGTATATCTAGACCCGGATTTAGGTATTTCTTCTTGGATCAACAAACTACAACAAACTTAACACTGCTTTTGTGGAAATACGATGAACATGTAGGGCTCCTGATTATCTTTACACATGTATGTACCTATAGGGTACAATGCAGTAACTTATTTTCTTATTCATAAATTTGCTTTGTCATTGGTTTTGTGTAAGCATAGACTATTGATGCTGGTTGATGGAGCTCTGTGTGATCTTAGGATCAAAACACAGTGACCTTCGGGAAATGTCACATCATCAACTGCATTATCACATTCATTGTTCGATTTGGTTGGAATGATATGTGGGATAACATGTCCTATGTCATATATCTTAGGGATATTAAAAATCAGTGAGGGGTTAATTTATCCTAGCGGGGATTGACTTACGATAACCTTGTAATGCATAGCAGAGGGTATTTTATTCCTTAAAATACATGATCACACCATCACCATTCCCACAAAGCACTTAATTCATTGGTGACTTGCTCTTTCATATGAAAGGAATAGCATGGTTGCCATCATGAAGAATAAAAGCTTGTCTGTAATAAGGAAATATAAACAGGTTTTCAAACAGGGATTGCAGACTCCTATTTAATATATTATTTATATTTAGATATGATCATGACTCTTTGAAATGAGTTCATACTGATGGCCACATGACCACTCAGCGTTTCTATAATTATACAATTAATGAAATGGTATTGACATTTAACACACTTACCATGTTTCTTAGGGAATCAAAAGTTGTCTCCAAAATCCCCACCTGCAATTTTATAGAAATGAAAATGAAATAACCGTAAGAAATGGCATACGGAGGCAGTTTCTGCATGCAGTAAAATTGGTAAACCTTTCAAGCCCATATTTCAAAGTTTCAGAAAGTTGTAAGAATAAATGTAAACGTTTTCCTTCGCCAACCATTCTCAGCCAGTGACTGGACGGTTGAGAAGTCTGGGTTGGTGCGTTAAAATCAATGGAAGCTATGTATTGATATTGTAATGACAATAACCTACTACTGACAGTTTATAGGTATCAGTTTATTAGTAAATATCCTAATGTCTTTGTATATGTCTTACTCCTAATCTTATCACTGTTCACAGCCTTCCCTGAACACTACTCACAGATCCTGTACCTAGGAGCTGCCACTAGGAGCTGATTTCGTTATTGTGGGATGGAGTAATTACCATCATCATAATGGAGAGCTTTACTCCCACCATGGCGAGGGTACTCCATCCACCATATTTAGAGATGTCTGCCACCCTGCGGACAACTCTAGCATTTCGAAGAACCGCTATCACAGCGGTTCCTGGATATCCATTGTAACTTTGATAGATTTGTCAGATTTTGACACATCCCCTGGTTTAAAAGTTCTTGTAAATCTGGGTATGCCTTAAAATCCATGGGAGTTGCATGGGAATACCTACTCAACGCCCATGGAACTCCTTCCCACGGCAGAGTAATGCAAGGCAGCTATTTGACCTGCGTTGTGTTGCTCCCGGTATTTCAGAGCCACTCAGAGCCACTCAAGGAGGCTTTCCATGGCTCAAAAATATGCCTTATGGTTTACTTTGCTCTTGCACCATGTTGCATGGTGAAAGAGCAATGCAAAAGGCCTCATAAATAGGGCCCTACAATTCATGCAATGCAGAACAGCATGTTCCCTTGCTTTTTTGTTGGGTTCTGTGAATGTCTAGTAAATCCCGGCCCGGATTTAGGTATTTCTTCTTGGATCAACAAAGTACAACAAACTTAACACTGCTTTTGTGGAAATACGAGGAACATGTAGGGCTCCTGACACTGGTGAGACATTTCAGCAAAGCTCCTATTTATTACAGCCTGAATGGAAGAAGGTAATCTTGATAATCAAGGGACATTCTCATCAATCTTTCATTATCTTTAAAAATGTATGTACCTATAGGGTACAATGCAGTTACTTATTTTCTTATTCATAAATTTGCTTTGTCATTGGTTTTGTGTAAACATAGACTATTGATGCTGGTTGATGGAGCTCTGTGTGATCTTAGGATCAAAACACAGTGACCTTCGGGAAATGTCACACCATCAACTGCATTATCACATTCATTGTTCGATTTGGGTGGAATGATATGTGGGATAACATGTCCTATGTCATATATCTTAGGGATGTTAAAAATCAGTGAGGAGTTAATTTACCCTAGCGGGGATTGACTTACAATAAAATTGTAATGCATAGCAGAGGGTATTTTATTCCTTATAATACATGATCACACCATCACCATTCCCACAAAGCACCTAATTCCTTGGTGACTTGCTCTTTCATATGAAAGGGATAGCATGGTTGCCATCATGAAGAATAAAAGCTTGTCTGTAATAAGGAAATAGAAACAGGTTTTCAAATAGGGATTGCAGACCCCTATTTAATATAATATTTATATTTAGATATGATCATGACTCTCTTAAAATGAGTTCATACTGATGGCCACATGACCACTCAGTGTTTGTATAATTCTACAATTAATGAAATGGTATCAACATTTTACACACTTACCGTGTTTCTTAGGGAATCAACAGTTGTCTCCAAAATTCCCACCTGCAATTTTATAGAAATGAAAATGAAATAACCGTTACAAATGGCATACTGAGGATGTCTCTGCATGCAGTAAAATTGGTAAACCTTACAAGCCCATATTTCAAAGTTTCAGAAAGTTGTAAGAATAAATGTAAATGTTTTCCTTCGCCAACCATTCTCAGCCAGAGGCTGGACGGTTGAGAAGTCTGGGTAGGTGCGTTAAAATAAATGGAAGGTATGTATTGATATTGTAATGACAATAATCTACTACTGACAGTTTATAGGTATCAGTTTATTAGTAAATCTCCTACTGTCTTTGTATATATCTCACTCCTAATCCTATCACTGTTCACAGTCTTCCCTGAAAAATACTCACAGATCCTATACCTAGGAGCTGCCACTAGGAGCTGATTTCGTTATTGTGGGATGGAGTAATTACCATCATCATAATGGAGAACTTTACTCCCACCATGGCAAGGGTACTCCATCCACCGTATTTAGAGATGTCTGCCACCCTGCGGACAACTCTAGCATTTCCAAGAACCGCTATCACAGCGGTTCCTGGATATCCATCGTAACTTTGATAGATTTGTCAGATTTTGACACATCCCCTGGTTTACAAGTTCTTGTAAATCTGGGTATGCCTTAAAATCCATGGGAGTTGCATGGGAATACCTACTCAACGCCCATGGAACTCCTTCCCATGGCAGAGTAATGCAAGGCAGCTGTTTGACCTGCATTGTGTTACTCCCGGTATTTTAGAGCCACTCAGAGCCATGCAAGGAGGCTTTCCATGGCTTCAAAAATATGCCTTATGGTTTACGTTACTCTTGCACCATGTTGCATGGTGAAAGAGCAATGCAAAAGGCCTAATAAATAGGCCCCTACAATTCATGCAATGCAGAACAGCATGTTCCCTTGCTATGTTGCGTTCTGTGATTGTCTAGTAAATCACGGCCCAGATTTAGGTATTTCTTCTTGGATCAACAAACTACAAAAAAACGTAACACTGCTTTTGTGGAAATATGAGGAATGTCTAGGGCTCCTGACACTGGTGAGACATTTCAGCAAAGCTCCTATTTAATACAGCCTGAATGGAAAATGGTAATCTTGATAATCAAGGGACATTCTCATCAATCTTTCATTATCTTTAAACATGTATGTACCTATAGGGTACAATGCAGTAACTTATTTTCTTATTCATAAATTTACTTTGTCATTGGTTTTGTGTAAACATAGACTATTGATGCTGGTTGATGGAGCTCTGTGTGATCTTAGGATCAAAACACAGTGACCTTCGGGAAATGTCACACCATCAACTGCATTATCACATTCATTGTTCGATTTGGGTGGAATGATATGTGGGATAACATGTCCTATGTCATATATCTTAGGGATGTTAAAAATCAGTGAGGAGTTAATTTACCCTAGCGGGGATTGACTTACAATAAAATTGTAATGCATAGCAGAGGGTATTTTATTCCTTATAAGACATGATCACACCATCACCATTCCCACAAAGCACCTAATTCCTTGGTGACTTGCTCTTTCATATGAAAGGGATAGCATGGTTGCCATCATGAAGAATAAAAGCTTGTCTATAATAAGGAAATATGAACAGGTTATCAAACAGGGATTGCAGACTCCTATGTAATATAATATTTATATTTAGATATGATCATGACTCTTTGAAATAAACAAGTAACTTACCTTCGGTAACGCTTTTTCTGGTGGATACAGTATCTGACTGTGCAGTCCACACCTTGTGAATATCCCCTGCGCCAGCAACATTCGGAAACTTTAGTAGCAGTCCACGCTGATGAGGTCGAAGACAACGTCACAGAGACACGGCTCCGCTCGCGACTCCGCTGACGTCACCGGCTCCATAAGTAGACGTCGTCGGCGTGATGACGTCAGTTCCGCCCTTTTTTCCGTTCCTTCGAGGCACACGGACGGACTGACAGCAATATATACACAGTATAAACAGTACATAATATACAATTGCAACACACACAGTGTGGAGAATAGACAGAAAGGCAAAAGAGATAACGCACTGCCTTTGATAGTAACAAATACATTTTGAAACACCATCATATACCTAAGGTATACAAGGGTGGACAACGGGGAGGCGGGTGGGTCAGTGAGGAATCCACAGGCAAAAAGAGCCAGAAAAAGCGTTACCGAAGGTAAGTAACTTGTTCTTCTGATGGATACATCTGCCAGTGGATTCCTCACCTTGTGAATAGATTCCCACAGCGGTCCCACTCCCGGAGGAGGGTGTCCACCCTTCTATACCAAAAAGTCCTGAAGGACGGAACGAGCAAAGTGTCCGTCCCTCCTCACCTCAGTGTCTAAGCAATAATGTTTTGCGAAAGTGTGGAGGGAGGCCCAAGTTGCCGCCCTACAAATGTCCCCCACAGGAACACCCCTAGACAAAGCAGAGGTGGAAGACTTAGCTCTAGTGGAATGGGCCCTTAAACCCTCTGGAGGTTCCTTACCAGCCAAAGAGTAGCATATCTTGATGCACAAGACAATCCATCTGGAAAGGGTGCGCTTGTGCACCGCTCTGCCTTTCCTGCAGCCAACAAAGCCCACGAAGAGCTGGTCATCAACTCTGAAGTCTTTTGTCCTGTCCAGGTAGAAGCTCACCGCCCTCTTAGGGTCCAAGCGGTGAAGTCTCTCCTCCTCCTTGGAAGGGTGAGGGGGAGGATAGAAGGTAGGAAGGGTAATGGACTGCCCCAGATGGAAGGGAGTTACCACCTTAGGCAGAAATGCAGCCCTGGTCCTGAGTACCATTCTTTCAGCATGAATGGTCAAAAACGGGGGTTTTGAACTTAGAGCTTGAAGCTCACTTACCCTCCTTGCCGAGGTGATTGCAATGAGAAAAACCATCTTAAAAGACAACAGCCTCAAAGGACACTTGTGTAAGGGCTCGATGGGAGAACCCATAAGATAAGTCAAGACAAGGTTTAAGTCCCATTGAGGCACAATGAAGGGAGTAGGAGGAAACCTGCTTGCGAGGCCCTTGAGAAATCGTAAAACAATAGGTGATTTGAATAATGACGGCTGATCCGGCAAACAGAGGAAAGCCGACAAAGCCGATAAGTATCCCTTTACAGTGGCCACAGCAAAGCGTTGCTGAGCAAGAGAAAGGGAAAACTGCAGAATGTCAGATAAACGAGCCTTCAAAGGATCAATTGACTTCTCTCCACACCAGAGTACAAATTAAGACCACCTATAAGAATAGATAGATTTGGTGGAATGACGTCTGGCAGACAAAATTACATCCACCACATCAGGTGGGAGAGAAAAAGAATTCAGGTTGCCCCGTTCAATCTCCAGGCATGAAGGTGTAAGCTCTGGAGGTGGGGGTGTAGAACCTGCCCCTCCGACTGCGAGAGGAGGTCTGCCCTGAGAGGGAGACGGAGCGGAGGACACGAGGAGAGGTGGAGAAGATCTGTGTACCACACCCTTCTTGGCCAATCCGGGGCAATCAATATGACTTGGGCCCGGTCTTGGCGAATCTTCCTCAGAACCCGAGGAATCAAGGGTATGGGAGGAAACGCGTAAAGGAGTTGTGAGCCCCAACTCAACTGAAACGCGTCCCCCAACGCCCCCTGCATCGGAAACTGGAGACTGCAGAATGACGGCCAGTGCGCGTTCTCGCGGGTGGCGAATAGATCTATCCGAGGAGGCCCCCACGTCCGAAAAACGTGACGAACCACCTCCGGATGGAGCCTCCACTCGTGGTCGACGGAGAACTGCCGACTGAGACTGTCCGCACGTACGTTCAGCACCCCGGCCAGATGATTTGCCATCAGACAAATCTGATGATCCTGAGCCCAGGACCATAGACGCAGAGCCTGTCTGCAGAGACAAAGAGACCCCACTCAACCCTGCTTGTTGACATACCACATCGCGGTAGTGTTGTCCGTTAGGACTTGAACAGACTGACCGTGAAGGGAAGGGAGAAAGGCCTTGAGCGCCAAACGTATTACCCGCAATTCCAGAAGGTTGATGTGAAGCAACCTTTCCTCTGGAGACCAAAGACCTTTGATCTCCAGATCCCCCATATGCGCACCCCACCCTAAAGAGGATGCATCTGTTATCGCTGTGGCCACCGATGGAGGTAGATGGAAGGGCTTTCCTTGGGACAGATTGCCCTCCATGCTCCACCAAGACAGATCCGCCGCAGCTTCTCTGGAGATCCTCACAGACTCGCTGAGATCCCCTTTGTGCTGATACCACTGCCTGCGGAGGCACCACTGGAGCGCCCTCATGTGCCAGCGTGCATGGTTGACCAACAGAATGCAGGAAGCAATCAGACCGAGCAGGCAAAGGACCTTCAGGACTGGAAAGACCGCTCCATTGCAAAATAAAGGAATCATTTCCAGTATGTCGAGAATCCTTTGAGGAGGAGGGAATGCTCGACACACAGTAGTGTCCAGTACCGCACCTATGAACAGGCTGCGCTGAGAGGGCACCAGGTGAGATTTGGGCACGTTTATCGAGAAACCCAATTTGAACAACAGCTGAGTTGTATCCTGCAGATGATGTAGCACCTTCTCTGGCGACTACGCTTTGATCAGCCAGTCGTCCAGATAGGGGAAAACGGAAATCTCCGACCTTCTGAGATGGGCTGCCACCACTGCCATCACCTTCGTGAAGACTCGGGGTGCAGTAGTAAGACCAAACGGAAGGACCGCAAACTGATAATGTTGCGATCCTACCGTAAACCGGAGATACTTCCTGTGCGACTTCAGAATGGGGATGTGAAGATACGCATCCTGCAAGTCGATCGACACCATCCAGTCCTCCTGATTCAGCGCTTGAAGAACCTGCGCAAGAATGAGCATCTTGAACTTCTCTTGCTTCAGATAAAGATTCAAGATCCTGAGGTCCAATATCGGACGAATTCTGCCGTGCTTTTTCGGAATCAGGAAATACCGGGAGTAGCATCCCTGACCCCTCTCCTGCTCTGGAACCACCTCTACCGCACCTTTCTGTAGTAACTTCAGGACTTCCTCCTGTAGGAGAAGACGGTGGTTCTCTGAGCAAGCCCCTTGACAAGGAGGGTAATTTGGAGGGAATTCCCGAACGTGAAGGGCGTACCCATTTTCTACAAGATCTAGAACCCAAAGATCTGTAGTAACAGATTCCCAATCTTGTAGAAAATGGGTAAGCCGGCCCCCCACAGGACCAGCATAATTCAGAATGGCGGATCTAGGGCTGCTTTGCGGTGGTGGGAGGGGCTGAGGAAGAGGAAGAGGAGGAGGAGGAGAGCTGACGGCCACGTGTGTGACCCCTGATTCTGCCTCTGTATCCCTTATACAGAGAGCCTTGCTGCTGTTGCTGTTGGGTCTGCCTGTAGGAACGAAAGGTTGCCCTTCCGAAACCCCTGTATCTCTTAAACGATCCCCTCGACTGGGATTGAAGGCCCAATGACTTAGCCGTAGACTTGCTCTCCTTAAAACGTTCAAGAGCAGCATCTGCCTTTTTGCCAAATAAACCAGAGCCATCAAATGGCAAGTCCAACAGTGTTGACTGTACATCCGGGGAAAACTCAGAAGACTTCAGCCACGCACCCCTCCTAGTGGCAACTGAAGACCCCATGACCCTTGCCACTGAATCCGCCGTGTCCAGCCCACTTTGGGTCACCTGGCGTGCTGCTGCCTGGGCATCCGTCAAGATCTCATTAAAACCAACCCTATCCTCCTCAGATAGTTTTGGTGCCAGTTTCTTAGCAGAGTGAATATGATATGAATATAGCGGCCCAAAAGGCAAGTGGCATTTGTTGATTTTAGTGCCATGCTGGCCGATGAAAAGACCTTTTTGGCCGACTGGTCCAGCTTTTTAGCCTCTCTGTCCCCCGGAACCTGAGGAAAAGCACCCTTGAATTTTCCTGAACAAGCAGCCTGAACCACCAGGCTCTCAGGCGATGGATGTGATGTTAAGAACTCAGGGTCCCCTGGAGCTGCCCTTTACCTCCTAGCAACCGTCTTAGAGACTGCGGGAGCAGAAAAAGGCTTACGCCACACCTCCAACACAGGGTCAATAATGGCCTCATTAAAAGGCAACAATGGCTCTGAAACTGTAGTAGGAGAATGCAGTACTTCAGTCAGAATATTTGATTTGAATTCAGTAGTAGGCAACTGAAGATCTAACAGTTCTGCAGCCTTCCTGATGACTGCATGATATGGAGCCACATCCTTCAAGGGTTCATAGGAAGGTGGAGTCATTTCCCACTCTGGAGACAAATCCAATCCACTAGCCTCTTTAAGCTCCTCAAAAACTTCGTCAGACTCCACCAGCTCTCCTTCTTCTGCTTCTTCCAAAAGGTACCTTCGCTCATCAAGCACCCTTTGAGCTTCCCTCCTGGAACGGATTCGTACAAACGGCGTCGGTGGCGCCGTGTTAGAATCCGACGGCGCAGGTGCCGGCGTCGAACATGGATCCACAGGAGCAGCCGGCGTCGAACGAGGTCGAGCCGGCGCCGGTGAAGAAGGGAGCGGCGTCGATGTCCTCGGCGCCGGTAGATGCCAAGACGGCGTCGCCAGAAAAAATGGCATGAAGGGGGCCTGTGGATAGGCTTGAGGCACCCCCATATTGAAGGCCATTGGACCCATCAGACCCGAAGGTGCACCAGTGGTGTACATGGCTCTCGAAAATACCCCGTACATAGCATTTAAATAATGCGAGGGGTCTTGACCTGGTCCAGGGAACGCAGGGTAATGATCAGGCATCACCGGACTCGGGCCAAACGGCGCCGACGGTGGAATTAGAGGCGTTACAGACTCACCCGGTGCTTGAAACTCTTCCACCGGAGCCGGAGACGAACCCGGGGCCGGAGATGGAACCGGCGTCGAAGATGGAACCGGAGCCGGGGATGGAACCGGAGCCGGTGAAGCCACTGGAGAAGAAGGACCAGCAGGCGAATCCGGAACGGGTGATGGAGACACAGAGTCCTTACGGCGTCGAGCAGGTGACTTCGACTTCGGAGCCGAACTCTTGTCAGAGTGACGTCGAGAAGAATGTCTCCTCTTCTTTTTGTGCTTCTTGGATCTTGAAGCATGCCCCAAAGTCGACTTCGACGCCGACCTCGATCGCGACCTCGACTTCCTTCTTCCCCTCTTCTCCTTTTTTATCCTTGCGATGAAGAATTTCGCCTCCCTTTACTTGAGAGCCTTGGAGCTCATCTTGCGACAGCAAGAGCAACCATCCATATCATGATCAGATGATAAACACCATACACAGTTGTCATGTGGATCCGTGATCGACATATGTTTCCCACATTCACGACATGGCTTGAAGCCCGATTTCTTTGTCGACATTTTTTCGAAAAAAGGAACAGAGAAATCCAGTAGAAATACAAAGTAACAGTGAAGCTACAGATAGAGATTCCCGAAATCCGTTGGCGTCGACGGCGCGGAAAAAAGGGAACTGACGTCATCACGCCGATGAGGTCTTCTTATGGAGCCGGTGACGTCAGCGGAGTCGCGAGCGGAGCCGTGTCTCTGTGACGTCGTCTTCGACCTCATCGGCGTGGACTGCTACAAAAGTTTCCGAATGTTGCTGGCGCAGGGGATATTATCAAGGTGATGAATCCACTGGCAGATGTATCCATCAGAAGAGTTCATACTGGTGGCCACATGACCACTCAGCGTTTGTATAATTATACAATTAATGAAATGGTGTTGACATGTAACACACTTACCGTGTTTCTTAGGGAATCAACAGTTGTCTCCAAAATCCCCACCTGCAATTTTATAGAAATGAAAAAGAAATAACCATTATAAATGGCATACTGAGGCAGTCTCTGCATGCAGTAAAATTGGTAAACCTTACAAGCCCATATTTCAAAGTTTCAGAAAGTTGTAAGAATAAATGCAAACATTTTCCTTCACCAACCATTCTCAGCCAGAGGCTGGACGGTTGAGAAGTCTGGGTAGGTGCGTTAAAATCAATGGAAGCTATGTATTGATATTGTAATGACAATAATCTACTACTGACAGTTTATAGTTATCAGTTTATTAGTAAATCTCCTACTGTCTTTGTATATATCTCACTCCTAATCTTATCACTGTTCACAGCCTTCCCTGAACACTACTCACAGATCCTGTACCTAGGAGCTGCCACTAGGAGCTGATTTCGTTATTGTGGGATGGAGTGATTACCATCCTCATAATGGAGAGCTTTACTCCCACCATGGCGAGGGTACTCCATCCACCAAATTTAGAGATGTCTGCCACCCTGTGGACAACTCCAAGATCCGCTATCACAGCGGTTCCTGGATATCCATTGTAACTTTGATAGATTTGTCAGATTTTGACACATCCCCTGGTTTACAAGTTCTTGTAAATGTGGGTATTCCTTAAAATCCATGGGAGTTGCATGGGAATACCTACTCAACGCCCATGGAACTCCTTCCCATGGCAGAGTAATGCAAGGCAGCTATTTGACCTGCGTTGTGTTACACCCGGTATTTAAGAGCCACTCAGAGCTACGCAAGGAGTCTTTCCATAGCTTCAAAAATATGCCTTATGGTTTACGTTGCTCTTGCACCATGTTGCATGGTGAAAGAGCCCTGCAAAAGGCCTCATAAATAGGCCCCTACAATTCATGCAATGCAGAACAGCATGTTCCCTTGCTATGTTGGGTTCTTTGAATGTCTAGTAAATCCCTGCCCGGATTTAGGTATTTCTTCTTAGATCAACAAACTACAACAAACTTAACACTGCTTTTGTGGCAATACGAGGAACATGTAGGGCTCCTGACACTGGTGAGACATTTCAACAAAGCTCCTATTTATTACAGCCTGAATGGAAGAATGTAATCTTGATAATCAAGTGACATTCTCATCAATCTTTCATTATCTTTAAACATGTATGTACCTATAGGGTACAATGCAGTACCTTTTTTTCTTATTCATAAATTTGCTTTGTCATTGGTTTTGTGTAAACATAGACTATTGATGCTGGTTGATGGAGCTCTGTGTGATCTTAGGATCAAAACAACGTGACCTTCGGGAAATGTCAGTTCTACAACTGCATTATCACATTCATTGTTCGATTTGGGTGGAATGATATGTGGGATAATATGTCCTATGTCATATATCTTAGGGATATTAAAAATCAGTGAGTTGTTAATTTACCCTTGCGGGGATTGACTTACGATAACCTTATAATGCATAGCAGTGGGTATTTTATTCCTTATAATACATGATCATACCATCACCATCCCCACAAAGCACTTAATTCCTTGGTGACTTGATCTTTCATATGAAAGGGATACCATGGTTGCCATCATGAAGAATAAAAGCTTGTCTATAATAAGGAAATATAAACAGGTTATCAAACAGGGATTGCAGACCCCTATGTAATATATTAGTTATATTTAGATATGATCATGACTCTTTGAAATGAGTTTATACTGATGGCCACATGACCACTCAGCGTTTGTATAATTATACAATTAATGAAATGGTGTTGACATTTAACACACTTACTGTGTTTCTTAGGGAATCAACAGTTGTCTCCAAAATCCCCACCTGCAATTTTATAGAAATGAAAATGAAATAACCGTTACAAATGGCATACTGAGGCAGTCTCTGCATGCAGTAAAATTGGTAAACCTTACAAGCCCATATTTCAAAGTTTCAGAAATTTGTAAGAATAAATGTAAACGTTTTCCTTCGCCAACCATTCTCAGCCAGAGGCTGGACGGTTGAGAAGTCTAGGTAAGTGCATTACAATCAATGGAAGCTATGTATTGATATTGTAATGACAACATTCTACTACTGACAGTTTATAGGTATCAGTTTATTAGTAAATCTCCTAATGTCTTTGTATATATCTCACTCCTAATCTTATCACTGTTCACATCCTTCCCTGAACACTACTCACAGATCCTGTACCTAGGAGCTGCCACGAACAGCTGATTTCGTTATTGTGGGATGGAGTAATTAGCATCCTCATAATGGAGAGCTTTACTCCCACCATGGGGAGGATACTCCATCCACTGTATTTAGAGATGTCTGCCACCCTGTGGACAATTCCGAGAACCGCTATCACTGCGGTTCCTGGATATCCATTGTAACTTTGATAGATTTGTCAGATTTTGACACATCCCCTGGTTTACAAGTTCCTGTAAATCTGGGTATGCCTTAAAATCCATGGGAGTTGCATGGGAATACCTACTCAACGCCTATGGAACTCCTTCCCATGGCAGAGTAATGCAAGGCAGCTATTTGACCTGCGTTGTGTTACTCCTGGTACTTCAGAGCCACTCAGAGACACACAAGGAGGCTTTCCATGGCTTCAAAAATATGCCTCATGGTTTACGTTGCTCTTGCACCATGTTGCATGGTGAAAGAGCAATGCAAAAGGCCTCATAAATAGGCCCCTAAAATTCATGCAATGCAAAACAGCATGTTCCCTTGCTATGTTGGGTTCTGTGAGTGTCTAGTATATCCCGGCCCGGATTAAGGTATTTATTCTTGGATCAACAAACTACAATAAACTTAACACTGCTTTTGTGGAAATACGAGGAACATGTAGGGCTCCTGACACTGGTGAGACATTTCAGCAAAGCTCCTATTTATTACAGACTGAATGGAAGTATGTAATATTGATAATCAAGGGACATTCTCATCAATCTTTCATTATCTTTAAACATGTATGTACCTATAGGGTACAATGCAGTAACTTATTTTCTTATCCATAGATTTGCTTTGTTATTGGTTTTGTGTAAACATAGAATATTGATGCTGTTTGATGGAGCTCTGTGTGATCTTAGGATCAAAACACAGTGACCTTCGGGAAATGTCAGTTCTACAACTGCATTATCACATTCATTGTTCGATTTGGGTGGAATGATATGTGGGATAATATGTCCTATGTCATATATCTTAGGGATATTAAAAATCAGTGAGTAGTTAATTTACCCTTGCGGGGATTGACTTACGATAACCTTGTAATGCATAGCAGAGGGTGTTTTATTCCTTATAATACATGATCATACAATCACCATCCCCACAAAGCACTTAATTCCTTGGTGACTTGCTCTTTCATATGAAAGGGATAGCATGGTTGCCATCATGAAGAATAAAACGCTTGTCTATAATAAGGAGATATAAACAGGTTATCAAACAGGGATTGCAGACTCCTATGTAATATATTAGTTATATTTAGATATGATCATGACTCTTTGAAATCAGTTCATACTGATGACCACTCAGCGTTTGTATAATTATACAATTAATGAAATGGTGTTGATATTTAGCACACTTACCGTGTTTCTTGGGGAATCAAAAGTCGTCTCCAAAATCCCCACCGGTGATTTTATTGAAATGAAAATTAAATAACCGTTACCAATGGCATACTGAGGCAGTCTCTGCATGCAGTAAAATTGGTAAACCTTACAAGCCCATATTTCAAAGTTTCAGAAAGATGAAAGAATAAATGCAAACGTTTTCCTTTGCCAACCATTCTCATCCAGAGGCTGGACGGTTGAAAAGTCTGGGTAGATGCGTTAAAATCAATTAAAGCTATGTATTGATATTGTAATGACAATAATCTACTACTGACAGTTTATAGGTATCAGTTTATTAGTACATCTCCTACTGTCTTTGTATATATCTCACTCCTAATCTTATCACTGTTCCCAGACTTCCCTGAACACTACTCACAGATTCTGTACCTAATTACCATCATCATAATGGAGAGCTTTACTCCCACCAAGGCGAGGGTACCCCAACCACCATATTTAGAGATGTCTGCCACACTGCGGACAACTCTAGTATTTCCAAGAACCGCTATCATAGCGGTTCCTGGATATCCATTGTAACTTTGATAGATTTGTCAGATTTTGACACATCCCCGGGTTTACAAGTTCTTGTAAATCTGGGTATGCCTTAAAATCCATGGGAGTTGCATGGGAATACCTACTCAACTCCTTTGGCTCTCCTTCCCATGGCAGAGTAATGCAAGGCAGCTATTTGACCTGCGTTGTGTTACTCCTGGTATTTCAGAGCCACTCAGAGCCACGCAAGGAGGCTTTCCATGGCTTCAAAAATATGCCGTATGGTTTACGTTGCTCTTGCACCATTTTGCATGGTGCAAGAGCAATGCAAAAGGCCTCATAAATAGGCCCTTACATTTCATGCAACGCAGAACAGCATGTTCCCTTGCTGTGTTGAGTTCTGTGAATGTCTAGTAAATCCCGGCCCGGATTTAGGTATTTCTTCTTGGATCAACAAACTAATACAAGTTTAACACTGCTTTTGTGGTAATACGACGAAAATGTATGGCTCCTGACACTGGTGAGACATTTCAGCAAATCTCCTATTTATTACAGCCTGAATGGAACAATGTAATCTTGATAATCAAAGGAGGTTCTCATCAATCTTTCATTATCTTTAAACATGTATGTACCCATAAGGTACAATGCAGTCAGTCTATGAGTTTTGCAGTGGGGGGGAGGGGTGCATAGCCTTATCATTGGCATTAAGGGAGATGTAAACCCTTCTTGTGAGGGTTAAGAGATCCGTTGAGTATTTTCTGGCTATGTTAAGGATGTGGCGGACAGTGACACTAAGGTCTGGCTTAGGTGTAATAATATTAGTGAAATGTTTTCTGATTACCCTCCACATTTAGCCTTTTTTCCCCAGAAATCAGACAATCATCCATGGCCAATCAACTCTGATGCCTAGTTGAGTGTATTGATCATACAGTGTCTAAGTGCCTCACTGGAACTGGAACTGATAGGACAGATACGTACTGACCAAAAACCATTTTATTTCTTATAGTTTCCTGGGTATTTCAATGAATCTGGAGGGCCATCCAAATCATTCTGTCAATGTGTGAGTCAATCTGATGCCTACTGACATGGAGGGGATACGTGATTTATTCCCTAGATATTTCGCTGAATTGGGTATATCTTGATAATCCCAGTGGTATTTCAGTTGCTCTATTTACACTGGCACCAAAGAGATAATTATATTTTCTTGCCTGTTCTGGAGAATCTATATGGGGCAGTCACACCTAGACAAAATCCTTGCCATACTGTTGATATTTCAGTGCACTCTATTGGTACTGGCATATTAGAACACCCTTATAGTTTTCTAGGTACTTCAGTGAATCTGGTGAGCAATAAACCCACAGCAATATTATTATCACTATGGGGCATAAGAACAGAGAGGGCTATACCGTGGCTATTGCTTTGTAGCATTTGGAATGATGGCAGCTGATCCAGATCTGTGGGAGCAGCAGAAAGTGAGAATCTGAACTATGAGATAAGTGAAGACAAGGTGAGCCAGCAGACATTCATTAGGTGTATGCTTGGGCATAACTGATAGTGAACAGAATCCAGTATTATCCAGTTTTGGATCTTTCATAGATTTACATGCTTGAAACATTCCCCGTAGTCGAAGTGGGAGTCCCACGGTATCATAGTAAAACAGTATGTATAACTATCATAGCCTATAATTGCAATAGGCCATCAGTTTAATAGCCTATCTATGTCCTTTAAAAAAAAGGACTAAACTTGAACTATAACCCATCAGGTGCTAGCACCCTCTAGAACACTCCCAAGAGAGGCTGAATCCCTCCGATTTTCAACACACATTGTTGTAGGGAAGTAGAATCTTTTTGGCATTGTTACCCCACGTTATGCCTGGTGTCTGTGTGTTTTGAATGTAATACACAGGGATCCTGCTCATCAGGATCCCAATGTCTGTGCTCTCTCCCCTCAATTTACAGGTAAGTACTTTGTGCACCCCACAGTTGGCATACTGGTGTAGCCCTGTAAGTCCCTAGTATATGGTACTAAGGTACCTAGGGGTCTCCCGTGGACTGCAGCATGTGTTGTACCTCCAATGGGAGCCAATGCAAACTGTGTCTGCAGGTCTGCCATTGCAGCCTGCCTGAAACGGTGCATGCACCATTCACTTGAGATAGAAGGTTTAGGGTCACCCATAAGTAAGGCCTAACAGCCCACAGGCGGGTGATTGTAAGTGTGAGGGTGCCCTGCACTAGCAGAGACACCCCTACTAACCTGAAGTCCATTCTCTGTCTTTGTAAGTGCGGGGAAGCAATTTTAAGCTATGTAGTGGAAACTGGCCAAGTTGAGATGTCCAACTACATAATGGCTTCACTGAACCTGGTCATGTTTGGTATCAAACATGTTGGAATCATGCAACTACACCAATTACAGTGTTAGTTGCAGGATACCATGTACTGGGGACTCCTTAGAGCACCCCGCCATGTCTACCTGTGTAGCCTTGCAGGGTCTGCATGCAAGCTAGTGCTGCGGCCGACCCCAAACACGGTTCTGCCCTCCTGCTGCTGAGATTAACTTGGGCAGGGAAAGACAGTACAAAGGATTTCCTGTAGAGGAGAGGTGTAGCCACCTCTCCCTTAGAACTAGGTGTCTTAGAATAGGGTGGGGGTGTTCCCAAGCCCCTCAAGACTGATTTATAGGCAGTTTTGGATTACCAAATAGACAAAGTAGACACCAGCCTATGGGCCCCACTTCTTTTAGGGGCCCCAAAACAATGGATCAAAATCATTTTGCTTTGATCTTGAAAGAAAATTACAATCAAGCTTTCTTAAATTGTTTCCAAAAGATAGAAAAAAATTATTAAATTCAAAGAAAACTTTACATTAAAAAAACAGAGACATCTGATTCTCATAACAATTTGTCTCATAAAAGATCATCTTCTGGAAGCAGTCAGTTTATAAAATAATCTGGTGAAAACTAGGTACGTGTTAATTATTAAAAAAAATTGGTTGGTAAAATTAAAAACATATTAGGACATAATTAGCAAGGGGGGGCCCTGAAACTTTGACTGCCTAGGGGCCTCCACTGGGATGAATCCGTCACTGTTTGAAGGGCACATTTGGTAACCTCCTAGCATAAATTGGTTTTGTCCAATCCAGGAGCCCTTAGCTCCCGCTCTGGCACAAAACTAAACAAAGAACAGGGGAGTGTCCACCCCACCTGTCCAGCTCCATCCCTGGGAGGTGCCCAGAACTCTGCCAGGTGGCCACTTGAATGTGCCATCATGAAACCTCAGATGGGCAGAGTCCCCTAGGAGCATCTAACTGTCCTGTTCACCAGAATAGCATCCCTGACCCCTCCTGATAGGTGGGTCACTGCAGTAGTAGTCCTACCCCATTTGTGGGTTAATTAAGGGCTCCCCTGAGGGTGGATCCTTATATTTGTCCAGACTTCGTCTTCAAGTACTGACTTGCTTACCCTGAAGATCTGTCTCAAGACTCTTCTGCTGTTGAGCACCAAACTCTGCTGCTGGAACCAAGACAAGATTGCTTCTGGTAGGAAGACTCCTATCGCAACTTCTTCTCAGTGCTCTTCCAAGTTCTGCAACTTCTGTGGCTGTGTATCCTCCAGAGTCACCATATGGCTCTGCCTGCATCAATATAGCAAAAAGGAATCTCCCTTGGAGTGAAGGAGTCACTCCCCTCCATCTGCAGGCACCTCAGTGACGACGACTTACTTGCAGATCCTGCTGTCCCATGGACACCTTCCTGCTCTGCAACACAGCTTGTAGTTTGGTGGCTCTCCAGTGGCCTTACCTGCCTGTCTTACCTGCAACTTGGGAGACTGCAATCCCTCTCCTGCCTACTGGAACGACATCCTTGTGCACTGCATCTGTTTGCCAAGGCCTGTTGGCTCTCCTGACCAAAGATCTTCAAGCTCTAAGAAACCCCAGGGTCATGCATTACACAGCTCCAAGAGTGTTGTCCTCACTGCATCTCCGGCGACGTGGGCTTCCATCTTGTGTGCGTTGCTGAGGCCTCCCTGCGGTTCCCTGTGTCTGCTGTCAGAGGATCTCCCGGGGTCTCCGTCGATTCCTGCTGGCTCTCCTGCTTGCTTGGGGCCGGTCCTGACTTACCCTTGCTGGGTGAGTTCCATAGACCTTGCTGGTCTGCACCAAAGCATTTCTTTGTGCAACACGTCTGTTACGTTTGCCAAGGCTTGTTGGTGGTTCTGACGGCCACTGACCTTCGTGCCTCTCGACAACCAATGTGTGACAGATTGTGGATGTCTCCTGTGCTCCTGCATCTTCTCCTCGCCTCCACAGCTGCATCATTAAGGCCTGCGGGCTGAAGCAAAGTCCCTCAGACAACAGTTGGCATCGTCCTCCTGCTCCTCCTGGACATCACTGGGTATTTTGTACTCTGTCCCCTCCTTTTGAAGGTACTCCTCATCCAGAATCCACATCTGTGTTCCACCGACCTGGTCCACGAGACTCTGTAGCAGCCCAAGATCCGAGCTCCCTCATTGGAGTCAATGGGCAGCTCTGACACCACTTCGCACCTATGCACCTGGGCTCCGTGGTGCAGGTATTCAGGTTCTCTGGGTATCCACAAGTGGGGGTGTTCTCCAACATTCCTGTTGCCAAAGGGTTTCCTCTGGGTCTTCTGGGAAGGGTCCTGAATCCGTAAAACTCCAACCATGACTTCCCCTTGTTATCCTACAGACACTGACCTGAGGTATCAGCTCTGCACACTGGCGCCTACCAAAAATTAGGGGCATATGTACAAGCCCCTATCGCCACCAGAGCGTCACTTTTTTTGATACTCTGGTGGCGTTGCACCATTCCCCATAGTTGCAAGGTGACACTAAGCCACTTAACCTGGCTTAACACCACCTTGTAAATATGCCCCTTTCCTTGCAGTCATCTGCGACAAAGGGCCGTGCAATGGTTGTTGCAGTGGGAGCTCCACCGCAGCACTCATTGCTTTTTGATGGTGCCACAGATTTACAAGTCTGCGGCAGTGCCAAAAACTAACGCCAGGGAATACCTGGTCTAATAATGGTGATACGAGGAGACATTTGTTTTCTTTTTCCTTGTGTGCTGCATTCTGCAGCACACATCGAAAGAGGAAATCACCTTTTTTGATTGTTGATGTGCAGGAAGGTGTTCCTTCCTGGACATAAAAAGCGCAGGCGTGCGCCATATTCTTGTGAATAGGGCATGCCTGCGTTTAAAATTTTTCCCAGTGCGGCATTTCCAAGTTTGGCATAGAACCACGCTCCGACATTTGTTTGTAAATATGTCCCTTTGTTACTTACCTGTGGTGGTTCCGTTCTCCCCCTGGTCCCCAGTTGCTTGGGTGGTAATCTTGGATTTGGTACTCACCTCACAGTCCATTTTCTTAGTATAGGGTTTGCCCCCCTACCATTGGGACCCATGTTCTTTCTATGCTTTATTTACCTGTTTTCAAGTATATTTCTATGTGTATTGATATCTCTGGGTAGGAGTTATACAAAAGTAGGTTTAGTGTACAATAAATAAAAGGAATTTTTCTAACACTGGTGTGGTTCTTTCTTGTGAATAAGCTTGAGTGTCTGACTGTGTGGTAAAGAACCTGCTTTACACCTTCCTGAATAGGCCTTGGCTGCTCTCCACAGGTACCCTTTGAGAGCTTTGTTTATCAGGGACCACTACTACTATCACTAAGGGTTGCCTGGACTCAGTGCACCGTGCCTCACCAATAGGTGTACATCATATTATGAGCCAGCCTCCTACAGTCGTGTGTGTAGGGAGTCTCCCAGTGCTCTGCTCAGTTTTTTTTCAAGTAAGACATTCAGAACTAATTCTACTGCTGCTATATATCTGACACTAAAGGCCTTTTCCGACCCTGCAAGACCTGTGGGAAGAAAAGATTACATGTGGATGACCCAAATAATGCTTGACTTTATTGTCTCTACCCTCAACACAAGGCAAAGGAATGTAAAATTTCTCATACCTTTTACTCCTAGACCTTGAGGGATAGGGAGGGGAGGCTTCCTTTACAGCTTCAAAAGTCAAAATTCAGAGGTCACCTTCTGAGGAGGATAGTGAGGCCTCTTCAGGATCTCGCAAAAGGTTAAGATCCCAGGTTGAGACTTCGGAGGAGAGTAGAAAATCATTTAACCAGACTAAGAACTCTAAAAAGGAGAAACAGAAGCAATTCTCCTCAGAAACAGCATTGTCTGAGCCACCTACTCCTTCTACAAAGGCTAGAGATCGTCCTCATTCTTCCTCCTCAGATTAGTTGGCAATGAGGCATAAATCCTCTTTCACAGCCCTTTCGATGGCACCATCACCGTCCACAGCAAGATCGTCGATGACGACAGTGACTACCGTTTCGTCGTCAAGACCATCAACGGCAAAGGCAATGCTGACAGCAGCCATTGACGCTCCCATCACATGGACGAGGATTACAGCGTCAACGAAGACCTCATCATTGACCCCCTGAATGTTACCAAAGTCAGCGATAACGCCATTACCATTGACACCAACTTCATCGACGATGATTCCGTCAGCAATGTTTCCGTTGACAATGCTTCCGTCGACAATTACTCCGTCCTCGTCGATGACATCTATGACGATTCCATTTATGAGGAAACAATGTCCACAACAATCTCAAAGCAGGAAACCTACATTGCGCTGATGACGAGGCCATCAACGCAACCATTGAAGAAAATTAAAATTACTAAAATATCAAAGACTTCTCTGAGGTTGCTTTACCCAGCAAAGTGTCACCTCTGCCTCCAAGTTTACTACTGGACATAGAGGAGTCAGAGGATAAACGCCCCTTTGGAACAGCTCATAGCCCGTCAGAGCTCTAGGTCAAGTACCAGGAAGAAGACGACTTCAAGGACGAAGGCCATTGTTATCAGGGCTATTATCCTCCTCCTCAGAGGCATTATGATGAGTTCAGGTACTATTTTGATCTTCCACTCAGAATGGATGAATTATAGACTACATCTGGCAAGAGGGTGTGAAAATTGTGAAAAACCCTGCTACAGTGGTGGCTGTCCTGCCTTGCATTAATAAAAAGAACAGGGCTCCAGAGGATTCCCCTGCATGCCTGACAGGACACCCCAAACGGATTCTATAATTTTTCAAGTGGCACAGCATACTCAATAAACCCATCTGCACCTATATCAGCGCCGCCAGACAAAGAAGGACGACGTTTAGATAACATAGGCAAAAGGTTTTCCTCAATGTCCTCCATCACAGTTAGTGCAGCCAACTCCCTGGCTATATTGGGGAGCTATGATCGACAAACAAGGTCAGATATTGGTGCTCTCATCAACCTAATCCCTGAAGATAAAAGATCTGAGACCAGGAAAATATTGCAGGAAGGCGAGCATTCCTCCGCAGAGGTAATAGACGGCGCAATGTATATTGCCTCCACTGGCTTCCTCTAGGTAGTGGGCACAGCAGTTTTAAGATTTCAAGGATGGCTTAAGGCAACCACACTTAGGCCTGAAGTTCAGTCTAAGATCCTTGATATGGGTTATGATGGGGACACAGTATTCGGCAAGCATATCGATGATGCCCTCTTAGCCATCAAGACTGATACCAACACAACCAAGTCCCTCAGCACCCTCCAGTACAGGAAGTTGCCATTTTAGGGGACGCATGGCCAAGGTTTCTCAACATACAGGAGTGGTTATCAGCACTCCCAATCATACTGGACCTACCAACCCCAATTTAGACGTGCCTATCAACAATAGGCATATAATCAACCATCCATATCTGGTTATGCAAGTCAAGGTCTCTGCCGAAAGCTACCACCCCAGAGCCGGGATACAGGCCGCAAACTGTGACCTCAAACAAGAACCAGCTACATCACCTCTATCACACCCCGTAGGTGCGAACATCTCCAACTACCTACATCAATGGAGAAGCATCACATCAGACAGATGGGTATTAGACATAGTTACCTATGGCCATAGCCTAGAGTTTACAAAAAGACCACCAAACACTCCGCCAAGGAGAGTGCACCCCCCCCCCACCCCATCTTCACCTTTTGAAAAAGGAGGCCCTCATAATGCTTGCCAAGGGAGCAATAGAGAAGTTTTTGGTTGCTCAGAAAGGAAAGAGAATCTTCTCCGATTTGTTCCTCATAATAAAGAAAACAGGGGAATAAAAGCTAAAAAAGAATCTCTGCAACCAATACATTTGAATGATTTCTCTCTCCGACATTCTCCACCTCCTAAACAACGGAGATTTCATGATGTCTCTAGACCTGGAAGATCCATATTTCCATGTCCCCATCCATCCCTAACACTGCAAATATAACCGCTTCACAGTAACTAATACCTATTACCAATTCCAAGTCCTCACATTCGGCCTCAAGTCAGACTCTCGCATATTCACCAAGTGTTTGGCTCCAGTAGCAGCCGCCATAAGGAAACAAGGTCATAAGGTATTCCCCTACCTAGACAACTGGCTGCTAAAAGCTGCCAAAGCTACCAAAGCCTACCTGTCACTGTTTCTCAAGCTGGGTCTCACTATCAATCATCAAAAATCTTCAACTACTCTCAAACTATGCAGTTTCTAGGAGCTGACCTAGATACAATCCAGAACAAAGCCTTCCTCTCCCAGCAAAGACAAAGCAGACTAGCAGATTTGGCTCACAAAAGCTCAAGAAAAAAGTAAGTTTCAGTGAGGCTGTTCAAGTTGCTACTGGGAATGATTTCTTACGCAATCAACCTAGTTCCACTGGCACACCTCAAGATGAGGCCATTACAGGAAGAGCTTGGATTCAAAAGGGTTCTTCGAGGCTTTAAAAACCATAACCCCAAGGATGATAGAAGCTTTAACGTGGTGGTCTCAGATATCTCCTCTCCCTCAAGGCTGCACATTTCTGCCTTTGGTACCCGATTTTATAATCACCATGGACGCTTCACTAGAAGGCTGGGGCGGCCACTTACAGGACCTACAGATCCAATGAAAGTGGTCGGCATGTCATAAAATCTATGCACATCAAAAGCCTGGGTCTCACAGCCATCGTTGTTACGCTGCAGGCTTTTCTCCCACGAATCACCTGATCCTCTGTGCTGGTCTGTACAGACAATACTACTAGCATGGATTATATCAACGAAATAGGTGGCACCAAATCTCCGATGCTGTCTCACGAAGCTCAAGAGCTTTGGAGTTTGCTCACGACCCACAAGATATTCCTGAAGGTCAAGCATGTATCCAGAGTGGACAACACCTTAGCGGACACTCGCAGTAGAGCCAAAGACAATTGCCATAAGTGGGAGCTGCATCGTGAGGGAAACCAGTATTGGATCTCTTCCCAACAAACAGCCACACCAAATGCCAGTTCTATGGCAGTTGATGGCCCCTCCCAGGGTCGTGGGGAAGTGCCTTTTCAATGCAATGGTCCGCGATTTATGTTTACGCTTTTCCCCCGTCACACAAATGCCAAAGGTTTTCAGCAAAAATTAAAATGGCCCAAACAGCACTAGTTTACAGACCTCCTCCTCCTGTCAGAGACCAGTCCCATTCGCCTACCAACAACACGAACACTATTGACAATAAGCCAGGGCCAGATCTTACATCCGGAGCAAGCCTCTCTCCACTTACATGCATGGCTCCTGAGTTCTATGAGTTAAACATCACTCAGGAATGCAGAGATATATTATTCAAATTACAAGCAGAAGACACCAATAAAACATTCAAGTTGCAATGGAAAAGATTCTATTTATGGTATCCCCAGAGTAACCTTCACTCGTTAGAAGCATCTCCTGATGAGATCCTTCTTTTCTTCTCTCGCTGGCTAAATCAGATCTTGTGCATGCATCGGTCAAAGTTCGCCTTGTGGCTATTTCACAATACAGACAGTTGGTGCAATCTCTCTCTCTTTGTTCATCTAGAGAGATAAAACTGTTTATGAAAGGTCTGTTTAGGGCTTTCCCACGGTGCGAGCTCTGCCCTCAAAATGGCTCCTCAATGTGGTACTCTTGCAACTCACGAAACAGCTTTTCGAACCCATTCACAAACCTGAGTTAAAATTCCTCACGTGGAAGGTTACTCTATTACCCGTTCGCATCTCCACAATAAAAGTCAGCGAAATACAGACTTTTACAATGAAGAGCCTTTTCTGCGTTTCACTGAAAACTTTTACTTCTCACAACAAATCCAAATTTTATTCCTAGGGTTCCTACTCCATTTCATCTCAATTAACCTGTCATACTGCAGTCATTTTTTTCTAATCCGGCATCATCGGCCGAAGGATCGCCTCATATATTGGACATTAGGTGATGTTTTAATTTCTATTCCTAGCGTACAAAGAATATTCACTAAACATATCAACTGCTAGTGTCTTATAGTCAATCTCGTCAAGGGACTGCAGTTACGAAAGCCACAATATCAGGATGGATTACAGCAGCAATTCAGTTTTGTCACTCCAAAGCTGGCAAACAACTAACAACAAAAGCTGAAGCACATTCAATGAGAGCTGTGTCACTTCGGCTGCTCTGTTTGCAGGTGTTCCACTAGAGAAGATATGTTGTGCTGCTACGTGGAAGAGCACCCGCAGGTTTACAGAGCACTACTGCCTGGAATCCGCACAACTCAGCGACGCAGCCGTAGGTCAGGCGGTGCTACACCATCTGTTTAAAAAAGGTGAGCCTCTTTATATAGAGATCTTTTTTCATATTTAAAATCCAAAGCGTTTCATACTGTTGTGTATTATCTATTACGTTTTTCTTTTATGTTTATTTCTCTATCTGTCATAGATATAAAAGCTCAGAAGCTCAATAAACATATGTGTGTGTATATATATATATATATATATATATATATATATATATATATATATATATATATATATATATATATATATATATATATATATATATATATATTATATATACGTATATATATATGTATGGATGCATTTATGCATATAGATTATTTTAATGGTGTTTTGCATTCTTTTTTTTTTTATAAATCTTTTTATTAAACATACATTGGTTCAGGAAAACACTACAGAGGAATCAAAACATCCGTGCATTGAAATGACATAGAAGGGATTATGGTGCATCGTTACATGGAAAGGGAATGTTATGGGGAAAATGGATCATCATGTTCAATCCTACGAGGCGGCGAACATATTTCTCCGCGGTAGGTATTCCATGGGCTCCAAACACAGGACTACTTTTTGGGGCAGCCCCTGGCCAGGTACACCGTCTTTTCCCTATACATGCACCAATCAAGATCGTTTTCCCAAGCTTCTATTGTGGGTGGTTGAGCTGCGCCCCATAGCCGTGCAATATTCCTTTTCGCAAGCATAAACCCTAATGTGGTCCATTGTGTCTGGTAAGTGTTTAGGTCCATAGGCTCCCAGATGTTTAGTAAGCATCTTCACGCCTCCGGTTGGAGACAGCCAGAAAGCACTGTGTTGATGATGTCGTGTACCTTGCTCCAGAAGGGGCTTATTGAAGCACTCTCCCAGATTATGTGTGTGAATGTTCCCATGTGCCCACAACTCCTCTTGCATTCCCCTCCGTCTGGTCTCCCCATATGTATCAGACGGGGTCCTGTAATGTACACCCTGTGAAGGATTTTGAGCTGCACTAATCTAAGTCGTGCTGGGATGGCGACTACTCTAGGGGAGGACACTGCCTCTAGCCAGTCCTCATCATCCAGCTCAATCCCGTCTCTTATCCATTTTCCCGCAATAATTGGAGGGGGTCCCCCATGTTGTTTATTAGTTTCTTATATATTAGGGGAATCGTTTTTTCGGGTAGGTGATTGTCTAATATTCTGTCTTCTAGCGGTGAGGAATCGGGAGGAGTAGTACCCCGCGGTATATGAGAATGAAGTGCATGTAGAACCTGCGCATAACGGAAATATTCAGTGTCTGCCAACTCGTACTCCTTTTGCAGCTCAATAAAGGGCATTACCTCACCCTTCCCCCAAATGTCTTTGATATGTGAAATACCAATGAGGCCCCACCTATCAAACCCTTTTGACATCCATAAACTGCCTAGCCTCTCCGCGTCCCAAAGTGGAGTCGCTAATGTCAACCTATTACTCCACCCAAGCGAGTTAGTAGCGTCGTGCCAAATTTGAACGGAGTGTTTGGTGGGGCCTGTTAGTGCGTATCGCTTAGGTCGTGAGTATAATGCCCTGCCACAGTTCCCTCAGGGGAGGAGCCATCTATCCATGGCATAACCAGGGTCATCGGGGCGGCCGTAGGTGCCATGATTGACAACTGCTAGGTGAGCTGCCCAGTAATACTTTTTGATATCGGGAAGGCTAATGCCCCCGTCATACCAGTTTAGCGTCAGCTTATTAAGGGCGATACGTGGCCTTCCTTCCCATAGCAGGTCTCTCTGGAGGCCCTTAACTTCCCTAAAGTATTGCGCAGGGACAAGGTCTAGGGTGTTTTGTAGGGCGTAGAGGAATCTAGGTAACAACATCATTTTAAACAGGGCTGCCCTATCTAATAGAGAAAGGGGGAGTGATTTCCAACTGGCAATGTCCGTACTGAGCCTATGCAAGGGTGGGAGAAGATTTCGGGCATATCGGAGTGAGGGGTCAAGGGAGATAAAGATCCCTAAGTACTTGAAACCAACAGTGGTGATCTGTATTGGACAGTTCCCCGGGGGATGGATGGATCCCCCCTGAGGACGTACAAAATGGACTTACCCCAGTTGACAGTAAAGCTAGAAAATCAGCCAAATATAGTCAGAATATCTAGAACCACTAGGGGAGGCCAGGTCGAGTAATATATCGTCCGCATAGAGTGATATGCAGTCTTCCCAATCAAGGGACCATTTCAATCCTCGTATCACTGGGTCACTGCGGATCCAAGCCGCTAGTGGTTCTAGAGCGAGGGCAAAGCGGGCATCCCTGACGGGTTCCACGACTGAGTGGGAATGTGGCTGACAGTTTATTATTGACCACTACCTGAGCCTAAGGTTCACTGTACAAAAGACGAATCCACTGGATGTATTTGGGGCCAAAACCCATCTTAGTCAAAACTGCCCAAAGGTAAGGCCATTCAATGGTATCGAATGCCATGGTTGCGTCTAAAGACACGATCACAGCTGGCTCTTGAATGGTAGACACTCTACTTACCACTCTGTGAATTCTGCGCAAGTTCAGGGCTGTGTTTCTGTGAGGCATGAAGCCGGATTGATCCTGGTGGACTAAAGTATCGACTATTTTAACCAGGCGAGTAGCCAAGAGTTTGGCCAAAATTTTGGGTTCAGCATTTAGGAGGGGAATGGGCCTGTTTGAGGCACAGTCAGTCTTGGGTTTACCTTCTTTGTGTATTGTGACTATGGTGGCAATCCTCTGTTCCCTGGGCAACGTCCCACCCTCCCTGGATTCCTCAAACATAGATTTCAAATATGTTGCCAATTTATCAGGTCAAAGTTTGTACAGCTGAATGGGAAGTCCATTGGGACCAAGGGCCTTCCCCGAATTTAAGGATCGGATTGCTTGGGCTATCTCATCCATTGTCAAGTCACTGTCCATATATGTACGATCTGCTAAGGAGAGCTGGAGGAGTCTAACGTTTCGTAACAATTCCCGGGAGTCCTCTTCGTTGTGTGAGGAGACGGTCGTATAAACAGTACAAAAATGGTTGGCGAAGATATCCACTATTTCCTGCGGCTCTGTAAGAGAGGTTTCCCCATCAACTTTAAGTTCCGGAACCAGCCTGCTCGCCCATTCCTTTTTGTCAAGCCACGCTATAAGTTTCCCTGTTTTGTCTCCCAGGTCGTGGATCCTGCCCAGTCGCTCCCTACCTAGTGCCTTAGCCCTATCCGTCACTAGGGCCTTGTAATCGTGTTGCTTCAGGTTCAGCAAATGTAACTTCTCTGGTGTCACTTCCGATTCTAAGTCGCCCTCTAATCTGTGAATTTCAGCCTCAATGTCTAAGACTTCTTTGTGTTTCTCTTTCCTCATTCCAGCAATAAAAGACAAGGCCTGACCCCTTAATGACAGTCTTAAATGCTTTCCACAATGACTGGGACGAGGACACAGACCCCTCATTGTCCAAAAGGTAGTTATCTATGGTTTTGACGAGGTCTTTGCGGATTTTCGGATCTTGGAGATACCATGGATTAATGGGGGCTAGTTGAGGACTATGTGTATCCATACCGGCGAATGATCAGATATGCCCCTCGTTAAGTGCCTGATTTCATGTATGTGTGTGACTTGTGCTGCGGAAACGAGGCAGGTATCTAAGCGGGAGAGACTTTGGTGAGCCCCAAAATGGAAGGTGTATTGTGTCTGATCTGGATGATACGTTTTCCACCCATCCACTAACCCCATGGCATCGAGAAAGTCAGGAAGCCAGCATGAAGAAGGCCCCACCTATTGCGGGGGATATTGGTCTAGTGAGCCCGAGACCACTGCATTAAAGTCGCCCCTGAGGAGTAATAGGCCATCTGGAATGGTGAGTAGGACAGAGCCCAGGTCCGCACTTGTGGTATTCTGCAATCCTGGTGGTATATATATAGACATAAGTATGATGAGGCGACCCTCCCACATGCCGACACCCCAATGTATCTGTCCCGATCATCCGTCCACGTGGAGCTTACAGCAAGGGGGAATGAATTCTTCATCATGATACACCCACCCCGCGAACCGGAAGTGAATCCCGCATGTGCCACCATCTTATACCCCCATCTGTGCATCGCCTTACATGAAGTTCCGATTAGGTGTGTCTCCTGTAATAGGACGATATCTGGGGCCTGCCGTTTACTGTATTGGAGCACCACACTGCGTTTAATCTTGTCCCCAAGTCCATTAACATTCCAATTCAATATCTTAAGAGTTTTGTCTCCCTGTGTACCTATTGGTTAGTGCAAAGATATCAGCATCCTCTGAAATATAATCAACTGTAGGTACCGATGAGAAAACCGTAACAACATATGAACATGAACCCCCAACCCAACAACCCCCCACCCTGCTGCCCTGCACTCTGGGCGTGGAACTGCCAATGCAAAACTCTGCAGAGTGCCTGTTGCCCTGTATTTGAACTAAAAGTAGAAAGTTTAGGGACGTGACATACCGCCTCCCTATCTCCCCCCCACATAATAACCATAAAGTTCCCTAAGAGAGTCACGCAACACAGTTCTGGGTGACGGCCATTTGACGGGGATAATCCCTTAGAGGATCGGCCACCAGACTCCCCGTTACCTGTCCCGGCCCACCACAGTACTGTGTCCGCACAGTAGAGCTACTGTGTGCACCCTAGCCTCATCAGCCATGAGGCTGGGAGGCGGTGTCTTCTGCAGCAGAGTGATCATGTGTGGCACGGTCATTGCGGAGTTCAAGCTAGTCTGCTGCTTCCTCCGGTTATTCGAAGAACCAGGTCCTTCCCTCCGCTTCCACACGAAGGCGTGCTGGGAATAACATGGAGTATTTAAGCCCCCTGTCTCTGAGCTTCTTTTTCACAGCGACGAAGGACCGTCTCTGTTTCTGAACTCGTTGTGTAAAGTCCGGAAAGAAAGAGATGTCTGTATTCTCGTAGCGGAGGGCGGCCCCCGTCCTGGCATTTTGGAGAATTACATCCCTATCCCTGGAGTTTAGCACTCTCGCCAGAATCGGGCACGGGGGAGCCCCCAGCTTGGGGCGACCTCCGGGGACCCTGTGCGCCTACTCGATAACAAAGAACTTGCTGAGGCCCTTGGGCCGTAGGTGCCGCAAAATAAGATCTTCCACAAAGAGGTTGGGAGACTGCCCCTTGGCCTTTTCCAGTACCCCTAAGATACGTAGGTTATTACGACATAGACGTCCTTCATAATCATCCAGTTTGAGTTCAGTAAATTTACGAAAAGATCGTATGTCCTGAATTTCCCCTTGGAGCTGGGCAACGTCTCCCACCAGGCTAGAGGTAGTAATTTCCACCTGTTTGACTTGTTCTTTAAGTGTGGTGAGATCAGCTCGGATCAGGTTGCGTCAATAGCAATGGTGTCCATTTTATGTTCCAGAGAAGTCTTAATGCTGGAGATTGCATCCATAACATCTTTCAGTGACAGCTCTTGATCTTCTCCTCCTGGATCACTAGTAGATCTACCTTTCGACTGACGGCTCTGGAGCATGTCTTTAGGGAGGGCATAGCGGTCCAGTCTGTTTGACTGCACCGTCTTGGGCCCTTTCGCGCCCACTGATTTGCCTTCCTCCATTGCTGTCTCAAATGGACTTCGGGGCCCCTGATACGTTTGCCCCCAATGCTAGTCCCAGTTACAATTCAATCCAGGGCAATGTCAAACCCCAGTTCCCGGCTCCCAGACACCAGGAGAACCAGTGCAGGGAAGCAGGGAGGGCAGTACAACCTCAGCGTGCTGGCAACCAGCGTCAAATCTGTACCTTAGCAGGAACTCAGGTGATGGTATACGGCCAATTATAATCAAGCAGAACCCGGCTCGCCACCCTCTGGAGCGCAATTATTATTCTGAACACACTGGCCTTTATCCAGCCACCCACGTAGAGCCAGGCTTCACATGAGAGGCCAACAAAAGTTGGGATCCGTGCGCAGCTCCCGCTGCCTGCTGCGGCACGTCTGTGGCTTCAGGAAGACGGGGGAGGGTCGGGCCCCACGCCTCCAATCGGTCACCCGTGAGGCGGGTAGGAGAGCATGGTTGTGATGGACACGGGGGGAGGGCCCCGCAACTTCGCTCACTGCCTCGGGGACCCCCTGCCACCTCACCTTGCTCTCGGTGCATTTAGCAGATTTAAGAGAGGCCGAGGCCGATCGCGCCTCCCCGCTAGACCCCTGACCCGAATGGTACGTGCGGGCCGCACTGGGCCTCCCGCGTCGTCCCCAGCAAGCCGCCGGGTGCAGCAAATCTTCGGGACCTCTTCTGCGGGCCTGGTCCTTGATCTGTATGGTCCCGGTGGGCGCACAGCTCCCAGTGCGCATGTGCGGCAGAAGCTGGCTCCGCAGGGCTCCACAGTGGCCGGATGCAGTAATTGAGTCCCCGGCTTTGCCGTCGCAGTAAACTCTCACTTTGCGGGACTCGTGGTTACTCGATCAGGCAGGTTTCAGCGTCCGGAGGCAGTGCAAGCCGTCCCGCTTGCCTTCCTATGAGTTTTCAACCTCAGGGAACCGGATACATGAGGAGGATCGACGTGAGGAGGACAGATACTATGGAGCTAGTGGTTTAGGCAGCCATCTAGCTCCGGGTCTTGGCCATGCCCCAATTCTGTCGTGTTTTGCATTCTTACTCACCATCCTCCAACAGTACTTACATTACCTACAATACTGCTTGCTACTCTGAATCAAGCATGTGAATCTATGCAAGATCCAATACTGGATAAGAAAATCAGTTACTTACCTGTAACTGCAGTTATCCAGTATTGGCATCTTTCATAGATTCACAAGTGACCCAGCCTCCTCCCTGGAGAGGCTCCCCTTATACCTAAGGTTGTTACTACCACTTGTGCTTGAAAATCTGAGGGACTCAGCCTTTCTTGGCAGTGTTCTAGAGGGTGCTAGCGCCTGATTGGTTACAGTTCAAGTTTAGTCCTTTTTAAAAAAGGACATAGATAGGCAATATAATTGATGGCTTATTGCCATTATACCCTATGCTAGTTATACATACTGCTTTACTATGATACAGTGGGATTTCCCCTTCAACGACAGGGAATGATGCAAGCATGTTAATCTATGAAAGTTACCAATCCTGGATAACTGTTGTTACAATTAAGTAACGTATTTTCTTATTCATGAATTTGCTTTGTCATTGGTTTTGTGTAAACAAAGACTATTGATGCTGGTTGATATTGCGCTGTGTCATCTTAGGATCATAACATAGTGACCTTCAGGAAATGATGCATCTAAAACTGCATTTTCACTTTCATTGTTAGATTTGTGTGGAATGATATGTGGGATAATTTGACCTATGCCATATTTCTTAGTGATATTGAAAATTACTGAGGAGTTGGGTTACCCTAGTGAGGATTGAAACCAAATGCCTATTTTCTTTATGCGATCATTGAACTTGGAGGCGACTTACAATATCCTTGTAATGTATAGCAGAGGGTATGTTATTCCTTATAATGCATGAGTACACCAACACCATTTGCACAACGCACTTAATTCCTTGGTGACTTGCTCTTTCATATGAAATGGATAGCATGGTTGCAAACATGAAGAATAAAAGCAGAATTTGTAATGTTAATTTAAACACACCAAAAACATATTAGAATCAGTTGAATGTAAGCCAGATTAAACATGCTGTAGCTCAGACTATGGAGAAACATGTAAAGGAATTCTGTCAGTACAGTAATGTCTCATAGGGAGGAATACATAAACATGTTGCCTCCAACAGCTCTTTTCTGCGGACCACCGTAAATGGCAGTTTTTGTCGTTTAAACTGCAGCTGTAAATATTCTGTGTAATGTAGATTTTCCAAAGCTAGGTGGGCTGAAAATCTGGATTTTATTAAAGACACGGAGGCTAATATTATGCATGAAATCCTTTATTGCCACCACTCAGCAGCATGTTCAAAGTTTCTAGAAGAGAGAATATAGAATACTAAACAACTTTCCAATTCAATAAAAAACCCCAGCAACCAACACTCCCCCTTCTTTTAAGGCCTGCGAAATGAAGATTTTTTTTTACTTTATGAATAATTAAAGTCTTTTGAAAACAAAATCCAATAAAAACAACTTCTTGCATCATGATGAAGAAAACCTGAAAAGTCCCAAGATGCTTCTTCCTGCTTAAGCTTGACCTGTACAAACAAAAAACAGATACATCAGGGTTGGGAACACAATGGGAAGGATAATATTAGCCTCCGTGTCTTTAATAAAATCCAGATTTTCAGCCCACCTAGGCTGTGGAAAACCTACATTTTATGTCAAGACCCAGAGGCCAATATTATGCAAATTTAAAGCATATTGACCAAGTATCTTGCTGCACTATCAATGGGTTTGAAATAAAAGCGTCTAAACAAAGAATCAGAGGACCAATCAGCACACCGAAGAATATCTTGTAGGCTTCCACCCATGACACAAGCTTTAGAAGCAGCCGCACCACGAACCGAATGTGCACTAAACATACTAATATTGATACCAGCTTTCTTCATCACCTCTTTTACCCATCTCGCTAAAGTGGGAGAAGACACAGCCTTAAAGGGATGTCTAAAAGAAATAAGCAATTGTTTCACACCAGGGGTTTTCAAAGACACCGTTCTTCGTTCATACTCCTTGACACAACGCACCACACAAAGCTTCTCCTTTTCATCCAAGTAGGGGTAAAAAATAGTAGACAAATTTGTTTTAGTTCTTTGTTTTAAATGAAAACAAATACCCTCAGGAGTAAAACACCTACTAGTGATTTCTAAGGCACGAACATCAGAGACTCTGGGAAAAGAAAGGAGGCAAAGCAGCATAGTTAATTTAAAGGACAAATCCTTCAAATTCAACCCTATATTATCATTCCAAGATTCCAGAAAAACAAGAATATGAGAAACATCCCAGAGAGTGGAATACCTCGAACCTGGAGGCTTTGCCAACCTAATACTCCTTAACAATCTCCGCACCATAATATCTTGTCCTACTGTAATACCGTTCACCAGAATATTACCAGCTGAAATGGCTGATCTATATAAATTTACTGATCTATAAGCTACACCTTTAGAAAACAGATCTGTAAGAAAATTCAACACCTGAACTATATCTGCTGAGACGGGATCCAGATCCCTTTCCATACACCAACCATTCCATCTGTTCCAACCTGATTTGTAAGCCTTCCTAGCACCCAGGTGCCCATGATTCTTTAATGAGTCTCAAAGTCTCTGATGAAAGACCTGGCTTTCTCCAGACACCCCTGAAAGCTTCCATGGCAGAAGATGGAGCTGACCTGATTCAATCAGACAATGAGTCTCCCCTTGAGAACACCGTAAAATCCCTTGAAACATGGGAAGAAGAACTGGGAAGTCCACACTCATCTCCAACAACATAGGGTACCAAGCCTGAGAACTCCAAAAGGTGGTGATCACCACCACTGTCTCCCTCCATTTGCAAATCATCCCTGTTACCCTGCTGATCATTGCAAAAGGAGGAAAAGCATAAGGATGGAGACCCCTCCAATCCTGCAGAAAAGCATCTATCCCCACCGCCTCTGGGTCCGGGTGCCAACTGAAGAATCTCTTCAACTGAGCGTTTACCCTGTTCGCAAAGCGATCTACCTGAAAAGGGCCCCACAGAAGATTCAACTTCGAGAAAACCATCCTGTCTAAGACCCAATCGCTGGAATCGTAAAAATTCAGAGAGTACCAATCTGCTACTGAATTGCCTGGAATGTGTTCTGCTTGCACATGAATGTTCCTCTCCATGCAGTACTACCAAAACACTTTCACTAAGTCTGCCAGACCTTTTGATCGAGGACCACCCAATCTGCTTACATACCTCACGGCAGAAACATTGTCCATCCTCAGGACAACAGAGCATTTTGCAGTCTGATTCCCAAAGCACTTTATCGCAAAAGAGCCTGCTAACAACTCTAAACAATTTATATGAAGCGTCTTTTCCTGCTCTGTCCATCTTCCGCCAGCTCTCTGCAATCCGCAGCTTGCACCCCAGCCTTCCAAACTTGCATCCGCCTCTACAATCAGACCTGCATTCGTTCCAAAAATAGCACGCCCATTCCAGGCTTTCATATTCCTTAACCACCAAGTTAACCACCTAGTCTTGCTTCTAGAGAAAGACAAACACTCTCTGAATACCATTCCTCAAATGAAAAGCATTTAGTCTCTGCAAAGCCCTGTAATACAAAGGCCCTGGAAAAATAGCCTGAATCGTGGAGGACAGGAGTCCAACAATACAAGCCAACATTCTTAAAGAAACACAATTCAACTTGAGGACATTCTTTATTTCCTTTTGGATTCTTTTTAACTTCTCCTTGGGCAACTTCAACACCCCATCCTTTGTGTCTACAACAAAACCTAAGAATTGAGTCGGTTCACTTGGTAAAAATTGGGATATTTTCCTGTTCACCACAAAACCCAGGGACTTGAGTAAGTCTACTGCCAGTTTCGTTTGCGAAAGAAGAGTCCTCCTGTCTTGATTCATGATCAGAAAGTCTTCTAAATAAATTATCAGACGTAAACCTCTCTCTCTCAGATACGCAACTACCGGCCTCAGAACCTTCGTAAAGCACCATGGTGCTGATGATAGGCCGAAAGGAAAGCAAACAAACTTCCACATCCGATGATTCCACACAAACCTCAGAAACCTCTGATGCTTCATACAAATAGGGATTGTCAGGTCGGCATCCTTTAAGTCCAAACGCGTCATCCAATCGCCATTCTGCAACACATCTTTTAGCCAAATGAATCTCCTCCATTTTGAAATGGTGGTACACCACCCAATCATTCAATCTCTTACAGATTTATCACCGGTCGCATACCTTTTTCCTTCTTTTCCACCAAAAAGATTGTGCTCACAAACCCACTGACATGGTCTCTTTCCTCTTTTACTGCACCTTTGTTTATTAACTCTCTCACCTCTAAATCTTTCAATCTCATTTGATCTTTTGAGAAAACTAGATGTCTTGATAAAATCTTTTGAATAGGATAAGCTATGAACTCTATCCAAAACCCCTGTACAGTCTCTAAAACCCAAGGATCCCTTGTGATCTAAAACCATACATGATAAAATTGGGCAAGTCTGCCGCCCAACTTTAAGGGGATAACAGAAAGGTCTAGACTTACCAGACTGTCCTCTGAACTGCCTTTCTACGCGACTGTTTCTTCCCCTTGATCTTTGTCTCTGAGGATAAAATCCGCCACTGCGGTACGATTGTTGGCCCTGGTAACCTCTGAAGCCACGTGTAAAGGAACCTCTTGTGATGCCTTGCCCTCTGCCAGGCCGCGTTCTCCCGGCCGAGCCAAAAACACGATCATGAAACACTATCTTTATTTCTCTCTGCGACTTTTGAAGTGAGCTATAAGCCCCAACAAAACCTGAAAGGTCCTTAATAAATACCTCTCCAAATAGGAGACCATTTGCCGCAGGGCCTTCTTCTTTTGATGCCAGATCAATTAATTTTTTGTCTATCTTCAATAAAATTCCTTTGCATCTTTCAATAGAAAGCGCAGTATTAGCGTTACCTAACAGGCAAAACGCTCTTTGTACCCACTGTCACATTTCCTCCACATCTACATTGCTCTTACCAACATATGCTTCCTCGGTCATTCCAAAAATCCTTGCCAAAGGACCTACTATATCCAACAACCTGTCTTGACAGGACTTAAGTCCTTTATCAATCCCCTTTCTTGGGTCACAACCTCCTTTAGAAATAAAAAGAAATGATCATAGAATCTAATTCTGGAGTCACCAGCACTTTATTCTCAATTGTTGGTCTTCGGCACTCCGACCTGAGCCTTACATGCACTTCCTTTGGGATCTCCTTCCTGATCCAGTGCTGAATATATTCAGCCACATGTTCTGTAGGGGTCCATTCTGTCGACATGGGATGCTTTATCATAGAAGGGTCAAACAAACTTTGACCCAGGGGGTCTAATAACAAACCACTTTCTTTACTCACATCATCCTCCTTATTCCTTTTAATATCGTAAGAGGTGTCGTCCTCAGATTCAAAATCAGAAGAACAGCTAATCTCCACCTCCGCACTTCCGGAGGAATCATCACAAACAACAGTCTTGTGTTTACGACCCCTCTTTATCAATTCTTTATGAGGGCCTTTTGTTTGCCCATCCTGGATGCCCAAGGCATCTTCCTCATGCCTGTCCATACAGCATACATGTTCAACAAAAGAAGATCTCATTTTCTTCGTCCTAGGGATACTAGATGTCACATGCTTCCTCTTCCGAGAAGCTTTTTTAGACCCATGAGCATGTTATGTTTCTGGTGCCGACCAGAAACGTTCTTCTTCCAACCTGGAAGACTTTGTTAAACCCTCTAATTTCTTTTCCATTCTCAGTGACACCTCAGTTGTAATCACCTTATTAAGCTTCTCATCAAAAGACCCCTCTCCTTGCTCCATTTTAAAATGTTAATTAACACCAATTTAAAATTATCTCCTATAAATTCTTACTAGCTCCTCTATGAATATCACAAAAACAAAACTTTCCTTAAATATTATAAAAAATGAACAATCAAACATACACCTTGAAAGACAAAAACAACTCTCCAGCTTAAAACTTGCTTAAAACACTGTTCCCTCAGCCGATCGGAAACTGGCTGCGCTCCGACACGAATCTCCTGTCAGAACATGAACGTTCCATTCAGCCTCTACGGAAACAGTATGCTGCCCAGATTAGTCTGCTTTATTCAAAATCGATTATACTGCACGTGCGCATTATGCGCCGTCATACGCGCGAAGCTCAGAATCCTTGCCGGCTTGAATGTGCGCGCTCATCAGAATTATTTCCAGCCCATGACTCCCTGCATGATGAAACGGGTGAGTGCGAGATAATCTCACGTACATGTTGCTATGGGGACCGATTCGTATGCCAACCCGTCTAAATATCTGACGGTTGATAACGGGCCAATGTAAAAATATTCGAATAACTCGCCCAACCTCAAAACAGCTTAAAAGCTAATGTTCAAGACAGTAATACAAACAAGACTTTCAATTTAACTCTGGTATAGAATTAGAACTGAATTCCCCAAAACTAAACTTTTTCTAAAATGTTTATCTGAAACATAAAAGCGCAAACTGAAGCGACGATTACTAAGTGGGCCCATTAATGAAAAGACCCCAAACTTTAAAACACCGCATACTCGTCTGAACCAAAAATTAAAACTCAAGACGAGCTATAATAACTTTAAACCTAAATCTAAATGTAAATACTTTAGCATACACCTGTTCTCAACCGAACTGCATACCATACATCCAAGCTGGGCAGTAAAAGTCATAAGCTTAATTAACAAAACACTATTACATATCATAGAACACACATTTATTTAACAATCTCAAAATTCTTTTAAAAAGACTGTAAAAATATACTTATTTTCTTGAGCAACAGCAATAAAAGAAGGGAGAGTGTTGGTTGCTGGGGGGTTTGATTGGATTGGAATGTTGTTTAGTATTCTATATTTTCTGTTCTAGAAACTTTGAACATGCTGCTGAGTGGTGGCAATAAAGGATTTCATGCATAATATTGGCCTTGACATAAAATCAACCTTTAAACTTGGCTACTGGCAGCAGGCATTAAGACATCACAACTCTACTGTGATAACATTACAGTTGAGCCACTATGTCATTAGGTGACTAGAGACATCACAACTTGTTTGTAATAAGGAAATATAAACAGGTGTTCATATAGGGATTGCAGACTCTGATTTATTATATTCCTTATTTTTAGATATGATCATTACGCTTTCAAATGAGTTCATACTGACCACTCAGTGTTTTTATAATAATACACTTAATGAAATGGTACTGGCATCCAGTGCACTCACCCTGTTTCTTATGGCATCAACAATTTTCTCCAAAACCCCAACCTGCAATTGTATAAAAATGATAATGAAATAACCTTTCCAAATGTCATACTGAGGCTGTCTCTGCATGCAGTAAAATTGGGAAACCTTACAATCCCATATTTCAAAGTTTCACAAAGCTGTAAGAATATATGAAAAATGTTTCCTTCTCCAACCATTCTCAGCCAGAGGCTTGACTACTGAGAACTCTGCGTAGGTGGATTAAAATAAATAGATGTACTGACAATGCAATGACAATAATCTACTGACGAGTTATAGGTATCAGATTATTAGTAAATCTCCTACTGTCTTTGAATATATCTCACTCCTAATCTTATCACTGTTCACAGCTTTCCCTGAACACTAATCACAGATCCTGTACCTAGGAGCTGCCACTTAATTCTAGTTTTAGGAGCTGATTTAGTTCTTGGCGGATGGAGTAATTACCGTCGTCATTGTAGAGTGCTTTACTTCAACCATGGCGAGGGTACTCCACCCACCATATTTAGAGATGTCTGCTAGCCTGCGGACATCTCTAGCATTTCCAGGAACCGTCATCACAGCGGTTCCTGGAAATGCATCGTAACTTTGATGAATTTGAATGATTTTGACACATCCCCAGATTTACAAGTTCTTGCAAATCTGTGGATGCGTCCAAATCATGGGGGTTGCGTGGGAACAACTACGCAGCACCCATGAAATGCTTTCCCAGGGCAGAGTAATTAAGGCAATGATCTGTGCTAAATTGCATTACTCCGGATTTTTGGAGCCACTCAGAGCCATGCAAAGTGGCTTTGCGTGGCTTCAAAAATATATCTTAATGTTTGAGTTGCTCTTCCACGACGTTGCATGGTGTAAGAGCACCGCATATGGCCTCACAAATAGACCCCTCAGTTTCATGCAATGCAAATCAGTAAGTTTTGCATTCTGTGAGTGCTTAGTAAATCCCAGCCCGGATTTAGGTATCTCATCTTGGTTTGACAGTAATAAAAAAACTTGACACTGCTTTTATTGGTAATACAAGGAAAATGTAGGGCTCCTGACACTAGTGAGGCATTTCAGCAATGCTTTTATTTATTTCAGCCAGAACGGAACAGTGTTATCTTGAATCTTTCATTATCTTTAAGAATGTTTGGAATTCTGACCCATAAGGTACAATGCTGTCAGTGTATGAATTTGGGACGGGAGGTGTGTGTAGCCTTACTATTGGCATTAAGGGATATCCTGAGGGTTTAGCGATTCTCTGAGTATTTTCTGGCTAGGTTAAGGATGTGGTAGACAGTGACACTAAGGTCTGGTTTTGGTATAGTGATATTAGTGAATTTCCTCAGATTTCCCTCCAGATTTAGCATTTTTTCCAGGAATCAGGCAATCTTCCAGGACCAATCAACTCTGATGTCCTAGTTGAGTGTATAGGTCATACAGTTTCTATTTTTTTCTATTGTTTTACCCAGAAAAGCAGTATTTACCACAGCATTGAAAATTACACTTAGCTGATATACCGTTGGCCAAATATTTGTGCTTACAAAAAGACGAAAAAAGAGGCAAAGAGAAAAAGACAGAAATCAAAGAAGAATATTTGAGCCAACATAACCTAAGCATTATCAGTATTCAGCATTACAAAATACATATATCGAGGGGGAAAAAAAGGAACGGAAAACCAAGCTAAATTTATAACTGAGACCAGATCCAACACCGGATCCCATATTTTCCTGCCCCGTTTCCGCGCCCTCCGTCCTTTACAGTTACACAATGCCGTTTCAAATCTGTATATATGAAGCAATCTGGCGTACCAAGCTTGATATGTTGGAGGGTCGGCATCCTTCCACTTTAAAGCAATCAACAGTCGTACTACTGCCACTGCCATAAAACAAAAATATACCTGTGTCCTTCCTAAATGAACTCTTTCATTGACCCCCAATAACATCAAGGTTGAAGAAATAGACACTTCCTGTCCCAATGCCTTATACAAAAAAGTCTCTGTTAGACCTGTCAGCCCTTTGGGTGGTCCCTCCTCATCATTATTTATTTTGTCCCACTTTTGCCTCAAACCCTGTTTGAATTTTTCCTTTTTGGGAACCACCAGACTTTTTAGTGTTGCTGCAGATTCAGGGAGCCATTTTAGCTACCCCTGAAACTTCTGTCTGAGGGCCTGGAGCACAAAATGGTGGCCACCTGTGACATCACCAGCATCCACTGGAACCTGCTAGCACCTTCCAGAACATTCCAGAACCCTGTGACAGTTGGAGGCGGTTTAGAATGTTGGGAAGCTAAGACAGAGGGTTGGCAGTTGGAGCTGGCAGTTGGCACCTGACTGGTGAGGAGAGAGCAGCAGAAACTTGAAGGAGGAAGGAGTGAAGCAGCAGGGGTGGAAACTTGTGCCTGGAGTGGGGTCCATAAACCCACCCTTGATACTAGTCCCTACTGACTGAGCCCAGCCTGGAGCCCTGTGTGGGAAGAAGCAAGAAAAACCATCCTAAGGACCTGGACAGCAGGAACAGGCCTTAGAAATAGAGAACAGCAAGATCCTGACCTGGAAACTGGTTTCCCTGGAGTCCGAAGTCGAGTAGCCTGAGACCTGGAGCCCGAGGTGGAGAAGCGGCGCCGACTGGAAAGCGGACGTCGCACCCGGAGCCGCCAGAGGTCGAGAGAGGGCGCCGTCAGAGGTCGTGAGGAGTACCAGAGGTCGAGGAGGAAGTTGTAGGAGAGTAGGGTCTGCTTTCTATGTTCACCCCCACTTTTTGCTTTTGCTTTACTGGTTTTCGACTTAGATGTGGCTGTGGGCCTGCTAATCAGACCCACAGCCCTGCTGTTCTCTCTCTAAATTAATACTATGTACTTTAGGTGCATAACCCATTTGGATAGGATCACCTTATTGGCCCCTGTACAGTGTACCCTAGGTACCCAGGGCATAGGTGTACCCTAGGCCTACCAGGGGCTGCAGCATGTATTGTGCCACCCCTGGCCTGGCCTTCCATTTTGACACAACTGGCTGATCACTCAGCTGGGGCAAGGTCGTGTAATCACCCCTTGCTTAGGTGTAGTATTCCTATACCTAACTTACATATAGACACATGTGTACCTATCAGTCACTCCTATGGCAGGCCTTGACAATCCTGGAGGCAGAGTGCTTGGTAACATGTGAGATGGTGCTCTAGCATGAGCTGAGCCTGTCTGCAGCTTTCGGAACCTTGTCCTTATAGCTGTTCTATGATATAGCCTACCATATACTCTTAAAGTGCCTTATAATCTTAGACGGTTATGGTAACTATGGTTTGGCTTTATCAAAACATGTCGTGTAAGGTGTCTAACACTCGGGAATAATACCCCCATGCCATTTCTGGACATGAGAATATTATTCCCCCCTTCTAGAGGGAAAGACATGTTAAAATCATACTTCAACTGTTAGCCTCTGACCAAAGCCTCAGCATCACAAAATGGATGCTGCTGCCACGACACAAGTCTGACCTCCTGCAGCTGGGAGTGATCCCAGCCAGGGAGGCCTGGACAATAGGTTTCCTGCTTGGGGAGGTGCTAGCACCTCCCCAGACAGCCTTTAGTGTATTGGGGCAGGGTGGGCTGAAAGGAATGAGACATGCCTGGGGCACACAAGGTGTTCCTTGCATAGTCCAGTTCAAACCGGCGCTGGGGCACTCCAGCCCCAGCTCTGGCGCGAAACTGGACAAAGGGAAGTGGGTGTAACCACCCCCTCCCAGGTCCCACCCATAAGGCGTGACCTAGCAGGTATCCCAGCCCCCCAGATTAGTATAAGAGTGGGAGTTGGGCCTCAAGACTTTAGATTATCCTGAACCTGCAAAACTGAACAGAAACTCTGGACCTTCGACATTCGACGAAAGAAGAAGACTGAAGAATCTCCCTTGTGGCCAAGGAGTGGCTACCCTGTGCAAACAGGCACCATCAAGAGACTACCCTTTGCTTTGCGACCGTTCTACGAGGAACCGACTGCAGAGCCCGACCAGAGCCTTGACTTCCAGACTTCTCCGACCCTCATCCACATCTGCAGCAGAGCTGAGATCCGTGGAGGCGACGAGCGACGTGGGACCGGCTACCTGGGAAAAGTGGCTAGTAACTTACAGCGCAGCTTCTGAGGTACCCTCGAAGTTGTGCACCGGGGATTGAGAAGCCCCAACCCCAAGCACCATCTGCACCAGCCCCCCACACTCCACGAGTCCTGCGTGGGGCCCTTCAGCATTTTCCTGCTTGCCGCGTCTGTCCGGTTGCTTGCCCGCTGGCTAGTGGCCTTTGTGACGACGCTCCCTGAAATCTTCTGCGCTGGTTTGGCTCCTCCTCCAGACTGGCTCCCGCTTCTCTGCAAAGAAGAAGCACCCCAGACCTTCCTGGTCTGCACCAGAAGCAAGTCCTTTGTTCTTCGTGGGTTCCGCTTGCCAAGGCTTGGTGAGTCCTAGTCCAACTTCGACGCCGCCGACAGCAAGAGCCTTCGTGGGACAGCTCGCCTCCTGGTCCTGGTCGTCCTCGACGCTTCCTGGTCCTCCTGGCTGCAGCGACAAGCTTCACCTTCACCTGCAACTCTTCACGACATCGCCTGGTTCCTTCCTGGTTCCACGTGGTCACTGGCTAGTGACCTTGACTCTGTCCCTTCTGCTTGCAGGTTCCTTCTCTCCTTGATCCCAGCCTTGGGATCCACCGGACACTCTTCACTGACTGCCTGTCAGCATCTTTCTTCAGGCATCCATAGGAGTCGACGACGAAAACGACGCATCTTCACCCCTATGCACCCGCAGCCTGTGGGCTAGGTAACTTGGGTACTCCGGTGCTCATCAGGATAGTGACTGTCCTAGTGCCTAGTTTTCAAGTCTCAACTTCCTAGCTACTCCGGAAGTGTCCTAAATCTATCTATTTCTAAACTGTAACATTGCTATTGACTTTTACGCATTACGCGTGAGTGTTTCCACTCTGCACACGAATCCCGTGGGCCTCCCACTTCCTAACTAACGCTAGTGTAGTGTAGCCCCAGCGATTCCCTAGGCCTAGGCCTATTCTATTTCCGTGACAGTGGTTCTTATACCACTTATTTAGTATATGGTTTGCGTGGCCCCTAGGGCCTAACTGTATTACTTACCTGTGTGACTTACTGTATGCATTAATAAGACTGTGTTGTACTTACCTCTAAACTCATAAAGAGTGCTGAGGGTTTGCTTAGAATAAATACACTTTATTTTATATATATATCTGATGTGGTGTCCTTTCATTTGTTATTCAAGGGATTATATATGGTATCACAGCTGGCTTCACATGCCATTCAGAGTTTAGCCTAAGACTGCTCTTGTCCATGCTACCACTAGGATAGCTGGTCTATAAGGTTGACTTTACAACCAATCACCATAAGGGTATTTGGACTGATATAAGGTGTACACTATAACTAGTGACATCATACATCAGGCCAACTTCTCACATTGGTGAGCAGCGGTTGGGATCTGAGCTTGCTGTTGTAATACCATTGTAATCTTGAGATACTAAATTGAAAGATCACACAGATATTGTCTAGGTACATATAACATAGTTTATAATACTTAAGTCCTACTGGACTTAGTGGTTGTAGGTTGAAGGGAGTAACACACCCTGACTACAACTACTAGAGAGGTTTAGTAGAAACAACTAGTGTAGGTAGGTGCACACACCACACCCTCACTAGATCATGCCTCTGGGAGGAGATCAAGTAGATGCTCTCTCAGGAGGGGCAGGTCTGCAGAAGACCCCCTCTAGGTATGATACCTTAACATTCCAGGAGATGAGACAATTGTGTACCTCCAGAGGAATAAAACAGGGTGCAAACCCTACCCTCCTTCAGTTAAGACAACTCCTAGAGGAGTATGATGCTCAGAGGGCATCTCAGGAAGGTGCCCTAGGCACAGAGGAGGGTCTACCCACCACAGAGGAGTCAGATGGGGCTTCAGATGGGGAGGTAGACAGCCAGAGCCAAGTAAGGAGACTTAGCCAGGCTAACTTAAGTTTACATGGGAGTTTGCATGGGATCCCCCCATACAGACCCACAAGTAGACATTCACAGAGAAGCAGGAGGGACAGATCCCCTTCAAGGGAATCCATCCACTCCCATGTCTCTAACATCTCTAATGCTTCCTCTCACAGGGGAATGACTTCACCTGAGAGAAAGGAGCATGCAGCCAGAATGAGGGAGGCTAATCTGAGGATTCAGAGGGAAGAACTTGCCCTTGCCAAAGAGAAGCTTGCTCTGGCTAGAGAACAAAAGTTAAGTGGGTTAGAACCCACTGGTGGCAGCAACATTCCTAGAGATAGAGACAGGCACTATGATAATAGAAACCTGAGCAAGATTGTCCCTCCCTACAAGTGTGGGGATGACATCCACAAATGGATAACTGCTTTGGAGAGAGCTTGCAAAGTACAGCAGGTACCCCAAAGTCAGTGGGCAGCTATCTTGTGGCTCTCCTTCTCTGAGAAAGGAAGAGACAAGCTCCTCACAGTTAGTGATGAGGATGCAGATAATTACACTGTCCTGAAGAGTGCTCTGATTGATGGGTTTGGCCTAACCACTGAACAATACAGGTTGTTGTTCAGGGATACCCAGAAGACACAGACTCAGGACTGGACTGACTTTGTAGATTGTGCCACTAAGGCTCTGGAAGGCTGGCTAATGGGAAGTAAGGTTAAGGACTATACAGGATTGTATAATTTGATCATGAGAGAACAAATACTTAACAACTGTCAAAACCAGCTATTGCATCAACACCTGATTGATTCTGATCTGACTTCTCCCCAAGAATTGGGAAAGAAGGCAGATAGATGGGTCAGGACTAGAGTTAAGCAGAAAAACCAGAACCAGGGCGGTGATCAGAAAAAGGCAGACCAGAAGGGTAATGAGCAGAAACAAAAAGACCAGAAGTCTTCACCAGGCCCCCAAAAGGCTCAGGGGGAGGGTGGTTCCAAAAAGGATAAGAAGAAAGAAGGTCAAAAGAAACCATGGTGCAACTATTGTAAGTCTACCTCACATTGGTTTAGTGAGTGCACCAGAAAGGATAAGCCCCCAGCCACCATTGCCCCTAAGGCAACTGTACCCCCTAGTTCAGCTGTAAGTGGTGGTTCCCAGCAAAAGGGTGTAGTAGGGTTAACCCTGGGAACTGAGGAGGATTCTGGCCTAGTCAGAGTACCTACTCAGGCTGTCCTGATCTGTGATGGGGACTTAGCTTTGTCCTCTACTGTAGGCCCCAGTAACCTGGGCAAGTACAGACAGACACCTTTTATCAACCAAAGAATGGCTCAGGCCTACAGGGACACTGGGGCTAGTGTCACAATGGTGACACCTGCTTTTGTGGACCCTGGACAGATCATACTAGGTGAGAACTACCTAGTGACCAACGCTAGCAATGCCACTACCTCCCATAGTGTGGCTATTGTTAACTTCTCCTGGGGAGGGGTAACTGGCCTCAAGAAAGTTGTTGTTAGTTCAGACCTTCCTGTAGAGTGTTTACTGGGCAATGATCTTGAAACTTCAGTTTGGTCTGAAGTGGAGTATAGGACCCATGCAGAAATGCTGGGGATAGATGCACATGTCCTTGCTGTGACCAGGTCACAGGCCAAAAAGTGCAACACTGAACAAGTGCTGGATCCTGAAACTATGGACCAGTCACAATCCAAGAGAAAGAGCAGTAGGGTTAAGGCTGTGCCTTCCCCCCTGCCTCAGGTGGTGGATCAGCCCTCCCAGGAGGATGATTCTGAGAGCCCTGAAGGAACTGTCCTAGAAGAACTTGAACCTGATCAGGTTGAGTTTCTTGGGACAGGGGGACCTTCCAGGGCAGATCTGAGGCAGGCTCAATTAGACTGCCCCTCTCTTGAACCCCTCAGACAGCTGGCTGCTGCTGAGGCTGCAGGGAATGCTCAAGGTACCCATAGAGTGTATTGGGATGAAGGGCTACTGTACTCAGAGGCTAGAGACCCCAAGCCTGGTGCATCCAGGAGGTTGGTCATACCACTGAAGTTCAGAGGCTTCCTCCTAACCTTGGCCCATGATATTCCCCTTGCAGGACATTTAGGCCAGAACAAGACTTGGGACAGGCTTGTCCCTCACTTTCACTGGCCCCATATGTCAGAAGATACTAAGGAGTTTTGTCGCTCCTGTGTCACCTGCCAAGCCAGTGGCAAATCAGGTGGCACCACAAAGGCCCCCCTCATACCACTACCTGTGGTGGGGGTCCCCTTTGAAAGAGTGGGCATAGATATTGTAGGACCAATGGACCCACAAACAGCATCTGGGCACAGATTCATACTGGTGATAGTGGACCATGCCACCAGGTACCCAGAAGCAATTCCCCTGAGGACCACAACAGCTCCTGTTGTGGCAAGGGCCCTGCTTGGAGTATTCTCCAGAGTGGGCTTTCCAAAGGAGGTCATTTCTGACAGAGGTGCCAACTTTATGTCAGGATACTTGACTGCAATGTGGAAGGAGTGTGGTGTTAACTATAAGTTCACCACACCCTATCACCCACAGTGCAATGGGCTTGTTGAGAGATTCAACAAGACCCTAAAGGGAATGATAAAAGGATTACCAGACAAGCTTAGGCGAAGATGGGACATCCTTTTACCCTGCCTTCTGTTTGCTTACAGAGAGGTCCCACAAAAGGGGGTTGGCTACAGCCCTTTTGAGCTTTTGTTTGGGCATCCTGTAAGAGGACCCCTGTGTTTGGTGAAGGAAGGATGGGAGAGACCTCTCAGACAACCCAAACTAGACATAGTGGATTATGTACTTGGTCTCCGCTCCAGGATGGCAGAGTATATGAAGAAGGCTTCTAAAAACCTTGAGGCAAGCCAAGAACTCCAAAAAGCTTGGCATGACCAAAAGGCTGTACTGACTGTTTACCAGCCAGGACAGAAAGTGTGGGTGTTGGAGCCAGTGGCCCCAGCAGCACTCCAAGACAAATGGTCTGGACCCCACACTATTGTTGAGAAAAAGGGAGAAGTATATATTTGTATATTTGTGGGGTATTTATAGAGCGCGACGTTCGCTCCGGAGGGAGCATCTTGGCGCTAGGGAACCTAAGTGAGCCAGTGCAAGAGGATTAGATGGAAGCTTTGGAGTGATCGTCCGGGAGATTAAAGATCCAGGTCTTTAGCAGTTTTCGAAACGGTTTTTCCTGGGTTTGTTGTCTGAGGGATTTGGGTAGTTTGTTCCAGGCTTTGGTTGCAAGGAAGCTGAGGGTCTTCTCGCCCTTCGTTTTCAGATTGTATTTGGGGAGAAGAATGAGGTTGTCGTTGGTTGAGCGAAGGTGACGGCTGGGCAGGTAGTGGGGGAAGCGTTTGGTGAGGTATTTAGGGCCAGTTTTGTTGTAGGCACGGAAGGCTATAATCAGGATCTTGAAGAGAATCCTTTTGTGAAGGGGGAGCCAGTGAAGTGAGCGAAGTGCTGCAGAAATAGAGGATCTGCGGGGAAGGCCCAGGACAAGACGGGCGGCTGTGTGTAGTACGCTCTGCAGTTTTTGGATGGTTTTCTTTTTAGCTCCTGCGAGCAAGCCGTTGCAGTAGTCCAGTCGCGAGATAATGAGTGCTACTGTCACCGTCTTTCTGGCATCGATGGGAAGAAAGTCAAAAAACTTTCTCATGGATCTGATCATTCCAAAGCATTTGCCTGCGACGGTTCTGGCATGCTGATCGAAGGAGAGGTCGGAGTCAAAGGTAACGCCGAGGTTCCTGGCTGACGAAACTGTCTGGGGGGGGGCAACAGAATTGTCAGGCCACCAAAGTGATGGACAAAAGGAGATGTTAGTACCGATCGGAAGGATTTCCGTTTTGCTCGAATTGCATTTCAGGTGGTTATTGTCCATCCAACGAAATACTTCAGTCAGGCAGTGTTTTAGGTTGAGTTCAGCTTTGGTGGATAGTTTGTCTAATGGCACAATGAGCTGTGTGTCATCGGCATAGGAGGTAACAGGTATGCCGAAAGATTCTATTAGATTAAGGAGGGGAATGAGGTAAACGTTGAAAAGGAGAGGGCTCAGGATGGAGCCCTGCGGGACACCTGAGGAGACAGGTTTGTCTTTGGAGTGAAATGGGCCCAAAGAAACGGCTTGGGAACGGTCGGAGAGGAAAGAGGAGATCCAGGAAAGGGCAGAGTCAGAGATGCCGATGTCCCTGAGTCTGCTGATAAGGATAGTGTGGGAGACAGTGTCAAACGCCGCCGTTAGATCGAGAAGGATGAGGATGGAGTTTTTTCTCTGATCATGCAGGGTTTTTATAGTGTCAGACAGTTCAATGAGGGCGGTTTCTGTCGAGTGCTTGGGGCGGAATCCAGATTGTTGAGGATGGAGAAGGTTGTTTTCATCTAGATAGTGTTTCAGTTCATTGTGGACTAGATGTTCCGTGATTTTTCCCAAGGCCGGGAGTAACGAGATTGGGCGGAGGTTGGTGAGATCCGTCGGGGGTTTATTCGCCTTCTTCATAAGGGGTTTGACGATTCCTTTTTTCCAGCGGCTAGGAACGGTGCCTGAGCTAAGCGAGGAGTTGATTAGGTTGTTGATGGTCGGGTTAACCTCGTTGATTAGTTGGTGAAGTATCTTGGGAGGACAAGGATCGGACGGGGAGCCCGATTTACAGGCCAGGATGGCTTTTTTCGACTGCTCAAGCGTGACAAGGGAGAAGCGGCTTAGCGTACAGTTTTGGGAGACCAGTGGGGGGGGGATTGGGAGAGTGGCAGGGGGGGGAAAGTTGATTTGGATCGAGGCAATTTTTTCCTCGAAGAAGTCAGAAATTTGATCGCAGAGTTTCTGAGAGGGTGGGATTTCAGGCAACAGAGCCTTGGGTTGAGTAAATGATTTGACTATCGCAAACAGCGTCTTTTGTTTTTGGCCTGCGTTTTTTATGGCGTTGGTGTAGTAGTTTTTCTTTGCCAGTTTAATTTCCGAAAGGTATTTTTTCCTAGTTGCGATATAGGAGGAACGATAAGTAACCTCGTAGGCCTTCCGCCATTTTCTTTCTGCTTTTTTACAAAGCAGATGAGCATTAGCGAGTTCTGGTGTAAACCAGGGGGCGTTGGGTTTAGTTTTGCCCCGGGAGGTGCGGGGACGTGGGGGCGGGATTCTGGAATTTATTTCTTGGGTGATCCAGTTGTGAAAAAGATCGGCATCGGTATCAATACTACCTGAGAGGGTAGGTGCTTGAATTTGTATTAACGGATTGAGAGTAATGTTATCCTGGACCTTTTTCCAATTGATGTGATTGGCGGGCAGGGAAGCAGATTTGTTGCGGTTGGAAAGGTTTTCGTTAAGGATGTGGAATGGGATCAAGAGGTGATCAGACCAGATCAGGGGCAAGGGCGATAGTGTGGTCAAGAGAGAGAAGTTTGTGCAGACTCCATCGAGGGTATGACCTATGGAGTGGGTGGGTGAGGTAACAAGTTGTTTAAGATCGAATATATCGAGGGTGTGTACGAAATTGATGGTATGAATGTCTGTAGTTGATTCTAAATGGAGGTTAAAATCTCCAAGGAGGGTGAAGAAAGGGTATCTGAGTAAAAGTTGTCCTAGCGAGTCATGCAGTGAGTCGAGGAATTCAGAAGTGTTGCCGGGTGGGCGATAAATGAGTCCGCCTGAGAATGAAGTGTGGTCGTTAAGTTTAATGGAGAAACCTAATCCTTCAGTCTTTTTTAGGGACTCAAGACTAAAGGTGTGGCAAGAGAAGGTGTCTTTGAGAATGATTGCAACACCTCCGCCACGGCCCTTGGCTCTGTCTTCCCTGAAGAGTGAGTAGCCCAGGGGAAGAGCGACAGCAATATCAGGGTTACTGTCTGCTGTTAGCCATGTCTCAGTTATCATGAGGCAGTCGAGGTCAGACTCCAAGATAAGGTCGTGTATATCTTGGTTGTGTTTGCACATGGAGCGCGCGTTGATCAGGCCGCCTTTGAAGGGGGGCCGAGGGGCCAGAGGCATGTTGGCCGGTGGGACCGCTAAGATGAGCCCGGTGGTCCAGTGGCATTGTTTGCAACTGACTGGGCCAGAAAGTGTGGCTGGGTCGAGTATACATGGACACTGCTTAGTGACCTGTAGTTGCAGGAGGTCGTTAGAATGGTAGGAAATGCGGGAGGTAAAATGGGCAGAGTTTCCTGCGCCTGTCGCGGTCTTATCGCGGACGGGCGCAGACGGGCGCAGACGGGCTTGCCTTAGGCGCGCCTTCGGCGCGCAAACGGCGCTCCCGCTGCGCTCGTCCGCTGCGCGTCTTGTATAGGCACATTTATGGGAGATCAAGGGGGGTGTGGCCTCAGAAAGGGGCGGAGTCAGCGTGCACGCCGGTGGTGATGGCGGCGGCAGGCTGGAAGAACCAGGAAGGGCGCGAAGCAGCTAATCCATCAGCTGTGCGCGAGCGCTAAGAAAGGTATGAGGCTTAGGTCCTTTAAAAATACAAAAGATCGAATTTGTGACACCACACAGTTAAATGTTAAAATTACAGAGTACCTCCAGTTCCCGGCTTCCGCCTCAGGAACTGGGTCAAATGGTTTCCGTTGCAGCTCGAGAATCGGCTGTTTATGTACACTGGGCGGGGGGCGTGGCCTCAGAAAGGGGCGGAGTCAGCGTGCACGCCGGTGGTGATGGCGGCGGCAGGCTGGAAGAACCAGGAAGGGCGCGAAGCAGCTAATCCATCAGCTGTGCGCGAGCGCTAAGAAAGGTATGAGGCTTAGGTCCTTTAAAAATACAAAAGATCGAATTTGTGACACCACACAGTTAAATGTTAAAATTACAGAGTACCTCCAGTTCCCGGCTTCCGCCTCAGGAACTGGGTCAAATGGTTTCCGTTGCAGCTCGAGAATCGGCTGTTTATGTACACTGGGCGGGGGGCGTGGCCTCAGAAAGGGGCGGAGTCAGCGTGCACGCCGGTGGTGATGGCGGCGGCAGGCTGGAAGAACCAGGAAGGGCGCGAAGCAGCTAATCCATCAGCTGTGCGCGAGCGCTAAGAAAGGTATGAGGCTTAGGTCCTTTAAAAATACAAAAGATCGAATTTGTGACACCACACAGTTAAATGTTAAAATTACAGAGTACCTCCAGTTCCCGGCTTCCGCCTCAGGAACTGGGTCAAATGGTTTCCGTTGCAGCTCGAGAATCGGCTGTTTATGTACACTGGGCGGGGGGCGTGGCCTCCTCCTCTACAAGTCACCTACTTGGTGGACCTTGGGACTCCCAGAAGCCCCCACAGGGTGCTTCATGTCAACAGATTGAAGGCATATGTTGACAGGGCAGACATGGGGCTACTCATGGCTACAGATGAGGGGCAGGAGGAAGAGAGTGACCCTCTCCCAGACCTGTTGACTCAGAACCCTGATGATGGCTCAGTTGACGGTGTGGTCTTTTCTGACAGCCTCACTGTCCATCAGCAACAGGACTGCAGACAAGTTCTGCAGGCCTACAGACATATGTTCTCTCTGACCCCAAGTCAGACAAACTGGTGCACCCATGAGGTGGACACTGGTGACAGTCTGCCTGTGAAGAGTAAAATCTACAGGCAACCTGACCATGTCAGGGACTGCATAAAAGTTGAAGTACAAAAGATGTTGGAACTGGGAGTCATTGAACCTTCAGAGAGCCCTTGGGCTAGTCCTGTAGTCCTTGTGCCAAAACCTCACACCCAAGATGGTAAGAGAGAGATGAGGTTTTGCGTGGATTACAGAGGTCTCAATGCTGTCACTAGGACAGATGCCCACCCAATACCTAGGGCAGATGAGCTCATTGACAGACTGGCAGCTGCTAAGTTTTTGAGCACATTTGACCTAACAGCAGGCTACTGGCAAATCAGACTAGCTGAGAGTGCAAAGGCCAAAACTGCTTTCTCGACCCCAGGAGGACATTATCAATTTGTGGTAATGCCCTTTGGTCTGAAGAATGCACCTGCCACTTTCCAAAGGCTGGTGAATCAAGTCCTTACTGGGTTGGATGATTATTGTGCAGCTTATCTTGATGATATTGCTGTCTTTAGCTCCACCTGGGAGGATCACCTGGTCCACCTGAGGAATGTTTTAGAGGCCCTGCAAAAGGCAGGCCTCACTATCAAGGCCACTAAGTGCCAGATAGGGCAGAGCAAGGTTGTATACCTGGGCCACCTAGTTGGTGGGGGTCAGGTTCAACCACTGGAGAGCAAGATCCAGACCATAAAGGACTGGGCTCCTCCAACTACCCAGACTCAGGTCAGAGCTTTCTTGGGCCTGTCTGGGTACTACAGAAAGTTTGTTAAGAACTATGGGTCCATAGTGACACCACTTAATGACTTGACCTCCAAGAAGATGCCAAAGAAAGTTCAGTGGACAGTAAGCTGTTAAAAAGCATTTGATGACCTGAAGCAGGCCATGTGCAGTGCACCTATTCTGAAAAGTCCAGACTACTCCAAAGAGTTCATTGTCCAGACAGATGCTTCTGAGTTAGGTGTGGGAGCTGTTCTTTCACAACTGAATGTAGATGGTCAAGACCAGCCCATTGCTTTTATAAGTAGAAGGCTGACCCCTAGAGAGAAACGTTGGTCAGCTATTGAGAGGGAGGCCTTTGCTGTGGTTTGGGCCCTGAAGAAGCTGAGGCCATACTTGTTTGGCACTCACTTCAAGATTCAGACAGACCATAAGCCCCTCTTGTGGCTAAATCAGATGAAGGGTGAAAATCCCAAACTTCTTAGGTGGTCCATTTCCCTACAGGGGATGGACTTCACAGTGGAACATAGACCTGGGACTGACCATGCCAATGCAGATGGACTCTCCAGATATTTCCACTTAGAACATGAAGACTCAACTGGTCAAGGTTAGTTTAATGTCCCTAAGTTTGGGGGGGGGTTGTGTAGGAGAGTAGGGTCTGCTTTCTATGTTCACCCCCACTTTTTGCTTTTGCTTTACTGGTTTTCGACTTAGATGTGGCTGTGGGCCTGCTAATCAGACCCACAGCCCTGCTGTTCTCTCTCTAAATTAATACTATGTACTTTAGGTGCATAACCCATTTGGATAGGATCACCTTATTGGCCCCTGTACAGTGTACCCTAGGTAGCCAGGGCATAGGTGTACCCTAGGCCTACCAGGGGCTGCAGCATGTAGTGTGCCACCCCTGGCCTGGCCTTCCATTTTGACACAACTGGCTGATCACTCAGCTGGGGCAAGGTCGTGTAATCACCCCTTGCTTAGGTGTAGTATTCCTATACCTAACTTACATATAGACACATGTGTACCTATCAGTCACTCCTATGGCAGGCCTTGACAATCCTGGAGGCAGAGTGCTTGGTAACATGTGAGATGGTGCTCTAGCATGAGCTGAGCCTGTCTGCAGCTTTCGGAACCTTGTCCTTATAGCTGTTCTATGATATAGCCTACCATATACTCTTAAAGTGCCTTATAATCTTAGACGGTTATGGTAACTATGGTTTGGCTTTATCAAAACATGTCGTGTAAGGTGTCTAACACTCGGGAATAATACCCCCATGCCATTTCTGGACATGAGAATATTATTCCCCCCTTCTAGAGGGAAAGACATGTTAAAATCATACTTCAACTGTTAGCCTCTGACCAAAGCCTCAGCATCACAAAATGGATGCTGCTGCCACGACACAAGTCTGACCTCCTGCAGCTGGGAGTGATCCCAGCCAGGGAGGCCTGGACAATAGGTTTCCTGCTTGGGGAGGTGCTAGCACCTCCCCAGACAGCCTTTAGTGTATTGGGGCAGGGTGGGCTGAAAGGAATGAGACATGCCTGGGGCACACAAGGTGTTCCTTGCATAGTCCAGTTCAAACCGGCGCTGGGGCACTCCAGCCCCAGCTCTGGCGCGAAACTGGACAAAGGGAAGTGGGTGTAACCACCCCCTCCCAGGTCCCACCCATAAGGCGTGACCTAGCAGGTATCCCAGCCCCCCAGATTAGTATAAGAGTGGGAGTTGGGCCTCAAGACTTTAGATTATCCTGAACCTGCAAAACTGAACAGAAACTCTGGACCTTCGACATTCGACGAAAGAAGAAGACTGAAGAATCTCCCTTGTGGCCAAGGAGTGGCTACCCTGTGCAAACAGGCACCATCAAGAGACTACCCTTTGCTTTGCGACCGTTCTACGAGGAACCGACTGCAGAGCCCGACCAGAGCCTTGACTTCCAGACTTCTCCGACCCTCATCCACATCTGCAGCAGAGCTGAGATCCGTGGAGGCGACGAGCGACGTGGGACCGGCTACCTGGGAAAAGTGGCTAGTAACTTACAGCGCAGCTTCTGAGGTACCCTCGAAGTTGTGCACCGGGGATTGAGAAGCCCCAACCCCAAGCACCATCTGCACCGAAGACCAGCCCCCCACACTCCACGAGTCCTGCGTGGGGCCCTTCAGCATTTTCCTGCTTGCCGCGTCTGTCCGGTTGCTTGCCCGCTGGCTAGTGGCCTTTGTGGCGACGCTCCCTGAAATCTTCTGCGCTGGTTTGGCTCCTCCAGACTGGCTCCCGCTTCTCTGCAAAGAAGAAGCACCCCAGACCTTCCTGGTCTGCACCAGAAGCAAGTCCTTTGTTCTTCGTGGGTTCCGCTTGCCAAGGCTTCGTGAGTCCTAGTCCGACTTCGACGCCGCCGACAGCAAGAGCCTTCGTGGGACAGCTCGCCTCCTGGTCCTGGTCGTCCTCGACGCTTCCTGGTCCTCCTGGCTGCAGCGACAAGCTTCACCTTCACCTGCAACTCTTCACGACATCGCCTGGTTCCTTCCTGGTTCCACGTGGTCACTGGCTAGTGACCTTGACTCTGTCCCTTCTGCTTGCAGGTTCCTTCTCTCCTTGATCCCAGCCTTGGGATCCACCGGACACTCTTCACTGACTGCCTGTCAGCATCTTTCTTCAGGCATCCATAGGAGTCGACGACGAAAACGACGCATCTTCACCCCTATGCACCCGCAGCCTGTGGGCTAGGTAACTTGGGTACTCCGGTGCTCATCAGGATAGTGACTGTCCTAGTGCCTAGTTTTCAAGTCTCAACTTCCTAGCTACTCCGGAAGTGTCCTAAATCTATCTATTTCTAAACTGTAACATTGCTATTGACTTTTACGCATTACGCGTGAGTGTTTCCACTCTGCACACGAATCCCGTGGGCCTCCCACTTCCTAACTAACGCTAGTGTAGTGTAGCCCCAGCGATTCCCTAGGCCTAGGCCTATTCTATTTCCGTGACAGTGGTTCTTATACCACTTATTTAGTATATGGTTTGCGTGGCCCCTAGGGCCTAACTGTATTACTTACCTGTGTGACTTACTGTATGCATTAATAAGACTGTGTTGTACTTACCTCTAAACTCATAAAGAGTGCTGAGGGTTTGCTTAGAATAAATACACTTTATTTTATATATATATCTGTTGTGGTGTCCTTTCATTTGGTATTCAAGGGATTATATATGGTATCACAGCTGGCTTCACATGCCATTCAGAGTTTAGCCTAAGACTGCTCTTGTCCATGCTACCACTAGGATAGCTGGTCTATAAGGTTGACTTTACAACCAATCACCATAAGGGTATTTGGACTGATATAAGGTGTACACTATAACTAGTGACATCATACATCAGGCCAACTTCTCACAGAAGTCACCCGAGGTCGAGTGAGCGGCGTCATCGGAGGAGTGAAGTCCGCCCTCCGGAGTCGTCGGAGACCAAGGTGAAGTGTACCGGAGGTCGGGAGTGAGGATCGCACTCCGGAGTCGCCGGAACCTGAGAGAATCGTGCCGGAGGTCGGGAGTGGAGGTCGCTCTCCGGAGTCGCCGGAAACCTAAGGAGAGGAGCACCGGAGGTCGGGAGTGAGGATCGCACTCCGGAGCCGCCGGAAGTCGACAACGAGTCAAGGCCGGCCGACGTCATCGAAGTTGAGGTCGCCATCGGACCGGAGCCGCCCGAAGTCGACATCGAGTAAAGACTGCCCGACGCCATCGAATCGGAGGTCGAGATCGAACCGAGGCCGCCGACATCGAACCGGAGCCGCCTACCGGCGTCGTCAAAGAACTGACATAGTGCCGAGGCCGCCGACATCGAACCGGAACCGCCTCACGGCGTCGACACGACTCCAGCGGCGTCGGAGCATCAGAAAAAGGGCAGTAAGTGGAGTAGAGGGCGCCTAAGGCCCTGTGGAGACCTGAGAGACTGCTCTAAGGGGCTAGGGAGGTGCTGGAACCAACCTGACTGTGCCAGGGGTGAGCTGGGACTAATCTAGAGAGGTTGTGTGGAGGGAGAGAGCCAAGTCTCTGGTATTCCCCCCTTGATCTACCTCAGTTTAGGCCTCAGCCTTGTCCAAGCCAGGGAGTAGACACCCTCAAGCCTTCCACATCCCCACAAGCTGTGCCTGGGCCAAATCAGCCCTTAGGAATTCAAAAGTGATCTGATTCTATGAGTGTCACTGTCAGCTTTTAAGTATTTATTAGGGGCACTGTATTTATTGTATTTAACCTATTTATTGCTTCACTGTATTTATTGGTCCACAGTATTTATTGATGCACAATATTTATTGGTTTACAGTATTTATTGCCTCAGAATATTTAATTGCCTGTATGTATTGCACTTTTATTTATGCCTTCAGTATTTATGATCACCCCTATTTATTGAATCATTAAGCCAGTATTTATTTGACCTGCACTATCTAAAAAGTTTGTATATTGTGATTGTTATTTATTTTATCCAATCAGCAACTAAGAGAAAAAGAAGATAAAGAAAGATATTTTCATAATTTTTACGGTGTAGAGTCGTTTTTGGAACGGATGCACGCATGGTTATTGTATGGGTATGACGTATGCTTAGCACGGTGCCTGATTCCTGACCACTCGAGCCAAGCTACCACAGTGTGTCCGGAAGAACACCACCACCCTTCCGGTGTGGGAGTGTGTTTTTTCCAACATAATTGGTGTTCAGTGGTGGGATAGAGCTGTGCCTACGTATACTCAACAATAACTGTGGGTAGTCCATAGGCCTACACCGGGAGTTTTCTCAAAGCGGCCTTCCTAATTGTGGGTTTTTGTTTTTTTCAAATTTACTCTGGTGGTGGGAGGAGGTATTATTAAAGGTACCCCCCTGCATTGTTACTGCAAATAACTGTCCTCTGACCTGAGTGGGCAAGATGGAGTTTGTACTAGAAAATTTAGAAACGTACACTGTGGCCCAACTCAGGGAGTTTTGCCAGCGGTAGGGGGTGTATTGTCCCCCAGGAGCAAAGAAGGGTGCACTCCAAACCAGCTTAAGGGCTTGGGGGGAGGCACGCCGAGAAAGCAAGGCTGAGGAGGAGGACAGGGATAGAGAGCCCGACAGTGAGGGAGCTGGTTTGTACCAACCGGAGGTGGGGAACCTGTCAGCGGGGCCCAGGACACTTTCCAGGAAGGGCAGCAGTGCCTCTAGCGGTGGCTTGTCTGAAGTGGAGTTAACAGACCGGAGGGAGAAAAGGCAGCTCACATGGGACTTAGCAAGGCTGGAAAAAGAGAAGGAGGAACAGAGGATGGCTCATGAGATAAGGCTGAAAGAGATAGATCTTCAGATCCTGAGAATCGGGGCACACCCTGTACCTAACGGTGGCAGCGAAGAACGAGAGTACACCAGGGAACCCAAACCCTACCTGCCAAAGGACATAGTAGCTAGCTATGGGGTGGGCGACGATATCGCCAAGTGGCTAGCGGCCTATGAGGTCTCGTTAAGGGCCCATGGGGTTCCAGAGAAGTACTGGGGGGGGGATTGTACAAGTACATGCCTCCAGCTGGTAGGGATGCTTTATTGGCCCTCGAAGAGGATGAGCAGACCCACTACCCCACCATGAAACTGGCGCTCATAAGGAAGTTTGGACTAACACCCGAAAAGTACAGACAGAAGTTCAGGGGTAGTCACAAACTGGGCACACAGAATTGGGTGGACTTCCTGGACTATGCAAAGAAGGCACTAGAGGGTTGGATTCAGGGCAGTGAAGTGAGGAACTAGGAGGGGTTGTTTGACCTAGTACTGAAGGAACACCTGCTCGAGAAATGTTTCCCTGAACTGCGGCAACACCTGGTGGATAGCAAGCTGACCAGTCCCCGGAAGCTTGCTGAGGAGGCGGACATTTGGGCTAGTACCCGGGTGTCCACAAGGGGGACTGGAGGGGATACTCAAAAGGCCGGACAGGGCGCCCCCCAGAAGAAAGAGGGAGGGGAAAAGAAAAAGGAGTTCTCCAAAGGCCCCCAAAATAACTTCCAAGGGAAGGGAACAGGATTCACCCCTAGGGCTAACCCACCCAGAAACCCTAATCCTGGCCAGAGTCAGCAGCCAAGGGTTGTCCATTGCTATGAGTGCGGTGGCGTTGGACACTATAAAGGAGATCCGAAGTGCTTGAAACGACCACCCCCTCCCACTGGAGGAAAGACCCCCGGAGTAGCTAGTGTAGTGCTCGGGGAGGAGATGCCCTTAACTAAGGGAAGGGAGTGGGCGGGTGTCACTTTAGTGTCCCTGGGAGAACGGGAGATGGTTCCTAAGATCCAGGTGCCCGCAAATACTGTAAAGTATGGGCAGTGGGTCACCATCAAAGGCCAAAGAGGGGAGGCTCTGAGAGACACAGGAGCCAGTATGACTATGGTGCGTAGTCAACTGGTGTCTCCAGAGCAGGTAATTCCCGATGTACTCCACCCAGCCGCGATGGCTGACGGCAGAACAGGCCACTATCCAGTGGCCGAGGTTCCCTTTGAATGGGGGGGGGTTGCAGGTTCACTTCGAGTTGCCGTAAGCCCTGCCGTGCCAGTCGATTGTCTGCTGGGGAATGACATGGAGCACAACGCTTGGAAGGAGGTGGAATACCGGACTCACACTGAGATGCTGGGTACACCTGACTGGGCCTGTGTCAGCACAAGGTCCGCGACTACCCGAAGAGGGAGTTCATTTCGGCTGGAGCCTGGAACAAAGGCCCAGCCAGCTGCCAGTCAAGGGAAGAACCGAGGACAGGAGGAGCCTGCCTCGGCGTCCCCACCCCGTAGGACGGATAGGCCACCGGAGGTGGTGGACCAGGAGTCTGCGGTGGGGGACGTTACCAAACTGGAGGACCTACCCATCCCGGCCGAGTGGCACGTGGAGGGAGGCCCGTCCAGGGAGGAATTCTGCCAGGGCCAGAGGGAGTGCCCTACCCTTGAGGGGCTGAGGCGACAGGCCGAAGCCCAGGCAGCAGGGAACGTTGAAGGGAACTACAGTGTTTACTGGGAGGATGGCCTCCTCTACAGTGAACCCAAGGCACCCCTACATGGATCGTCACGAGCCTTGGTAGTCCCTCAACGTTATCGAGCCTTCCTTCTGGAGTTGGCTCACGAGATACCATTGGCAGAACACTTGGGGCAAGACAAGACCTTCGCCCGTCTTGTCCCACACTTTTATTGGCCTCAGATGAAAGTGTCGTCCGATACCTACTGCCGGACATGTGTGTCTTGCCAAGCCAGTGGGAAAACAGGGGTGAAGCTGAAAGCTCCCCTGGAACCACTTCCTGTCGTTAGCACCCCCTTTGAAAGGGTGGGCATCGACATTGTGGGTCCGTTAGATCCACCAACTACAGCTGGTCACAGGTTTATCCTGGTTCTGGTGGATCATGCCACACGGTACCCAGAAGCAATACCTCTGAGGACCATAACAGCACCTGTTGTGGCTAGGGCCCTGATGGGAATCTTTACCCGAGTGGGTTTTCCCAAGGAAGTTGTGTCCGACAGGGGGACCAACTTCATGTCAGCGTATATGCGGGCGATGTGGAAGGAGTGTGGAGTGACATACCGGTTCACCACTCCTTACCACCCCCAGACCAATGGTCTGGTGGAGAGGTTTAACAAAACCTTGAAGGGCATGATCAGAAGTCTGCCTGAAAGCCTGCGGAGGAAATGGGACGTCCTCCTACCCTGTTTACTTTTTTCCTACAGGGAAGTGCCACAGAAGGGAGTGGGCTTCAGCCCCTTCGAGCTTCTGTATGGGCACCCTGTGCGTGGACCTCTCAACCTGGTGAGAGACGGATGGGAAAGAACTCCCAGAAAGCTTCCCCAGGATGTGGTGAGCTACATGCTGGCCTTCCGGAGCCAAATGGCTAAGTTGTGGAAGCAAGCTTCTGACAACTTGGAAGCCAGCCAAGCAGTGATGAAGGCGTGGTATGACCACAATGCTCACCCGGTGGAGTTGGAGCCTGGCCAGAAGGTGTGGGTGATCGAACCAGGAGAGCTTAGTGCCCTCCAGGATCGCTGGTCAGGACCCTTTGAGGTGTTGGAGAAGAAGGGTAAGGCTACCTACTTGGTGGACCTGAAGACCCCTCGTCAGCCCCTGCGGGTGCTGCATGCCAACCGCCTCAAACCCCACCACGAGAGGCCCGAAGTCATCTTGATGATGGTGACTGACGGAGGAGAGGACGTGGAAAGCGAGCCTCTCCCTGATCTGTTTGCGTCTCAAGAGAAGGATGGGTCGGTGGAGGGAGTGATTCTCTCCCCATCTCTAACTCCTGAACAGCAGGAGGACTGTCGCCAGGTCCTGGGGCAGTACTCCTCGTTGTTCTCCCTTGTCCCGGGTAGGACTCACCTGTGCGTCCATGACGTGGACACAGGAGACAGCCCACCTGTGAAGTCCAAGATCTACCGGATGTCAGACAAGGTGAAGGCCAGCATTCACAGTGAAGTCACTAAGATGCTGGAGCTAGGAGTGATCGAACCTTCTAGCAGCCCCTGGTCCAGTCCGGTGGTGTTAGTACCAAAAGCTGCACCACCGGGTGCCCAACCAGAACTGAGGTTCTGTGTGGACTATCGGGGACTGAATTCAGTGACCAAAACTGATGCTCATCCGATCCCTAGGGCGGATGAATTGATTGACCAGCTGGGAGCTGCCCAATATCTAAGTACCTTTGACCTTACTTCAGGGTACTGGCAGATCTCTTTGACTGATGGAGCAAAGGAAAGGTCAGCCTTCTCCACGCCCAATGGCCACTACCAGTTCTGTGTGATGCCCTTTGGGCTCAAGAACGCACCTGCCACGTTTCAGCGCCTGGTAAACCAGATCCTCACCGGAATGGAGAGTTTCTCTGCTGCTTATCTGGATGACATAGCCGTCTTCAGTAACAGCTGGGAGGATCACTTGCGTCACCTGCAAGCTGTTCTCCAGGCCCTGAGACAAGCTGGATTGACGATCAAGGCCAGCAAGTGCCAGATCGGGCAGGGGTCGGTAGTGTACCTTGGACACTTGGTGGGTAGGGGAGCGGTGCAACCCCTCCAGGCGAAGATAGAGGCCATCATGGCCTGGGAACCCCCCAAGACACAGACTGAGGTCCGAGCATTTTTGGGCCTCACGGGATATTACCGCCGCTTCGTGAAGGGATACGGTACCATCGTAGCCCCCCTCACGGAGCTCACGTCCAAGAAACAACCTCGACGGGTAGTCTGGACGGAGGCTTGTCAGCAAGCCTTTGTGAGATTGAAGAAAGCCATGTGCGAGGCCCCGGTCTTAAGGGCCCCAGACTTTTCCAAGGAGTTCATTGTCCAGACAGATGCATCAGAACATGGCATTGGGGCAGTGTTATCGCAACTCAACGAAGAGGGTCTGGATCAACCCGTGGTCTTCCTATCCCGGAGACTACTTCCCAGGGAACAGAAGTGGAGTGCAATTGAGCGTGAAGCCTTTGCAGTGGTATGGGCTCTGAAGAAGTTGCGGCCATACCTGTTTGGCTCGCACTTCCTTGTTCAGACCGACCACAGACCCCTTCGTTGGCTGATGCAAATGAAGGGGGAGAATCCCAAGTTGTTGAGGTGGTCTATTTCCCTACAGGGAATGGACTTTCAGGTGGAACATCGGCCTGGAGTGGACCACGCCAATGCAGACGGTCTCTCAAGGTATTTCCGCCTTAGTGATGAGAACTCCCAAGGGGTTGGGTAGCTCTCCCCACTTTCAGCTGGGGGGGACGCGTGTTAGACCTGTCAGCCCTTTGGGTGGTCCCTCCTCATCATTATTTATTTTGTCCCACTTTTGCCTCAAACCCTGTTTGAATTTTTCCTTTTTGGGAACCACCAGACTTTTTAGTGTTGCTGCAGATTCAGGGAGCCATTTTAGCTACCCCTGAAACTTCTGTCTGAGGGCCTGGAGCACAAAATGGTGGCCACCTGTGACATCACCAGCATCCACTGGAACCTGCTAGCACCTTCCAGAACATTCCAGAACCCTGTGACAGTTGGAGGCGGTTTAGAATGTTGGGAAGCTAAGACAGAGGGTTGGCAGTTGGAGCTGGCAGTTGGCACCTGACTGGTGAGGAGAGAGCAGCAGAAACTTGAAGGAGGAAGGAGTGAAGCAGCAGGGGTGGAAACTTGTGCCTGGAGTGGGGTCCATAAACCCACCCTTGATACTAGTCCCTACTGACTGAGCCCAGCCTGGAGCCCTGTGTGGGAAGAAGCAAGAAAAACCATCCTAAGGACCTGGACAGCAGGAACAGGCCTTAGAAATAGAGAACAGCAAGATCCTGACCTGGAAACTGGTTTCCCTGGAGTCCGACGTCGAGTAGCCTGAGACCTGGAGCCCGAGGTGGAGAAGCGGCGCCGACTGGAAAGCGGACGTCGCACCCGGAGCCGCCAGAGGTCGAGAGAGGGCGCCGTCAGAGGTCGTGAGGAGTACCAGAGGTCGAGGAGGAAGTCACCCGAGGTCGAGTGAGCGGCGTCATCGGAGGAGTGAAGTCCGCCCTCCGGAGTCGTCGGAGACCAAGGTGAAGTGTACCGGAGGTCGGGAGTGAGGATCGCACTCCGGAGTCGCCGGAACCTGAGAGAATCGTGCCGGAGGTCGGGAGTGGAGGTCGCACTCCGGAGTCGCCGGAAACCTAAGGAGAGGAGCACCGGAGGTCGGGAGTGAGGATCGCACTCCGGAGCCGCCGGAAGTCGACAACGAGTCAAGGCCGGCCGACGTCATCGAAGTTGAGGTCGCCATCGGACCGGAGCCGCCCGAAGTCGACATCGAGTAAAGACTGCCCGACGCCATCGAATCGGAGGTCGAGATCGAACCGAGGCCGCCGACATCGAACCGGAGCCGCCTACCGGCGTTGTCAAAGAACTGACATTGTGCCGAGGCCGCCGACATCGAACCGGAACCGCCTCACGGCGTCGACACGACTCCAGCGGCGTCGGAGCATCAGAAAAAGGGCAGTAAGTGGAGTAGAGGGCGCCTAAGGCCCTGTGGAGACCTGAGAGACTGCTCTAAGGGGCTAGGGAGGTGCTGGAACCAACCTGACTGTGCCAGGGGTGAGCTGGGACTAATCTAGAGAGGTTGTGTGGAGGGAGAGAGCCAAGTCTCTGGTATTCCCCCCTTGATCTACCTCAGTTTAGGCCTCAGCCTTGTCCAAGCCAGGGAGTAGACACCCTCAAGCCTTCCACATCCCCACAAGCTGTGCCTGGGCCAAATCAGCCCTTAGGAATTCAAAAGTGATCTGATTCTATGAGTGTCACTGTCAGCTTTTAAGTATTTATTAGGGGCACTGTATTTATTGTATTTAACCTATTTATTGCTTCACTGTATTTATTGGTCCACAGTATTTATTGATGCACAATATTTATTGGTTTACAGTATTTATTGCCTCAGAATATTTAATTGCCTGTATGTATTGCACTTTTATTTATGCCTTCAGTATTTATGATCACCCCTATTTATTGAATCATTAAGCCAGTATTTATTTGACCTGCACTATCTAAAAAGTTTGTATATTGTGATTGTTATTTATTTTATCCAATCAGCAACTAAGAGAAAAAGAAGATAAAGAAAGATATTTTCATAATTTTTACGGTGTAGAGTCGTTTTTGGAACGGATGCACGCATGGTTATTGTATGGGTATGACGTATGCTTAGCACGGTGCCTGATTCCTGACCACTCGAGCCAAGCTACCACAGTGTGTCCGGAAGAACACCACCACCCTTCCGGTGTGGGAGTGTGTTTTTTCCAACAGTCTCAATACCCTTTTTCAATGGATCTAATACGGTACATTCATAAAACATATTAACTACATCTGCTGGTCCCAACCCACATCTCGGGCATTGATCATTACCCCTTTTTCCCTAGCTAAACAGTTTTGCGGGAGTGAAATATAGATTATAAACTGTTTTGAAATGTTGGGCCTTCAGGTTAGCGGAAAGGAAAGCCTTCTTAGAAAGAGCCAGAGACCTGCTTAAATCCACATCCTGGTTCCCAACCTTGCCCGCCCAGGCAGATTCCGTTTTTACTAAGTCATCCTGGGTGGCATCTATAAATAGACAATATATGTCCTTAATTCGGGGACTTCCTTAATTCGGGGACTGTTATATAAGACAGTTTCGAACAACTGGATCCTGCTTATAGAAATGATATTAGAATAGGAGGATCTAATGGTTACCCTGATTTGAAAGTACTTAAAATATGATCTTGGGTCAATCTCATGCAGCCTTTACAACTCAACAAAAGGGATCATTCCGTTCCCATCTATGACATCCTCTATTCTGCTGATGCCTGCCTGCTCCCAATGTTTACCCATCCCATCAAAAAGCGGTGCCAAGAGGACAGGAGAGTGCCACAGAAATAGATATTTATGGAGCCTGGGAATATTTAGAAGGTTTGAAGCTTTGTGCCAAACCCTCCAACCCACTATAAGGGGCTTAAACCGTGTTTTTCTTAATAATGGCTGACCTCCATATGTCTGAGTAAAACCCCTGATGCAGCTCCACCGATAGCCAACTCAAAGATTGAGGGGGGGGTGTAGGAGAGTAGGGTCTGCTTTCTATGTTCACCCCCACTTTTTGCTTTTGCTTTACTGGTTTTCGACTTAGATGTGGCTGTGGGCCTGCTAATCAGACCCACAGCCCTGCTGTTCTCTCTCTAAATTGATACTATGTACTTTAGGTGCATAACCCATTTGGATAGGATCACCTTATTGGCCCCTGTACAGTGTACCTTAGGTACCCAGGGCATAGGTGTACCCTAGGCCTACCAGGGGCTGCAGCATGTATTATGTCACCCCTGGCCTGGCCTTCCATTATGACACAACTGGCTGATCACTCAGCTGGGGCAAGGTCGTGTAATCACCCCTTGCTTAGGTGTAGTATTCCTATACCTATCCTATATATAGACACATGTGTACCTATCAGCCACTCCTATGGCAGGCCTTAACAATCCTGGAGGCAGAGTGCTTGGTAACATGTGAGATGGTGCTCTAGCATGAGCTGAGCCTGTCTGCAGCTTTCGGAACCATGTCCTTATAGCTGGTCTATGATATAGCCTACCATATACTCTTAAAGTGCCTTATAATCTTAAACGGTTATGGTAACTATGGTTTGGCTTTATCAAAACATGTCGTGTAAGGTGTCTAACACTTTGGAATAATACCCCCATCCCATTTCTGGGGATGAGGATATTATCCCTCCCTTCTAGAGGGAGAAGACATGTTGTAACCTACTTACCCGGTTAAAGTTAACCAGAGCCCCAGCATCACAAAATGGATGCTGCTGCCACGACACAAGTCTGACCTCCTGCTGCTGGGAGTGGTCCCGGCAAGGGAGGCTTGGACAATAGGTTTCCTGCCTTGGGAGGTGCGAGCACCACCCCAGACGGGCCTTAGTGTATTGGGGCAGGGAGGGATGAATGAAACGAGACACTGCCTGGGGCACACAAGGTGCTCCATGCATAGTCCAGTTCAAACCGGTGCTGGGGCACTCCAGCCCCAGTCCTGGCGCGAAACTGGACAAAGGGAAGGGGGTGTAACCGCCCCCCTCCCAGGTCCCACCCATAAGGCGTGACCTAGCAGGCAACCCAGCCCCCCAGATTAGTATAAGAGTGGTAGCTGGGCCCCAGGAAAGGAGATTATCCTGAACCTGCAACTTGAACAGAAACTCTGGACCTTCGACATTCGACGAAAGAAGAAGACTGAAGAATCTCCCTTGTGGCCAAGGAGTGGCTACCCTGTGCAAACAGGCACCATCAAGAGACTACCCTTTGCTTTGCTGAAGTTCTACGAGGGACCGACTGCAGAGCCGGACCAGAGCCTTGACTTCCAGTCTTCTCCGACCCTGATCCACATCCACAGCCAAGCTGAGATCCGTGGAGGCGACGAGAGACGTGGGACCGGCTACCTGGGAAAAGTGGCGAGTATCTTCCAGCGCAGCTTCTGAGGTACCCTCGAAGTTGTGCACCAGGGATTGAGAAGCCCCAACCCCAAGCACCATCTGCACCGAAGATCAGCACCCCACACTCCACGGGGCCCTTCTGCATTTTCCTGCTTGCCGCGTCTGTCCGGTTGCTTGCCTGTTGGCTAGCGGCCTTTGTGACGACACACCTTGAAATCTTCACTGCTGGTTTGGCTCCTCCAGACTGGCTCCCGCTTCTTTGCAAACGAGAAGCACCCCAGATCTTCCTGGCCTGCACCAGAAGCAAGTCCTCCGTTCTTCGTGGGTTCCGCTTGCCAAGGCTTGGTGAGTCCTAGTTCGACTTCGACGCCGCCGACAGCAAGAGCCTTCGTGGGACAGCTCGCCTCCTGGTCCTGGTCCTGGTCGTCCTCGACGTCTCCTGGTACCCGTGGCTGCAGCGACAAGCTTCACCCTTCACCTGCAATCTTCACGACATCGCCTGGTTCCTTCCTGGTTCCACGTGGTCACTGGCTAGTGACCTTGACTCCACCGGACACTCTGCACTGACTGCCTGTCAGCAACTTTCCTTCAGGCATCCATAGAAGTCCACGACGAAACCCGACGCAAGTTCACACCTATGCACCCGCAGCCCGTGGGCTAGGTAACTTGGGTACTTCGGTGCTCACAAGGGTAGTGACTATCCTAGGGTCTAGTTTACGAGTCTCGACTCTCTAGCTGCTTCAGAAGTGTCCTTAAACTGCTTATTTCAGAACTGTTCTATTTCTATCGACTATACGCATTACGCGTGAGTGTTTCCACTCTGCACCTGAATCCCGTGGGCCTCCCACTACCTAACTGTTGGTAGTGTAGTGTAGCCCCAGCGATTCCCTAGGCCTAGGCCTATTCTATTTCCGTGACAGTGGTCCTTATACCACTTCTTTAGTATATGGTTTGCGTGGCCCATAGGGCCTAACTGTATTACTTACCTGTGTGACTTAATGTATGCTTGAATAAGACTGTGTTGTACTTACCTCGAATCTCATAAAGAGTGCTGAGGGTTTGACTAGAATAAATACACAGCTGGCTTCACATGCCATTCAGAGTTTAGCCTAAGACTGCTCTTGTCCATGCTACCACTAGGATAGCTGGTCTATAAGGTTGACTTTACAACCAATCACCATAAGGGTTGTTTGGACTGATATAAGGTGTACACTAGAACTAGTGACATCATACATCAGGCCAACTTCTCACATTGGTGGCAGCGGTGGGATCTGAGCTTGCTGTTTTAATACCATTGTAATCTTGAGATACTAAATTGAAAGATCACACAGATATTGTTTAGGTACATATAACATAGATTATAATACTTAAGTCCTACTGGACTTAGTTGTTGTAGGTTGAAGGGAGTAACACACCCTGACTACAACTAATAGAGAGGTTTAGTAGAAACAACTAGTGTAGGTAGGTGCACACACCACACCCTCGCTAGATCATGTCTCTTGGAGGAGATCAAGGAGATGCTCTCTCAGGAGGGGCAGGTCTGAAAAAGATCCCCTCTAGATATGTTACCCTAACTTTTCAGGAGGTGAGACAATTGTGTACCTCCAGAAAGTTAATACAGGGTGCAAACCCTACCCTCCTTCAGCTAGTGCAGCTCCTAGAGGAATATGATGCTCTTAGGGCCTCACAGGCTAGTACCCTAGGTACAAAGGAGGGTCTACCCACCACAGATGAGTCAGATGGGACTTCAGATGAAGAGGTAGACAGCCAGGGCCATGTAGGAAGACTTAGCCAGGCTAACCTAAGCTTACATGGGAGTTTGCATGGGGTCCCCCCATACAGACCCCCAAGTGGGCTTAACCAGAGAAGCAGGAGAAACAAATCCCCTTCAAGGGAATCCATCCACTCCCATGTCTCTAGCATCTCTAATGCCTCTTCTCACAGGGGAATGACTTCCCCCCAGACAAAGGAGCATGAAGCCAGAATGAGGGAGGTTATTCTGAGGATTGAGAGGGAAGAACTTGCCCTTGCCAAGGAGAAGCTTGCTCTGGCTAGAGAGCAAAAGTTAAGTGGGTTAGAACCCACTGGTGGCAGCAATATCCCTAAGGATAGAGACAGGCACTATGATAATAGAAACCTGAGCAAGATTGTCCCTCCCTACAAGTGTGGGGATGACATCCACAAATGAATAACTGCTTTGGAGAGGGCTTGCAAAGTACAGCAGGTACCCCAAAGTTAGTGGGCAGCTATCTTGTGGCTCTCCTTCTCTGAGAAAGGTAGAGACAAGCTCCTCACAGTTAGTGATGAGGATGCAGACAATTACACTGTCCTGAAGAGTGCTCTAATTGATGGGTTTGGCCTAACCACTGAACAATACAGGTTGTTGTTCAGGGATACCCAGAAGACACAGACTCAGGACTGGACTGACTTTGTAGATTGTGCCACTAAGGCTCTGGAAGGCTGGCTAGTGGGAAGTAAGGTTAAGGACTATACAGGATTGTATAATTTGATCATGAGAGAACAAATCCTTAACAACTGTCAAAACCAGCTACTGCATCAACACCTGATTGATTCTGATCTGACTTCTCCCCAAGAATTGGGAAAGAAGGCAGATAGATGGGTCAGGACTAGAGTTAAGCAGAAAAACCAGAACCAGGGCGGTGATCAGAAAAAGGCAGACCAGAAGGGTAATGATCAGAAACAAAAAGACCAGAAGTCTTCACCAGGCCCCCAAAAGGCTCAGGGGGAGGGTGGTCCCAAAAAGGATAAAAAGAAAGATGGCCAAAAGAAACCATGGTGCAACTATTGTAAGTCCAACTCACATTGGTTTAGTGAGTGCACCAAAAAGGATAAGCCCCCAGCCACCATTGCCCCTAAGGCAACTGTACCCCCTAGTTCAGCTGTAAGTGGTGGTTCCCAGCAAAAGGGTGTAGTAGGGTTAACCCTGGGAACTGAGGAGGATTCTGGCCTAGTCAGAATACCTACTCAGGCTGTTCTGATCTGTGATGGGGACTTAGCTTTGTCCTCTACTGTAGGCCCCAGTAACCTGGGCAAGTACAGACAGACTCCTTTTATCAACCAAAGAATGGCTCAGGCCTACAGGGACACTGGGGCTAGTGTCACAATGGTGACACCTGCCTTTGTGGACCCTGGACAGATCATACTAGGTGAGAATTACCTAGTGACCAACGCTAGCAATGGCACTACCTCCCATAGTGTGGCTATTGTTAACTTCTCCTGGGGAGGGGTAACTGGCCTCAAGAAAGTTGTTGTTAGTTCAGACCTTCCTGTAGAGTGTTTACTGGGCAATGATCTTGAAACTTCAGTTTGGTCTGAGGTGGAGTATAGGACCCATGCAGAAATGCTAGGGATAGATGCACATGTCCTTGCTGTGACCAGGTCGCAGGCCAAAAAGTGCACCACTGAACAAGTGCTCGATCCTGAAACTATGGACCAGTCACAACCCAAGAGAAAGAGCAGTAGGGTAAAGGCTGTGCCTTCCCCCCTGCCTCAGGCACTGGATCAGCCCTCACAGGAGGATGGTTCTGAGAGCCCTGAAGGAACTGTCCTAGAAGAGCTTGAACCTGATCAGGTTGAGTTTCTTGGGACAGGGGGACCTTCAAGGGCAGATCTGAGGTAGGCTCAATTAGACTGCCCCTCTCTTGAACCCCTCAGACAGCAGGCTGCTGCTGAGGCTGCAGGGAATGCTCAAGGTACCCATAGAGTTTATTGGGATGAAGGGCTGCTGTATTCATAGGCTAGAGACCCCAAGCCTGGTGCATCCAGGAGGTTGGTCATACCACTGAAGTTCAGAGGCTTCCTTCTTACCTTGGCCCATGATATTCCCCTTGCAGGACACTTAGGCCAGAACAAGACTTGGGACAGGCTTGTCCCTCACTTTCACTGGCCCCATATGTCAGAAGATACCAAGGAGTTTTGTCGCTCCTGTGTCACCTGCCAAGCCAGTGGCAAATCAGGTGGCACCACAAAGGCCCCCCTCATACCACTACCTGTGGTGGGGGTTCCCTTTGAAAGAGTGGGCATAGATATTGTAGGACCAATGGACCCACAAACAGCATCTGGGCACAGATTTATACTGGTGATAGTGGACCATGCCACCAGGTATCCAGAAGCTATTCCCCTGAGGACCACAACAGCTCCTGTTGTGGCAAGGGCCCTGCTTGGAGTATTCTCCAGAGTGGGCTTTCCAAAGGAGGTCATTTCTGACAGAGGTGCCAACTTCATGTCAGGATACTTGACTGCAATGTGGAATGAGTGTAGTGTGAACTAGAAGTTCACCACACCCTATCACCCACAGTGCAATGGGCTTGTTGAGAGATTCAACAAGACCCTAAAGGGAATGATAAAAGGGTTACCAGACAAGCTTAGGCGAAGATGGGACATCCTTTTACCCTGCCTTCTGTTTGCTTACAGAGAGGTCCCACAAAAGGGGGTTGGCTACAGCCCTTTTGAGCTTTTGTTTGGGCATCCTGTAAGAGGACCCCTATGTTTAGTAAGGGAAGGATGGGAGAGACCTCTCAGACAACCCAAACTTGATATAGTGGATTATGTACTTGGTCTCCGCTCCAGGATGGCAGAGTATATGAAGAAGGCTTCTAAAAACCTTGAGGCAAGCCAAGAACTCCAAAAAGCTTGGCATGATAAAAAGGCTGTGCTGACTGTTTACCAGCCAGGAAAGAAAGTGTGGGTATTGGAGCCAGTGGCCCCAGCAGCACTCCAAGACAAATGGTCTGGGCCCCACACTATTGTTGAGAAAAAGGGAGAAGTCACCTACTTGGTGGACCTTGGGACTCCCAGAAGCCCCCACAGGGTGCTTCATGTCAACAGATTGAAGGCATATGTTGACAGGGCAGACATGGGCTTACTCATGGCTACAGATGAGGGGCAGGAGGAAGAGAGTGACCCTCTCCCAGACCTGTTAACTCAGAACCCTGATGATGGACTCAGTTGATGGTGTGGTCTTTTCTGACAGCCTCACTGTCCATCAGCAACAGGACTGCAGACAAGTTCTGCAATCCTACAGACATATGTTCTCTCTGACCCCAAGTCAGACAAACTGGTGCACCCATGAGGTGGACACTGGTGACAGTCTGCCTGTGAAGAGTAAAATCTACAGGCAACCTGACCATGTCAGGGACTGCATAAAAGTTGAGGTACAAAAGATGTTGGAGCTGGGAGTCATTGAACCGTCAGAGAGCCCGTGGGCTAGTCCTGTAGTTCTTGTGCCAAAACCTCACACCCAAGATGGTAAGAGAGAGATGAGGTTTTCGGTGGATTACAGAGGTCTCAATGCTGTCACTAGGACAGATGCCCACCCAATACCTTGGGCAGATGAGCTCATTGACAGACTGGCAGCTGCTAAGTTTTTAAGCACATCTGACCTGACAGCAGGCTACTGGCAAATCAGACTAGCTGAGAATGCAAAGGCCAAAACTGCTTTCTCGACCCCAGGAGGACATTATCAATTTGTGGTAATGCCCTTTGGTTTGAAGAATGCACCTGCCACTTTCCAAAGGTTGGTGAATCAAGTCCTTACTGGGTTGGATGATTACTGTGCAGCTTATCTTGATGATATTGCTGTCTTTAGCTCCACCTGGGAGGATCACCTGGTCCACCTGAGGAATGTTTTAGAGGCCCTGCAAAAGGCAGGCCTCACTATCAAGGCCACTAAGTGCCAGATAGGGCAGAGCAAGGTTGTATACCTGGGCCACCTAGTTGGTGGGGGTCAGGTTCAACCACTGGAGAGCAAGATCCAGACCATAAAGGACTGGACTCCTCCAACTACCCAGACTCAGGTCAGAGCTTTCTTGGGCCTGACTGCGTACTACAGAAAGTTTGTTAAGAACTATGGGTCCATTGTGACACCACTTAATGACTTGACCTCCAAGAAAATGCCAAAGAAAGTTCAGTGGACAGTAAGCTGTCAAAAAGCATTTGATGACCTGAAGCAGGCCATGTGCAGTGCACCTATTCTGAAAAGTCCAGACTACTCCAAAGAGTTCATTGTCCAGACAGATGCTTCTGAGTTGGGTGTGGGAGCTGTTCTTTCACAACTTAATATAGATGGTCAAGACCAGCCCATTGCTTTTATAAGTAGAAGGCTGACCCCTAGAGAGAAACGTTGGTCAGCTATTGAGAGGGAGGCCTTTGCTGTGGTTTGGGCCCTAAAGAAGCTGAGGCCATACTTGTTTGGCACTCACTTCAAGATTCAGACAGACCATAAGCCCCTCTTGTGGCTAAATCGGATGAAGGGGGAAAATCCCAAACTTCTTAGGTGGTCCATTTCCCTACAGGGGATGGACTTCACAGTGGAACATAGACCTGGGACTGACCATGCCAATGCAGATGGACTCTCCAGATATTTCCACTTAGAACATGAAGACTCAACTGGTCAAGGTTAGTTTAATGTCCCTAAGTTTGGGGGGGGAGAGGTTGTGTAGGAGAGTAGGGTCTGATTTCTATGTTCACCCCCACTTTTTGCTTTTGCTTTACTGGTTTTCGACTTAGATGTGGCTGTGGGCCTGCTAATCAGACCCACAGCCCTGCTGTTCTCTCTCTAAATTGATACTATGTACTTTAGGTGCATAACCCATTTGGATAGGATCACCTTATTGGCCCCTGTACAGTGTACCTTAGGTACCCAGGGCATAGGTGTACCCTAGGCCTACCAGGGGCTGCAGCATGTATTATGCCACCCCTGGCCTGGCCTTCCATTATGACACAACTGGCTGATCACTCAGCTGGGGCAAGGTCGTGTAATCACCCCTTGCTTAGGTGTAGTATTCCTATACCTATCCTATATATAGACACATGTGTACCTATCAGCCACTCCTATGGCAGGCCTTAACAATCCTGGAGGCAGAGTGCTTGGTAACATGTGAGATGGTGCTCTAGCATGAGCTGAGCCTGTCTGCAGCTTTCGGAACCGTGTCCTTATAGCTGTTCTATGATATAGCCTACCATATACTCTTAAAGTGCCTTATAATCTTAAACGGTTATGGTAACTATGGTTTGGCTTTATCAAAACATGTCGTGTAAGGTGTCTAACACTTTGGAATAATACCCCCATCCCATTTCTGGGGATGAGGATATTATCCCTCCCTTCTAGAGGGAGAAGACATGTTGTAACCTACTTACCCGGTTAAAGTTAACCAGAGCCCCAGCATCACAAAATGGATGCTGCTGCCACGACACAAGTCTGACCTCCTGCTGCTGGGAGTGATCCCGGCAAGGGAGGCTTGGACAATAGGTTTCCTGCCTTGGGAGCTGCGAGCACCACCCCAGACGGGCCTTAGTGTATTGGGGCAGGGAGGGATGAATGAAACGAGACACTGCCTGGGGCACACAAGGTGCTCCATGCATAGTCCAGTTCAAACCGGTGCTGGGGCACTCCAGCCCCAGTCCTGGCGCGAAACTGGACAAAGGGAAGGGGGTGTAACCACCCCCCTCCCAGGTCCCCCCCATAAGGCGTGACCTAGCAGGCAACCCAGCCCCCCAGATTAGTATAAGAGTGGTAGCTGGGCCCCAGGAAATGAGATTATCCTGAACCTGCAACTTGAACAGAAACTCTGGACCTTCGACATTCGACAAAAGAAGAAGACTGAAGAATCTCCCTTGTGGCCAAAGAGTGGCTACCCTGTGCAAACAGGCACCATCAAGAGACTACCCTTGGCTTTGCTGAAGTTCTACGAGGGACCGACTGCAGAGCCCGACCAGAGCCTTGACTTCCAGACTTCTCCGACCCTGATCCACATCCACAGCCAAGCTGAGATCCGTGGAGGTGACGAGAGACGTGGGACCGGCTACCTGGGAAAAGTGGCGAGTATCTTCCAGCGCAGCTTCTGAGGTACCCTCGAAGTTGTGCACCGGGGATTGAGAAGCCCCAACCCCAAGCACCATCTGCACCAAAGATCAGCCCCCCACACTCCACGAGTCCTGCGTGGGGCCCTTCTGCATTTTCCTGCTTGCCGCGTCTGTTTGGTTGCTTGCCCGTTGGCTAGCGGCCTTTGTGACGACACACCTTGAAATCTTCACTGCTGGTTTGGCTCCTCCAGGCTGGCTCCCGCTTTTTTACAAAAGAGAAGCACCCCAGACCTTCCTTGTCTGCACCAGAAGCAAGTCCTCCGTTCTTCGTGGGTTCTGCTTGCCAAGGCTTGGTGAGTCCTAGTTCGACTTCGACGCCGCCGACAGCAAGAGCCTTCGTGAGACAGCTCGCCTCCTGGTCCTGGTTGTCCTCGACGTCTCCTGGTACCCGTGGCTGCAGCGACAAGCTTCACCCTTCACCTGCAATCTTCACAACATCGCCTGGTTCCTTCCTGGTTCCATGTGGACACTGGCTAGTGACCTTGACTCTGTCCCTTCTGCTTGCAGGTACCCTTCCGTCTTGATCCCGGCCTTGGGATCCACCGGACACTCTTCACTGACTGCCTGTCAGCAACTTTCCTTCAGGCATCCATAGAAGTCCACGACGAAACCCGACGCAAGTTCACACCTATGCACCCGTAGCCCGTGGGTTAGGTAACTTGGGTACTTCGGTGCTCACAAGGGTAGTGACTATCCTAGGGTCTAGTTTCCGAGTCTCGACTCTCTAGCTGCTTCAGAAGTGTCCTTAAACTGCTTATTTCAGAGCTGTACTTTTTCTATCGACTATACGCATTACGCGTGAGTGTTTCCACTCTGCACCTGAATCCCGTGGGCCTCCCACTTCCTAACTGTTGGTAGTGTAGTGTAGCCCCAGCGATTCCCTAGGCCTAGGCCTATTCTATTTCCGTGACAGTGGTCCTTATACCACTTCTTTAGTATATGGTTTGCGTGGCCCCTAGGGCCTAACTGTATTACTTACCTGTGTGACTTAATGTATGCTTGAATAAGACTGTGTTGTACTTACCTCGAATCTCATAAAGAGTGCTGAGGGTTTGACTAGAATAAATACACTTTATTTTATATATATATCTGTTGTGGTGTCCTTTCATTTGGTATTCAAGGGATTATATATGGTATCACAGCTGGCTTCACATGCCATTCAGAGTTTAGCCTAAGACTGCTCTTGTCCATGCTACCACTAGGATAGCTGATCTATAAGGTTGACTTTACAACCAATCACCATAAGGGTTGTCTGGACTGATATAAGGTGTACACTAGAACTAGTGACATCATACATCAGGCCAACTTCTCACAGGGGGTCTCATATTCCTGTGGACCAAAACTGTTATCTGGGCCCATGTTTGATTTACACAAGATAGCCGATTGCTGTAGTGTGATGGCCCAATAATAAAATAATAAATTAGGGACCGTCCGACCCCCACGGTCTTGAGGTAGAGTCAAGAGTTTCAATGATCATCTGACCTTCTGGTATTGCCAGATGAATTGAGAAAAGATTCCATCCAGTTTTTTAAAGAACGCCTGTTCTGGCTCCAATGGGATACAGCGAAGTAGGTATAATATTTTTGGAAACATAGTAATTATAAGTACATTACACCTGCCTATTATAGACATATACAGTTTATCGATTCTTTTAAGGTCTTGGCTAATTCTATCATTAAGGGTAACCAAAGTCATTGTCCAAATAGAACCCACATCTGCAGAAATGTCAATTCCTAGATAGGTGGCTATCTCGGTCCTTCGAGGATCCTGCCAAGTAATATTGTTTGTGCAGACAATCCTAGTTTTAGCAGCATTCAAGCGATACCCCGACTTCCTACCAAACTCTTTAGCTAAAACCTAAATTCTTACCATTGCTCCCATTGGGTATGGGGTGATGACAGCTAAGTCGTCAGTATAAGCTAAAACCTTTGTGTTATATGCCGTAACCACAATTGGTTTAATCATCTGATTTTGCACGATTGCCCTAATTAACTGGTCGATGTACAAACCAAAGAGAATTGAACAGGGGCATCCCTGTCTAGTCCCACGGGCTACCACGATCTTTTCTGACTCCTGGCTCATCAATTGTATTCTCGCGTGTGGCTGTACATACATAGCTCGTATAGCCGATAAAATAAGGGACCCAAAGCCATTAGATCTTAAATTGTCCCAAAGGTATGCCCACTCAACCCGGTCGAAGGCTTTTTGGGCGTCTAAAAGGATCAAAGCCATCTGTTCTTCCGAGCGGTCCACTAAGTCAAACAGGGAGATTACCCGACACACATGGTCCGTGGTATCTCTCACTGGAATAAAACCATGTTGCCGTGGGCTCACCAATGAGGTGATGACGTTACCTAATCGGAGTGCAAGAATATAGCTTCTCGTCAGCATTAATCAAGGAGGTGGGACGGTACAAGGCTGGATCCTCGGCAGTTTTACCTTTCTTCAAAAACACAACTATATCTGTGCCGTGCCATGATTGCAGTTGGAGACCTTTCTGTTGTACGGCTAGGAACAGATCTAGGAGCAGGGGGGGAAGCTCTGGTTGTAGTAATTTATACAATTCCATTGTATGCGGCTTTACCTGCTGCCATGACTTGTAAAGCATTGATAACCTCACTGACCGTAATATCTGCCTCCAATTCTGCCAGAATAGGGGGGTTATTATCCCCTGCAAGCATGCTAGTCTCTATTGGTTTATCCTCAAACTTATAGAGGTCCCTATAGAAATCCGCGAAACACTTAGAATTTCTTGCATATCTGATGCCAAAGTCCCGTCCTTCCTTTTAACCCTTGTAATACTTTTTGTAGCAGCCTTTTGTCTAAGACAAAGTGCTAAATGTTTGCCTGTATTTTCCCCATACTCATAGTTGTCTCTAGTATGAGTTTGATAGGCTTCTGCCAATGATTTATTATAGAATCCGTTTATCTCAGCCTTTACCTTTATGACCTCTTATTGTAGTTGACCTTGTAAGTCCACTTGTTTTTGGGCTATGGCGGCGGTATGCTTCTCCTCACATTTAGTCAGCTAATCCGTTAGTCGACATACCTCCGCCCGTTGTCTTTTCCTACGCTGGCCTACAAAGCTGACAATCTCCCCCCTTAAGCCAGCCTTGAACGCATCCCATACTATTTCCCTAGAGCCTCTAAACCTGTTGATGTCAAAATACTGTGGTGTCCACACCCTAATGTGTTCCACAAACCTCTCTGTAGCCAATAGTTTCCTGTCGAAGGTCCACTTTATTACGCTACGTTGATGCTCCTGCACCATACTATCCAAAATTAAAGGGTTATGATCCGACAGAATCTTCGGCATCTTCCTTATGTTCGCACCATCCAAAAGTGCAGAGGAGGCAAAATAATAATCAAGCCTAACATATTTGCTATGGGGGCACGATAAGTAGGTATAGCCTAGATCACTTGGCTTCCTAGAGGCCCAGACATCGACCAGCCCATGGCTAGTAGTCAGAGCCACTAATGCTTTGTACACCTGGGGCTTTCTCCCCTGATAATCTTTAGTGAAGGGACCGCTTGCCTCCAAATGTATGTTAAAATACCCACACATAATAAGGGGAGAAGGCCAAACAGCTAGTTCAAACTCCAATTCCTCCAACATCCCTGGGTCATCTAGGTTTGGCCCATAGACCGTACATACCATAGACCCATCTGATAAAGCAGCTATAGCCCATCGCCCCATTTATCTGATACCGTACGTTTTCCAGGTGTTAATCGCTTGGAAATATGAATTGCAACCCCTCTAGTAGTAGTAGTCTTGGTAGAGCAGATTACCTGGAGGTAACCTGGGATTAAATTAAGCCCTCTTTGCTACCAGTGGATATGGGTTTCTTGTTGGCAGATCACATCTACCCCTAACGACCTAAGTACCTCATTTACTCTAACCCTCTCTCTCCTATCGTTCAATCCCCCAACATTAATTGAGCAAATAGTTAGCATACCCATTACTAAGGAACACTGTACAACTAAATCGAATCCTATACATTTCTAGTGAAATGATGTAACCAATCTCATTCCTGCCCAATTTAGTTTCCTTCTGCTTTTCTGCACCCCCCCCCCCTATCTCCACCCGGAACCACCTCGTCCCTATACCCCTTCCCCCCTACTACCTGCAATACCACCCCCATCCCCTCCCCATCCCCGCGCTCCCCCAAACAGTGGAAAAACAGACCTGAGCTGGTCTGTGAGAGATGAGCGGCAGTGTCTCTTCCAGCTAGTGGCCTATTGTACATACAAAGATAAAAGAGCATACCTAGTGACACTATACCCCATCAATGACCTTAAGAAAAAATACCAGCAGAAAAAAATAGACCAAATTACATGCTTTTGCCACATGGCCATAGGCCCCCATCGATACTTATTTGTCGTTCCCCCTTGTTTAGCTATTTTCCCCCTTGATGTTTCTGCGAGAGGAAACCAAGGACTATTATTTTACGCCTGAGGACAAGAACTCTCTAGCCTTAATTTCAGACATAATGAATCTAGTACTGTTTCCCCAAACTACTTTCAGTCGTGCCGGGTTTAACAAGAAGGCCTGTGCCCCTTTCCCCTGGAAGGGTCTAATCAATTGGTGCAAGCGCCGCCGGCGTTCCACGGTAACGTGGCAAAAGTCAGGTCTTGTGAAAAATGAAAATCCATCCCGGGCCCGCTGAGCCTCAGGCCTGGCTTTTTTAAAAATATTTTGGTGCAACAGAAAGTTACCAAAGTACACCAAGAGTGCACGCAGTTTGGCATCAGGGTTAACAGGCTGCCGAAGAGTAAATGGGACGCAATGCACTCTTTGTACTTCATGAAAGCTAGTTCCAGCCTTCTAGTTCTGGACATGATTTCTGCATTAACTGAACCATATACATTCGAGCATCGGATCCTTCTCTCCGGGAATTCCTAAAAACCGTAAGTTGTTCCGCCTTTGCTGGTTTTCGTTATCCTTGAGCTTCCACTGAATGTCGATAAGTTGCGAGTCATGGGCTTCTGCTTGACCCTTTGTCCTGGCGATATCCCACTCAAAGGCGGCTGTTCTGGTCTCAAGCTCCGTCAGCCAATCGCTAATGGCATTACAAGTTTTGGCAACTTTCCTTACAGCCCCCTGTAGCTTGCGAGCTGCGGTTTGTGAGCGCCTGCTCTTCTGGTGGCTCTCCTCACGGTGTGCGGTCACACATTGCAAGATGGTATCCAATGTAGGAGGGGGTGCAGGTTGACTATCACAGGGGTCCTTATTATTATCTCCCACCAGTCGATCGCCAGGTGAGTAGTCCCACTTCAAATCCTTATATCTCTGACTGTCTATTCTGCTCCCTTTGTCATGACCCTTCCGTGTAGTGGCTATAGAGTCCCTACCACTGGTGCCGGGAAGGCTCTCCGACTCGCTTGAATCTGAATTGGTCTCTGAAGCCGAGCCCACATCATCTGACCAGGAGGCATCTGATAGAGAGAAGAACAGATCATTGGCCTCTGAATCTATCTCTCGTTCCCTGTGAGCCCCTGATTTTGAAGCCCTATGTTGCTTTAGACTTGCATGAACATCCACCTCAAAAACGGCTGGCACGCGCTCACTTGTTCGACCAGTGTATGCTTTAATAGAGCCCTTGTGCCCAGCGTCAAGGATCATATGTGGAGATGGAACGCCTTTACCTAGAATAGGGTCCCCTGCCTCGGCTGCTGTGGTTGGGAGGTGAGCTGAGTCATAATACCTGAGGATCCTCCGCTGCCCCATCCACTCCCACCTATTACCTCAGGAGTGTTGCCCTTGATTCCTTGCTCTGGATACCGGGCATCTTCAGTTATAACTGCCTCTTCCCCCAATAGTTCTCCAGTGCTCGGTGCGCTCGGTGCATTCTCCCCAGACTGTACCTTTTGCATCTCTAATGCCACGACCCCCCCAGAAGTATCATTGCCCCCACCTCCTGCTGTAACCAGTACCTGTACGGCATTCTGGCCGCCTACCTGAACAGAGGAAGAGTCCTGTCCGGTACCGCCCGCTAACATGCCTCCGTTCCCGGCACTCCGAAGTAGCTCAATGACAGAGGGACCAGTCCGTGCGGGCTGGGGTTGCATGCTCTTCCCCTTCCCCTCCTGGCTGGATTCCATCCGAATTGTCTGCCGGCGTCCTGTTGTGGGTAATCCAGAGGCATTGTCAGCCGCCGGAGTCTGCTGGGCTAGCTGAAGAGATGTCCCAGATGCGCCGTGCTGCACCTCGTCCTCTTGCCACTTTTGGTCCCATTCTTGGTACCGCTAATACTGCTCCTGCCGTGAACGGGAGCCTCGTCATCGGTAGGAGCTCCCTCTCCAGCCACCTACAGAGAAAGAACAGAAGCTCTGCCGGTCGAGCAACCTGTCGAATCCAGGGTAAAATATGGCCAGGCTCCGTTGTAAACCTAATCCGTTGGGGCTTCATCATAATCTAGTTTTAAAAGCCCTTACATTTCTTCTTTCCTGCCTGGAGACTGCCTACGGCCGAATCAAGTGGCTGCCATCTTGCTTCCCCCCACTAAGCGGTCATGCAGTTTCTAAGTGCCTCACTGGAATGGATAAGTACTTACCAAAAAGTACTTTATTTCTTATAGTTTCCTGGGTATTGCAATGCGCTATCCAAATCATTTTGTCAATGTGTGGGTCAATCTGACGGCTATTGACATAGAGGGGATACGTGATTCATTCTCTTGGTATTTCTCTGAATTGGGCATATCATGATAGTCCCAGTGGTATTTCAGTTGCTCTATTGATACTTGCACCAAAGAGATAATTTAAATATCTTGCCTGTTCCAGAGAATCTAATGGAGCAGTCACACTTGGACACAATCCTTGCCATACTGTCGATGTTTCAGTGCACTTGATGGGTACTGGCATAATAGTTATAGTTTTCTAGGTACTTCAGTGAATCTGATGAGCAATGACCCCACAGCAATATCATTATCACTGTGGGGCATAAGAACAGAAAGGACTTTACAGTATGTATTGCTTTGTAGCATTTGGGATGATGGCAGCTGACCCAGATCTGTGGATGCAGCAGAAAGTGAGATTCTGCACTGTGAGATAAGTGAAGACAGAAAGCTTGCCAAGGTGAGCCAGCAGACATTCATTAGGTGTTTGCATGGGCATAACTGACAGTGAACAGAATCCAGTATTATTCATAAATTTGCTTTGTCATTGCTTTTGTGTAAACCTAGACTATTGATGCTGGTCGATCTATCTCGGTGTGTTCTTAGGATCATAACACAGTGACCTTCAGGAAATGTCACATTTACAACTGTATTACCACATTCATTGTTATATTTGGGTGGAATGATGTGTGGGATACCGTGCCCTTTGCCATATATCTTATGGTGATTGAAAATCACTGAGGAGTTCTTACCCTAGTCAGGATTGAAACCGAATGCCAATTTGCTTAATGAGGTCTTTACATTTGGTTGGATGGGAAGTCTGACAGGTGGTACGGGAGGCATATTTGCCCTCTTGAACAACTTAGAGGCTGGCAACATGCTTGGGAGGGTGGTTGGGGTGGGGGGTTCTGTTGGGGGAGTTTCGAAAGGGAGAGGGGTGGGGGGTCTTCTTATTGCATCACACCATTGATCTGGATCAACCACGTGGACGGACTGTGCTGTATCACGGACACCTTATGGGACGATGGGTGTGACTTTGTAATCGGATTGGCGTGTTGTCTGTTATACTTTATCCTGGTTTCCTCTGTTGACCAGTCAGTGGGCGGAGGGATTGAATGTGTAATTTCATGAAAATCAATAAAAGTCTGTTTTAAAAAAAAAAATAAGGTCTTTACATTTGGAGGTGACTTACAATATCCTTGTAACATATAGCAGAGGGCATTTGATTCCGTATAATACATGATCACACCGTCACCATTCCCACAAAGTAATTAAGGCCTCATTACAATGGCGGACAGACATCATTTCGGATTTGGAACCGGCCGCCTATAAGGGTGGCCTCCATACAATCCGAATTACGATGCAACCGCCACCAGGGAGGTTGCATCAGCTATATTTTGCATTGTGGAGCAGATGCGGTCAGCAGCCCCCGCCGCAATACAAAATATAGGGTACAGACAAATCACTGCACTACTTGGCAGGCGCCATGTGGTGCCTGCAACATAGTGCAGGGATATGTAGAGGGGCACCATAGTTGCCCCCCAGGGTACATGTCCCTGCACCAAATCAGTTTCCACCAGCCGTTTTGCAGCAGATCGACCGCCACTGTACGGCCGGAGGAAAGGGATATTATAATCCCTACGGCAGGGCTTGGCAGGCACCGCCGCGATTCAGGGCTGTGCATTTTGTCTGATTTGATCCGCCCGTCTGGATAGTGGCGGTCGGTCTTTCTGACCGATACGCTTCTCCCCGTCATCATAATATGGCGGGGGGAAAATCACATTGCGATGGCGAAAGAACACCACCGACAGCTTGTTGGTGGCGGTCCCTCCGCCATCGCAATGAGGCCCTTATATCCTTGGTGTCTTGCACTTTCATATGAAAGTGATAGCCATGTTTCAAATATGAAGAATAAAAGCAGAATCTGTAATGCAAAATTAAACCCACCAAAGAACATATTAGTGATTGAATGTAAACCTTATTAAAACATGCTGTAGCTCATATTATTGAGAAACATGTGAAGGGCTTCTGTCAGTACAGTAATGTCTCATAACGTGGAATACATTGACATGTTGCCTCCAACAGTTCTTTTCTGTTGACCCCTGTTCGTTTTAGACGAAAACAGATCAGAAGAACAAAATGTCAGTTTTCGTTTTTGTTGTTGAAACTGCAGCTATAATTATGTTGCATGACCAAACTTTGAAACTGGTTCTGGCTGCAGGCATTTTGACATCACAACTGTACAGTGGTAACATTATAATTGAGGCACTATTTCATTAGGTGACTAGAGACATCACAACTTGACTGTAGTAAGGAAATATAAACAGGCTTTCATACAGGGATTGCAGACTCCTACTTATTATATTCTTTATATTTAGATGGAATGGAATGGAAAAGCATTTATAAAGCGCTTGGCTACCCGGAGGCATCCCAGCGCTAGTACCAACATCAGGCGGGGAACAGAAACTAGGGAAAGAGAAAGGTTTTCATGAGTTTCCGAAAAGACATATGATCATGAGTGGAGCGTAAATAGAGGGGAAGGGCATTCCAGAGCTTAGAAGCATTGTAGGAAAAAAGCCTACCACCACTTCTGGATCTCTTAATCCTGGGAATCTCAGTAAGGGAGAGATCATCTGACCTGAGTTTGCGTTTGGCTTTGTATGGACGAATCATGGTGGAGATTGAAGAGGGGCCAAGTCCCTGTCTTATTTTATGCACTAAGATGTGATCAAGATGCTTTGAAATCAGTCCATACTGTTTGCCACGTGACCACTCAGTGTTTGTATAATTATACAATTAATTAAATGGTACTGACATCCAATGCACTCACCCTGGTTCTTTGGCGATCAACTGTTTTCTCCAAATTCCCCACCTGAAATGTTATAAAAATGATAATCAAATAACCTTTACAAATGGCATACTGAGGCTGTCTCTGCATGCAGTAAAATTGGGAAACCTTAAAATCCCATATTTCACAATTTCAGCCTGAGTAAGTGGGATGAAATAAATGGAAGCTATGTATTGATGAACTTTGACAAAAAATCTACTGACGGTTTCTAGGTATCACATTATTAGTAAATCTTCTAGTGTCTTTGTATATATCTCAGTTCTAAACTTACCACTGTTCACAGCCTTCCCTGAACACTATTCACAGATCCTGTTCCTACTAGCTGCCACTGGTTACTAGCTTAAGGAGCTTATTTACTTCATGGCAGATGGAGTAATTACTGCCTCCATTGCAGAGTGCTTTACTCCCACCACGACGAAGGTACGCCACCCACCGTATTTAGAGATGTCTGCCACCCTGCAGACATCTCTAGCATTTCTAGGAACGGTCATCACAGCGGTTTCCTGGAAATGCATTGTGACTTTGACAGACGGCTCCATCACCATGATGGTGCCGCACACCAAACTTACAACTTTTTTTTTTTCAAAAAGAAAATGCCATAGTAGTATTTTCTGTTTGAAAATAAAAATAACAATGCCCCCCTCACCATGGAAATATTCTCCCTTGGGGTGGGGGTCATTTTAACGTTTTCACTGCCCCTCACCATCACGTTTCTTCATGGCGGTGACAGACAGTAACAAGCAGTTGCAATGCAGTAGGCCTCTCATTTACGCAAGTTTGAGCTATTGGCATTATAAATGACATTGTCTTTTATTTATGTGTTGATAGCTTAAACTCTCGCAAATACGAGACCTATTGCATTGCAAATGCTTGTGTTTACAAGCGCCCCATGCTGCGCTTTGACATTATTAGAGGCCACACCCATTTCTTTAGACCAGCCATGTCTAACTAAAGGTCCGCAGCTGCTATTAAAGTGAAAGTGCGGTATGGGGCGCTTTTACCAAAAAAAGCATTTATTGGCAAGTTGACAAACAAATGCTTTTTTGGTAAAAGTGCCCCATACCGCGGTTTCACTTTAATAGCGGCCACAGACCTTTAAATATGGCTCGTTTAAAGAAAGGGGCGTGTCCTCTATTAATGTGAAAGCGCAGCATAGGGCACTTGAAAACAACCAAAAATTGAAATAGTGAAAAAAAAACACGCTGGCAGCGGGGGAGGCGGCAAGGAAAGGAGCATATTTGAAAATTTTAGCACCCAGTTAGTAAAAAAGAGTTTTAGCAGATTAACAGCGCCACTTGTCACACTGTCTGTGCAGGGGGTGGGGGTGGCATATTTATAGCTGATGCCCATTAAGTGAAAGCACGCATATCGTTCTGCAAATACCCCACCAAAACAAGGCTGCCACTGCTAAAGCAGGCGTGTGCTCTTTACATTAATTGCCATTAAAGTAAATACTGCTCACCGACTAGATATAGCAGATCGTGTAAGACCACAAGTAAAAAGTCCAGTTGTTATGGGAGGTTACAAATCCAGACAAGGCGGTACCAAGGAGGGAGTAGTAAGCCTATTCACAATTGAAAAGGAACGATTTTGAAAGGACTGTAACCAAAACCATTTGAAAAGATGGGCAGAGCTTTTATTTTATTCCTCAATACAGCATGGCTCGCAGAGCAGCCCAGGCTTGACCTAAAAAAAATGGTCCACACACTGATCATCAAACCAGCCCATGAAGCATTTTCTGATTGCCCTATAGGCAGGTCCTACTCTGACTTGTATGAGAGATGGTCTGCAGGTAAAAGCATCTTGTATGTTAATCTTCATGTTGGAGCACACTATGGTGTGCTGTGCTTATGTACGCTCAAGGCGTAGGCTTGTGCAACCTTGAGCATTGTCATGCCACAGGTTCCAGGTGGAATGTGCTTTGAATTATAGGCAATTGGAAGTGTCCTGCGACTACCAGCAGCTTGTCAAAGTTGTATGCTGAGTAAACCACAATTTATTGCTTATGAAAAGTGTCCTCGCTCGTCAATTCCCACACTTTTGTTGGCGATGAGCGAGTCGCGAGCTGCTTACATAAACCCATGTGTTCTGGAGGGAAGTGGAAGTGAAAGACGGTGTGCCTAGCTTCTACCAAGCAAAAATTTGAAGAGAGTATGGTACTCAGATGATGACCCGGCTGTCATCTGATAAGCAAGAACATTTTGGGAGAGAAAATGTCACACGAAGGGAGCAAGACATGGATGTAGTGCAGACATTTATGAAATGGGAGTCTCACACCAGGACCCATGCGTGCCTGGCACATGAATCAATGTGTCTCACAACATCAATGTACCTCAGAACTGTTGTGTGTCTTTTTTTATCATAAGGTTTTATTTGGAAAACGTGTGTGTTGGGGGAGGGATTGAAGTTATGTGGTTGGCATGGAGAAGCACACATAGATCCATGAATACCAGGGGCACAAAGACTCACAAAGGATAGTGAGCACTACACGTGCAGGAGAGTGAGGGGATTAAGGAGGAGAAAACACATATGGTGAACAGGAAGGTGCTCAACAGCAGCACTGGGGTACTATTATCTCTAATCAGTCCTAACATTAAAAAATTGTTAAATAAACAGGCAAGCGTTTGTTTTCAGGTTCATTGAAGTTATAGAAAGGAAGTGACTACATTTCCTGCACCACTTAACTTTAGGAACACTTTTATTTTTAAAGACCTATTTCAGCAAACCTATGAAAATATGATAAAGTTGCTTTAAAATTCTAAAAGTGTATTTATTAACATTCAGAACCGTTTCACCTTCGTACATCGGATTATTTCAGTGCCTGGAGAAATGATTTTTTTTAAGTGATATTTTTCTAACATTATTTAAGAAACATTCATGCTTCCTTCCACTCACACTGACAAAAATCGCAATAGTAAACTAAGAGGCAAGTCATTTGTGAAATGCACTCTTTTGAGGGCCTAGGTTGCTATTAGACATGGACAACATTGTAGTTTATAAACTAATACACAGGAGTTGGTTTCGTACAGCGCACATCCTGAACTCATATATCAAATGGTCATTTTATATGAGATCATGAAAAAAAGGAGGAAAAGTGAAATGATATAATTGCTGAGAATCACACAATTTGGTCAAGTGGGGAGCCGAGATTGGTCATGCATTTTCTGGTTTCATATTGTGAACTTCAGCCCCTAGATGTACACGTTTGATTTTCCCTACACCCACCTTACAGTCCTAAAGTTGTTGAGAGAAGACCCTGACAAATATGAAAAATAAAACGCATCTTTTCTCCACCCCAGATGGGACTTAAACCCGCAATCTCTGACTTAGGAGGACAGTGCCTTATCCATCAAGCCATTGCAGGTTATGAAATCATGAAGGTACTAGGCCATTGCAGGTTATGAAACCATTAAGCTACAATTCTTTCCTCCATGAACGACATGTTCTACACTAACTCGTCGCTTTTAGTTACGTACAAAACATATATATTTAATCTTCAAAAACACCCATGCGGTGGTGATTAAAGTGTCACATGTCAGCGTTTACATCAACCGGTTAATCCATCACGTTTCAGCCCTAATGTGCTTAAGAGAGAAGACCCCAGCAAATTTGGATACATTACCACAAAAACATATTTCTTTCTCCCCCAAATAGGTCTCGAACTTGCAATCCTTGGTTTAGACGAAGGCTACTGTCTTCTCCATCGGGCTACTTTTGCTATAAGTACCTGTTGGGCGTATAGTCACGATTTCTGCCTGGACGATCTAATAAATTATATATCATCCTAAATAAATATTTTCATGGCCCGGGGCAAAACACCACTGCTGTGGTGATGAAAGTTTGAGTCAGTGGAATTTACTGGAATCGGTTAACGAATCCATCATGTTTAAGGGTGGGCGTAGTGGGGCTACGTGAAGCAGCACGTAGTGTGCCCAAATCTACGCACACTACGCGCTTCGCGTAGCCCCACTACGTGCCACCCACCTCCTGCCCGCCCTCCTTTTAAATAATATCAGCAATGTAAAATAAATTAAAGTAAAGCGACTTACCGTAAGCGCGGCGTCTCCGGGGCTCCCTCTTCTTCGTTTCTAATTTCTTCTGACAAATGCGCATGCGCGGACGCCCGCGCATGCGCATTTCTCGCAAGAAATGCGCATGCGCGGGTGTCCGCGCATGCGCATTTGCCAGAAGAAACGAGAAAGAGGGAGCCCCGGAGACGCCGCGCTTACGGTAAGTCGCTTTACTTTAATTTATTTTTCATTGCTGATATTATTAAAAGGAGGGCAGGCGGGAGGTGGGTGGCGGGTGGCAAGCAGCTACGCTTCGCCCTCGGCGTGTGCGTAGCGCTGCCCTGCTTCGCCTACTTCGAAAAGTGCGAAGCAGGCAGTGCTACGTACACTACGTGGGCGAAGCGTAGTGCTACGCCCGGGGTTAATCATGTTGCAATGCATGAGATTGAAGATCGGGTCCATCACGCTGCAATGAGACTGGAGATTGAAGATGTAAACAAAAATAGGATACTTGACACAAAAAAAATCTTTTTTCAACTGCCATACCAGATAGGACACAAACACACAATCCCTGTCATTGGAGGTCAGCTATATAATGATAAGTGTGAGTCAGTAGATCAATAATGCTTCGGTCTAGGCAAAAGCAGGAAAAATAACCACGATCCGCCCCAGATGAGACTCGCACCCATAATGCCTATCTTAGCAGGGAAGTGTTTTAACCATTAGGCCATTGAGGCTGTATAGTTTAAGCCACGTTTCCTGATTCTTTGTCTCAGCACACCAAATGATACAATAAAGTTTCCGGTAGAAAGGGAGGGGCGGATGCTTTTATGCACGTGCATAAACAGGAGTACAGTACATTTGCTTGTCTCTGCACACACACGTATCCAGCTACTGTCTGGTTTATCCATGGGATAGAGTCGCGCGTGCTGCCGAAAGAAACCCTCTAATTGCCTTGCACATTCTTCCTTGCCAGTTTTACGACAGTTTAATATCAGAACCAACAAAGAAACAAGCCCAATCCTTATTAAAACGAAACCCGAAACCAACTAACATCCTACTACAAAAAGCCCAAATGACTGTCGAAATGCGAAAATTGCTAAAAGCCCAAAAAAGATAACCAACGAAGAGGGAGGCATGGCGAAAGACGTACCCCCAATGCAACTGTGAAATTAAGAGGAGGTGGGAGGGAGGAAAATTATATTTAAATGTAATCAGCTATGGTGCCAAAACTACACACAGGCAAACAGAAACAGAGCAGGAAACCAAGAAAAACAGTAGTCCGCCACAGAACAGACAAAGAACTGTAGTGTGATGAGACAGTACTTAGTCCCTGCTGCATGGGAGGAACGGAAGAGAAAAAGGAGGGACAAAGAGGCAGGGCTGACCACTGGCAAGCAAGAATTCTTGAAGGACACTGAAACAAACAAATCAAAAGCAGGGGGGTGGCTTTAACCGACCATAAGAAATTACAACAGGTCTCGAATGCTCGACCTAAAAACTGGCGATGTGTCTGGCCAATTTAAATACGGTTGTGGACACATGGCCAAACCTCCGATGGGTCATACTCATTAAGTTTGTTTGAGGATTATGTAGGCGGCGGAGATGGAGTACTCTACACTGTCTATACACTGAAGGGCCCCTCTACTCTAAATGTGGTGGGAGGACCTTCAGGTTGGTGGAAAGGGTATTATTCCATTGCAGTTACGATATAGTACCTTTCCACCATCAAATAAAGCAGTCCTTTAATATTTAAGAGGGGATATAATCTTCCATCATTATATTCTTCCACCTCCACCCATCTATCAGACACATTTTGTGCTAGATGAGTACGGTTGGGCCTTTCTCTAGATAGAGAAACCTTCCAGTGTGCCTCTCCATTACACTGCTCTAGCCCAACCACTTACGAGATGGATTATGCGAGTGGAATGTTACCGGGTCTTCATATCCATAAAACATATTCACTTTTCCATAAAGCCACTCGTCTTTAACAATTGCAAATGAACAAGTTACTTACCTTCGGTAACGCTTTTTCTGGTGGATACAGTATCTGCCTGTGGATTCCTCACCTTGTGAATATCACCTGCGCCAGCATTCCACTGAACTTTCTTCCCCAGCTCTCTACGCCGACGTGGACGTCATAATACCGCGGCTCCGCTCGCGACTCCGTATGATGTCACCGGAGCCATAAGAGAGCCACGTCGGCGTGATGACGTCGGTTCCACCCATTTTTTCCGTGCCTCCGAGGCGAACAGGTGGACCGACAACAGATTCAAAGTATACACAATATACAACATCCGAACAAATATACATAGTACATATATAAAAAGGAAAGCTAAGGAACAAAAGCATTTCCTAAAAGTGTACCAGATAAAACAACATGTCAAACAAGGCATCCTTTAAGGTATACAAAGGTGGACAACGGGGAGGCGGGTGGGCCAGTGAGGAATCCACAGGCACATTCTGTATCCACCAGAAAAAGCGTTACCGAAGGTAAGTAACTTGTTCTTCTGATGGATACATCTGCCAGTGGATTCCTCACCTTGTGAATACATTCCCACAGCAGTCCCACTCCCGGAGGAGGGTGTCCACCTTCCGATACCAAAAAGTCTTGTAAGACAGAGCGCGCAAAGTGGCCCTCCCTCCTCATCTCAGAGTCTAAGCAATAATGCTTTGCGAAAGTATGGAGGGAGGCCCAAGTCGCGGCTTTACAAATGTCTGCCACAGGAACACCCCTGGCCAAAGCAGAAGTAGAAGATTTATCTCTAGTTGAATGAGCTCTAATACCCTCAGGTGGGACCTTACCAGCCAGGGGGTTGCAGATCTTTATGGCCAGGATGATCCATCTGGACAGAGTACGCTTGTGCACAGCTTTGTCTTTAGATTGTCCAACATAGTCCACGAAGAGCTGATCGTCCAAACGATAGTCCTTCGTTCTGTCCAAGTAAAAGCTCACAGCTCTTTTTGGGTCCAGACGATGAAGCCTTTCTTCCTCCTTGGAAGGATGAGGAGGAGGATAAAACACCGGGAGAGTAATCGACTTCCCCAGATGAAAGGGAATAACTACCTTTGGTAGGAAAGCAGCCCTGGTCCTAAGAACCATCCTTTCAGCATGTAAGGTTAAAAACGGGGGTATAGAACTAAGAGCTTGAAGCTCACTCACCCTCCTTGCCGAGGTTATGGCTACAAGAAAGACCGTCTTAAAGGACAACAGCCTCAAAGGACAGCTATGAAGGGGCTCAAAAGGGGACCCCATCAAAAAAGTTAAGACAAGATTAAGGTCCCACTGTGGCATTACAAAAGGAGTAGGTGGAAACCTGTTTGTAAGGCCTTTGATAAACCTTAGTACAATAGGGGATTTAAATAAAGACGGCTGATCTGGAAGACATAGAAAAGCCGATAAGGCCGATAGATAGCCCTTGACCATGGCCACAGCACAGCCCTGCTGAGCCAAGGAAAGAGCAAACTGAAGCACATTAGAAAGATGGGCTTTTAAAGGGTCAATGGATCTCTCTCCACACCATTTAACAAACTTAGACCACAGATATGAGTAAATGGACTTGGTGGAGTGTCGCCTGGCAGATAAAATAATATCCACCACATCAGGCGGGAGAGAGAAGCAACTCAGGTTGCCCCGTTCAATCTCCAGGCATGAAGGTGCAGGCTCTGGAGGTGGGGGTGGAGAACCTGCCCCTCCGACTGCAAGAGGAGGTCTGCCCTGAGAGGGAGACGGAGCGGAGGGTGCGATGAGAGGTTAAGTAGATCTATGTACCACACCCTTCTTGGCCAATCCGGAGCGACTAAAATAACCTGGGCCCGGTCTTGACGAATCTTCCTCAGAACCCGAGGAATCAAAGGCATGGGAGGAAACGCGTAAAGGAGTTGTGAGCTCCAACTCAACTGAAACGTGTCCCCCAACGCCCTCTGCATCGGAAACTGGCGACTGCAGAATGACGGGGAATGCGCGTTCTCTGGGGTGGCAAATAGGTCTATCCGAGGAGTCCCCCATGTCTGAAAGACGTGACGAACCACCTCCGGATGAAGCCTCCACTCGTGGTCAGCGGAAAACTGTCGACTGAGACTGTCCGCACGTACGTTAAGCACCCCGGCCAGATGATTCACCATCAAGCAAATCCGATGATCCTGAGCCCAGGACCAGAGCCGTAACGCTTCCCTGCAGAGACGATACGACCCTACTCCTCCCTAATTGTTGACATACCACATTGTGGTAGTGTTGTCCGTTAGGACTTGAACCGACTGACCGCAAAGAGAAGGGAGAAAGGCCTTGAGCGCCAAACGTACAGCCCGTAATTCCAGAAGGTTGATGTGAAGCAACCTTTCCTCTGGAGACCAAAGACCCTTGATCTCCAGATCCCCCAGGGTGGAGGCATCCGTTATTACTGTGGCCACCGATGGAGGTAGCTGGAAGGGCTTTCCTTGAGACAGATTGCCCCCCACGCTCCACCAAGATAGATCCGCTGCAGCTTCTCTGGAGATCCTGATCGACTCCCTGAGATCTCCGTTGTGCTGATACCACTGCTTGCGGAGGCACCACTGGAGTGCCCTCATGTGCCAGCGTGCATGGTTGACCAACGGAATGCAGGAGGCGAACAGACCGAGCAGGCGAAGGACCTTCAGAACTGGAATAACCGCTCCATTGTGGAATAAAGGGACCATCTCCTGAATGTCGAGAATTCTCTGAGGAGGAGGAAATGCTCCACTGACAGTAGTGTCCAGTACCGCCCCTATGAACAGGTTGCATTAAGAGGGCACCAGGTGAGATTTGGGCACATTGATTGAAAAACCCAAGTCGAATAACAGCTGAGATGTTACCTGCAGATGATGTTGCACCATCTCTGGGGACTCTGCTTTCAGAAGCCATTCGTTCAGGTAGGGAAAGACCGGAATCCCCGACCTCCTGAGATGAGCAGCCACCACTGCCATCACCTTTGTGAAGACTCGAGGTGCAGTAGTAAGACCAAACAGGAGGACCGCAAACTGGTAGTGTTGCGACCCAACCGTAAAACGGAGATACTTCCTGTGCGACTTCAGGATTGGAATGTGGAAATACGCATCCTGCAAGTCGATCAACACCATCCAGTCTCCTTGCTGCAACGCCTGAAGAACTTGTGCAAGGGTCAGCATCTTGAATTTCTCCTGTTTCAAGAACAAATTCAAGACTGAGGTCCAGGATTGGACGCAATCTGCCATCCTTCTTGGGAATCAGGAAATACCAGGAGTAGCACCCCTGACCCCTTTCCTGCTCTGGGACCACCTCTATTGCACCTTTTTGTAGCAATGCAAGAACTTCCTTCTGCAAAAGAAGCTGATGGTCCTCTGAGCAAAAACCTTGACAAGGAGGGTAAGGGGTGGAAACTCCCGAAAGGGAAGGGCGTACCCAATCTCCACAAGGTTTAAAACCCAAAGGTCCGTCGTGACGGATTTCCAACCTCGCAGAAAGTGGGACACCCGACCCCCCACAGGTCTCACATGATCTAGGATGGGGGATCTAGGGCTGCTTCCCCGAAGCTTCATTGGGAGCAGAAGAGGCAGCAGATGAAGATGGGTTGCGGCCAGAACCCCTTTGCCTTCCTCTATACGACCTATAGAGGGGATTCTGCTGCTGCTGTTGTTGCTGCTGCTGAGGTTGCCGGAAGGTACGAAATGAGGACCTCCCAAATCCTCTAAATTTCCTGAATCCAAATCCCTTAGCAGGAGTCTCTAAACCCAAAGACTTTGCAGTAACCCTGCTATCTTTAAACCTTTGCAACGCGGAATCGGCCTTCTCCCCAAACAGTTTCTCTCCATCAAAAGGCAAGTCAATTAACGTGGCCTGAACATCCGCAGAGAAGCCAGAAGTATGAAGCCAAGCCTGCCTTCTAGTGGCTATCGAAGACCCCATAATTCTAGCCACAGAATCTCCGGTGTCTAGACCCGACTGAATAGCTGCCTTGCAGCAGCTTGAGTGTCCGTGACAACCTCCATAAAAGAGGCCTTCTCTTCTTCTGGCAGCTTAGGGGCTAATAACTTCATAGAGTCCATCAGTGCATGAACATAGCGCCCCAATAAAAAAAGTGGCATTGGTTGATTTAAGAGCCATGCTTCCTGACAAAAAGACCTTCTTGGCTGTCTGATCAGTCTTCTTAGAATCCCTATCCGCTGATGTTTGAGGGAAGGCGCCTGACGATTGCTTCGAGCATGAAGCTTGCACCACAAGGCTCTCTGGAGAAGGGTGAGAAGAAAGAAAGCCAGGATCCCCTGGAGCCACCCTGTATCTCCTTGCCACTTGTCTGGATACTACAGGCGAAGAAAGAGGCTTGTGCCAAATGTCCATCACTGGCTCTAATATAGCCTCATTAAATGGTAACAAGGGCTCTACAATTGGGGAAGGCGAATGCAGAACATCAGTCAAAAGATTCGGTTTATATTCAGCAGAGGGTAACTGCAAGTCCAGCAACTCTGCAGCTTTCTTGATAACCGAATGATAAGGGGCCAATTCTTGTGGTGGTGAAGACCTAGCATAAGAATGCTCCCACTCCGGAGTGGTATCAAGACCACTAGCATCCTGAATGCCTTCAAAGTCATCAGAAGATCCATCAACCTCACCTTCTTCCACTTCCTCCCTATAACGCGGAACCGAACGTGGAGTCGGCGGTGCCGGAGGAGTCGGTGGCGCCGGGCGTAGAGCCGAAGGAGTCGGTAACGACGTCGAGGGACGCTCCGAAGAAGGCAAACGATCCAGACGAAGCCGGGATGTATCACCAGACGGTGCCGGGAACTGCCACGAAGGAGCCATCGGCAAGAAGGGCATAAAGGGAGCATGAGCATAATGCTGCGGCACTCCCAAAGTGTATGCCGTAGGACCCACGGGACCAGAAGGTGCGCCGGATGGGAAGGCAGCCCTTTGAAAAATCCCATACATCGCATTGAGGAAATGCGTTGAATCCGCACCCGGAGTCGGGAACTGCGGTTATGGGTTTGACCCTGGATCCGGTCGAGGAGTACCAGGTACCGGAGCCGAAGTGTCCTCAACTGGCGCCGCAGGTTCAGCTGGTACTGGAGAAGGCTCTTCCTCCTGATCCGGTTCGGCGTCAGAAGCTGGAGACTCCACTGGCGCCGGTGACTGCGCTGGGGACCGCGCCGGAGTCTGCTTCGGCAAAGGTGACTTCTCTGGAGACATTCGAGAAGGAGATGGAGATACAACTTCCTTGCTTCGACGCCGAGGCGACGGCGACCTCGAAGCCTTACTCCTCGACGATCGGCGCCGAGAGCTATGCTTCCTCTTCTTATGATGTTTCTTCGACTTCGAAGAGTGTGAAGTCGACGTCTCCGGCCTCAATTTCTCATTTTTCCTACCTCTTCTTTCCTCCTTCGCCTTGGCCATGAAGAGTTTCGCCTCCCTCTCCTTCAGGGCCTTAGGGTTCATCTTTCTACAGCTGGAGCAGTCCTCCACATCATGATCTGAAGAAAGACACCACAAACAATCCTCATGGGGGTCAGTCATGGACATGTGGCCCCCACATTCCCTACAAGATTTAAAACCTGACTTTCTTGTTGAAGACATAGCTTTTCCAGAAACAGTAACCCACTACAAGACTACAAAGTAGCAGGAGAGTGCTGGAAAATCGTTACGCGTCGACGGCACGGAAAAAAGGGAACTGACGTCATCACGCCGACGTGGTTCTCTTATGGCTCCGGTGACGTCATACGGATTCGCGAGCGGAGCCGAGGTATTATGACGTCCACGTCGGCGTAGAGAGCTGGGGAAAAAAGTTCTGTGGAATGCTGGCGCAGGGGATATTCACAAGGTGAGGAATCCACTGGCAGATGTATCCAACAGAAGGACCTTTTTCACAAGTAAACTGCAGAGCTGGACTGGCCACAGTGGGCATTGGGCGTTTCCCTGGGTGGCTGAAAGGGTGGGGACCGATTTTGAAGCGGTGAGGGCCTATTTTATTACTGGGGCCGGTTATGCAGCGGCGCTGCAGCAGTTCTTCTCACTTGAAAGTCCCCCCCCCGGCTTCTACAAAATTGGCAGGGCTACTTTGGGTTCTCAGTCCAGCGCTGTTTACAGGAGGTAGAAAGAGAAACATAGGGATCCTAGAACGGTCTCTTTTTCAGAACTCCCTTACTAAGGGCACTCACTCGATTCTGCTGTAGGTCTTTTGCTGATTGAAGATCTGCTTTCTGTGTGGGGTAAAAGTAGAAAGTGCAGTGACTTTACAGCACAAAATCAGATGTTGTCAAATGCACAAGGTATCACCTCTTTTCCCTGCCCCTGCCCAAGCCCAATACACTGCTCACTTCCACTTTTACTGAAAGCTGCTGGTAGTAGAGGTTACTCTTACTGGGGTTATTTAGACTGATATCGGGTAATGCGGTAAGAAGCATAGCGCATCGTAGTGGTGTAATACATTGTGTTCAACCTAGAGATGTATGGAATTTGCGTAAGAAAGCAAGTTACTTCCCTGTAACTACAGTTATCCAGTATTGGTATCTTTCATAGATTCACATGCCTGAATCATTCCCCGTCGCCGAGGCGGGAGTCCCACGGTAAATAAAAAAGTAGTGCCAAAAGTGTTAGTAGTAATAGTAGGCCCAAAGAAAAGGCCTAAGGCCTAGATCTTAGCAGCCTATCTACCTCATTATGCAAAAAGCACCAAAGAATTGGTACCAACCAATCAGACATCAGCACCCTTCTAGAACCCTCTCAGCAGAGCCAGATCTCCTCAGATTTTCCTAGCACAAGAGGGAAGTAAATGTCCCAAAACATAGAGAACTGACTACGGGGAGGAGGGTGGGTGCATGTGAATCTATGAAAGATACCAATACTGGATAACTGTAGTTACAGGTAAGTAACTTGTTTTCTTATCCAGTATTGTGGTATCTTTCATAGATTCACATGCCTGAATCAAAATAGCAAGCAGTATACCAAATATACAGTCGTTTGCGGATGGTGGGAGACTGGTGCTGATACACTCCCAATTGCATCCACAACTTGTCAACAAGAGGTAAAAGAAAAAAACAACTTTAAAATTCAAAACATGCAAGCTACACACGGAAAAGCAACATGCAGTGTAATAACATTCGAAGTGAAACATGTCATTATCTTAGAAATGTCATTGTCATGATAGAAGATATATATATATATATCTATATATTAGGCCTGGGCGAAGCACTACGCTACGCTCGCGTAGTTTGCGAAGTTCGCGCTACTTCGCACTACGCGAACTGCACGTAGCACAGTGCGAACACGCGTAGCGTAGTGTTGCGTAGTGCTGTGGTCATTTTTTGCTTGCTCGCGGTCCTCAATGTCAAGTTGGCGACCGCGAGCAAGCAAAATGACATCCTGGCGAGACTTTTTCCTTGTTCGCGATCGCGAGCATGGAAAATAAACCTCCCGGCGAGATTCACAACGCGAGAAGGTCAGGTTTCTCATTGCGAGGGGTCGCGTATGCTCGCGACCGCTCGCGATGAGAAACTACCAGTTCGCGTTGAGAAAGCTGCAGCTCGAGGAAAAATCTACTCGAGCAGCAGAAAACTACAGCTCGCACTGTGCAAGATGCCATTTTCAATGATTGCACAGTGCCGGTTGCTTGTCCGCACTGTGCAATCATTGAAAACAACATCTTGCACAGTGCGAACATGTTACTTCGCAGTTCGCGAAGTGCTACGCGTAGCTCGCGTAGTGCGAACTTCACTTTGCGTAGCTTCGCGAAGTGCTACTTCGCGAACTACGCCCACCCTTACTATATATATGTATATAATTATATATACACATAAATAACATTTGAAAAGTAGAAAAGGTACCTGAGACGGGCCTCAAAGAAAAAGATGTCGTAGGACAGCTTGTCCGACCGCTGCATCGTCTTGATGCGAAGATTGGAGGCAGTAATGTCTCATGAACGTGTGGACATTCTTCCATGCCGCAGCACGGCAGATATTCTCAAGAGTCACCCCAGCAAACAATGCTGTAGACGCTGCCACTGTCCTTGTGGAATGGGCCTTGGCTTTCCTTAACAATGGTCTGTGAGCTTTATCATGGCAGAAATGGATTGTTGATGCTATCCATCTGGCAATAGTGGATTTTGTAACTGCATTTCCCAGAGTAGCTTGGCCATAAGCCACGAACAACTGGTCAGACTTCCTAAGGCTCTTTGTCTTTTGAAGATAACATTTTAGACATCTCTTGATATCAAGAGAATGTAAGGCTCGTTCAACTGGAGTAGATGGGTTTGGAAAGATAGTCTTTAACTTTACAGGTTCATTAAGATGAAACTGTGACGGTACTTTAGGGATGAATGTCGGATTAGTTCGGAGGTGCACGTAGTCTTGAGTGAAGTGTAGAAATGGTTCCTTTACAGTGAAAGCCTGAATTTCACTCACCCTTCTAGCTGACGTTAGAGCCAGAAGTAAAGCAACCTTCCAGGTACGGAATTTGAGTTCAGCCTTGTGGATAAGTTCAAATGGATGTTTCATTAATTGCATTAAGACCGTGTTGAGTTTAAGGGTGGGCGGAATTTGCGAAATTGACTTTCGCAAATTATCGCGTTTCCACTCCGGTGGAGGAAGCCTGACCGGAGGAAACTCCCGGAAAAGTCCTTTCATGAATTGCTTAATTAAAGAGGTCGAACACAGAGAAGGTAGATGAGCACCCTTTCTGAATCTGGAAAGTGCGGCTAAATGGACTTTGACTGAAGAGAAAGAGAGTCCAGATCTTGCCAGATGTAACAAATAAGGGAGGATCTGTTCCGCAGGAGCTTCCACCGGGTGAACGTGGTTCGCTTCGCACCAACAGCAAAAACGTCTCCATTTTAGACGGTAAGTTTTAATTGTGCTGTGAGCTCGTGATTTTGTCAGGATGTCCCGACAGTCCTGAGGGATGTCCAGGTCCTTGAATTCTAAGAAATCAGGAGCCATGCGTGTAAATGTAGAGACTGAGGGTCCGGGTGGAGTACCTGACCTCTGTTCCTCGACAGCATTGCGGGCATCGGAAGAAGACGGATCGGCTGGTCCTGGGATAATAGCAGAAGCTCTTGAAACCATTACTGGTGTGGCCATCTGGGTGCAATCAGGATGAGACGGCAGCCCTCCAACTTCATTTTGCGTATGACTCTCGGGATTAGAGGTATCTGGGGAAAAGTGTAAGCACAAATCCCTGACCATCGCATGGACAGGGCATTCCCCCTTGACCCCTGTTGAGGGTATCTGCTGGTGTAATAACGGCATTTCTTGTTTTCTTTTGTTGCGAACAAATCCAGTGCCGGCGTGCCCCAAGCTCTGAATATCCTGAGCACTTGAGCATGCTCTAGTTCCCAGTCGTGGCAGTCCGATTGGGACCTGCTGAGCGTGTCCGCTAATGTATTGCAGAGACCTCTGACATGTTCTTCTCTGAGGGTTATGTTGTGGAGTGTGACCCATTCCTACAACTCTTGAGCCTCTCTGGATAAAGTTGCTGATCTTGTCCCTCCTTGCTTGTTCACGTAAAACATGCTGGTGGTATTGTCAGTCCGAACCAGTACTGAAGAACCTGCAATCCTTGGAAGGAACGATTGCAGAGACAGGAAAATTGCTCGCAATTCCAGGCTGTTGATGTGCTGTTTCTTGTACTCTGGGGACCACTTCCCCTGTATCTATAAATCTTGGAGATGACCTCCCCATCCTTCCATAGAGGCATCCGTAGTGAGGACAAATTCTGGAACCTCCTGTATGAAAGTGAGTCCTTTTGCTAGGTTGGGTATCTGGGACCACCAACGCAGAGCGCTCTTCATGCGTGGTGTGACTCTGAGAATGTCGTCGAAGGAACCCACAGCCTGATGCCACTGAAGGTGTAGCTCCTCTTGCAGGGGTCTCATCCGAAGTCGTGCCAAAGAGACAAGGTTTATTGCAGAAGAGCACATCCCCAGGAGTGACGCGAACATGCGGACAGAAACTGACTTTCTTCTGGAAATCAGGATTGCCAGCTTTTGAAGACGAACCTGCCGTTCGTGAGATAAGTATGCCCTGCACTGGACGGTATCCAGCAGAGCTCCGAGGAATGGAAGGACCTGCATTGGGCGTAACTGAGATTTGCTCCTGTTCACAGTCAGCCCCAGAGAGTGGAACAGACGAAAAGACGTTGTCACAGCAATCTTGACTGCGCTTTCCGAAGGACCTTTGAGTAACCAATCGTCCAAATACGGGAACACTTGGATTCCCCGAGATCGTAACACTGCTGCCACAGGAGCTAGGCACTTTGTAAAGATCCTTGGTGCCGATTTTAACCCAAACGGGAGCACTTTGAACTGATAATGGGCGCCAGCCACGGTGAAGCGAAGATACTTGCGATGCTTCGGACGTATTGAGATGTGAAAGTAAGCGTCTTTCATATCCAGAGAAGCCATAAAATCTCCCTCGTTGAGACAACCTAGAATTTCTGCCAGTTTGACCATGCGAAATCCCTGCTTCTTGAGGAATCTGTTCAGGTTGCGAAGGTCTAAGATCGGACGCCATTCCCCTGATTTCTTTTTGATGAGAAAAAAGCGGGAATAGAAACCCGTCCACTTTTGAAGTGCGGAAACCTTCTCGATTGCATTCTTGAGGAGCTTTGTTAAAGCTTCTTTGAACAATAAGTGTAGATGAGGGGGAGGGGGTCCCCTGGGTGGGGTGGTGGGTGGCTTGGTGACAAACTCCAAGGTATGACCGTTGTTTACCAGGTCCAGAACCCATTGGTCCGATGTAATTTCCTGCCACCTGTCCACAAATGCCGAAATTTTCGCACCCACAGGGAGGGGAAGGGGAGTGGAAGGCGCCCTGCAGAAATCACTGCTTCCTTGCGGTGTCTCGTCCTTGATTTTGCGACCTTTTTCGTCAGCCTTGACGAGAGAAACCAGACGTGTTGGATTGTCTGTATGACGACTGATAAGATGGTCTATATTAGGGCTGGTACCTAGTCTGCTGGGTTTGATACCCTCCTCTAGAAGAAAAACCATACCCTCTTGCACCTCTGAAGGTACCGCATTTGTACTGCAAGGAACCCAAGGATCTTGCGGTATCGGTATCAGTCTTTATTGCTTGGAGCGCGTCATCTATATGTTTCCCAAACAACGATTCGCCATCATAGGCCATATCCAATATCTTTGTCTGGACTTCTGGTCTGAAAGTGGTGGCCTTAAGCCAACCCTGGCGTCTGAGTACAGCTGCACCAGCCAACTGGCGAAAATTGGTATTAACAATGTCCAATGCGCAGTCGATAGTCTCAGACGCTGCGCGCTCACCTTCTAAGAACATTTTTAGAGCGTCTTGTCTCTTGTCCTCCGGAATGAGCTCAATGAAGCCAGTCATTTCTGACCACATTTGGCGGTCATAACGCCCTATTATCGCTAGGGAGTTAGCCGCTCTGATGGAAGCAACTGCCATTGTGGAAAGTTTTTTGCCAATTAAATCCAGACGACGCCCCTCCTTGTCCGGCGGTGTAGTAATAGGTGCTGCCAGATTTTTAGATTTTTAGATTTTTGTTGGGCAGCCTGTGAAATGACCGAATCTGGCCGAGGATGGCCAATGAGACAGGATGGACTATTGGCCGGAGCACGGTATTTCTTGTCTATCCGCGGAAGCATCGCTGGCACGGATGCAGGATTTTTCATAATTTTGACCCCTTCTTTCCAGATGTAGTCGATGATGGGGACAGATCTTGTGACTTTCCTTGATTCCTCCTTAAAATCATGGAGAAAACAGTCAGACTGTTCAATGGTAACCGGCAAGTGAAACCTAGCCGCAGCCGCTGCATGAGATTATGAAATCCCCCTATATCCTCTGGGGGCGAATCAGATGGTAGAGGGGTGGGTGGCGAAAGCATAGGGATAATATAGGAATCCCAAGGATCTGCTGGATCTGGTAGTTCACCCTCTTCAAATTCCTCTTCAGAGGTTGAGTCTTGATCCTGACGCGGGTCTGGTGGAGGATCTGAAAGTTGAGGCGTTGGAACAGGAGCATCAGGTAAGGGCAAAGGGTCCGGAAGCGGCGCAGGTGGTGGAACCTGCGGAATGACTGGTTGTGGGGGAAAACGCTGCCTGTAATCTGCAAGCATGGCTTGCAGGTCTTGAATCAGAGTTGGAGGCAGATGGGACATCTCGCTCTGACGTGGTTGCTTCTAATAAGTCTCATGATGCGGGACGACAATGTCCTCCTGATAATAATGCTCTTGATAATTGTCCTTGTCATCGTCATCCTGACATTTGATGTGTAATTGGCAGGGATGGCGAGCTATTCCAAAGGGCCCTTCATCCTCGTCATCCTCATAGTCATCATCCTCATCCTACATATATGTTTCCAGGAGATGTGAGGGAGTAAGCGGTGATATATCGCTATAGTTTGCAAAGTTTTAAGTTGAAAACTCCTGGCAGAAACGGGAGTGGAATGAGAGGGCGGCATTGCAGGTGTCGCAGACGGAACAGGCAAATCCCCTGGCATTGTCGTCGACGGGCTCTCAGTTGATGCCTTCGTTGTCAACAGGCTTTTAGTTATCGTCGTCGACGGGATCATCGTCGACGGGGTCGTCATCGATGGGGTCGTCGTCGACGGGCTCGACGTCGCCTGGACCTTCGTCGACGGGGTGGACTGTTGACGGCATCGTCGTCGACATGGATTTCGATGCTGGCTTCGTCGACGAGGACTTTGTCGACGATCCCTCGACGATGGGCTTCTTTGACAGGATAGTAATCCTCGTTGACAGAATAGGAGAGGTGATAGACGTCGTCGAGATAGTTTCCGTCAACGAAGGAGCATAAGAAGTGACAGAAATCATCGACGAAGGAGGGAAAGCCTGAGATTTGAAAGGCTTCTACTCACTGTTTGCGAAGATGGCTTTTTAGAGCCCTTGAGGTTAGAGTCCTGAGGAGAGTGCGCTTAGTCAGAGGAAATGATGGGAGTCCTCTGAGAAGAGCCAGAAGTAGAGTGGGAAGATTTATGGCGTTTTTTTCCCCTCACTGGAAGAGCTGTCATGCGACCTAGCTCTCTTGCTAGAAGTAGAGGCTCTGTCGTCCTCCTCGGCCGAAGAAAACTTAAGCCACAATAGCACTCTCGCCTCCCTATCCCTAAGAGTCTTTGTCGGGAAGGTGCGGCAAATTTTGCAATCTTTTGCCTCATGTTTGGGGTAGAGGCAGTAGATGCAGTCTACATGTTGGTCATCAACATGGACCCTGTTCCTGGCGCAGGTTCTGCAGGACTTGAACAAGGCCTTCTTGTCAGACATGATGAAGAAAGTTGAAAACTGAGTGGCACTCAGGGAGACTCCCTTCCACACGACGTGCAGTGAAAATCTGAGGAGATCTGGCTCTGCTGAGAGGGTTCTAGAAGGGTGCTGATGTCTGATTGGTTGGTACCAATTCTTTGGTTCTTTTTGCATAATGAGGTAGATAGGCTGCTAAGATCTAGGCCTTAGGCCTTTTCTTTGGGCCTACTACTACTACTAACACTTTTGGCACTACTTTTTTATTTACCACGGGACTCCCGCCTCGGCGACGGGGAATGATTCAGGCATGTGAATCTATTAAAGATACCCCAATACTGGATAACTTGGTTTTGCGTAACGACACAAAATTTTAAGTAAATTACACACTATATGTGTAAAATGTGAAATGCAAATCTGACAGCGCTATATTTTAGGGCGAAATGCAATCTCACTTCCACTTTGGCTGCAAGGGCACTTATTGCGCTACAAAAAGAGCAGAAAACACAAACAAGAGTTGCTACCTTCTTTTTGTTGTGTGTCACTCCCTCCAAAGGTTTCACTTCTGTAGTGTTATTCGCCACCGCCTTCAGCTCCAATGACATAAAGGAAGGGTAACGCTCTCTGTGAAAACACAAAAATAATATTACAGTTCACAAGAGAAGATACAAGATCAACCACCTGTCGGAGGACACTCCTTCTGCAGGCATTCTTTCCTCCATGAACGAAATGTTCTACACACTCATCGCTTTTAGTTACGTACAAAACATATATATATGTAATCTTCAAAAACACCCATGCGGTGGTGATTAAAGTGTCACATGCCAGCTTTTACATCAACAGGTTAATCCATTTCGTTTCAGACCTAATGTGCTTAAGTGAGAAGACCCCAGCAAATTTGGATACATTACCACAAAAACATATTTCTTTCTCCCCCAAATAGGTCTCGAACTTGCAATCCTTGGTTTAGACAAAGGGTAATATCTTCTCCATCGGGCTACTTTTGCTATAAGTACCTGTTGGGCGTATAGTCACGATTTCTGCCTGGACGATCTAATAAATTATATATCATCCTAAATAAATATTTTCATGGTCTGGGGCAAAACACCACTGCTGTGGTGATGAAAGTTTGAGTCAGTAGAATTTACTGGAATCGGTTAACAAATCCATCATGTTGCAGTGCATGAGACTGAAGATCGGATCCATCACGCTGCAATGAGACTGGAGACTGAAGATGTAAATAAAAATAGGATACTTGACACAAAAAATCTTTTTTCAACTGCCCCCCTAGATAGGACAAACCCACAATCACTGTCATTGGAAGTCAGTGCCTCATCCATTAGGCCATTGGGGCTTCACGTAATAATGGCATTGCCATGGCACTTCCTATATTAAGAACGCCTGCGCAAGCGCACGGCTCTTCACTGGTATCAGTGCTATTTTTGTCTCGAGCACACTTCCATCTTGTAAACATTCTGAGTGGAATGTAATTCGAATGTTACAAATTCAGGGCATTGTGGGGCTCAGCCTATGTGGAAGTTCACATAAATTGTGTGCGGACTGCGTTTTACAGGCCATCTCACAAACACATCTCTGAAGGAATCACCATAAAACACTTCAGTTCAACCATTCATTATTTGGATTTGTAGAAGTCTGAAATACACTATTCCCACTCGTGCAAATACATCTCTCCCAGTCAGACCTAGTAACGTTTAACTATATAATGATAAGTGTGAGTCAGTAGATCAATAATGCTTCGGTCTAGGCAAAAGCAGGAAAAATGACCACGATCCACCCCAGATGGGACTCAAATCCATATTGCCTAGCTTAGCAGGGAAGTGTTTTAACCATTAGGCCATTGAGGCTGCATAGTTTAAACCACGTTTCCTGATTCTTTGTCTCAGCACAACAAATGATACAATAAAGTTTCTGGTAGAAAGAGGGGGGAGGATGCTTTTATGCACATGCATAAACAGGAGTACAGTACATTTGCTTGTCTCTGCATACGCACGCATCCAGCTACTGTCTGGTTTATCCATGGGATATAGTCGCGCGTGCTGCCGAACGAAACCCTCTAATTGCCTTGCACATTCTTCCTTGCCAGTTTTAGGACAGTTTATTATCAGAACCAACAAAGGAACAAGCCCAATTCTTATTAAAACGAAACCCAAAACCAACTAACATCCTACTAAAAAAAGCTCAAATGACTGTCGAACTGCGAAAATTGCTAAAAGCCCCAAAAATATAACCAACGAAGAGGGAGGCATGGTGAAAGACGTACCCCCAATGCAACTGTGAAATTAAGAGGAGGAGTGAGGGAGGAAAATTATATTTAAATGTAATCAGCTATGGTGCCGAAACTACACACAGGCAAACAGAAACAGAGCAGGAAACCAAGAAAAACAGTAGTCCCCCACAGAACAGACAAAGAACTGTAGTGTGATGAGACAGTACTTAGTCCCTGCTGCATGGGAGGAACGGAAGAGAAAAAGGAGGGACAAAGAGGCAGGGCTGACCACTGGCACGCAAGACTTCTTGAAGGACACTGAAACAAACAAATAAAAAGCAGGGGGGTGGCTTTAACCGACCATAAGAAATTACAACAGGTCTCGAATGCTCGACGTAAAAACTGGCGATGTGTCGGCCCAATCTAAATACGGTAGGTGGACACATGGCCAAACCTCCGATGCGTCATACTCATTAAGTTTGTTTGAGGATTATGTAGGCGGGGGAGATAGAGTAGTCTCCACTGTCAATACACTGAAGGGCCCCTCTGCTCTAAATGACATGGGAGGACCTTCAGGTTGGTGGAAAGGGTATTCCATTGCAGTTATGATATAGTACCTTTCCACCAACAAATAAAGCAGGCCTTTAATATTTAATAGGGGATATAATCTTCCATCATTATATTCTTCCACCTCCACCCATCTCTCAGACAAATGTTGTGCTAGATGAGTACGGTTGGGCCTTTCTCTAGATAGAGAAACCCTCCAGTGCTCTATCTAGCCGAACCACTTGCGAGATGGATTATGCGAGTGGAATGTTACCGGGTCTTCATATCCATAAAACATATTCACTTTTCCATAAAGCTACTCGTCAACTAAGGTGAAATTGGACCTTTTTCACAAGTAAACTGCAGAGCCGGACTGGCCATAGTGGGCATTGGGCGTTTCCCTGGGAGGCTGAAAGGGTGGAGACCGATTTTGAAGCGGTGAGGGCCTATTTTATTACTGGGGCCGGTTATTCAGCGGCGCTGCAGCAGTTCTTCACACTTGAAAGTACCGGCTTCTACAAAATTGGCAGGGCTGATTTGGGTTCTCAGTCCAGCGCTGTTTACAGGGGGTAGAAAGAGAAATATAGGGATCCTAGAACGGTCTCTTTTTCAGAACTCCCTTACTAAGGGCACTCACCTGATTCAGCTGTAGGTCCTTTGCTGATTGAAGATCTGCTTTCTGTGTGGGGTAAAAGTAGAAAGTGCAGTGACTCTACAGCACAAAATCAGATGTTGTCAAATGCACAAGGTATCACCTCTTTCCCTTGCCCAAGCCCAATACACTGCTCACTTCCACTTTTACTGAAAGCTGCTGGTAGTAGAGGTTGCTCTTACTGCGGTTGTTTAGACTGATATCGGGTAATGTGGTAAGAAACATAGCGCATCGTACTGGTGTAATACATTGGTGTTCACCCTAGAGATGTGTGGAATTTGTGTAACATGCTTTTGCGTAATGACACAAAATTTTAAGGAAATTACACACTATATGTGTAAAATGTGAAATGCAAATCTGACAGAGCAATGTTTTAGGGCAAAATGCAATCTCACTTCCACTTTGGCTGCAAGGGCACTTATTGCGCTAAAAAAAGAGCAGAAAACACAAACAAGAGTTGCTACCTTCTTTTTGTTGTGTGTCACTCCCTCCAAAGGTTTCACTACTGTAGTGTTATTCGCCACCGCCTTCAGCTCCAATGACATAAAGGAAGGGTAACGCTCTCTGTGAAAACACAAAAATAATATTACAGTTCACAAGAGAAGATACAGGATGATCCACCTGTCTGAGGATAGTCCTTCTGCAGCCATTCTTTCCTCCATGAACGACATGTTCTACAAACTCGTCGCTTTTAGTTACGTACAAAACATATATATATATATAATTTTCAAAAACACCCATGCGGTGGTGATTAGTGTCACAGGTCAGCGTTTACATCAACCGGTTAATCCATCACGTTTCAGCCCTAATGTGCTTAAGTGAGAAGACCCCAGCAAATTTGGATACATTACCATAAAAACATATTTCTTTCTCCCCCAAATAGGTCTCGAACTTGCAATCCTTGGTTTAGACGAAGGCTACTGTCTTCTCCATTGGGCTAGTTTTGCTATAAGTACCTGTTGGGCGTACAGTCACGATTTCTGTCTGGACGATCTAATAAATTATATATCATCCTAAATAAATATTTTCATGGTCCGGGGCAAAACACCACTGCTGTGGTGATAAAAGTTTGAGTTAGTAGAATTTACTGGAATCGGTTAACAAATCCATCAAGTTGCAGTGCATGAGACTGAAGATCGGATCCATCACGCTGTAATGAGACTGGAGACTGAAGATGTAAACAAAAATAGGATACTTGACACCAAAAAAACCTTTTTTCAACTGCCACCCCAGACAGGAAACAAACCCACAATCCCTGTCATTGGAGGTCAGTGCCTCATCCATTAGGCCATTGGGGCTTCACGTATTAATGGCATTGCCATGGTACTTCCTAAAGTAAGAACTCCTGCGCAAGCGCACGGCTCTTCACTGGTATCAGTGTTATTTTTCTCTCGAGCACACTTCCATCTTGTAAACATTCTGAGTGGAATGTAATTCGAATGTTACAAATTCAGGGAATTGTGGGGCTCAGCCTATGTGGAAGTTCACATAAATTGTGTGCGGACTGCGTTTTACAGGCCATCTCACAAACACATCTCTGAAGGAATCACCATAAAACACTTCAATTCAACCATTCATTATTTGGATTTGTAGAAGTCTGAAATACACTATTCCCACTCGTGCAAATACATCTCTCCCAGTCAGACCTAGTAACGTTTAACTATATAATGATAAGTGTGAGTCAGTAGATCAATAATGCTTCGGTCTAGGCAAAAGCAGGAAAAATGACCACGATCCACCCCAGATGGGACTCAAATCCATATTGCCTAGCTTAGCAGGGAAGTGTTTTAACCATTAGGCCATTGAGGCTGCATAGTTTAAACCAAGTTTCCTGATTCTTTGTCTCAGCACAACAAATGATACAATAAAGTTTCTGGTAGAAAGAGGGTGGAGGATGCTTTTATGCACGTGCATAAACAGGAGTACAGTACATTTGCTTGTCTCTGCATACGCACGCATCCAGCTACTGTCTGGTTCATCCATGGGATATAGTCGCGCGTGCTGCCGAACGAAACCCTCTAATTGCCTTGCACATTCTTCCTTGCCAGTTTTACGACAGTTTAATATCAGAACCAACAAAGGAACAAGCCCAATTCTTATTAAAACGAAACCCAAAACCAACTAACATCCTACTAAAAAAAGCTCAAATGACTGTCGAACTGCGAAAATTGCTAAAAGCCCCTTAAATATAACCAACGAAGAGGGAGGCATGGTGAAAGACGTACCCCCAATGCAACTGTGAAATTAAGAGGAGGAGTGAGGGAGGAAAATTATATTTAAATGTAATCAGCTATGGTGCCGAAACTACACACAGGCAAACAGAAACAGAGCAGGAAACCAAGAAAAACAGTAGTCCCCCACAGAACAGACAAAGAACTGTAGTGTGATGAGACAGTACTTAGTCCCTGCTGCATGGGAGGAACGGAAGAGAAAAAGGAGGGACAAAGAGGCAGGGCTGACCACTGGCACGCAAGAATTCTTGAAGGACACTGAAACAAACAAATAAAAAGCAGGGGGTGGCTTTAACCGACCATAAGAAATTACAATAGGTCTCGAATGCTCGACGTAAAAACTGGCGATGTGTCGGCCCAATCTGAATACGGTAGGTGGACACATGGCCAAACCTCCGATGCGTCATACTCATTAAGTTTGTTTGAGGATTATGTAGGCGGCGGAGATAGAGTAGTCTCCACTGTCAATACACTGAAGGGCCCCTCTGCTCTAAATGACATGGGAGGACCTTCAGGTTGGTGGAAAGGGTATTCCATTGCAGTTATGATATAGTACCTTTCCACCAACAAATAAAGCAGGCCTTTAATATTTAATAGGGGATATAATCTTCCATCATTATATTCTTCCACCTCCACCCATCTCTCAGACAAATGTTGTGCTAGATGAGTACGGTTGGGCCTTTCTCTAGATAGAGAAACCCTCCAGTGCTCTATCTAGCCCAACCACTTGCGAGATGGATTATGCGAGTGGAATGTTACCGGGTCTTCATATCCATAAAACACATTCACTTTTCCATAAAGCCACTCGTCAACTAAGGTGAAATTGGACCTTTTTCACAAGTAAACTGCAGAGCCGGACTGGCCATAGTGGGCATTGGGCGTTTCCCTGGGAGGCTGAAAGGGTGGGGACCGATTTTGAAGCGGTGAGGGCCTATTTTATTACTGGGGCCGGTTATTCAGCGGCGCTGCAGCAGTTCTTCACACTTGAAAGTACCGGCTTCTACAAAATTGGCAGGGCTGATTTGGGTTCTCAGTCCAGCGCTGTTTACAGGAGGTAGAAAGAGAAATATAGGGATCCTAGAACGGTCTCTTTTTCAGAACTCCCTTACTAAGGGCACTCACCTGATTCAGCTGTAGGTCCTTTGCTGATTGAAGATCTGCTTTCTGTGTGGGGTAAAAGTAGAAAGTGCAGTGACTCTACAGCACAAAATCAGATGTTGTCAAATGCACAAGGTATCACCTCTTTCCCTCGCCCAAGCCCAATACACTGCTCATTTCCACTTTTAATGAAAGCTGCTGGTAGTAGAGGTTGCTCTTACTGCGGTTGTTTAGACTGATATCGGGTAATGTGGTAAGAAACATAGCGCATCGTACTGGTGTAATACATTGGTGTTCAACCTAGAGATGTGTGGAATTTGCGTAACATGCTTTTGCGTAATGACACAAAATTTTAAGTAAATTACACACTATATGTGTAAAATGTGAAATGCAAATCTGACAGAGCTATGTTTTAGGGCGAAATGCAATCTCACTTCCACTTTGGCTGCAAGGGCACTTATTGCGCTAAAAAAAGAGCAGAAAACACAAACAAGAGTTGCTACCTTCTTTTTGTTGTGTGTCACTCCCTCCAAAGGTTTCACTACTGTAGTGTTATTCGCCACCGCCTTCAGCTCCAATGACATAAAGGAAGGGTAACGCTCTCTGTGAAAACACAAAAATAATATTACAGTTCACAAGAGAAGATACAAGATGATCCACCTGTCTGAGGATAGTCCTTCTGCAGCCATTCTTTCCTCCATGAACGACATGTTCTACAAACTCGTCGCTTTTAGTTACGTACAAAACATATATATATATATAATTTTCAAAAACACCCATGCGGTGGTGATTAGTGTCACAGGTCAGCGTTTACATCAACCAGTTAATCCATCACGTTTCAGCCCTAATGTGCTTAAGTGAGAAGACCCCAGCAAATTTGGATACATTACCATAAAAACATATTTCTTTCTCCCCCAAATAGGTCTCGAACTTGCAATCCTTGGTTTAGACGAAGGCTACTGTCTTCTCCATTGGGCTAGTTTTGCTATAAGTACCTGTTGGGCGTACAGTCACGATTTCTGTCTGGACGATCTAATAAATTATATATCATCCTAAATAAATATTTTCATGGTCCGGGGCAAAACACCACTGCTGTGGTGATAAAAGTTTGAGTTAGTAGAATTTACTGGAATCGGTTAACAAATCCATCAAGTTGCAGTGCATGAGACTGAAGATCGGATCCATCACGCTGCAATGAGACTGGAGACTGAAGATGTAAACAAAAATAGGATACTTGACACCAAAAAAACCTTTTTTCAACTGCCACCCCAGACAGGAAACAAACCCACAATCCCTGTCATTGGAGGTCAGTGCCTTATCCATTAGGCCATTGGGGCTTCACGTATTAATGGCATTGCCATGGTACTTCCTAAAGTAAGAACTCCTGCGCAAGCGCACGGCTCTTCACTGGTATCAGTGTTATTTTTCTCTCGAGCACACTTCCATCTTGTAAACATTCTGAGTGGAATGTAATTCGAATGTTACAAATTCAGGGCATTGTGGGGCTCAGCCTATGTGGAGGTTCACATAAATTGTGTGCGGACTGCGTTTTACAGGCCATCTCACAAACACATCTCTGAAGGAATCACCATAAAACACTTCAGTTCAACCATTCATTATTTGGATTTGTAGAAGTCTGAAATACACTATTCCCACTCGTGCAAATACATCTCTCCCAGTCAGACCTAGTAACGTTTAACTATATAATGATAAGTGTGAGTCAGTAGATCAATAATGCTTCGGTCTAGGCAAAAGCAGGAAAAATGACCACGATCCACCCCAGATGGGACTCAAATCCATATTGCCTAGCTTAGCAGGGAAGTGTTTTAACCATTAGGCCATTGAGGCTGCATAGTTTAAACCACGTTTCCTGATTCTTTGTCTCAGCACAACAAATGATACAATAAAGTTTCTGGTAGAAAGAGGGGGGAGGATGCTTTTATGCACGTGCATAAACAGGAGTACAGTACATTTGCTTGTCTCTGCATACACACGCATCCAGCTACTGTCTGGTTTATCCATGGGATATAGTCGCGCGTGCTGCCGAACGAAACCCTCTAATTGCCTTGCACATTCTTCCTTGCCAGTTTTAGGACAGTTTAATATCAGAACCAACAAAGGAACAAGCCCAATTCTTATTAAAACGAAACCCAAAACCAACTAACATCCTACTAAAAAAAGCTCAAATGACTGTCGAACTGCGAAAATTGCTAAAAGCCCCAAAAATATAACCAACGAAGAGGGAGGCATGGTGAAAGACGTACCCCCAATGCAACTGCGAAATTAAGAGGAGGAGTGAGGGAGGAAAATTATATTTAAATGTAATCAGCTATGGTGCCGAAACTACACACAGGCAAACAGAAACAGAGCAGGAAACCAAGAAAAACAGTAGTCCCCCACAGAACAGACAAAGAACTGTAGTGTGATGAGACAGTACTTAGTCCCTGCTGAATGGGAGGAACGGAAGAGAAAAAGGAGGGACAAAGAGGCAGGGCTGACCACTGGCACGCAAGAATTCTTGAAGGACACTGAAACAAACAAATAAAAAGCAGGGGGGTGGCTTTAACCGACCATAAGAAATTACAATAGGTCTCGAATGCTCGACGTAAAAACTGGCGATGTGTCGGCCCAATCTAAATACGGTAGGTGGACACATGGCCAAACCTCCGATGCGTCATACTCATTAAGTTTGTTTGAGGATTATGTAGGCGGCGGAGATAGAGTAGTCTCCACTGTCAATACACTGAAGGGCCCCTCTGCTCTAAATGACATGGAAGGACCTTCAGGTTGGTGGAAAGGGTATTCCATTGCAGTTATGATATAGTACCTTTCCACCAACAAATAAAGCAGGCCTTTAATATTTAATAGGGGATATAATCTTCCATCATTATATTCTTCCACCTCCACCCATCTCTCAGACAAATGTTGTGCTAGATGAGTACGGTTGGGCCTTTCTCTAGATAGAGAAACCCTCCAGTGCTCTATCTAGCCCAACCACTTGCGAGATGGATTATGCGAGTGGAATGTTACCGGGTCTTCATATCCATAAAACATATTCACTTTTCCATAAAGCCACTCGTCAACTAAGGTGAAATTGGAACTTTTTCACAAGTAAACTGCAGAGCCGGACTGGCCATAGTGGGCATTGGGCGTTTCCCTGGGAGGCTGAAAGGGTGGGGACCGATTTTGAAGCGGTGAGGGCCTATTTTATTACTGGGGCCGGTTATTCAGCGGCGCTGCAGCAGTTCTTCACACTTGAAAGTACCGGCTTCTACAAAATTGGCAGGGCTGATTTGGGTTCTCAGTCCAGCGCTGTTTACAGGAGGTAGAAAGAGAACTATAGGGATCCTAGAACGGTCTCTTTTTCAGAACTCCCTTACTAAGGGCCCTCACCTGATTCAGCTGTAGGTCCTTTGCTGATTGAAGATCTGCTTTCTGTATGGGGTAAAAGTAGAAAGTGCAGTGACTCTACAGCACAAAATCAGATGTTGTCAAATGCACAAGGTATCACCTCTTTCCCTTGCCCAAGCCCAATACACTGCTCACTTCCACTTTTACTGAAAGCTGCTGGTAGTAGAGGTTGCTCTTACTGCGGTTGTTTAGACTCATATCGGGTAATGTGGTAAGAAACATAGCGCATCGTACTGGTGTAATACATTGGTGTTCAACCTAGAGATGTGTGGAATTTGCGTAACATGCTTTTGCGTAATGACACAAAATTTTAAGTAAATTACACACTGTTGGAAACCGGGCAACCGGGTTAGCAGTCACCAGGTTCCCAGCACAGTGGTAGCTTGGCTCGAGCGGTTGGGGTTCAGGCACCGTGTTAAGCGTACGTCACACCCTCACAATAACCATGCGTTCATCCGTTCCAAAAAACGACACTACACCGTAAAAATAATGCAAGTCAAATTGAAACTATATATGTCTTTATCTAATTTTCTCTTAGTTGCAGGATTTATTACATAAATACAAGACAATAAGATTTCCCTTCAAAAGAGCAGGTCAAATAAATAACACTACTTCGGGATTTCAATAAATAGGTTCAGGTCATAAATAAGCAAGGAATAAATAGAGATACAATAAGTACGGATGGCAAATAAATACAGTCAGACAATAAATACAGTGCAGGAATAAATTAGTGGATGACAATAAATAAAGCACCTCAATAAATAAGGTAAAACAATCAATGACAGTTACAATTCAAATCATTTACATGAGGTCACTTGGTCTTACTTTGCCCATACACAACTTAAGGACACTTGGATGGCATTGGGGTGTCCCACCTAGATTGATCAAGGCTGGGGCCTAAGCTGAGGCAGAACAAGAGTAACCTAAAGATCTGGCCCCCCAGACCACACAACACTTTATGGAGGTCAATGTACCAGTCTCAGTTCACCCCTGGCACTCTCAGGCTGGTTCTAACACCCCTCTAGCCCCTAGAATGGTCTTTTAGGGCTCCACGGGGCCTCAGATGCCCCCTCTACCACTTACTGTCCTTTTCAAGATGATCGGCTCCGCTCGGTACCGTGTCGACGCCGTGAGGCGGCTCCGGATCGATGTCGCTGGGCGGTCTCGACTCGATGTCGCTGGGCGGCCTCGGCTCGATGTCGCTGGGCGGTCTCGACTCGATGTCGCTGGGCGGTCTCGACTCGATGTTGCTGGGCGGTCTCGACTCGATGTCGCCTTCCGGCGTCGCAGGGACACGGTCTCCCCGCTTCCAGGTGTCTACGGAGTGCGATCTCCACTCCCGACCTCCGGCGCGCTTCACCTCAGTCTCCGGCGACTCCGGAGTGCGATCTCCACTCCCGACCTCCGGCGCGCTTCACCTCAGTCTCCGGCGACTCCGGTGGGCAGACTTCACTCCCCCGTCGACGCCTCACCTCGACCTCAGGTGATTCCCGACTCGACCTCCGGCGCCTCTCCATGACTTCCGTCAGCGCCCTCACTCGACCTCGGGTGACTCCTTACTCGACCTCCGGTGCCTCTCCACGACCTCCGTAGGCGCCCTCACTCGACCTCTGGCGGCTCCGGGTACGACGTCTGCTTTCTGTCAGCGCCGCTTCTCTACCTCCGGCCCCAGGTCTCCAGGCTTCTCGACGTCAGGACTCCAGGAGGGCACTGCTGAACAGGTCAGGAGCTTGCTGTTCTTCTTCTTTAAGGCCTGTTCCAAATATTCAGTCCTTTAAGATGGTTCTTCTGATCTTGATCCCACACAGGGCTTTAGGTTGGGCTTGGTCAGTAGAGACTAGCATCAAGGGTGGGTTTCTGAACCCCACTCCAAGCACTGGTTTCCACCTCTGCTGCCTTACTCCGACCTCCGTCTATCTCTGTCCTCTCTCTTCTCCAGTCAGTTGCCAACTGCCACTCTGAGATGGCCTCCCAACATTCTAAACTGCCTCCCACTGTCACAGGGTTCTAGAATGTTACAGAAGGTTCTAGAAACCTCCAGTGGGTTCTGGTGATGTCACAGGTGACAATGGGTGGCCACCATTTTGTGTCTCAGACCCTCAGACAGAAGTTCCAGGGATAGGGAAAATGGCTCCCTGACCCTGCATCAACACTAAAAAGTCTGGTGGTTCCCAAAAAGGAAAAAAATTATAACAGGGTTTGAGGCAGAAGTGGGACAAAATAAATAATGATGAGGAGGGACCACCCAAAGGGCTGACAGGTCTAACACGCTTCCCCCCCAGCTGAAAGTGGGGAGAGCTACCCAACCCCTTGGGAGTTCTCATCACTAAGGCGGAAATACCTTGAGAGACCGTCTGCATTGGCGTGGTCCACTCCAGGCCGAAGTTCCACCTGAAAGTCCATTCCCTGTAGGGAGATAGACCACCTTAGCAACTTGGGATTCTCCCCCTTCATCTGCATCAGCCAACAAAGGGGTCTGTGGTCGGTCTGAACTAGGAAGTGCGAGCCAAACAGGTATGGCCGCAACTTCTTCAGAGCCCATACCACTGCAAAGGCTTCACGCTCTATTGCACTCCACTTCTGTTCCCTGGGAAGTAGTCTCGGGGATAGGAAGACCACGGGTTGATCCAGACCCTCTTCATTGAGTTGCGATAACACTGCCCCAATGCCATGTTCCGATGCATCCGTCTGGACAATGAACTCCTTGGAAAAATCTGGGGCCCTTAAGACCGGGGCCTCGCACATGGCTTGCTTCAGTTTCACAAAGGCCTGCTGACAAGCCTCCGTCTAGACTACCCGTCGAGGTTGCTTCTTGGACGTAAGCTCCGTGAGGGGGGCCACAATGGTCCCGTACCCCTTCACGAAGCGGCGGTAATATCCTGTGAGGCCCAGAAAAGCTCGGACCTCAGTCTGAGTCTTGGGAGGTTCCCAGGCCATGATAGCCTCGATTTTCGCCTGGAGGGGTTGCACCTCTCCCCTACCCACCAAGTGTCCAAGGTACACTACCGACCCCTGCCCGATCTGGCATTTACTGGCCTTGATCGTTAAACCAGCTTGCTTCAGGGCCCGGAGAACAGTTTGCAGGTGACGCAAGTGATCCTCCCAGCTGTTACTGAAGACGGCAATGTCATCCAGATAAGCAGCAGAGAAACTCTCCATTCCGGCGAGGATCTGGTTCACCAGACGCTGAAACGTGGCACGTGCGTTCTTGAGCCCAAAGGGCATCACGCAGAACTGGTAGTGGCCCTTGGGCGTGGAGAAGGCTGACCTTTCCTTAGCTCCATCAGTCAGAGAGATCTGCCAGTACCCGGAAGTAAGGTCAAAGGTACTTAGATATTGGGCAGCTCCCAGCCGGTCAATCAGTTCATCCGCCCTCGGGATCGGATGAGCATCAGTCTTCGTTACTGAATTCAGTCCCCGGTAGTCCACACAGAACCTCAGTTCCGGTTGGGCACCCGGTGGTACAGCTTTTGGTACTAATACCACCGGACTGGACCAGGGGCTGCTAGAAGGTTCAATCACTCCTAGCTCCAGCATCTTAGTGACTTCACTGTGAATACTGGCCTTCACCTTGTCTGTCATCCGGTAGATGAACAATTGTTACTTACCTGTAAACAGGTGGTTCTCCAGTATTGGTGTCTTTCATAGATTCACATGCTTGAATATTCCCCGTCGTCGGAGTGGGAGTCCCACGGTAAATAATATAGCAATATATACAGCCATAATATATATATATATATACATAAGTAATCATATAAAACAGAGATATAAGTAAGTAATAACATCAAGAATGTCCCTATATGAAATTTCCATAGAGATACATGGAAAGAGAAAAAAGACATTCGTAGTCTATCTCTGTCATTATGTTAGTCCGAACTCCGGCCAATCAGGCGCCAGCTCCTCTCTAGAACCTTCTCCTCAGAGCTCCTCACCTCAGATTTTCGTAGCACCATAGTGACTCAGAGTGTATGAGGAGAAGAGAGCCTCTGAAAGGAGGAGGGAGGGTCGCATGTGAATCTATGAAAGACACCAATACTGGAGAACCACCTGTTTACAGGTAAGTAACAATTGTTCTTCTCCAGTATTGGGGTGTCTTTCATAGATTCACATGCTTGAATATAGAATAGCTAGCAGTAACAATATCATTGTTTCCATGATCACACAGCTTCGAAATTGTAATGACAATCAATCTTCTTATGCATATGACAGTACTGAATAACTGTAACAGTATAAATGCATCATTATGTCAATTATAAATGGAAACAATATGGAGGAGGGAAGGAAGAGGCTCATCTTATTTAAAAAGATTGCGAAGCACTGCCTGCCCAACTGCAGCATCCTCCTCGTTTAAAGTTGTCAAGCAATAGTGTCTTGTAAACGTGTGTCTGCTCGACCACGTAGCTGCTCTGCAGCTCTGATGCAAAGGCACTCCAGCAAATAAAGCAGTTGAGGAAGACATTGCTCTGGTGGAGTGAGCCCTCACTGGTGACTGCAATGGCTTGTTTGCCTTTTGATGGCAGAAGACGATGGCAGCTGAAACTTAACGTGCAATAGTTGGTTTCGTCACTGGACGACCTTTGTGAAAGCGTCCATAAACTATGAATAGTTGATCAATCCTTCGTAAAGCAGCCGTTCTGCTGATGTAGAATGTTAAACCTAGTTTCACATCCAGGGAATGTAATCTCTGCTCCGTAGGAGTTTGCGGATAGCAAAGAAAGTTCTTAAAATCACTGGTTCGTTAATATGACAGTCTGAAGGCACCTGCAGCAAGAAATTTGGATCTGTACGCACTACTACAGAATCTGGTTTGAACTGTAGGAAAAAGGTGGATTTATTGTAAATGCATGAATGTCACGGACGCGACGTGAAGACGTTAGCGCCCGAAGAAAAGCCACCTTCCATGTTAGATACTACAACTCGACCTTGTGAATCGGTTCGTACGGTGGTCTCATTAGTTGAGCCAATACGATGTTCAGATGCCACAATGGAGGAGATTTACAAAATAACCCCTAGACGAATTGATGGATAATCCTTGAAGAAACAAAAGGGAAGTTGAACCATCCTGACGGAAACGGAAAATTGCCGCCAGAAAAAACCCCTAAAGGTTGCATGAGAGAAACCCGGAGTTAGCTAAATGCAAGAAGAACGGTAAAAATTGTTCTGGTGTGGAGTGAAAACGGGTGCACCCCATTAGATGCACACCAGTGGGGAACACTTTTCCACTTTAATTTGTACGTTTTCACCGTAGAAGGAGCCCTCGCCTGAGCTAAAATGTCTCTACAGTCCTGTGGAGTATCCAAATGGGCAAATTCACAGTGCTCAGGTTCCAAGCTGATAAGCTCAGTGAGGAGGGATTCGGATGACCAATTTTCCCCTTGTCCATCGTGAGTAGATCTGCACGAGGCTGTAGAATGATTGGTTCGGATTGAGACAATAGGAGTAGTTCTGAGAACCATGCCTGCCGAGGCCAACGGGGGGCTATAGAAGTAGATGGCAAGGTTGCCTCCGCATCTACCACAGAAACTCGAGGTACGAGTGGGATTGGGGAAAGAAAAAACGTAGTCAAACAGATCGTACCAGTCCATCAAAAGGCATTGCCCAGAGATCTTTTGTGGGGAAGCCAGCTTGCGTAATCACGGCATTTCCGGTTCTCTAGTGTGGCAAAGAGATCCAGCTGTGGGCGACCCCATCGTTGAAATATCCTCTCTAGAGTTGGTTGATGCAACTCCCATTCATGGGTCGATGAGGAGGACCCGCTCAGGGAATCCGCCAGGATATTGGATACCCCCGGTCGATTAACTGCTGCATATCGTGATGCGATGGTTGATAGACCAATCCCAAATCGACTGAGCTAGTCGAGACAGTTTCGGAGATTTTATCCTGCCCAGCTTGTTTATATAGTGCATGCAGGTTGTATAGTCTGTCTGTATCAGGACTGATTCTCCTTGGATTAAAGGATGAAAAGCTTTGAGAGCCAGCAATATATAGCCATGAGATCCAACCTGTAGAAGTGCCAGGTTTTTTTTTTTTTTTTTTTTTTTTTTGACATATTGACCATTTTCCTTTTATTGATAAAAACCTCCAAATGAGCACCCCATCCTTCCAGAGAGGCGTCTGTTATTGTCATGTCTGGTACCATTGTCAGAAGAGAAATGCCTTCCGTTAGATTTAACAGTTGCGTCCACCACCTTTGCGCCAACTTCATCCGATCTGTGACGTTTACAACATCGTTCAAAGAACCTGTAACCTGGCGTTCTTGGACATCCAGTACTCCTTGGATGGGGCGTGTCTGTAATCTGTAATGAGGGATCAATGCAATGCATGATGACGCCATTTTCAGAAAGGACTTCAATATTCTTACAGAAACGGGTCTTTTTGATCTGATAAGGGTTACCAGTCGGAGAATTTTTTGAAGACGGTCTTGGGAGAGAAGTGCCCTTGCTGACACTGTGTCTAAAGTTGCTCCCAGAAAATCCGTGCGATGAGAAGGCAGTAGATGGGACTTTGTGGTATTTATGGAGAGCCCTAAGGCGCGAAACCACCTCCTGTCAAAGATGTGTGTGTTGTAGAAGTTGAACTTTCGATTGTGATTTTAGGAGATAGTCGTCCAGAAATGGAAAGATCTGAACACCCTGGAACGTAGGACGCTACCACAGGGGCTAGCACCCTTGTAAACCCTCGAGGGGCCGAGCGCAGTCCGAATGGTAAACTTTGAACTGGAAAATCCCCTCGACCCACTCGAAAACGAAGAAATTTCCGATGTTGTCGTAGTATGGAGATATGTAAATATGCATCTTGGAGGTTGATTGTTTCCATGAAATCTCCTTGTGAAAATAATCGCAAGATCTCTACATGCGTTCGCCTACGAAAAGAATGTTTCTTTAGATACCTGCTGAGAGCCCTCAGATCTAGAATGGGCTTCCATTCCCCCTTCCTTTTGGTGCTAAGGAAGAATCGGGAATAAATCCTTTCCCTCTTTTGAAATCTTGGTACTACTCCTATGGCTCCCTTGTGTTATAGAAATTGAACTTGTTGTAACAGTTCTTTGATATGAGCCGGTGGCAGTCCGGTAGGTGGTGTGGGTGGAGGGAATTCGATGAACTCCAAAGTGTGACCTCTTGCTATAATTTCCAAAACCCAACGGTTCCTTGTATGGAGGACCATTGAAAATAGTACCGATAGATTCGATCTCCAATTTTCTGGGACTGATGGAAGTCATGTCTCTTAGGAGTGTAACCCTTGTAAGAGGATTTTCCTCTGTAAGTCTTGGAAGACTGCTGTCGAGAAGTTTGCTGTTGGTTAGAGGAATATCGGTTTGAACCCTGGTTATAAGGTCGATATTGATTGATTCCTCTTCGAAAATAGAGGTGCCGCGTCCGCGTGCACCCCGAAAGGGTTGTTATCAAAATTGCAATGTGCCCAGAGAGCGAGCAGTATCTGTATCTTTCTTTATCGATTGGAGAGCTTCATCCACCTGATCTCCGAATAAAACCTCTTCTTCGTCATATGCCATGGTCTTTGACGGTTCCGGCAGTTGCTCAACTAGTGTTGACATATCCGCCCATACTTGACGGTCCTAACGACCCAGGATGGCCAAAGCATTAGCCGCTCTCACCATGGTGGAAGCCATCGAAGAGAATTTTCACCCTATGGCATCCAAACGACGTCCATCACGATCAGGTGGTGCAGTGATCGTAGATGCAGGGTTTCTAGCCCGGCGTTGCTCTGCCTGTGTGACTACAGAATCTGGCTTCGCTTGACCAGTGAGGCACGCTGGTGCTCCTAATGGTGATTTGTACCTTTTTCTCCAATCAAGGCACCCGTGCTGGAAGACTATGAGGCCTCCATAATCTTTTTGCCTTCCTCCCCAATAAATTCGATTATAGGGATTGTATGTGTTTGTTTAACAGGCTGATCTTTGAAATCGTACAGGAAATAATCCTTCGTTAATTTGAACGTTAGTGCTGTCCTATCCCTTAACTGGTGGAACTTGCATATCAACAGGTGGTGAGTCACCAGGTAGCACCGGAGAGGGAGATGGTGTTTGGGCATGATAGTTATCCCACTCCGCCATACCATCATCATCATCATCAGCATCGCCACCATCATCGAGAATCTCACCATCCTCCCTGTCCTGAGGAATTTCTTCTTCTTCTTCAGTATCATGAGGAGGTACTGTCCGAGTTGAAGAATGTCTCAGCGGTACTGTAGGTATTACCACAGAAAGTATTGGAGCCGGTACCGGTTCCGATATAGTTGTTGGCACCACTGGAGTAAGCGGAACCACAGACACTTGTGGTGATAAAGGAAAAACCGCCGATTATAGTTGTCACAACCGATTCAGCTAAACCTTCTTCTGAATCTTGATCTGAGTCAGTGGTAAAACAATGGTTAAGGAAGGCGGGAATCCTCCACCGATATAACTTCACCCGACCTTTCTTGTCAAGTACTCGGTGGTAATGGTAATAAAGGAACAGCAGCAAAGGACGAAGTAGTCGCTGTATATGTCGAAGAGATTTGGATTTTTAATGACCTCTGTGCAGAAGTCGTCTTTTTTAAACCCTTATTTTTACCGATGAGACTGCAGTCAACGGGCTCTGAGGCATAGAAGGCTATTGAAGAGATCTTTGTAGACGGAATCGTCTACGGAACCATCGTCGACGGAAACCACCATCGAAAGATTCATTGCCGATGGAACCATAGTCGACGGAACCATCGTCGACGGAATCACCGTAGACGGAACCACCGTAGACGGAACCACCGTAGACGGAACCACCGTAGACGGAACCACCGTAGACGGAACCACCGTAGACGGAACCACCGTAGACGGAATCACCGTAGACGGAATCACCGTAGACGGAATCACCGTAGACGGAATCACCGTCGACGGAATCACCGTCGACGGAATCACCGTCGACGGAATCACCGTCGACGGAATCACCGTCGACGGAATCATCGTCGACGGAATCATCGTCGACGGAGCCACCGTCGACGGAGCCACCGTCGACGGAATCATCGTCGACGGAGCCATCGTCGACGGAGCCATCGTCGACGGAGCCATCGTCGACGGAATCACCGTAGACGGAACCACCGTAGACGGAACCACCGTAGACGGAGCCATCGTCGACGGAACCACCGTCGACGGAGCCATCGTCGACGGAGCCATCGTCGACGGAGCCCTCGTAGACGGAGCCCTCGTAGACGGAGCCCTCGTAGACGGAGCCCTCGTAGACTGAGCCCTCGTAGACGGAGCCCTCGTAGACGGAGCCCTCGTAGACGGAGCCCTCGTAGACGGAGCCCTCGTAGACGGAGCCCTCGTAGACGGAGCCCTCGTAGACGGAGCCATCGTAGACGGAGCCATCGTAGACGATGAAGCCATCTTTGAAAAAAACTGGAAAGTTGAAAACCTCACTAGCCTGAGAACTATGTCTCGTGGGCGACACAGCAGTATTCAAAGAAGAAGAAGTGGCAGATGTCATAGTCAGAGACATTTTCTTCTTTTAAGGAAGGAGTAGGTAACTCCTGTACACTACTGCGTTTTGAGGCTGTGTGGGAACGGCCAGAAGTAAAGTTTTCTATCTCAGAAAATTACTTCATATTTATCCTTAAGTCTCTGGAGCCACAACAAGAGACGGCCTTCCCTGTCTTTCAGAGTTTTTGTAGAAAAAATTCTACAGAATTTATATTCACCCACTTCATGGTAGGGTAAAGACAGTAAATACACTTACTGTGTGGATCTTCTGAGAATAACGTAGCTTTCCACAAAAGAACAAGGTCTAAACAAAGACTTCTTACTTGAAGTCATCCTGAAGAGAAAAAACTGAGCAGAGCTCAGGGAGACTCCCTTTCACACGACGTGCGGTAGAAAATCTGAGGTGAGGAGCTCTGAGGAGAAGGTTCTAGAGAGGAGCTGGCGCCTGATTGGCCGGAGTTCGGACTAACATAATGACAGAGATAGACTACGAATGTCTTTTTTCTCTTTCCATGTATCTCTATGGAAATTTCATATAGGGACATTCTTGATGTTATTACTTACTTATATCTCTGTTTTATATGATTACTTATGTATATATATATATATATTATGGCTGTATATATTGCTATATTATTTACCGTGGGACTCCCACTCCGACGACGGGGAATATTCAAGCATGTGAATCTATGAAAGACACCCCAATACTGGAGAACTTTGACTTCACAGGTGGGCTGTCTCCTGTGTCCACGTCATGGACGCACAGGTGAGTCCTACCCGGAACAAGGGAGAACAACGAAGAGTACTGCCCCAGGACCTGGCGGCAGTCCTCCTGCTGTTCAGGAGTTAGGGACGGGGAGAGAATCACTCCCTCCACCAACCCATCCTTCTCTTGAGACGCAAATAAGTCGGGGAGAGGCTCGCTTTCCACGTCCTCTGCTCCATCAGTCACCATTAACAATATGACTTCGGGCCTCTCATGGTGGGGTTTGAGGCGGTTGGCATGCAGCACCCGTAGGGGCTGACGAGGGGTCTTCAGATCCACCAAGTAGGTAGCCTTACCCTTCTTCTCCAACACCTCAAAGGGTCCTGACCAGCGATCCTGGAGGGCGCTAAGCTCTCCTGGTTCGATCACCCACACCTTCTGGCCAGGCTCCAACTCCACCGGGTGAGCATTGTGGTCATACCACGCCTTCATCACTGCTTGGCTGGCTTCCAAGTTGTCGGAAGCTTGCTTCCACAACTTAGCCATTTGGCTCCGGAAGGCCAGCATGTAGCTCACCACGTCCTGGGGAAGCTTTCTGGGAGTTCTTTCCCATCCGTCTCTCACCAGGCTGAGAGGTCCACGCACAGGGTGCCCATACAAAAGCTCGAAGGGGCTGAAGCCCACTCCCTTCTGTGGCACTTCCCTGTAGGAAAACAATAGACAGGGTAGGAGGACGTCCCATTTCCTCCGCAGGCTTTCAGGCAGACTTGGGATCATGCCTTTCAAGGTCTTATTGAACCTCTCCACCAGACCATTGGTCTGGGGGTGGTAAGGAGTGGTGAACCTGTAGGTCACTCCACACTCCTTCCACATCGCCCGCATGTATGCTGACATGAAGTTGGTCCCCCTGTCGGACACAACTTCCTTGGGAAAACCCACTCGGGTAAAGATTCCCATCAGGGCCCTAGCCACAACAGGTGCAGTAATGGTCCTCAGAGGTATAGCCTCTGGGTACCGTGTGGCATGATCCACCAAAACCAGGATAAACCTGTGACCAGCTGTAGTAGGCGGATCTAACGGACCCACAATGTCGATGCCCACCCTTTCAAAGGGGGTGCTAACGACAGGAAGTGGTTCCAGGGGAGCTTTCAGCTTCACCCCTGTTTTCCCACTGGCTTGACAAGACACGCACGTCCGGCAGTAGGTGTCGGACAACACTTTCATTTGAGGCCAATAAAAGTGTGGGACAAGCCGGGCAAAGGTCTTGTCTTGCCCCAGGTGTCCTGCCAAGGGGATCTCATGAGCCAATCCCAAGAGAAAGGCTCGGTAACATTGAGGGACAACCAAGGCCCGTGACGATCCGTGCATGGGTGCCTTGGGTTCACTGTAGAGGAGGCCATCCTCCCAGTAAATGTGGTAGTTCCCCTCAACGTTCCCTGCTGCCTGGGCTTCGGCCTGTCGCCTCAGTCCCTCAAGGGTAGGACACTCCTTCTGGCCGGGATGGGTAGGTTCTCCAGTTCGGTAACATCCCCCCCGCGGACTCCTGGTCCACCACCTCCGGTGGCCTATCCGTCACACGGGGCGCGGGTGCCGAGGCAGGCTCCTCCTGCCTTCGGTTCTTCCCTTGGTTGGCAGCCGGCGGTGCCTTTGTTCCAGGCTCCCGCCTAAACGAACTCCCCCTCCGGGTAGTCGCAGACCTGGTGCTGACACAGGCCCAGTCAGGTGTACCCAGCATCTCAGCATGAGTCCGGTATTCCACCTCCTTCCAAGCATTATGCTCCATGTCATTCCCCAGCAGACAATCGACTGGCACGGCAGGGCTTACGGCAACTCGAAGTGACCCTGCAACCCCTTCCCATTCAAATGGAACCTCGGCCACCGGATAGTGGCCCATTCTGCCGTCAGCCATCGCGGCAGGGTGGAGTACATGGGGAATCACCTGCTCTGGAGACACCAGTTGGCTACGTACCATAGTCATACTGGCTCCTGTGTCTCTCAGAGCCTCCCCTCTTTGGCCATTGATGGTGACCCATTGCCCATACTTTGTGGTATTTGCGGGCACCTGGATCTTAGGAACCATCTCCCGTTCTCCCAGGGACATTAAAGTGACACCCGCCCACTCCCTTCCCTTATCTAAAGGCATCTCCTCCCCGAGCACTACACTAGCTACTCCGGGGGTCTTTCCTCCAATGGGAGGGGGTGGTCTTTTCGGGCACTTCACATCTCCCTTATAGTGTCCGACACCACCGCACTCGTAGCAATGGACAACCCTTGGCTGCTGACTCTGTCCAGGATTAGGGTTTCTGGGTGGGTTAGCCCTAGGGGTGAATCCCGTTCCCTTCCCTTGGGAACTATTTTGGGGGCCTTTAGAGAACTCCGTTTTCTTTTCCCCTCCCTCTTTCTTCTGGGGGGCGCCCTGTCCGGTCTTTTGAGAGTCCCCTCCAGTCCCCCTTGTGGACACCCGGGTACTAGCCCAAATGTCCGCCTCCTCAGCAAGCTTCCGGGGATTGGTCAGCTTGCTATCCACCAGGTGTTGACGCAGTTCAGGGAAACATTTTTCGAGCAGGTGTTCCTTCAACATCAAATCAAACAACCCCTTGTAGTCCCTCACCTCACTGCCCTGTATCCAACCCTCTAGTGCCTTCTTTGCATAGTCCAGGAAATCCACCCAATTCTGCGTGCCCAGTTTGTGGCTACCCCGGAACTTCTGTCTGTACTTCTCGGGTGTTAGTCCAAACTTCCTCACGAGCGCCACTTTCATGGTGGGGTAGTGGGTCTGCTCATCCTGCTCCAGGGCCAATAATGTATCCCTGCCAGCTGGAGGCATGTATTTATACAATCCCCCTCCCCAATATTTCTCTGGAACCCCATGGACTCTTAATGAGATCTCATAGGCCGCTAGCCACTTGGCGATATCATCACCCACACTATAACTAGCTACTATGTCTTTTGGCAAATAGGGTTTGGGTTCCCTGGTGATTTCTCTTGCATCGCTCCCACCATTAGGAACAGGGTGTGCCCCGACCCGTAGGATCTGGAGATCTATCTCCCTGAGCCTCAACTCGTGAGCCATCCTCCGTTCCTCCTTTTCTTTCTCCAGCTTCGCCAATTCCCATGTGAGCTGTCTTTTCTCCCTCCGGTCAGTGAATTCTGCTTCTAATAAGCCGTTGCTAGAGACACTGCTGCCCTTCCTTGAAAGTGTTCCGGGCCCCGCTACTAGGTTCCCCACCTCAGGTTGGTACAACCCAGCCTCCTCGCTGTCAGGCTCTCCATCCCTGTCCTCCTTCTCAACCTTACTTTCTCGTCGTGCCTCCCCCCAAGCCCTTAAGCTGGTCTGGAGCTCACCCTTCTTTGCACCTTGGGTACAAAACACCCCCTCTCGCTGACAAAACTCTCTGAGTTGGGCCACAGTGTAAGTTTCCACATCCTCCAACACAAACTCCATTTTGCCCACTCAGGATAGAAGACAGTTGCTTACAGAAGCTATGCAGGGGGGTACCTTTTGTAATACCTCCTTCCACCACCAGAAGTAAATTTGGAAAAAACAAAACTCAAAATTAGGAAGTCCGCTTGGAGAAAACTCCCGGTGTAGGCCTATGGACTACCCACAGTTATTGTCGAGTAGACGCAAGCACAGCTCAATCCCACCGCTGAACACCAATTTTATGTTGGAAACCGGGCAACCGGGTTAGCAGTCACCAGGTTCCCAGCACAGTGGTAGCTTGGCTCGAGCGGTTGGGGTTCAGGCACCGTGTTAAGCGTACGTCACACCCTCACAATAACCATGCGTTCATCCGTTCCAAAAAAAACGACACTACACCGTAAAAATAATGCAAGTCAAATTGAAAATATATATGTCTTTATCTTATTTTCTCTTAGTTGCAGGATTCATTACATAAATACAAGACAATAAGATTTCCCTTCAAAAGAGCAGGTCAAATAAATAACACTACTTCGGGATTTCAATAAATAGGTTCAGGTCATAAATAAGCAAGGAATAAATAGAGATACAATAAGTACGGATGGCAAATAAATACAGTCAGACAATAAAAACAGTGCAGGAATAAATTAGTGGATGACAATAAATAAAGCACCTCAATAAATTAGGTAAAACAATCAATGACAGTTACAATTTGTTGGACCTATGTCCCAGGGGTAGCTTGGCTCAGGCCAACAGGCTTACATCTCTACTTGGCCTCTCATGCTTGCATCCCGCCCAGCTCGCAATCTTACGCAGCCTCACACAAAAAGGACACTACACTGATTGAATTTTACGGTTTACTAGAATCCTTCAGCTTTCTTTTCTTTAACGGAGGTACTCAGTTTCCCAAGACAGAGTAAAACATTACATTTGCACTTAAAATGACAATACCATTCCAACGTTACATCTTATAAAGCGATTACAGAAACACTCCCTGAGCTTCTCCTCCCGCCCCGAATCAGAAGATCTAGGTTAAATTCCTACAGGGAGTGCTCCGCACCACATCTATAATTTCTACAACTTCAATAGAGAATTTGGTCCTATCTCAACCTCCTCCTTTTAAGTGCTACGCTGGATATTCCCTGTTGCTTGCAATTAAGTGGTGACCTCTAACAGTCTACTTACTATCTAGCCAATAAATCATTACATTTCAACATTGTACATGAACTCAGGCGGTTACCAGGGTGGAGATCGCTTCTCTCAACCCTTATGATGGGTATCTGTATCTTCGCCTCCCCCTTCCCCTCTCAGTGGTCAGTCTCTTGTACAATCAAGTCAGTCTACCCACATTACCAGTCTCGAACCAGGGTCTCTCAGAGACTGTCACTAGGGTTCCTCAAGGCAACCCCTGGCCGCAATTGCCCACTCTCTGGTGCCCTCCGGGTTTCTCTTTTCCCCCCACCGCCTCCTTCTTGTGCCCCTCTTACTTTGATCACGAGGGTCCGGTTACAGGGGAATCCGGACTCCCAGCGCCAGCCGAGGAAACCTTGTCATCGGGTTGAGGGCCGTTAATAGACACCCCCCGCTGAAGCGTTGCTCCCTAGGCTTTCCCTCCGGGAGGATCCCCTCCGTTGCTATCTGCCTTCCGTTACGCTCCTCACGGCTGCGGACTCGGCCAGCCAGCCGGGCTCCCCGGGTTGCTTGGGTTCCCAATGCCTGCTGCCTCAGTGCGACGTGTCTCCTGGGGGTGCGGCCACGCAACCGGCATCAGAGAGGGGCGGCGCTGCGGCCCCTCTCACGTGACATGAGTACGCTGGCCTCTTTGCCTTCCACGTCCCTCTCTTTCCTCAGACGACCTTCCTCACCTGAGCAACGGCGCCGCTCGCTCACCCGCACCTCACAGGGAATCCCTCCACAAACTTCTGTCAGCAGCGAACCACCTCCAGAGGGCGACAGGAGCCTCCCGCCTGATTTCTGAGTGAAGACGGTGAACTGTCCTGGTAGGGTCTCGGTGAGAGAATTAGGGGGGGGGGGCAAATTAAGGGTGCCAATAGTCCTTTTGTGCAGCTAGATTGGAGTTCAGAACCCTTCTATTTCCTGGGAGTGGGCATCGCCCCCTTCAGCTGGAGTTTCAGGGAGGGGGGGGGGTCGATCACCAGCTGATCCTGGGCCACTTCCAAGGAGTTTGGCCACCGGTAAATCTCCAGATAGCACTGTCCACCGGTTCTCCGACTGTGTCCAGGGCCCGGTCACAAGGTTAGGGGTGATGTCACCTGGTTTGGAAGTTTGTGCAGGTCCGCAAACCTGTCTGTTCCCTTTCAGGCACAACCACCTCCTCGCACAGGTGCCTTCCTCCTGATTGCCACGCAGTCCACTCTAACCTAAAATGGCTGCCCTCCTGCCACCTCTATTTATCACCTTGGGCCTGACTTGCCAGAAGGGCCCAGAAGGTTCCGGAACCTCTCATGGCAAGTCATGGCCCAGGTGTCAAAGTGACAGTTGGAGCCACCATTTTGCGCATCTCACCTTCCCCATCTATTCTCCTCAGAGGAGCACCTTGCGTCTTTCCCTCAAGTGATGAGGAAGAGGCGCCCAGAACCTCTACATCAGTACCTAAAAAAGTTTGGTAGACAGAAAAATTGAGAAGGTGAAAAGGGACAGAAAATAATAAAAATGAGGAGGGAACTGCCAAAGGGCTGACAGGTCTAACACGCGTCCCCCCCAGCTGAAAGTGGGGAGAGCTACCCAACCCCTTGGGAGTCCTCTTCACTAAGGCGGAAATACCTGGAGAGACCGTCAGCATTGGCGTGGTCCACTCCTGGGCGATGTTCCACCCTAAAGTCCATCCCCTGTAGGGAAATGGACCACCTCAACAGCTTGGGATTCTCGCCCCTCATTTGCATCAGCCACCTGAGGGGCCGGTGGTCGGTCTGAACCAGGAAGTGCGAGCCAAACAGGTATGGCCGCAGCTTCTTCAGAGCCCACACCACCGCAAAAGCTTCCCTCTCAATTGCACTCCACCTCTGTTCCCGGGGGAGTAGTCTCCTAGATAGGAAAACCACCGGTTGGTCTAGACCCTCATCATTAAGTTGCGACAGCACTGCTCCAATACCGTGCTCCGACGCGTCCGTCTGGACAATGAACTCCTTGGCAAAGTCAGGGGCCCTGAGAACAGGTGCCGCACACATGGCCTTTTTCAAGGTATCAAAAGCTTGTTGACATCCCTCGGTCCAGATCACCCGTCGAGGGTGCTTTTTGGAAGTGAGCTCAGTCAAGGGGGCCACGATGGTTCCGTATCCCTTGACAAAGCGTCGGTAGTAACCAGTGAGGCCCAAGAAGGCCCGGACCTCCGCCTGTGTCTTGGGGGGCTCCCAGGCCATGATGGTTTCGATTTTGGCCTGGAGGGGTTGCACCTTACCCCGACCTACCAAGTGACCGAGGTACACTACCGACCCCTGCCCGATCTGGCACTTACTGGCTTTGATCGTCAGACCTGCCTGCTGCAAAGCCTGAAGAACAGCCTGAAGGTGACACAAATGGTCCTCCCAGCTGCGGCTGAAGACAGCGATGTCATCCAGGTACGCAACTGAAAAGGTTTCCATTCCAGAGAGGACCTGGTTCACCAATCGCTGGAACGTAGCAGGGGCGTTCTTGAGCCCGAAGGGCATCACACAGAACTGGTAGTGACCCTCGGGTGTGGAGAAGGCTGACCTTTCCTTGGCTCCATCCGTCAGGGAAATCTGCCAGTACCCGGAGGTGAGGTCAAAGGTACTGAGATATTGGGCAGCTCCCAACCGGTCAATGAGCTCATCCGCCCTCGGGATTGGATGAGCGTCTGTCTTTGTCACAGAATTCAGTCCCCTATAATCCACACAGAACCGGAGTTCTGGGGTAGTGCCCGGTGGGGCAGCTTTGGGTACCAGTACCACCGGACTGGACCAGGGACTACTCGAAGGCTCAATCACTCCTAGCTCTAGCATCTTGGTAACTTCCTCATGGATGCTAGCCTTCACCTTATCCGACAGTCGGTAGGACTTGGACTTCACAGGTGGGCTGTCCCCTGTGTCCACGTCATGGGTACACAGATGAGTCCTTCCCGGGATAAGGGAGAACAAGGAAGCAAACTGCTCCAGTACCTGGCGACAGTCCTTCCGTTGTTCAGGAGTTAGTGACGGTGAAAGGATCACTCCCTCCACCGATCCATCCTTCTCTTGGGACGCAAACAGATCAGGAAGAGGTTCACTTTCCTCTTCCTCTGACCCATCAGTCACCATCATTAACGTGACCTCGGGTCTCTCTTGGTGAGGCTTGAGGCGATTGACATGGAGCACCCGATGGGGCTGCCTGGGGGTCTTAAGATCTACCACGTAGGTAACCTTGCCCTTTTTCTCAACCACCTCAAAGGGACCTGACCAGCGATCCTGGAGGGCGCTAAGCTCTCCAGGTTCCATCACCCACACCTTCTGGCCAGGCTCCAGCTCCACCGGGTGAGCGTTTCGGTCATACCATTCCTTCATGACCGTTTGGCTGGCTTCTAGGTTTTCAGAAGCTTGCTTCCACAACCTAGCCATTTGGCTACGAAAGGCCAGCATGTAGCTCACCACATCCGTGGGAAGTTTTCTGGGAGTCTTTTCCCATCCATCCTTCACCAGGCTGAGGGGTCCACGCACAGGGTGCCCGTACAACAACTCGAAGGGGCTGAAGCCCACTCCCTTCTGTGGTACCTCCCTGTACGAAAACAGCAAACAAGGTAGGAGGACGTCCCATTTCCTCCGCAGGCTCTCGGGCAGACTCCGGATCATGCCCTTTAAGGTTTTGTTAAACCTTTCCACCAGACCATTAGTCTGGGGGTGATAAGGAGTGGAGAACCGGTAGGTAACTCCACACTCTTTCCACATGGCCCGCATGTAGGCCGACATGAAGTTGGTACCTCTGTCCGACACCACTTCCTTGGGGAATCCCATCCGGGTAAAAGTTCCCATAAGGGCCCGTGCCACCGCAGGTGCAGTAATGGTCCTCAGAGGGATAGCCTCTGGGTACCGTGTGGCATGATCCACCAGAACCAGGATAAACCTGTGACCGGCCGACGTTGGTGGATCCAATGGCCCGACAATGTCGATGCCCACCCTTTCAAAGGGGGTACCAACGACAGGCAGTGGTTCCAGGGGAGCCTTCAGCTTCACCCCTGTTTTCCCACTAGCTTGGCAGGTTACACACGTCCTACAAAAAGTATCGGACGCAATCCTCATCTGAGGCCAGTAAAAATGAGGGACAAGTCGAGCAAAGGTCTTGTCTTGTCCCAAGTGTCCTGCCAAGGGTATTTCGTGAGCCAGTCCTAATAGGAAGGCTCGGTAACGCTGGGGAACTACCAAGGCCCGGGATGAACCATGCACCGGAGCCTTGGGTTCGCTATACAGGAGTCCATCTTCCCAGTATATGTGGAAGTTCCCCGAATCGTTACCCGCTGCCTGGGCTTCGGCCTGCCGCCGTAAACCCTCAAGGGTAGGGCACTCCTTCTGGGCCCGACAAAACTCTTCCCTAGTAGGTCCTCCCTCCACCTGCCAGTCTGCAGGGGTAGGCAAGCCCTCCAGGGACGTTACATCCCCCTCCGTAGACTCCGGGACCACCTTAGTTGCCCCATCCACCTTTGGAGGGTCAGATGCCGGGGCAGGCTTTCCCCGTCCCCGTCTACCCTTTCCGGCAGCTGGTTGGGCCTTTGTCCCAGGCTCCAACCTCCGTGAATCCCCTCTTCGGATGGTCACGGACCGAGTGTGGGCACACGTCCACTCAGGGGTCCCCAACATTTCCATGTGGGCCCTGAACTCAACCTCCTTCCATGCCGAGTGTTCAAGGTCGTTTCCCAACAGGCAGTCGACCGGCATGGCAGGGCTGATCGCAACTCGTAGAGGACCCGCCACCCCTCCCCACTCAAAGGGAACCTGGGCCACCAGATAGTGACCCTCTCGGTTGTCAGCCATCACAACCGGGTGGACTACATTGGGGACCACCTGCTCTGGGGACACCAGCTGACTCCTTACCATAGTCATGCTGGCTCCTGTGTCCCTCAGAGCCTCCACCCTCTGGGCATTGATGGTGACCCATTGCCTGTACTTAGTAGTATTCGAGGGCATCTGGGTCTTAGGAACCATCTCACAATCCCCTAAGGACACTAAGGTTAGCCCTGCCCACTCACCTCCCTTATCTAGGGGCAACTCCTCCCCGAGCACTACACTCGCCACCCCAGGGGTCTTTCCTCCAATGGGAGGGTGTGGTCTCTTGGGACACTTGGCATCCCCCTTATAGTGCCCAACCTCACCACACTCGTAACATCGGACAACCCTAGGCTGCTGACCACGGTCAGGATAAGGGGGTTTGTGGGGACCAACCTTAGGAGGGAATCCTACTCCCTTCCCTGGTGAACTCTTTTGGGGGCCTTTAGAGAACTCCCTCTTTTTGTCTCCCCCCTCTTTCTTCTGGGGGGCGCCCTGTCCAGCCCCTTGGAAATTCCCTCCAGTCCCTTTTGAGGATACCCGGGTACTCGCCCAGATATCCGCCTCCTCTGCAAGCTTCCTGGGATTAGTTAGCTTGCTGTCTACCAGGTGCTGACGCAGCTCTGGAAAACTTTTCTCTAGGAGGTGCTCCTTTAAAATTAAATTGTACAGTCCCTCATAGTCCTTGACATCACTGCCCTGCACCCAGCCCTCTAAGGCCTTCCTGGCATAGTCCAAGAAGTCCACCCAATTCTGAGTGGACAACTTCTGACTGCCCCGAAACCTCTGCCTGAATTTTTCAGGGGTCAGTCCAAATTTCCTTACTAGGGCTACCTTCATGACGGGGTACCTGGTCTGGTCTGGCTGTTCTAGCGCTAACAAGGCATCCCTCCCCACCGGAGGCATATACCTATACAGGCCACCCCCCCACTGGGCTTCGGGGACCCCATGGGCTCTTAGAGAAACCTCATAGGCAGCCAGCCATTTTACAATGTCATCCCCTATACCATAGCTAGCAACTACATCTTTGGGCAGGTAGGGCCTGGACTCTCTCGGGACGTCTCTCGGTATGCTGCCACCATTAGGACTGCTGGGGGTTCCAAGTTGAAGGGCTTTGAGCTCTAACTCTTTTAAGTGAAGCTCATGGAGGAACCTCCTCTCCTCCCTCTCCTTTTCCAACCGGGCCAGATCCATTCTAAGCTGTCTCTCTTCCCTTCGATCAACTAGGTCAGCAGAGGACAAGCTCCCCCCTGAGGCGCTACTTCCCACTCTTGATGGGGCCCTGGACCCAACGTCCATATTACCGCTCCCAGGGGGAAGAAGGACTTTCGGTTCGTCTAGGAGATCTAGTCCTGGTTCTTCTTCCCGTTTCCCGCTAGGGTGGGCCATAACCCAGGCTCTTAAGCTTGCCTGGAGCTCTGTCTTCTTTTCCCCCTGCTTAAAGAATACCCCCCGTTCCTGGCAGAACTCCTTCAATTGGGCCACTGTATACTCCTCCAGCCTACCCAATTCGAATTCCATCCTGCCAGATGGGGCCCCAACACAGTTAACAAGAACTTTACTCAAGAAAGGGAATCCACAGGACAATTTTAAAAACCTCCAATTAGGAAAACAATCTGGAGAAAACTCCAGTCAAAACAATCCAGTGTAGGTGGTGATGCGCGCAAAACTGCCACTAAGCGGATGCAAGCACTGAATAAGAAATCCCACCGCTGAGCACCAATTTGTTGGACCTATGTCCCAGGGGTAGCTTGGCTCAGTTCAACAGGCTTACATCTCTACTTGGCCTCTCATGCTTGCATCCCGCCCAGCTCGCAATCTTGCGCAGCCTCACACAAAAAGGACACTACACTGATTGAATTTTACGGTTTACTAGAATCCTTCAACTTTCTTTTCTTTAACGGAGGTACTCAGTTTCCCAAGACAGAGTAAAACATTACATTTGCACTTAAAATGACAATACCATTCCAACGTTACATCTTATAAAGCGATTACAGAAACACTCCCTGAGCTTCTCCTCCCGCCCCGAATCAGAAGATCTAGGTTAAATTCCTACAGGGAGTGCTCCGCACCACATCTATAATTTCTACAACTTCTATAGAGAATTTGGTCCTATCTCAACCTCCTCCTTTTAAGTGCTACGCTGGATATTCCCTGTTGCTTGCAATTAAGTGGTGACCTCTAACAGTCTACTTACTATCTAGCCAATAAATCATTACATTTCAACATTGTACATGAACTCAGGCGGTTACCAGGGTGGAGATCGCTTCTCTCAACCCTTATGATGGGTATCTGTATCTTCGCCTCCCCCCTCCCCTCTCAGTGGTCAGTCTCTTGTACAATCAAGTCAGTCTAACCACATTACCAGTCTCGAACCAGGGTCTCTCAGAGACTGTCACTAGGGTTCCTCAAGGCAACACCTGGCCGCAATTGCCCACTCTCTGGTGCCCTCCGGGGTTCTCTTTTCCCCCCACCGCCTCCTTCTTGTGCCCCTCTTACTTTGATCACGAGGGTCCGGTTACAGGGGAATCCGGACTCCCAGCGCCAGCCGAGGAAACCTTGTCATCGGGTTGAGGGCCGTTAATAGACACCCCCCGCTGAAGCGTTGCTCCCTAGGCTTTCCCTCCGGGAGGATCCCCTCCGTTGCTATCTGCCTTCCGTTACGCTCCTCACGGCTGCGGACTCGGCCAGCCAGCCGGGCTCCCCGGGTTGCTTGGGTTCCCAATGCCTGCTGCCTCAGTGCGACGTGTCTCCTGGGGGTGCGGCCACGCAACCGGCATCAGAGAGGGGCGGCGCTGCGGCCCCTCTCACGTGACATGAGTACGCTGGCCTCTTTGCCTTCCACGTCCCTCTCTTTCCTCAGACGACCTTCCTCACCTGAGCAACGGCGCCGCTCGCTCACCCGCACCTCACAGGGAATCCCTCCACAAACTTCTGTCAGCAGCGAACCACCTCCAGAGGGCGACAGGAGCCTCCCGCCTGATTTCTGAGTGAAGACGGTGAACTGTCCTGGTAGGGTCTCGGTGAGAGAATTAGGGGGGGGGGCCAAATTAAGGGTGCCAATAGTCCTTTTGTGCAGCTAGATTGGAGTTCAGAACCCTTCTATTTCCTGGGAGTGGGCATCGCCCCCTTCAGCTGGAGTTTCAGGGAGGGGGGGGGGTCGATCACCAGCTGATCCTGGGCCACTTCCAAGGAGTTTGGCCACCGGTAAATCTCCAGATAGCACTGTCCACCGGTTCTCCGACTGTGTCCAGGGCCCGGTCACAAGGTTAGGGGTGATGTCACCTGGTTTGGAAGTTTGTGCAGGTCCGCAAACCTGTCTGTTCCCTTTCAGGCACAACCACCTCCTCGCACAGGTGCCTTCCTCCTGATTGCCACGCAGTCCACTCTAACCTAAAATGGCTGCCCTCCTGCCACCTCTATTTATCACCTTGGGCCTGACTTGCCAGAAGGGCCCAGAAGGTTCCGGAACCTCTCATGGCAAGTCATGGCCCAGGTGTCAAAGTGACAGTTGGAGCCACCATTTTGCGCATCTCACCTTCCCCATCTATTCTCCTCAGAGGAGCACCTTGCGTCTTTCCCTCAAGTGATGAGGAAGAGGCGCCCAGAACCTCTACATCAGTACCTAAAAAAGTTTGGTAGACAGAAAAATTGAGAAGGTGAAAAGGGACAGAAAATAATAAAAATGAGGAGGGAACTGCCAAAGGGCTGACAGGTCTAACACAATTCAAATCATTTACATGAGGTCACTTGGTCTTACTTTGCCCATACACAACTTAAGGACACTTGGATGGCATGGGGGTGTCCCACCTAGATTGATCAAGGCTGGGGCCTAAGCTGAGGCAGAACAAGAGTAACCTAAAGATCTGGCCCCCCAGACCACACAACCCTTTATGGAGGTCACTGTACCAGTCTCAGTTCACCCCTGGCACTCTCAGGCTGGTTCTAACACCCCTCTAGCCCCTAGAATGGTCTTTTAGGGCTCCACGGGGCCTCAGATGCCCCCTCTACCACTTACTGTCCTTTTCAAGATGATCGGCTCCGCTCGGTACCGTGTCGACGCCGTGAGGCGGCTCCGGATCGATGTCGCTGGGCGGTCTCGATTCGATGTCGCTGGGCGGCCTCGGCTCGATGTCGCTGGGCGGTCTCGACTCGATGTCGCTGGGCGGTCTCGACCCGATGTCGCTGGGCGGTCTCGACTCGATGTCGCCTTCCTGCGTCGCAGGGACATGGTCTCCCCGCTTCCGGGTGTCTCCGGAGTGCGATCTCCACTCCCGACCTCCGGCGCGCTTCACCTCAGTCTCCGGCGACTCCGGAGTGCGATCTCCACTCCCGACCTCCGGCGCGCTTCACCTCAGTCTGCGGCGACTCCGGTGGGCGGACTTCACTCCCCCGTCGACGCCTCACCTTGACCTCAGGTGATTCCCGACTCGACCTCCGGCGCCTCTCCACGACTTCCGTGGGCGCCCTCACTCGACCTCGGGTGACTCCTTACTCGACCTCCGGTGCCTCTCCACGACCTCCGTCGGCGCCCTCACTCGACCTCTGGCGGCTCCGGGTACGACGTCTGCTTTCTGTCAGCGCCGCTTCTCTAACTCCGGCCCCAGGTCTCCAGGCTTCTCGACGTCAGGACTCCAGGAGGGCACTGCTGAACAGGTCAGGAGCTTGCTGTTCTTCTTCTTTAAGGCCTGTTCCAAATATTCAGTCCTTTAAGATGGTTCTTCTGATCTTGATCCCACACAGGGCTTTAGGTTGGGCTTGGTCAGTAGAGACTAGCATCAAGGGTGGGTTTCTGAACCCCACTCCAAGCACTGGTTTCCACCTCTGCTGCCTTACTCCGACCTCCGTCTATCTCTGTCCTCTCTCTTCTCCAGTCAGTTGCCAACTGCCACTCTGAGATGGCCTCCCAACATTCTAAACTGCCTCCCACTGTCACAGGGTTCTAGAATGTTACAGAAGGTTCTAGAAACCTCCAGTGGGTTCTGGTGATGTCACAGGTGACAATGGGTGGCCACCATTTTGTGTCTCAGACCCTCAGACAGAAGTTCCAGGGTTAGCGAAAATGGCTCCCTGACCCTGCATCCCTGCATCAACACTAAAAAGTCTGGTGGTTCCCAAAAAGGAAAAAAAATTATAACAGGGTTTGAGGCAGAAGTGGGACAAAATAAATAATGATGAGGAGGGACCACCCAAAGGGCTGACAGGTCTAACACACACTATATGTGTAAAATGTGAAATGCAAATCTGACAGAGCTATGTTTTAGGGCGAAATGCAATCTCACTTCCACTTTGGCTGCAAGGGCACTTATTGCGCTAAAAAAAAGAGCAGAAAACACAAACAAGAGTTGCTACCTTCTTTTTGTTGTGTGTCACTTCTGTAGGAAGGTGGATATCTGACTATGGTTACCCCCAACTTTTTGCCTAGTGTCTAGCTGGTTTTTCGACTTAGTTGGCCTGAGATCCTGCCATTCAGGGTCTCAGGCTGTCTGCTCTCTCTGTAAAATGGACTCCATGTACCCTAGGTACATAACCAATTGGTAAGGATCACCTTATTGGCCCCTGTACAGTGTACCCTAGGTACCCAGGGCATAGGTGTACCCTAGGCCTCCCAGGGGCTGCAGCATGTATTATGCCACCCCTGGTCTGGCCTTCCAATCAGACACAACTGGCTGATCACTCAGCTGGGGCAAGGTCGTGTAATCACCCCTTGCTTAGATATAGTATGCCTATATCTACCCTTATATATAGACACATGTGTACCTATCAGTCACTCCTATGGCAGGCCTTAACAATCCTGGAGGCAGAGTGCTTGGTAACATGGGAGATGGTGCTCTAGCATGAGCTGAGCCTGTCTGCAGCTTTCGGAACCATGTCCTTAGAGCTGTTCTATGATATAGCCTACCATATACTCTTAAAGTGCCTTATAATCTTAAACGGTTATGGTAACTATGGTTTGGCTTTATCAAAACATGTCGTGTAAGGTGTCTAACACTTTGGAATAATACCCCCATACCATTTCTGGTGATGAGGATATTATTCCTCCCTTCTAGAGGGAGAGACATGTTAAAATCCTACTTTGCTGTTTAACTCTAACCAAAGCCTCAGCATCACAAAATGGATGCTGCTGCCACAGACACAAGTCTGACCTCCTGCTGCTGGGAGTGATCCCAGCCAGGGAGGCCTGGACAATAGGTTTCCTGCTTGGGGAGGTGCTAGCACCTCCCCAGACAGCCTTTAGTGTATTGGGGCAGGGTGGGCTGAAAGGAATGAGACATGCCTGGGGCACACAAGGTGTTCCTTGCATAGTCCAGTTCAAACCGGCGCTGGGGCACTCCAGCCCCAGCTCTGGCGCGAAACTGGACAAAGGGAAGTGGGTGTAACCACCCCCTCCCAGGTCCCACCCATAAGGCGTGACCTAGCAGGTATCCCAGCCCCCCAGATTAGTATAAGAGTGGGAGTTGGGCCTCAAGACTGCAGATTATCCTGAACCTGCAAAACTGAACAGAAACTCTGGACCTTCGACATTCGACGAAAGAAGAAGACTGAAGAATCTCCCTTGTAGCCAAGGAGTGGCTACCCTGTGCAAACAGGCACCGTCAAGTGACTACCCTTTGCTTTGTGAAACGTTCGACGAGGAACCGACTGCAGAGCCCGACCAGAGCCTTGATTTCCAGACTTCTCCGACCCTCATCCACATCTGCAGCAGAGCTGAGATCCGTGGAGGCGACGAGCGACGTGGGACCGGCTACCTGGGAAAAGTGGCTAGTAACTTACAGCGCAGCTTCTGAGGCACCCTCGAAGTTGTGCACCGGGGATTGAGAAGCCCCAACCCCAAGCACCATCTGCACCGAAGACCAGCCCCCCACACTCCACGAGTCCTGCGTGGGGCCCTTCAGCATTTTCCTGCTTGCCGCGTCTGTCCGGTTGCTTGCCCGCTGGCTAGTGGCCTTTGTGACGACGCTCCCTGAAATCTTCTGCGCTGGTTTGGCTCCTCCAGACTGGCTCCCGCTTCTCTGCAAAGAAGAAGCACCCCAGACCTTCCTGGTCTGCACCAGAAGCAAGTCCCTTGTTCTTCGTGGGTTCCGCTTGCCAAGGCTTGGTGAGTCCTAGTCCAACTTCGACGCCGCCGACAGCAAGAGCCTTCGTGGGACAGCTCGCCTCCTGGTCCTGGTCGTCCTCGACGCTTCCTGGTCCTCCTGGCTGCAGCGACAAGCTTCACCTTCACCTGCAACTCTTCACGACATCGCCTGGTTCCTTCCTGGTTCCACGTGGTCACTGGCTAGTGACCTTGACTCTGTCCCCTCTGCTTGCAGGTTTCTTCTCTTCTTGATCCCAGCCTTGGGATCCACCGGACACTCTCTCCTGACTGCCTGTCAGCATCTTTCTTCAGGCATCCATAGGAGTCGACGACGAAAACGACGCATCTTCACCCCTATGCACCCGCAGCCTGTGGGCTAGGTAACTTGGGTACTCCGGTGCTCATCAGGATAGTGACTATCCTAGTGTCTAGTTTTCAAGTCTCAACTTCCTAGCTACTCCGGAAGTGTCCTAAATCTATCTATTTCTAAACTGTAACATTGCTATTGACTTTTACGCATTACGCGTGAGTGTTTCCACTCTGCACACGAATCCCGTGGGCCTCCCACTTCCTAACTAACGCTAGTGTAGTGTAGCCCCAGCGATTCCCTAGGCCTAGGCCTATTCTATTTCCGTGACAGTGGTTCTTATACCACTTATTTAGTATATGGTTTGCGCGGCCCCTAGGGCCTAACTGTATTACTTACCTGTGTGACTTACTGTATGCATTAATAAGACTGTGTTGTACTTACCTCTAAACTCATAAAGAGTGCTGAGGGTTTGCTTAGAATAAATACACTTTATTTTATATATATATCTGTTGTGGTGTCCTTTCATTTGGTATTCAAGGGATTATATATGGTATCACAGCTGGCTTCACATGCCATTCAGAGTTTAGCCTAAGACTGCTCTTGTCCATGCTACCACTAGGATAGCTGGTCTATAAGGTTGACTTTACAACCAATCACCATAAGGGTATTTGGACTGATATAAGGTGTACACTATAACTAGTGACATCATACATCAGGCCAACTTCTCACAACTTCCTCCAAAGGTTTCACTACTGTAGTGTTATTCGCCACCGCCTTCAGCTCCAATGACATAAAGGAAGGGTAACGCTCTCTGTGAAAACACAAAAATAATATTACAGTTCACAAGAGAAGATACAAGATGATCCACCTGTCTGAGGATAGTCCTTCTGCAGCCATTCTTTCCTCCATGAACGACATGTTCTACAAACTCGTCACTTTTAGTTACGTACAAAACATATATATATATAATTTTCAAAAACACCCATGCGGTGGTGATTAGTGTCACAGGTCAGCGTTTACATCAACCGGTTAATCCATCACGTTTCAGCCCTAATGTGCTTAACTGAGAAGACCCCAGAAAATTTGGATACATTACCATAAAAACATATTTCTTTCTCCCCCAAATAGGTCTCGAACTTGCAATCCTTGGTTTAGACGAAGGCTACAGTCTTCTCCATTGGGCTAGTTTTGCTATAAGTACCTGTTGGGCGTACAGTCACGATTTCTGTCTGGACGATCTAATAAATTATATATCATCCTAAATAAATATTTTCATGGTCCGGGGCAAAACACCACTGCTGTGGTGATAAAAGTTTGAGTTAGTAGAATTTACTGGAATCGGTTAACAAATCCATCAAGTTGCAGTGCATGAGACTGAAGATCGGATCCATCACGCTGCAATGAGACTGGAGACTGAAGATGTAAACAAAAATAGGATACTTGACACCAAAAAAACCTTTTTTCAACTTCCACCCCAGACAGGAAACAAACCCACAATCCCTGTCATTGGAGGTCAGTGCCTCATCCATTAATCCATTGGGGCTTCACGTATTAATGGCATTGCCATGGTACTTCCTAAAGTAAGAACTCCTGCGCAAGTGCACGGCTCTTCACTGGTATCAGTGTTATTTTTCTCTCGAGCACACTTCCATCTTGTAAACATTCTGAGTGGAATGTAATTCGAATGTTACAAATTCAGGGCATTGTGGGGCTCAGCCTATGTGGAAGTTCACATAAATTGTGTGCGGACTGCGTTTTACAGGCCATCTCACAAACACATCTCTGAAGGAATCACCATAAAACACTTCAGTTCAACCATTCATTATTTGGATTTGTAGAAGTCTGAAATACACTATTCCCACTCGTGCAAATACATCTCTCCCAGTCAGACCTAGTAACGTTTAACTATATAATGATAAGTGTAAGTCAGTAGATCAATAATGCTTCGGTCTAGGCAAAAGCAGGAAAAATGACCACGATCCACCCCAGATGGGACTCAAATCCATATTGCCTAGCTTAGCAGGGAAGTGTTTTAATCATTAGGCCATTGAGGCTGCATAGTTTAAACCACGTTTCCTGATTCTTTGTCTCAGCACAACAAATGATACAATAAAGTTTCTGGTAGAAAGAGGGGGGAGGATGCTTTTATGCAGGTGCATAAACAGGAGTACAGTACATTTGCTTGTCTCTGCATACGCACGCATTCAGCTACTGTCTGGTTTATCCATGGGATATAGTCGCGCGTGCTGCCGAACGAAACCCTCTAATTGCCTTGCACATTCTTCCTTGCCAGTTTTACGACAGTTTAATATCAGAACCAACAAAGGAACAAGCCCAATTCTTATTAAAACGAAACCCAAAACCAACTAACATCCTACTAAAAAAAGCTCAAATGACTGTCGAACTGCGAAAATTGCTAAAAGCCCCAAAAATATAACCAACGAAGAGGGAGGCATGGTGAAAGACGTACCCCCAATGCAACTGTGAAATTAAGAGGAGGAGTGAGGGAGGAAAATTATATTTAAATGTAATCAGCTATGGTGCCGAAACTACACACAGGCAAACAGAAACAGAGCAGGAAACCAAGAAAAACAGTAGTCCCCCACAGAACAGACAAAGAACTGTAGTGTGATGAGACAGTACTTAGTCCCTGCTGCATGGGAGGAACGGAAGAGAAAAAGGAGGGACAAAGAGGCAGGGCTGACCACTGGCACGCAAGAATTCTTGAGGGACACTGAAACAAACAAATAAAAAGCAGGGGGGTGGCTTTAACCGACCATAAGAAATTACAACAGGTCTCGAATGCTCGACGTAAAAACTGGCGATGTGTCGGCCCAATCTAAATACGGTAGGTGGACACATGGCCAAACCTCCGATGCGTCATACTCATTAAGTTTGTTTGAGGATTATGTAGGCGGCGGAGATAGAGTAGTCTCCACTGTCAATACACTGAAGGGCCCCTCTGCTCTAAATGACATGGGAGGACCTTCAGGTTGGTGGAAAGGGTATTCCATTGCAGTTATGATATTGTACCTTTCCACCAACAAATAAAGCAGGCCTTTAATATTTAATAGGGGATATAATCTTCCATCATTATATTCTTCCACCTCCACCCATCTCTCAGACAAATGTTGTGCTAGATGAGTACGGTTGGGCCTTTCTCTAGATAGAGAAACCCTCCAGTGCTCTATCTAGCCCAACCACTTGCGAGATGGATTATGCGAGTGGAATGTTACCGGGTCTTCATATCCATAAAACATATTCACTTTTCCATAAAGCCACTCGTCAACTAAGGTGAAATTGGACCTTTTTCACAAGTAAACTGCAGAGCCGGACTGGCCATAGTGGGCATTGGGCGTTTCCCTGGGAGGCTGAAAGGGTGGGGACCGATTTTGAAGCGGTGAGGGCCTATTTTATTACTGGGGCCGGTTATTCAGCGGCGCTGCAGCAGTTCTTCACACTTGAAAGTACCGGCTTCTACAAAATTGGCAGGGCTGATTTGGGTTCTCAGTCCAGCGCTGTTTACAGGAGGTAGAAAGAGAAATATAGGGATCCTAGAACGGTCTCTTTTTCAGAACTCCCTTACTAAGGGCACTCACCTGATTCAGCTGTAGGTCCTTTGCTGATTGAAGATCTGCTTTCTGTGTGGGGTAAAAGTAGAAAGTGCAGTGACTCTACAGCACAAAATCAGATGTTGTCAAATGCACAAGGTATCACCTCTTTCCCTTGCCCAAGCCCAATACACTGCTCACTTCCACTTTTAATGAAAGCTGCTGGTAGTAGAGGTTGCTCTTACTGCGGTTGTTTAGACTGATATCGGGTAATGTGGTAAGAAACATAGCGCATCGTACTGGTGTAATACATTGGTGTTCAACCTAGAGATGTGTGGAATTTGCGTAACATGCTTTTGCGTAATGACACAAAATTTTAAGTAAATTACACACTATATGTGTAAAATGTGAAATGCAAATCTGACAGAGCTATGTTTTAGGGCGAAATGCAATCTCACTTCCACTTTGGCTGCAAGGGCACTTATTGCGCTAAAAAAAGAGCAGAAAACACAAACAAGAGTTGCTACCTTCTTTTTGTTGTGTGTCACTCCCTCCAAAGGTTTCACTACTGTAGTGTTATTCGCCACCGCCTTCAGCTCCAATGACATAAAGGAAGGGTAACGCTCTCTGTGAAAACACAAAAATAATATTACAGTTCACAAGAGAAGATACAAGATGATCCACCTGTCTGAGGATAGTCCTTCTGCAGCCATTCTTTCCTCCATGAACGACATGTTCTACAAACTCGTCGCTTTTAGTTACGTACAAAACATATATATATATAATCTTCAAAAACACCCGTGCGGTGGTGATTAGTGTCACAGGTAAGCGTTTACATCAACCGGTTAATCCATCACGTTTCAGCCCTAATGTGCTTAAGTGAGAAGACCCCAGCAAATTTGGATACATTACCATAAAAACATATTTCTTTCTCCCCCAAATAGGTCTCGAACTTGCAATCCTTGGTTTAGACGAAGGCTACTGTCTTCTCCATTTGGCTAGTTTTGCTATAAGTACCTGTTGGGCGTACAGTCACGATTTCTGTCTGGACGATCTAATAAATTATATATCATCCTAAATAAATATTTTCATGGTCCGGGGCAAAACACCACTGCTGTGGTGATAAAAGTTTGAGTTAGTAGAATTTACTGGAATCGGTTAACAAATCCATCAAGTTGCAGTGCATGAGACTGAAGATCGGATCCATCACGCTGCAATGAGACTGGAGACTGAAGATGTAAACAAAAATAGGATACTTGACACCAATAAACCTTTTTTCAACTGCCACCCCAGACAGGAAACAAACCCACAATCCCTGTCATTGGAGGTCAGTGCCTCATCCATTAGGCCATTGGGGCTTCACGTATTAATGGCATTGCCATGGTACTTCCTAAAGTAAGAACTCCTGCGCAAGCGCACGGCTCTTCACTGGTATCAGTGTTATTTTTCTCTCGAGCACACTTCCATCTTGTAAACATTCTGAGTGGAATGTAATTCGAATGTTACAAATTCAGGGCATTGTGGGGCTCAGCCTATGTGGAAGTTCACATAAATTGTGTGCGGACTGCGTTTTACAGGCCATCTCACAAACACATCTCTGAAGGAATCACCATAAAACACTTCAGTTCAACCATTCATTATTTGGATTTGTAGAAGTCTGAAATACACTATTCCCACTCGTGCAAATACATCTCTCCCAGTCAGACCTAGTAACGTTTAACTATATAATGATAAGTGTGAGTCAGTAGATCAATAATTTTTCGGTCTAGGCAAAATCAGGAAAAATGACCACGATCCACCCCAGATGGGACTCAAATCCATATTGCCTAGCTTAGCAGGGAAGTGTTTTAACCATTAGGCCATTGAGGCTGCATAGTTTAAACCACGTTTCCTGATTCTTTGTCTCAGCACAACAAATGATACAATAAAGTTTCTGGTAGAAAGAGGGGGGAGGATGCTTTTATGCACGTGCATAAACAGGAGTACAGTACATTTGCTTGTCTCTGCATACGCACGCATCCAGCTACTGTCTGGTTTATCCATGGGATATAGTCGCGCGTGCTGCCGAACGAAACCCTCTAATTGCCTTGCACATTCTTCCTTGCCAGTTTTACGAAAGTTTAATATCAGAACCAACAAAGGAACAAGCCCAATTCTTATTAAAACGAAACCCAAAACCAACTAACATCCTACTAAAAAAAGCTCAAATGACTGTCGAACTGCGAAAATTGCTAAAAGCCCCAAAAATATAACCAACGAAGAGGGAGGCATGGTGAAAGACGTACCCCCAATGCAACTGTGAAATTAAGAGGAGGAGTGAGGGAGGAAAATTATATTTAAATGTAATCAGCTATGGTGCCGAAACTACACACAGGCAAACAGAAACAGAGCAGGAAACCAAGAAAAACAGTAGTCCCCCACAGAACAGACAAAGAACTGTAGTGTGATGAGACAGTACTGAGTCCCTGCTGCATGGGAGGAACGGAAGAGAAAAAGGAGGGACAAAGAGGCAGGGCTGACCACTGGCACGCAAGAATTCTTGAAGGACACTGAAACAAACAAATAAAAAGCAGGGGGGTGGCTTTAACCGACCATAAGAAATTACAACAGGTCTCGAATGCTCGACGTAAAAACTGGCGATGTGTCGGCCCAATCTAAATACGGTAGGTGGACACATGGCCAAACCTCCGATGCTTCATACTCATTAAGTTTGTTTGAGGATTATGTAGGCGGCGGAGATAGAGTAGTCTCCACTGTCAATACACTGAAGGGCCCCTCTGCTCTAAATTACATGGGAGGACCTTCAGGTTGGTGGAAAGGGTATTCCATTGCAGTTATGATATAGTACCTTTCCACCAACAAATAAAGCAGGCCTTTAATATTTAATAGGGGATATAATCTTCCATCATTATATTCTTCCACCTCCACCCATCTCTCAGACAAATGTTGTGCTAGATGAGTACGGTTGGGCCTTTCTCTAGATAGACAAACCCTCCAGTGCCCTATCTAGCCCAACCACTTGCGAGATGGATTATGCGAGTGGAATGTTACCGGGTCTTCATATCCATAAAACATATTCACTTTTCCATAAAGCGACTCGTCAACTAAGGTGAAATTGGACCTTTTTCACAAGTAAACTGCATAGTGGGCATTGGGCGTTTCCCTGGGAGGCTGAAAGGGTGGGGACCGATTTTGAAGCGGTGAGGGCCTATTTTATTACTGGGGCCGGTTATTCAGCGGCGCTGCAGCAGTTCTTCACACTTGAAAGTACCGGCTTCTACAAAATTGGCAGGGCTGATTTGGGTTCTCAGTCCAGCGCTGTTTACAGGAGGTAGAAAGAGAAATATAGGGATCCTAGAACGATCTCTTTTTCAGAACTCCCTTACTAAGGGCACTCACCTGATTCAGCTGTAGGTCCTTTGCTGATTGAAGATCTGCTTTCTGTGTGGGGGTAAAAGTAGAAAGTGCAGTGACTCTACAGCACAAAATCAGATGTTGTCAAATGCACAAGGTATCACCTCTTTCCCTTGCCCAAGCCCAATACACTGCTCACTTCCACTTTTACTGAAAGCTGCTGGTAGTAGAGGTTGCTCTTACTGCGGTTGTTTAGACTGATATCGGGTAATGTGGTAAGAAACATAGCGCATCGTACTGGTGTAATACATTGGTGTTCAACCTAGAGATGTGTGGAATTTGCGTAACATGCTTTTGCGTAATGACACAAAATTTTAAGTAAATTACACACTATATGTGTAAAATGTGAAATGCAAATCTGACAGAGCTATGTTTTAGGGCGAAATGCAATCTCACTTCCACTTTGGCTGCAAGGGCACTTATTGCGCTAAAAAAAGAGCAGAAAACACAAACAAGAGTTGCTACCTTCTTTTTGTTGTGTGTCACTCCCTCCAAAGGTTTCACTACTGTAGTGTTATTCGCCACCGCCTTCAGCTCCAATGACATAAAGGAAGGGTAACGCTCTCTGTGAAAACACAAAAATAATATTACAGTTCACAAGAGAAGATACAAGATGATCCACCTGTCTGAGGATAGTCCTTCTGCAGCCATTCTTTCCTCCATGAACGACATGTTCTACAAACTCGTCGCTTTTAGTTACGTACAAAACATATATATATATAATCTTCAAAAACACCCATGCGGTGGTGATTAGTGTCACAGGTCAGCGTTTACATCAACCGGTTAATCCATCACGTTTCAGCCCTAATGTGCTTAAGTGAGAAGACCCCAGCAAATTTGGATACATTACCATAAAAACATATTTCTTTCTCCCCCAAATAGGTCTCGAACTTGCAATCCTTGGTTTAGACGAAGGCTACTGTCTTCTCCATTGGGCTAGTTTTGCTATAAGTACCTGTTGGGCGTACAGTCACGATTTCTGTCTGGACGATCTAATAAATTATATATCATCCTAAATAAATATTTTCATGGTCCGGGGCAAAACACCACTGCTGTGGTGATAAAAGTTTGAGTTAGTAGAATTTACTGGAATCGGTTAACAAATCCATCAAGTTGCAGTGCATGAGACTGAAGATCGGATCCATCACGCTGCAATGAGACTGGAGACTGAAGATGTGAACAAAAATAGGATACTTGACATCAATAAACCTTTTTTCAACTGCCACCCCAGACAGGAAACAAACCCACAATCCCTGTCATTGGAGGTCAGTGCCTCATCCATTAGGCCATTGGGGCTTCACGTATTAATGGCATTGCCATGGTACTTCCTAAAGTAAGAACTCCTGCGCAAGCGCACGGCTCTTCACTGGTATCAGTGTTATTTTTCTCTCGAGCACACTTCCATCTTGCAAACATTCTGAGTGGAATGTAATTCGAATGTTACAAATTCAGGGCATTGTGGGGCTCAGCCTATGTGGAAGTTCACATAAATTGTGTGCGGACTGCGTTTTACAGGCCATCTCACAAACACATCTCTGAAGGAATCACCATAAAACACTTCAGTTCAACCATTCATTATTTGGATTTGTAGAAGTCTGAAATACACTTTTCCCACTCGTGCAAATACATCTCTCCCAGTCAGACCTAGTAACGTTTAACTATATAATGATAAGTGTGAGTCAGTAGATCAATAATTCTTCGGTCTAGGCAAAATCAGGAAAAATGACCACGATCCACCCCAGATGGGACTCAAATCCATATTGCCTAGCTTAGCAGGGAAGTGTTTTAACCATTAGGCCATTGAGGCTGCATAGTTTAAACCACGTTTCCTGATTCTTTGTCTCAGCACAACAAATGATACAATAAAGTTTCTGGTAGAAAGAGGGGGGAGGATGCTTTTATGCACGTGCATAAACAGGAGTACAGTACATTTGCTTGTCTCTGCATACGCACGCATCCAGCTACTGTCTGGTTTATCCATGGGATATAGTCGCGCGTGCTGCCGAACGAAACCCTCTAATTGCCTTGCACATTCTTCCTTGCCAGTTTTACGAAAGTTTAATATCAGAACCAACAAAGGAACAAGCCCAATTCTTATTAAAACGAAAAAAAACCAAAACCAACTAACATCCTACTAAAAAAAGCTCAAATGACTGTCGAACTGCGAAAATTGCTAAAAGCCCCAAAAATATAACCAACGAAGAGGGAGGCATGGTGAAAGACGTACCCCCAATGCAACTGTGAAATTAAGAGGAGGAGTGAGGAAGGAAAATTATATTTTAATGTAATCAGCTATGGTGCCGAAACTACACACAGGCAAACAGAAACAGAGCAGGAAACCAAGAAAAACAGTAGTCCCCCACAGAACAGACAAAGAACTGTAGTGTGATGAGACAGTATTGAGTCCCTGCTGCATGGGAGGAACGGAAGAGAAAAAGGAGGGACAAAGAGGCAGGGCTGACCACTGGCACGCAAGAATTCTTGAAGGACACTGAAACAAACAAATAAAAAGCAGGGGGGTGGCTTTAACCGACCATAAGAAATTACAACAGGTCTCGAATGCTCGACGTAAAAACTGGCGATGTGTCGGCCCAATCTAAATACGGTAGGTGGACACATGGCCAAACCTCCGATGCTTCATACTCATTAAGTTTGTTTGAGGATTATGTAGGCGGCGGAGATAGAGTAGTCTCCACTGTCAATACACTGAAGGGCCCCTCTGCTCTAAATGACATGGGAGGACCTTCAGGTTGGTGGAAAGGGTATTCCATTGCAGTTATGATATAGTACCTTTCCACCAACAAATAAAGCAGGCCTTTAATATTTAATAGGGGATATAATCTTCCATCATTATATTCTTCCACCTCCACCCATCTCTCAGACAAATGTTGTGCTAGATGAGTACGGTTGGGCCTTTCTCTAGATAGACAAACCCTCCAGTGCTCTATCTAGCCCAACCACTTGCGAGATGGATTATGCGAGTGGAATGTTACCGGGTCTTCATATCCATAAAACATATTCACTTTTCCATAAAGCTACTCGTCAACTAAGGTGAAATTGGACCTTTTTCACAAGTAAACTGCATAGTGGGCATTGGGCGTTTCCCTGGGAGGCTGAAAGGGTGGGGACCGATTTTGAAGCGGTGAGGGCCTATTTTATTACTGGGGCCGGTTATTCAGCGGCGCTGCAGCAGTTCTTCACACTTGAAAGTACCGGCTTCTACAAAATTGGCAGGGCTGATTTGGGTTCTCAGTCCAGCGCTGTTTACAGGAGGTAGAAAGAGAAATATAGGGATCCTAGAACGGTCTCTTTTTCAGAACTCCCTTACTAAGGGCACTCACCTGATTCAGCTGTAGGTCCTTTGCTGATTGAAGATCTGCTTTCTGTGTGGGGTAAAAGTAGAAAGTGCAGTGACTCTACAGCACAAAATCAGATGTTGTCAAATGCACAAGATATCACCTCTTTCCCTTGCCCAAGCCCAATACACTGCTCACTTCCACTTTTACTGAAAGCTGCTGGTAGTAGAGGTTGCTCTTACTGCGGTTGTTTAGACTGATATCGGGTAATGTGGTAAGAAACATAGCGCATCGTACTGGTGTAATACATTGGTGTTCAACCTAGAGATGTGTGGAATTTGCGTAACATGCTTTTGCGTAATGACACAAAATTTTAAGTAAATTACACACTATATGTGTAAAATGTGAAATGCAAATCTGACAGAGCTATGTTTTAGGGCGAAATGCAATCTCACTTCCACTTTGGCTGCAAGGGCACTTATTGCGCTAAAAAAAGAGCAGAAAACACAAACAAGAGTTGCTACCTTCTTTTTGTTGTGTGTCACTCCCTCCAAAGGTTTCACTACTGTAGTGTTATTCGCCACCGCCTTCAGCTCCAATGACATAAAGGAAGGGTAACGCTCTCTGTGAAAACACAAAAATAGTATTACAGTTCACAAGAGAAGATACAAGATGATCCACCTGTCTGAGGATAGTCCTTCTGCAGCCATTCTTTCCTCCATGAACGACATGTTCTACAAACTCGTCGCTTTTAGTTACGTATGTAGGAGAGTGGAATCTGACTAATGGTTGCCCCCAACTTTTTGCCTGGTATTTAAGTGGTTTTTGACTAGTCTGGCTGGGATCCTGCTATCCAGGACCCCAGCCTATCTGCTTTCTCCCTAAAACTGTTGTGAGTACTCTAGGTACAAACATAATTGGATGCTGGGCATGCCCATCCAGTCCCTTGTAGATGGTACCCTAGGTACCCAGGGCATGGGTCCCCCAGTAGGCCTACCAGGGCTGCAGCACTTATTGTGCCACCCTGGGACAGCCACCCAAACTGACACCACCAGGCCACTACTGTAGCCTGGGTAAGGTGGTGCTAGCACCCCTTACAGGGATGTAGGTACCCTATGTCCCATACAATTACAACACATATACTCTCATAGGTCACCCCTATGGCAGGCCCTGGTAATCCTACAGGGCTGGGTGCTGAGGTATGTGTGAGGGGGGACCCCTACATGAGTAGGACCTCCCTGCAACCTTCGTAAAACCGTTACTGGGTTGTTTGTAGTGTAGCCATACCATATACTCTTACCGCATTATAAGTTATTGCGTCATCGCTGTAACTTGGGACTGGCTACACAGAACCATATCGTGTTTGGTGTCAAACATGAAGGAATCATACCCCCAGTCCAGCCATGGGCATGGGGGCACGATTCCCCCTTGCTAGGAGGGTGATATGGGAAAAGCGGTAGATTTTGGAAACCAATTTAAAAGTGCACATGTACCACAAAATGGCTACTGTTCGCCACCTACACGACTCTGGCTGGCTGTTGCTGGGGAAAACCCCAGCCTCGCCATCTGGACAATAGGGCTCCTGTGGCAGGGAGGTGCCAGCACCTCCCCAGACAGGATATGTGGATTGGAACAGGGTGGGTGCACCAAAAGTCCATTCAGAGTTGCACGTAGGCAGCTGCAGAGCCCCAATTCTGCATACACCGCCTGGAACCGGTTCAGGGGCATCCTGCCCCTCGCCCAGGCGGGAAACACACAAAGGGGAGTGGGTGTAGCCACCCTTTCCCGCCTCTACTCTGATTGGTAGGCTCTATTTTGGACCATCCCCTAATCTTGGGGATATATGGGAATAACTTTGCCCTAGAGCTTTAGATTCGTACAGGACTTCACAGAACTGACCTTCGACGAGCTGCTGCCCAGCTGACTGAAGAAATCTCCCTTGGGATAAAGGAGTTATCCCCCTGCTTGGCAGGCACCTAAAAGACTACAAGATACCCGGTTGGGACTTCGTTGCTCTCACGACCTTCGACGCCTTCCAGCAACCTCGAGGTGGGTCTCCAGTGCATCCCAGCGTCCTGTGAGTGTGCCCAGCAAGTCTGAGCACCCTGGACCACGTGGGTGTCGAGATCCCCGCATACCCCGAGACACCGGCCACCTCTTGTCCAGCACACGACCCCGACCAGTGGGGAAGTTGTGCTTTGGCCCATTCTTGAGCCAACCTTCAAGCAGCATTTGTGCCAACTCTCAGCTCCCTGGCCCGCTCCGGTGGCCCGTGGGAGCCCTTTTACGCACTCCATTTTGCTGCCTTCCGCGGTCCCTTGTCCCTCGACTTGTGGGCCTTGACGGAGGACAAACTTCCTTTCTAAGAGTTCCCCTGGTTGCTCCAGGCCTGCTCTACGCTCCCTGCAAAGGAGAGCACCCTCAGACCTCGTGGGTCTGCACCAGCAGCTGCTTTGTTCATCTTGCGTGGGTTGCGGTTGCCAATGCTTAGTGGATCCAATCGGGACACTAACACCGCAGCGACCCTCAGCCGACGTGGGACAGTCGCCCTCCAGAAGCTGGCCTTCCTTGAAGCCTCCCGGAGCCCGTGACTGCAGAGCCCAGCTGTACCTTCCACACCTGAAGCACCCGACATCCACGAGCTCCTTCCTGTGAGCTCCCTGGTCACTGTGCTGTGACCCAGACTCTGTCCCCTCTGCTTTCAGGTTCATCTTTGTCTTTTCTTCAACTTTAATCTCCACGACTTCAGCGACACTTCCAGCTAGCAGCAGTTTGGACTCCTTTTCCATAGAAAATCAGCCCGCGACCCGACACCAGAATCGACCTATGCACCCGGCTTCCCTGGGGCAGGTAACAGTGGTACTTCGGTACTCCCGTGGTGGTGGGCTCTCCAAAGCCTTAAGTCTCAAGCCTTAACTTTGTACTGTTGTTAGAAGTGTCCTTAAACCTTAATTATTCAACCGCGACATTCTCCATAGGCTAACATTGCGATCCCGACAGCAGCTTCTCGCACTGCACACGCCTCCCGTGGGTCCCCTTCCTCTTAGCTGTGGGTGGATTCTTAAGGGGCCAGCGATCCTGAATGCCCTAGGCATTGCCTGTAGAATTGTCGTGGTTCTTATACCACTATTTTAGTATATGGTTTGGTCCCCCCCTGGGGCCCTTTGATTTCTGTGCTATTTATTGTGTTTAGAAATGCTTGTTTGAATTGTAACTTTGCCACTAGCCACATAAAGTGACTGTGGGATTCTGTCTAGAATAAATACATATATTTTATATATATACCTGTGTGGGCTACTCTTTCATTTGGTTATTCAAGAGGTTATTATGGTAAAACAATAAGCTTAACACTCCTTCAAGACTTAGCCTGAAGGCTGCTCTCCACAGCTACCACTAGGATAGCTTTCTTTAAAGGTTGTCTTAAACCTACCATCAATAAGAGTCGAATTGGACTGGTGCAAGGTGTCCCTATAACTAGGAACAGCATATGCCAGGCCAACTTCTCACATTGGTGTGCAGCGGTTGGATTCAAGCTTGCCATTGTTTTACCAGATAACAAATTGAATTTCTAAAGTGGAAGCCACAAGGTACCAAAGGTACATATAAATTCAAGCTAGAATACAATAAGTTCTACTGAACTTGGAGTTGTGTGTAGAGGGTTTAGCACACCTTGACTACAACTCAAGAGAGGGTTCAGTAGGCCACACTTAGTGTAGGTAGATACATCACTACACTAAACATGTCTTCAGGTGGCACTAAGGCTATGGAAGGACCCCAGAGGGTCCCAGTAGATAAGTATGATAATTTCACCTTTGCAGAGCTCAGGGAAATGTGCACCCTCAGGGGACTGAAGACAGAAAGAGGTGCCAACACAAAACGTCTCAAAGAGATCCTGCTCATAGCAGACTTTATGGAGTCCATAGGATCCAGAGGGACGGACAGAGTGGGTGGGCACCCCTCAGAAGAGGACACTCCCAGAGTGGAATCTGAAGAGGAGCAGGAAGAGGATGAAAATCCTGACCTGGAAGAAACAGACCACTCACAGCATGGAGGTGATGGCTCAAGAGGCACTCCCTCCACCCTTAAAAGGAGAGTGGTGGATCCAAGAAGGAACAGATCCCCCTCAGTGGGATCCAACCATTCTAGGAGATCCAAAGGGTCCTCTGCCTCTTCTCAGAGAAGAGAATCCTCTCATGAGAGGAAATGCAGACTGATCAAATTTGAGCAGGCTAAGCTTGAGCTTAAAAGAGAACAGTTAGCATTGGACAGGGAAACCCTGGAGCTTCAGAAAGCTTCAAGAAAGTGGGGTCTAGAGATCCCTGGTGGCAGTAATGAAACCCCTAGAGTTAGAGAGAGAGTCCCTGACAATAGGAACCTCCACAAGATTGTGCCCCCCTATCAGAATGGGGATGATATCCACAAATGGATATCTGCTCTTGAAAGGGCCTGTAGAGTACAGAGGGTCCCAGTAGAGCAGTGGGCAGCAATCCTGTGGCTCTCCTTTTCAGATAAAGGAAGAGACAAGCTCCTCTCTGTAAGAGAAGAGGATGCTGATGATTATTATATCTTGAAAGCTGCTTTAATAGATGGGTTTGGCTTAACCACTGATCAATACAGACTTAAGTTCAGAGACACCCAGAAAGCACAGAATCAAGATTGGGTAGACTTTGTGGATTGTGCAACCAAGGCACTGGAAGGTTGGTTAAATGGCAGTAAAGTTAATGATTATCAAGGATTGTATAATCTCATTATGAGGGAGCAGATTCTTAATAATTGTCAGAACCAACTTTTACACCAGCACCTGGTGGACTCTGATCTGACCTCTCCCCAAGAATTGGGAAAGAAGGCAGACAAATGGGTCAGAACCAGGATTAGGCCTAAGAACCAAGTTGGTGACCAGAAGAAGGATTCCACTAAGCCCAAAGAGAAAGGTGGGGATGATAAACAAGAAAAGTCCTCTGAAGGGCCCCAACAAACCAGTGCTGGGGGTGGGTCCCAAAATACTTCCTCTAATACCAAGAAACCATATTGCCATGTGTGTAAGAAACCTGGCCACTGGAAGACTGACTCCAGCTGTCCTAAGAATGGCAATAAAGAAAATGTTCCTCCAAAACCAGCTCCAACACCTCCTGTTACTACTAGTAGTAATCCCCCAGGTGGTGGGAGTGCACCCAAAAACTTAGTTGGGTTCTCTTTGGGGACACCAGTGGACTCTGGCCTAGCCAGGTCCCCTGCATTAGCAACTATGGTCTGTGATGGTGGCATGGGGTTTGCCAACTTCACCATGAGTCCCAGTATCCTGGGCAGGTACAGACAAGAACCAATAATCAATGGTCAGAAGGCTGTGGCCTATAAGGACACAGGGGCCAGTGTCACCATGGTGACCAAGAGGCTAGTGCCCCTAGATCAGCTTTTACCTGGGTTTAGCTATCAGGTGACCAACATTGATGGAATCAGGACAGATCATCCCATGGCAGTGATAAATCTCAGCTGGGGAGGAGTCACTGGCCCCAAGAGAGTGGCAGTGTCCCCAAACTTGCCTGTAGATTGTCTACTGGGGAATGATCTAGAAATCTCAGCCTGGGCTGAGGTTGACCACAAGGCCCATTTGAAAATGGTAGGAATTCCTGAGAGAGTGGATGAGACCCTGAGGGCCTCACCTCCACCCCAGGAGGAAATAGAAAGAGTGAAGCCTGAAACTATGGATCACTCTACACAAACAGAGAGCATAGGGGAGGAAGAGCAGTATTCCCCCCACCAGACTACAGGTAAAGGTCCAGTTTCTCAGGGAACTGACCCTGCCCCTTGTGAAGTAACTGCCCCAGAAGTGAACAGGCTTGGCCTGCCCACCTCTCTGATGGCAGGGGATCCTTCCAAGGTGGTACCCAGTCTGGAGCAGGTATCCTGCCCCTCTCTACCCTGCCTCAGTCAGCCCAGGGCTGCAGAGGTCAGGGAGGTCAGTGGACCCTTATTGGGCCCCTGCCCAGAGGAACCCCCTCATCAACAGATTAGGGACACCCAGCAGAGTAGTTTCAGCCAGGTGAATATTCCTCTACAAACTGAGGGATCCCCCTTACCCCTAGGTATAGGCACCCCTCAAATGGATGTTGTTGAGCACAGGGAAACCTGGGGCCTAGCTGCCCCAAACCTTCCAGTGCCCTCCACTATTCCAGCCAAAGGGATCCAACCCCCAGCTGTAGGCAGCCAGAGGTTGACCCTTAGGGCCAGATATGACCCAGTCATGGGCAGAAAGGCTTCCATAGTGGCCAGTGATCTGAGGAGGTTGAAACCAACCCAAGTAGGGTCTCACTTCCAGACTCAGACACCCCACCAGCCCACCTCTGACCCAAAAACCAATACCGGTAATTTCCCTAGACTTTGGAGAAACTCTAGAACCCCTTGGGGTAGGATTTCCCAAGTGGACCATGACACAGGGAGCAACCATGTTAGTACAGGTTCTTCCTTATATGGCCACTCAGGAAATAAAGGCTTATCTGGACAAGGTTAGCCTTATCTCCTTTCGTTTGGGGGGGGGGTTATGTAGGAGAGTGGAATCTGACTAATGGTTGCCCCCAACTTTTTGCCTGGTATTTAAGTGGTTTTTGACTAGTCTGGCTGGGATCCTGCTATCCAGGACCCCAGCCTATCTGCTTTCTCCCTAAAACTGTTGTGAGTACTCTAGGTACAAACATAATTGGATGCTGGGCATGCCCATCCAGTCCCTTGTAGATGGTACCCTAGGTACCCAGGGCATGGGTCCCCCAGTAGGCCTACCAGGGCTGCAGCACTTATTGTGCCACCCTGGGACAGCCACCCAAACTGACACCACCAGGCCACTACTGTAGCCTGGGTAAGGTGGTGCTAGCACCCCTTACAGGGATGTAGGTACCCTATGTCCCATACAATTACAACACATATACTCTCATAGGTCACCCCTATGGCAGGCCCTGGTAATCCTACAGGGCTGGGTGCTGAGGTATGTGTGAGGGGGGACCCCTACATGAGTAGGACCTCCCTGCAACCTTCGTAAAACCGTTACTGGGTTGTTTGTAGTGTAGCCATACCATATACTCTTACCGCATTATAAGTTATTGCGTCATCGCTGTAACTTGGGACTGGCTACACAGAACCATATCGTGTTTGGTGTCAAACATGAAGGAATCATACCCCCAGTCCAGCCATGGGCATGGGGGCACGATTCCCCCTTGCTAGGAGGGTGATATGGGAAAAGCGGTAGATTTTGGAAACCAATTTAAAAGTGCACATGTACCACAAAATGGCTACTGTTCGCCACCTACACGACTCTGGCTGGCTGTTGCTGGGGAAAACCCCAGCCTCGCCATCTGGACAATAGGGCTCCTGTGGCAGGGAGGTGCCAGCACCTCCCCAGACAGGATATGTGGATTGGAACAGGGTGGGTGCACCAAAAGTCCATTCAGAGTTGCACGTAGGCAGCTGCAGAGCCCCAATTCTGCATACACCGCCTGGAACCGGTTCAGGGGCATCCTGCCCCTCGCCCAGGCGGGAAACACACAAAGGGGAGTGGGTGTAGCCACCCTTTCCCGCCTCTACTCTGATTGGTAGGCTCTATTTTGGACCATCCCCTAATCTTGGGGATATATGGGAATAACTTTGCCCTAGAGCTTTAGATTCGTACAGGACTTCACAGAACTGACCTTCGACGAGCTGCTGCCCAGCTGACTGAAGAAATCTCCCTTGGGATAAAGGAGTTATCCCCCTGCTTGGCAGGCACCTAAAAGACTACAAGATACCCGGTTGGGACTTCGTTGCTCTCACGACCTTCGACGCCTTCCAGCAACCTCGAGGTGGGTCTCCAGTGCATCCCAGCGTCCTGTGAGTGTGCCCAGCAAGTCTGAGCACCCTGGACCACGTGGGTGTCGAGATCCCCGCATACCCCGAGACACCGGCCACCTCTTGTCCAGCACACGACCCCGACCAGTGGGGAAGTTGTGCTTTGGCCCATTCTTGAGCCAACCTTCAAGCAGCATTTGTGCCGACTCTCAGCTCCCTGGCCCGCTCCGGTGGCCCGTGGGAGCCCTTTTACGCACTCCATTTTGCTGCCTTCCGCGGTCCCTTGTCCCTCGACTTGTGGGCCTTGACGGAGGACAAACTTCCTTTCTAAGAGTTCCCCTGGTTGCTCCAGGCCTGCTCTACGCTCCCTGCAAAGGAGAGCACCCTCAGAACTCGTGGGTCTGCACCAGCAGCTGCTTTGTTCATCTTGCGTGGGTTGCGGTTGCCAATGCTTAGTGGATCCAATCGGGACACTAACACCGCAGCGACCCTCAGCCGACGTGGGACAGTCGCCCTCCAGAAGCTGGCCTTCCTTGAAGCCTCCCGGAGCCCGTGACTGCAGAGCCCAGCTGTACCTTCCACACCTGAAGCACCCGACATCCACGAGCTCCTTCCTGTGAGCTCCCTGGTCACTGTGCTGTGACCCAGACTCTGTCCCCTCTGCTTTCAGGTTCATCTTTGTCTTTTCTTCAACTTTAATCTCCACGACTTCAGCGACACTTCCAGCTAGCAGCAGTTTGGACTCCTTTTCCATAGAAAATCAGCCCGCGACCCGACACCAGAATCGACCTATGCACCCGGCTTCCCTGGGGCAGGTAACAGTGGTACTTCGGTACTCCCGTGGTGGTGGGCTCTCCAAAGCCTTAAGTCTCAAGCCTTAACTTTGTACTGTTGTTAGAAGTGTCCTTAAACCTTAATTATTCAACCGCGACATTCTCCATAGGCTAACATTGCGATCCCGACAGCAGCTTCTCGCACTGCACACGCCTCCCGTGGGTCCCCTTCCTCTTAGCTGTGGGTGGATTCTTAAGGGGCCAGCGATCCTGAATGCCCTAGGCATTGCCTGTAGAATTGTCGTGGTTCTTATACCACTATTTTAGTATATGGTTTGGTCCCCCCCTGGGGCCCATTGATTTCTGTGCTATTTATTGTGTTTAGAAATGCTTGTTTGAATTGTAACTTTGCCACTAGCCACATAAAGTGACTGTGGGATTCTGTCTAGAATAAATACATATATTTTATATATATACCTGTGTGGGCTACTCTTTCATTTGGTTATTCAAGAGGTTATTATGGTAAAACAATAAGCTTAACACTCCTTCAAGACTTAGCCTGAAGGCTGCTCTCCACAGCTACCACTAGGATAGCTTTCTTTAAAGGTTGTCTTACACCTACCATCAATAAGAGTCGAATTGGACTGGTGCAAGGTGTCCCTATAACTAGGAACAGCATATGCCAGGCCAACTTCTCACAACGTACAAAACATATATATATATAATCTTCAAAAACACCCATGCGGTGGTGATTAGTGTCACAGGTCAGCGTTTACATCAACCGGTTAATCCATCAAGTTTCAGCCCTAATGTGCTTAAGTGAGAAGACCCCAGCAAATTTGGATACATTACCATAAAAACATATTTCTTTCTCCCCCAAATAGGTCTCGAACTTGCAATCCTTGGTTTAGACGAAGGCTACTGTCTTCTCCATTGGGCTAGTTTTGCTATAAGTACCTGTTGGGCGTACAGTCACGATTTCTGTCTGGACGATCTAATAAATTATATATCATCCTAAATAAATATTTTCATGGTCCGGGGTAAAACACCACTGCTGTGGTGATAAAAGTTTGAGTTAGTAGAATTTACTGGAATCGGTTAACAAATCCATCAAGTTGCAGTGCATGAGACTGAAGATCGGATCCATCACGCTGCAATGAGACTGGAGACTGAAGATGTAAACAAAAATAGGATACTTGACACCAATAAACCTTTTTTCAACTGCCACCCCAGACAGGAAACAAACCCACAATCCCTGTCATTGGAGGTCAGTGCCTCATCCATTAGGCCATTGGGGCTTCACGTATTAATGGCATTGCCATGGTACTTCCTAAAGTAAGAACTCCTGCGCAAGTGCACGGCTCTTCACTGGTATCAGTGTTATTTTTCTCTCGAGCACACTTCCATCTTGTAAACATTCTGAGTGGAATGTAATTCGAATGTTACAAATTCAGGGCATTGTGGGGCTCAGCCTATGTGGAAGTTCACATAAATTGTGTGCGGACTGCGTTTTACAGGCCATCTCACAAACACATCTCTGAAGGAATCACCATAAAACACTTCAGTTCAACCATTCATTATTTGGATTTGTAGAAGTCTGAAATACACTATTCCCACTCGTGCAAATACATCTCTCCCAGTCAGACCTAGTAACGTTTAACTATATAATGATAAGTGTGAGTCAGTAGATCAATAATTCTTCGGTCTAGGCAAAATCAGGAAAAATGACCACGATCCACCCCAGATGGGACTCAAATCCATATTGCCTAGCTTAGCAGGGAAGTGTTTTAACCATTAGGCCATTGAGGCTGCATAGTTTAAACCACGTTTCCTGATTCTTTGTCTCAGCACAACAAATGATACAATAAAGTTTCTGGTAGAAAGAGGGGGGAGGATGCTTTTATGCACGTGCATAAACAGGAGTACAGTACATTTGCTTGTCTCTGCATACGCACTCATCCAGCTACTGTCTGGTTTATCCATGGGATATAGTCGCGCGTGCTGCCGATCGAAACCCTCTAATTGCCTTGCACATTCTTCCTTGCCAGTTTTACGACAGTTTAATATCAGAACCAACAAAGGAACAAGCCCAATTCTTATTAAAACGAAACCGAAAACCAACTAACATCCTACTAAAAAAAGCTCAAATGACTGTCGAACTGCGAAAATTGCTAAAAGCCCCAAAAATATAACCAACGAAGAGGGAGGCATGGTGAAAGACGTACCCCCAATGCAACTGTGAAATTAAGAGGAGGAGTGAGGGAGGAAAATTATATTTAAATGTAATCAGCTATGGTGCCGAAACTACACACAGGCAAACAGAAACAGAGCAGGAAACCAAGAAAAACAGTAGTCCCCCACAGAACAGACAAAGAACTGTAGTGTGATGAGACAGTACTGAGTCCCTGCTGCATGGGAGGAACGGAAGAGAAAAAGGAGGGACAAAGAGGCAGGGCTGACCACTGGCACGCAAGAATTCTTGAAGGACACTGAAACAAACAAATAAAAAGCAGGGGGGTGGCTTTAACCGACCATAAGAAATTACAACAGGTCTCGAATGCTCGACGTAAAAACTGGCGATGTGTCGGCCCAATCTAAATACGGTAGGTGGACACATGGCCAAACCTCCCATGCTTCATACTCATTAAGTTTGTTTAAGGATTATGTAGGCGGCGGAGATAGAGTAGTCTCCACTGTCAATACACTGAAGGGCCCCTCTGCTCTAAATGACATGGGAGGACCTTCAGGTTGGTGGAAAGGGTATTCCATTGCAGTTATGATATAGTACCTTTCCACCAACAAATAAAGCAGGCCTTTAATATTTAATAGGGGATATAATCTTCCATCATTATATTCTTCCACCTCCACCCATCTCTCAGACAAATGTTGTGCTAGATGAGTACGGTTGGGCCTTTCTCTAGATAGACAAACCCTCCAGTGCTCTATCTAGCCCAACCACTTGCGAGATGGATTATGCGAGTGGAATGTTACCGGGTCTTCATATCCATAAAACATATTCACTTTTCCATAAAGCTACTCGTCAACTAAGGTGAAATTGGACCTTTTTCACAAGTAAACTGCAGAGCCGGACTGGCCATAGTGGGCATTGGGCGTTTCCCTGGGAGGCTGAAAGGGTGGGGACCGATTTTGAAGCGGTGAGGGCCTATTTTATTACTGGGGCCGGTTATTCAGCGGCGCTGCAGCAGTTCTTCACACTTGAAAGTACCGGCTTCTACAAAATTGGCAAGGCTGATTTGGGTTCTCAGTCCAGCGCTGTTTACAGGAGGTAGAAAGAGAAATATAGGGATCCTAGAACGGTCTCTTTTTCAGAACTCCCTTACTAAGGGCACTCACCTGATTCAGCTGTAGGTCCTTTGCTGATTGAAGATCTGCTTTCTGTATGGGGTAAAAGTAGAAAGTGCAGTGACTCTACAGCACAAAATCAGATGTTGTCAAATGCACAAGGTATCACCTCTTTCCCTTGCCCAAGCCCAATACACTGCTCACTTCCACTTTTACTGAAAGCTGCTGGTAGTAGAGGTTGCTCTTACTGCGGTTGTTTAGACTGATATCGGGTAATGTGGTAAGAAACATAGCGCATCGTACTGGTGTAATACATTGGTGTTCAACCTAGAGATGTGTGGAATTTGCGTAACATGCTTTTGCGTAATGACACAAAATTTTAAGTAAATTACAAACTATATGTGTAAAATGTGAAATGCAAATCTGACAGAGCTATGTTTTAGGGCGAAATGCAATCTCACTTCCACTTTGGCTGCAAGGGCACTTATTGCGCTAAAAAAAGAGCAGAAGACACAAACAAGAGTTGCTACCTTCTTTTTGTTGTGTGTCACTCCCTCCAAAGGTTTCACTACTGTAGTGTTATTCGCCACCGCCTTCAGCTCCAATGACATAAAGGAAGGGTAACGCTCTCTGTGAAAACACAAAAATAATATTACAGTTCACAAGAGAAGATACAAGATGATCCACCTGTCTGAGGATAGTCCTTCTGCAGCCATTCTTTCCTCCATGAACGACATGTTCTACAAACTCGTCGCTTTTAGTTACGTACAAAACATATATATATATAATCTTCAAAAACACCCATGCGGTGGTGATTAGTGTCACAGGTCAGCGTTTACATCAACCGGTTAATCCATCACGTTTCAGCCCTAATGTGCTTAAGTGAGAAGACCCCAGCAAATTTGGATACATTACCATAAAAACATATTTCTTTCTCCCCCAAATAGGTCTCGAACTTGCAATCCTTGGTTTAGACGAAGGCTACTGTCTTCTCCATTGGGCTAGTTTTGCTATAAGTACCTGTTGGGCGTACAGTCACGATTTCTGTCTGGACGATCTAATAAATTATATATCATCCTAAATAAATATTTTCATGGTCCGGGGCAAAACACCACTGCTGTGGTGATAAAAGTTTGAGTTAGTAGAATTTACTGGAATCGGTTAACAAATCCATCAAGTTGCAGTGCATGAGACTGAAGATCGGATCCATCATGCTGCAATGAGACTGGAGACTGAAGATGTAAACAAAAATAGGATACTTGACACCAAAAAAACGTTTTTTCAACTGCCACCCCAGACAGGAAACAAACCCACAATCCCTGTCATTGGAGGTCAGTGCCTCATCCATTAGGCCATTGGGGCTTCACGTATTAATGGCATTGCCATGGTACTTCCTAAAGTAAGAACTCCTGCGCAAGCGCACGGCTCTTCACTGGTATCAGTGTTATTTTTCTCTCGAGCACACTTCCATCTTGTAAACATTCTGAGTGGAATGTAATTCAAATGTGTTGGAAACCGGGCAACCGGGTTAGCAGTCACCAGGTTCCCAGTACAACGGTAGCTTGGCTCGAGTGGTTGGGGTACAGGCACCGTGTTAAGCGTACGTCACACCCTCACAATAACCAAGCGTTCATCCGTTCCAAAAACGACACTACACCGTAAAAATTATGAAAGAAAGTAGTTTGTCTTTATCTTATTTTCTCTTAGTTGCAGGTTTCAAAACATACATACAATACCATAAGACTTTTCTTGAAAATAGCAGGTCAAATAAATAATACCACAGTGGGGTTTCAATAAATAGGATCAGGTCATAAATAAGCAAGGAATAAATAGGGGTGCAATAAATACAAATGGCTAATAAATACTGTCAGACAATAAATACAATGCAGGAATAAATACAGTCAGACAATAAATACAGTCAATAAATAAAGCACCTTCAACAACTTAAATAACACAATTAATGACAATTACAGTTCACAACACTTTCCCGAGGTAGTTTGGTTTTACTATGCCCAAGTACAGCTTGTGGTCATTTGGATGACATGGGGGGTGTCCCACCTAGATTGGTCAAGGCTGGGCCTGAACTGAGGTAGAATAAGGGTAACCTAAGGATCTGGCTCTCCCAAAATACACAACCCCTCACAGAGGTCACTGCACCAGTCTCAGTTCACCCCTGGCACTCCCAGGCTGGTTCTAACACCCCTCTAGCCCCTAGAATGGTCTTTTAGGGCTCCACAGGGCCTCAGATGCCCTTTCTACCACTTACTGCCCTTTTCACGATGATCGGCCCAGCTCGGCGCCGTGTCGATGTCGTGAGGCGGCTCCGGCTCGATGTCGCTTGGCGCGCTCCGGTTCGGTGTCGCTGGGCGGCTCCGGTTCGGTGTCGCTGGGCGGCTTCGGATCGATGTCGCTGGGCTGTTCCGGATCGATGTCGCTGGGCGGCCTCGGCTCGATGTCGCTGGGCTGCTCCGGCTCGATGTCGCCTTCCGGCGTCGCAGGGTCACGGTCTCCCCGCTTCCGGGTGTCTCCGGAGTGCGACCTCCACTCCCGACCTCCGGCGCGCTTCACCTCAGATTCCGGCGTCTCCGGAGTGCGATCTCCACTCCCGACCTCCGGCGCGCTTCACCTCGATCTCCGGCGACTCCGGAGTGCGATCTCCACTCCCGACCTCCGGCGCGCTTCACCTCGACCTCAGGTGACTCATTACTCGACCTCCGGTGCCTCTCCACGACCTCCGTCGGCGCCCTCACTCGACCTCTGACGGCTCCGGGTACGACGTCTGCTTTCTGTCAGCGTCGCTTCTCCACCTCAGGCCTCAGGTCTCCAGGCTTCTCGACGTCAGGACTCCAGGACGACACCGCTAAACAGGTCAGGAGCTTGCTGGTCTTTTTCTTTAAGGCCTCTTCACAATATTTAGGTCCTTAAGATGGTTTTTCTGGTCTTGGTCCCACACAGGGCTCTAGGCTGGGCTTGGTCAGTAGGGACTAGCATCAAGGGTGGGTTTCTGGACCCCACTCCAAGCACTGGTTTCCACCCCTGCTGCCTTACTCCGACCTCCTTCTGAACTGGTCCTCTCTCCTCTCTAGTCAGATGCCAACTGCCACTCTGAGATGGCCTCCCAACATTCTAAACTGCCTCTCCCTCTGTCACAAGGTTCTAGAATGTTGCAGAAGGTTCCAGAAATCTCCAGTGGGTTCTGATGATGTCACAGGTGACAATAGGTGGCCACCATTTTGTGTCTCAGGCCCTCAGACAGAAGTTCCAGGGGTAGGGAAAATGGCTCCCTGACCCTGCATCAACACTAAAAAAGTCTGGTGGTTCCCAAAAAGGAAAAATTCTAACAGGGTTTGAGGCAAAAGTGGGACAAAATAAATAATGATGAGGAGGGACCACCCAAAGGGCTGACAGGTCTAACAGAATGTTACAAATTCAGGGCATTGTGGGGCTCAGCCTATGTGGAAGTTCACATAAATTGTGTGCGGACTGCGTTTTACAGGTCATCTCACAAACACATCTCTGAAGGAATCACCATAAAACACTTCAGTTCAACCATTCATTATTTGGATTTGTAGAAGTCTGAAATACACTATTCCCACTCGTGCAAATACATCTCTCCCAGTCAGACCTAGTAACGTTTAACTATATAATGATAAGTGTGAGTCAGTAGATCAATAATGCTTCGGTCTAGGCAAAAGCAGGAAAAATGACCACGATCCACCCCAGATGGGACTCAAATCCATATTGCCTAGCTTAGCAGGGAAGTGTTTTAACCATTAGGCCATTGAGGCTGCATAGTTTAAACCACGTTTCCTGATTCTTTGTCTCAGCACAACAAATGATACAATAAAGTTTCTGGTAGAAAGAGGGGGGAGGATGCTTTTATGCACGTGCATAAACAGGAGTACAGTAAATTTGCTTGTCTCTGCATACGCACGCATCCAGCTACTGTCTGGTTTATCCATGGGATATAGTCGCGCGTGCTGCCGAACGAAACCCTCTAATTGCCTTGCACATTCTTCCTTGCCAGTTTTACGAAAGGTTAATATCAGAACCAACAAAGGAACAAGCCCAATTCTTATTAAAACGAAACAAACCCAAAACCAACTAACATCCTACTAAAAAAAGCTCAAATGACTGTCGAACTGCGAAAATTGCTAAAAGCCCCAAAAATATAACCAACGAAGAGGGAGGCATGGTGAAAGACGTACCCCCAATGCAACTGTGAAATTAAGAGGAGGAGTGAGGGAGGAAAATTGTATTTAAATGTAATCAGCTATGGTGCCGAAACTACACACAGGCAAACAGAAACAGAGCAGGAAACCAAGAAAAACAGTAGTCCCCCACAGAACAGACAAAGAACTGTAGTGTGATGAGACAGTATTGAGTCCCTGCTGCATGGGAGGAACGGAAGAGAAAAAGGAGGGACAAAGAGGCAGGGCTGACCACTGGCACGCAAGAATTCTTGAAGGACACTGAAACAAACAAATAAAAAGCAGGGGGGTGGCTTTAACCGACCATAAGAAATTACAACAGGTCTCGAATGCCCGACGTAAAAACTGGCGATGTGTCGGCCCAATCTAAATACGGTAGGTGGACACATGGCCAAACCTCCGATGCTTCATACTCATTAAGTTTGTTTGAGGATTATGTAGGCGGCGGAGATAGAGTAGTCTCCACTGTCAATACACTGAAGGGCCCCTCTGCTCTAAATGACATGGGAGGACCTTCAGGTTGGTGGAAAGGGTATTCCATTGCAGTTATGATATAGTACCTTTCCACCAACAAATAAAGCAGGCCTTTAATATTTAATAGGGGATATAATCTTCCATCATTATATTCTTCCACCTCCACCCATCTCTCAGACAAATGTTGTGCTAGACGAGTACGGTTGGGCCTTTCTCTAGATAGACAAACAGTCCAGTGCTCTATCTAGCCCAACCACTTGCGAGATGGATTATGCGAGTGGAATGTTACCGGGTCTTCATATCCATAAAACATATTCACTTTTCCATAAAGCTACTCGTCAACTAAGGTGAAATTGGACCTTTTTCACAAGTAAACTGCATAGTGGGCATTGGGCGTTTCCCTGGGAGGCTGAAAGGGTGGGGACCGATTGTGAAGCGGTGAGGGCCTATTTTATTACTGGGGCCGATTATTCAGCGGCGCTGCAGCAGTTCTTCACACTTGAAAGTACCGGCTTCTACAAAATTGGCAGGGCTGATTTGGGTTCTCAGTCCAGCGCTGTTTACAGGAGGTAGAAAGAGAAATATAGGGATCCTAGAACGGTCTCTTTTTCAGAACTCCCTTACTAAGGGCACTCACCTGATTCAGCTGTAGGTCCTTTGCTGATTGAAGATCTGCTTTCTGTATGGGGTAAAAGTAGAAAGTGCAGTGACTCTACAGCACAAAATCAGATGTTGTCAAATGCACAAGGTATCACCTCTTTCCCTTGCCCAAGCCCAATACACTGCTCACTTCCACTTTTACTGAAAGCTGCTGGTAGTAGAGGTTGCTCTTACTGCGGTTGTTTAGACTGATATCGGGTAATGTGGTAAGAAACATAGCGCATCGTACTGGTGTAATACATTGGTGTTCAACCTAGAGATGTGTGGAATTTGCGTAACATGCTTTTGCGTAATGACACAAAATTTTAAGTAAATTACAAACTATATGTGTAAAATGTGAAATGCAAATCTGACAGAGCTATGTTTTAGGGCGAAATGCAATCTCACTTCCACTTTGGCTGCAAGGGCACTTATTGCGCTAAAAAAAGAGCAGAAAACACAAACAAGAGTTGCTACCTTCTTTTTGTTGTGTGTCACTCCCTCCAAAGGTTTCACTACTGTAGTGTTATTCGCCACCGCCTTCAGCTCCAATGACATAAAGGAAGGGTAACGCTCTCTGTGAAAACACAAAAATAATATTACAGTTCACAAGAGAAGATACAAGATGATCCACCTGTCTGAGGATAGTCCTTCTGCAGCCATTCTTTCCTCCATGAACGACATGTTCTACAAACTCGTCGCTTTTAGTTACGTACAAAACATATATATATATAATCTTCAAAAACACCCATGCGGTGGTGATTAGTGTCACAGGTCAGCGTTTACATCAACCGGTTAATCCATCACGTTTCAGCCCTAATGTGCTTAAGTGAGAAGACCCCAGCAAATTTGGATACATTACCATAAAAACATATTTCTTTCTCCCCCAAATAGGTCTCGAACTTGCAATCCTTGGTTTAGACGAAGGCTACTGTCTTCTCCATTGGGCTAGTTTTGCTATAAGTACCTGTTGGGCGTACAGTCACGATTTCTGTCTGGACGATCTAATAAATTATATATCATCCTAAATAAATATTTTCATGGTCCGGGGCAAAACACCACTGCTGTGGTGATAAAAGTTTGAGTTAGTAGAATTTACTGGAATCGGTTAACAAATCCATCAAGTTGCAGTGCATGAGACTGAAGATCGGATCCATCACGCTGCAATGAGACTGGAGACTGAAGATGTAAACAAAAATAGGATACTTGACACCAATAAACCTTTTTTCAACTGCCACCCCAGACAGGAAACAAACCCACAATCCCTGTCATTGGAGGTCAGTGCCTCATCCATTAGGCCATTGGGGCTTCACGTATTAATGGCATTGCCATGGTACTTCCTAAAGTAAGAACTCCTGCGCAAGCGCACGGCTCTTCACTGGTATCAGTGTTATTTTTCTCTCGAGCACACTTCCATCTTGTAAACATTCTGAGTGGAATGTAATTCAAATGTGTTGGAAACCGGGCAACCGGGTTAGCAGTCACCAGGTTCCCAGCACAACGGTAGCTTGGCTCGAGTGGTTGGGGTACAGGCACCGTGTTAAGCGTACGTTACACCCTCACAATAACCAAGCGTTCATCCGTTCCAAAAACGACACTACACCGTAAAAATTATGAAAGAAAGTAGTTTGTCTTTATCTTATTTTCTCTTAGTTGCAGGTTTCAAAACATACATACAATACCATAAGACTTTTCTTGAAAATAGCAGGTCAAATAAATAATACCACAGTGGGGTTTCAATAAATAGGATCAGGTCATAAATAAGCAAGGAATAAATAGGGGTGCAATAAATACAAATGGCTAATAAATACTGTCAGACAATAAATACAATGCAGGAATAAATACAGTCAGACAATAAATACAGTCAATAAATAAAGCACCTTCAATAACTTAAATAACACAATTAATGACAATTACAGTTCACAACACTTTCCCGAGGTAGTTTGGTTTTACTATGCCCAAGTACAGCTTGTGGTCATTTGGATGACATGGGGGGTGTCCCACCTAGATTGGTCAAGGCTGGGCCTGAACTGAGGTAGAATAAGGGTAACCTAAGGATCTGGCTCTCCCAAAATACACAACCCCTCACAGAGGTCACTGCACCAGTCTCAGTTCACCCCTGGCACTGCCAGGCTGGTTCTAACACCCCTCTAGCCCCTAGAATGGTCTTTTAGGGCTCCACAGGGCCTCAGATGCCCTTTCTACCACTTACGGCCCTTTTCACGATGATCGGCTCCGCTCGGCGCCGTGTCGATGTCGTGAGGCGGCTCCGGCTCGATGTCGCTGGGCGGCTCCGGTTCGGTGTCGCTGGGCGGCTCCGGTTCGGTGTCGCTGGGCGGCTTCGGGTCGATGTCGCTGGGCTGTTCCGGATCGATGTCGCTGGGCGGCCTCGGCTCGATGTCGCTGGGCTGCTCCGGCTCGATGTCGCCTTCCGGCGTCGCAGGGTCACGGTCTCCCCGCTTCCGGGTGTCTCCGGAGTGCGACCTCCACTCTCGACCTCCGGCGCGCTTCACCTCAGATTCCGGCGTCTCCGGAGTGCGATCTCCACTCCCGACCTCCGGCGCGCTTCACCTCGATCTCCGGCGACTCCGGAGTGCGATCTCCACTCCCGACCTCCGGCGCGCTTCACCTCGACCTCAGGTGACTCATTACTCGACCTCCGGTGCCTCTCCACGACCTCCGTCGGCGCCCTCACTCGACCTCTGACGGCTCCGGGTACGACGTCTGCTTTCTGTCAGCGTCGCTTCTCCACCTCAGGCCTCAGGTCTCCAGGCTTCTCGACGTCAGGACTCCAGGACGACACCGCTAAACAGGTCAGGAGCTTGCTGGTCTTTTTCTTTAAGGCCTCTTCACAATATTTAGGTCCTTAAGATGGTTTTTCTGGTCTTGGTCCCACACAGGGCTCTAGGCTGGGCTTGGTCAGTAGGGACTAGCATCAAGGGTGGGTTTCTGGACCCCACTCCAAGCACTGGTTTCCACCCCTGCTGCCTTACTCCGACCTCCTTCTGAACTGGTCCTCTCTCCTCTCTAGTCAGATGCCAACTGCCACTCTGAGATGGCCTCCCAACATTCTAAACTGCCTCTCCCTCTGTCACAAGGTTCTAGAATGTTGCAGAAGGTTCCAGAAATCTCCAGTGGGTTCTGATGATGTCACAGGTGACAATAGGTGGCCACCATTTTGTGTCTCAGGCCCTCAGACAGAAGTTCCAGGGGTAGGGAAAATGGCTCCCTGACCCTGCATCAACACTAAAAAGTCTGGTGGTTCCCAAAAAGGAAAAATTCTAACAGGGTTTGAGGCAAAAGTGGGACAAAATAAATAATGATGAGGAGGGACCACCCAAAGGGCTGACAGGTCTAACAGAATGTTACAAATTCAGGGCATTGTGGGGCTCAGCCTATGTGGAAGTTCACATAAATTGTGTGCGGACTGCGTTTTACAGGCCATCTCACAAACACATCTCTGAAGGAATCACCATAAAACACTTCAGTTCAACCATTCATTATTTGGATTTGTAGAAGTCTGAAATACACTATTCCCACTCGTGCAAATACATCTCTCCCAGTCAGACCTAGTAACGTTTAACTATATAATGATAAGTGTGAGTCAGTAGATCAATAATGCTTCGGTCTAGGCAAAAGCAGGAAAAATGACCACGATCCACCCCAGATGGGACTCAAATCCATATTGCCTAGCTTAGCAGGGAAGTGTTTTAACCATTAGGCCATTGAGGCTGCATAGTTTAAACCACGTTTCCTGATTCTTTGTCGCAGCACAACAAATGATACAATAAAGTTTCTGGTAGAAAGAGGGGGGAGGATGCTTTTATGCACGTGCATAAACAGGAGTACAGTACATTTGCTTGTCTCTGCATACGCACTCATCCAGCTACTGTCTGGTTTATCCATGGGATATAGTCGCGCGTGCTGCCGATCGAAACCCTCTAATTGCCTTGCACATTCTTCCTTGCCAGTTTTACGACAGTTTAATATCAGAACCAACAAAGGAACAAGCCCAATTCTTATTAAAACGAAACCGAAAACCAACTAACATCCTACTAAAAAAAGCTCAAATGACTGTCGAACTGCGAAAATTGCTAAAAGCCCCAAAAATATAACCAACGAAGAGGGAGGCATGGTGAAAGACGTACCCCCAATGCAACTGTGAAATTAAGAGGAGGAGTGAGGGAGGAAAATTATATTTAAATGTAATCAGCTATGGTGCCGAAACTACACACAGGCAAACAGAAACAGAGCAGGAAACCAAGAAAAACAGTAGTCCCCCACAGAACAGACAAAGAACTGTAGTGTGATGAGACAGTACTGAGTCCCTGCTGCATGGGAGGAACGGAAGAGAAAAAGGAGGGACAAAGAGGCAGGGCTGACCACTGGCACGCAAGAATTCTTGAAGGACACTGAAACAAACAAATAAAAAGCAGGGGGGTGGCTTTAACCGACCATAAGAAATTACAACAGGTCTCGAATGCTCGACGTAAAAACTGGCGATGTGTCGGCCCAATCTAAATACGGTAGGTGGACACATGGCCAAACCTCCCATGCTTCATACTCATTAAGTTTGTTTGAGGATTATGTAGGCGGCGGAGATAGAGTAGTCTCCACTGTCAATACACTGAAGGGCCCCTCTGCTCTAAATGACATGGGAGGACCTTCAGGTTGGTGGAAAGGGTATTCCATTGCAGTTATGATATAGTACCTTTCCACCAACAAATAAAGCAGGCCTTTAATATTTAATAGGGGATATAATCTTCCATCATTATATTCTTCCACCTCCACCCATCTCTCAGACAAATGTTGTGCTAGATGAGTACGGTTGGGCCTTTCTCTAGATAGACAAACCCTCCAGTGCTCTATCTAGCCCAACCACTTGCGAGATGGATTATGCGAGTGGAATGTTACCGGGTCTTCATATCCATAAAACATATTCACTTTTCCATAAAGCTACTCGTCAACTAAGGTGAAATTGGACCTTTTTCACAAGTAAACTGCAGAGCCGGACTGGCCATAGTGGGCATTGGGCGTTTCCCTGGGAGGCTGAAAGGGTGGGGACCGATTTTGAAGCGGTGAGGGCCTATTTTATTACTGGGGCCGGTTATTCAGCGGCGCTGCAGCTGTTCTTCACACTTGAAAGTACCGGCTTCTACAAAATTGGCAGGGCTGATTTGGGTTCTCAGTCCAGCGCTGTTTACAGGAGGTAGAAAGAGAAATATAGGGATCCTAGAACGGTCTCTTTTTCAGAACTCCCTTACTAAGGGCACTCACCTGATTCAGCTGTAGGTCCTTTGCTGATTGAAGATCTGCTTTCTGTATGGGGAAAAAGTAGAAAGTGCAGTGACTCTACAGCACAAAATCAGATGTTGTCAAATGCACAAGGTATCACCTCTTTCCCTTGCCCAAGCCCAATACACTGCTCACTTCCACTTTTACTGAAAGCTGCTGGTAGTAGAGGTTGCTCTTACTGCGGTTGTTTAGACTGATATCGGGTAATGTGGTAAGAAACATAGCGCATCGTACTGGTGTAATACATTGGTGTTCAACCTAGAGATGTGTGGAATTTGCGTAACATGCTTTTGCGTAATGACACAAAATTTTAAGTAAATTACAAACTATATGTGTAAAATGTGAAATGCAAATCTGACAGAGCTATGTTTTAGGGCGAAATGCAATCTCACTTCCACTTTGGCTGCAAGGGCACTTATTGCGCTAAAAAAAGAGCAGAAAACACAAACAAGAGTTGCTACCTTCTTTTTGTTGTGTGTCACTCCCTCCAAAGGTTTCACTACTGTAGTGTTATTCGCCACCGCCTTCAGCTCCAATGACATAAAGGAAGGGTAACGCTCTCTGTGAAAACACAAAAATAATATTACAGTTCACAAGAGAAGATACAAGATGATCCACCTGTCTGAGGATAGTCCTTCTGCAGCCATTCTTTCCTCCATGAACGACATGTTCTACAAACTCGTCGCTTTTAGTTACGTACAAAACATATATATATATAATCTTCAAAAACACCCATGCGGTGGTGATTAGTGTCACAGGTCAGCGTTTACATCAACCGGTTAATCCATCACGTTTCAGCCCTAATGTGCTTAAGTGAGAAGACCCCAGCAAATTTGGATACATTACCATAAAAACATATTTCTTTCTCCCCCAAATAGGTCTCGAACTTGCAATCCTTGGTTTAGACGAAGGCTACTGTCTTCTCCATTGGGCTAGTTTTGCTATAAGTACCTGTTGGGCGTACAGTCACGATTTCTGTCTGGACGATCTAATAAATTATATATCATCCTAAATAAATATTTTCATGGTCCGGGGCAAAACACCACTGCTGTGGTGATAAAAGTTTGAGTTAGTAGAATTTACTGGAATCGGTTAACAAATCCATCAAGTTGCAGTGCATGAGACTGAAGATCGGATCCATCATGCTGCAATGAGACTGGAGACTGAAGATGTAAACAAAAATAGGATACTTGACACCAAAAAAACGTTTTTTCAACTGCCACCCCAGACAGGAAACAAACCCACAATCCCTGTCATTGGAGGTCAGTGCCTCATCCATTAGGCCATTGGGGCTTCACGTATTAATGGCATTGCCATGGTACTTCCTAAAGTAAGAACTCCTGCGCAAGCGCACGGCTCTTCACTGGTATCAGTGTTATTTTTCTCTCGAGCACACTTCCATCTTGTAAACATTCTGAGTGGAATGTAATTCAAATGTGTTGGAAACCGGGCAACCGGGTTAGCAGTCACCAGGTTCCCAGCACAACGGTAGCTTGGCTCGAGCGGTTGGGGTAAAGGCACCGTGTTAAGCGTACGTCACACCCTCACAATAACCAAGCGTTCATCCGTTCCAAAAACGACACTACACCGTAAAAATTATGAAAGAAAGTAGTTTGTCTTTATCTTATTTTCTCTTAGTTGCAGGTTTCAAAACATACATACAATACCATAAGACTTTTCTTGAAAATAGCAGGTCAAATAAATAATACCACAGTGGGGTTTCAATAAATAGGATCAGGTCATAAATAAGCAAGGAATAAATAGGGGTGCAATAAATACAAATGGCTAATAAATACTGTCAGACAATAAATACAATGCAGGAATAAATACAGTCAGACAATAAATACAGTCAATAAATAAAGCACCTTCAATAACTTAAATAACACAATTAATGACAATTACAGTTCACAACACTTTCCCGAGGTAGTTTGGTTTTACTATGCCCAAGTACAGCTTGTGGTCATTTGGATGACATGGGGGGTGTCCCACCTAGATTGGTCAAGGCTGGGCCTGAACTGAGGTAGAATAAGGGTAACCTAAGGATCTGGCTCTCCCAAAATACACAACCCCTCACAGAGGTCACTGCACCAGTCTCAGTTCACCCCTGGCACTCCCAGGCTGGTTCTAACACCCCTCTAGCCCCTAGAATGGTCTTTTAGGGCTCCACAGGGCCTCAGATGCCCTTTCTACCACTTACTGCCCTTTTCACGATGATCGGCTCCGCTCGGCGCCGTGTCGATGTCGTGAGGCGGCTCCGGCTCGATGTCGCTGGGCGGCTCCGGTTCGGTGTCGCTGGGCGGCTCCGGTTCGGTGTCGCTGGGCGGCTTCGGATCGATGTCGCTGGGCTGTTCCGGATCGATGTCGCTGGGCGGCCTCGGCTCGATGTCGCTGGGCTGCTCCGGCTCGATGTCGCCTTCCGGCGTCGCAGGGTCACGGTCTCCCCGCTTCCGGGTGTCTCCGGAGTGCGACCTCCACTCCCGACCTCCGGCGCGCTTCACCTCAGATTCCGGCGTCTCCGGAGTGCGATCTCCACTCCCGACCTCCGGCGCGCTTCACCTCGATCTCCGGCGACTCCGGAGTGCGATCTCCACTCCCGACCTCCGGCGCGCTTCACCTCGACCTCAGGTGACTCATTACTCGACCTCCGGTGCCTCTCCACGACCTCCGTCGGCGCCCTCACTCGACCTCTGACGGCTCCGGGTACGACGTCTGCTTTCTGTCAGCGTCGCTTCTCCACCTCAGGCCTCAGGTCTCCAGGCTTCTCGACGTCAGGACTCCAGGACGACACCGCTAAACAGGTCAGGAGCTTGCTGGTCTTTTTCTTTAAGGCCTCTTCACAATATTTAGGTCCTTAAGATGGTTTTTCTGGTCTTGGTCCCACACAGGGCTCTAGGCTGGGCTTGGTCAGTAGGGACTAGCATCAAGGGTGGATTCTGGACCCCACTCCAAGCACTGGTTTCCACCCCTGCTGCCTTACTCCGACCTCCTTCTGAACTGGTCCTCTCTCCTCTCTAGTCAGATGCCAACTGCCACTCTGAGATGGCCTCCCAACATTCTAAACTGCCTCTCCCTCTGTCACAAGGTTCTAGAATGTTGCAGAAGGTTCCAGAAATCTCCAGTGGGTTCTGATGATGTCACAGGTGACAATAGGTGGCCACCATTTTGTGTCTCAGGCCCTCAGACAGAAGATCCAGGGGTAGGGAAAATAGCTCCCTGACCCTGCATCAACACTAAAAAGTCTGGTGGTTCCCAAAAAGGAAAAATTCTAACAGGGTTTGAGGCAAAAGTGGGACAAAATAAATAATGATGAGGAGGGACCACCCAAAGGGCTGACAGGTCTAACAGAATGTTACAAATTCAGGGCATTGTGGGGCTCAGCCTATGTGGAAGTTCACATAAATTGTGTGCGGACTGCGTTTTACAGGCCATCTCACAAACACATCTCTGAAGGAATCACCATAAAACACTTCAGTTCAACCATTCATTATTTGGATTTGTAGAAGTCTGAAATACACTATTCCCACTCGTGCAAATACATCTCTCCCAGTCAGACCTAGTAACGTTTAACTATATAATGATAAGTGTGAGTCAGTAGATCAATAATGCTTCGGTCTAGGCAAAAGCAGGAAAAATGACCACGATCCACCCCAGATGGGACTCAAATCCATATTGCCTAGCTTAGCAGGGAAGTGTTTTAACCATTAGGCCATTGAGGCTGCATAGTTTAAACCACGTTTCCTGATTCTTTGTCTCAGCACAACAAATGATACAATAAAGTTTCTGGTAGAAAGAGGGGGGAGGATGCTTTTATGCACGTGCATAAACAGGAGTACAGTACATTTGCTTGTCTCTGCATACGCACGCATCCAGCTACTGTCTGGTTTATCCATGGGATATAGTCGCGCGTGCTGCCGACCGAAACCCTCTAATTGCCTTGCACATTCTTCCTTGCCAGTTTTACGACAGTTTAATATCAGAACCAACAAAGGAACAAGCCCAATTCTTATTAAAACGAAACCCAAAACCAACTAACATCCTACTAAAAAAAGCTCAAATGACTGTCGAACTGCGAAAATTGCTAAAAGCCCCAAAAATATAACCAACGAAGAGGGAGGCATGGTGAAAGACGTACCCCCAATGCAACTGTGAAATTAAGAGGAGGAGTGAGGGAGGAAAATTATATTTAAATGTAATCAGCTATGGTGCCGAAACTACACACAGGCAAACAGAAACAGAGCAGGAAACCAAGAAAAACAGTAGTCCCCCACAGAACAGACAAAGAACTGTAGTGTGATGAGACAGTACTGAGTCCCTGCTGCATGGGAGGAACGGAAGAGAAAAAGGAGGGACAAAGAGGCAGGGCTGACCACTGGCACGCAAGAATTCTTGAAGGACACTGAAACAAACAAATAAAAAGCAGGGGGGTGGCTTTAACCGACCATAAGAAATTACAACAGGTCTCGAATGCTCGACGTAAAAACTGGCGATGTGTCGGCCCAATCTAAATATGGTAGGTGGACACATGGCCAAACCTCCGATGCGTCATACTCATTAAGTTTGTTTGAGGATTATGTAGGCGGCGGAGATAGAGTAGTCTCCACTGTCAATACACTGAAGGGCCCCTCTGCTCTAAATGACATGGGAGGACCTTCAGGTTGGTGGAAAGGGTATTCCATTGCAGTTATGATATAGTACCTTTCCACCAACAAATAAAGCAGGCCTTTAATATTTAATAGGGGATATAATCTTCCATCATTATATTCTTCCACCTCCACCCATCTCTCAGACAAATGTTGTGCTAGATGAGTACGGTTGGGCCTTTCTCTAGATAGACAAACCCTCCAGTGCTCTATCTAGCCCAACCACTTGCGAGATGGATTATGCGAGTGGAATGTTACCGGGTCTTCATATCCATAAAACATATTCACTTTTCCATAAAGCCACTCGTCAACTAAGGTGAAATTGGACCTTTTTCACAAGTAAACTGCAGAGCCAGACTGGCCATAGTGGGCATTGGGCGTTTCCCTGGGAGGCTGAAAGGGTGGGGACCGATTTTGAAGCGGTGAGGGCCTATTTTATTACTGGGGCCGGTTATTCAGCGGCTCTGCAGCAGTTCTTCACACTTGAAAGTACCGGCTTCTACAAAATTGGCAGGGCTGATTTGGGTTCTCAGTCCAGCGCTGTTTACAGGAGGTAGAAAGAGAAATATAGGGATCCTAGAACGGTCTCTTTTTCAGAACTCCCTTACTAAGGGCACTCACCTGATTCAGCTGTAGGTCCTTTGCTGATTGAAGATCTGCTTTCTGTGTGGGGTAAAATTAGAAAGTGCAGTGACTCTACAGCACAAAATCAGATGTTGTCAAATGCACAAGGTATCACCTCTTTCCCTTGCCCAAGCCCAATACACTGCTCACTTCCACTTTTACTGAAAGCTGCTGGTAGTAGAGGTTGCTCTTACTGCGGTTGTTTAGACTGATATCGGGTAATGTGGTAAGAAATATAGCGCATCGTACTGGTGTAATACATTGGTGTTCAACCTAGAGATGTGTGGAATTTGCGTAACATGCCTTTTGCTTAATGACACAAAATTTTAAGTAAATTACACACTATATGTGTAAAATGTACAATGCAAATCTGACAGAGCTATGTTTTAGGGCGAAATGCAATCTCACTTCCACTTTGGCTGCAAGGGCACTTATTGCGCTAAAAAAAGAGCAGAAAACACAAACAAGAGTTGCTACCTTCTTTTTGTTGTGTGTCACTCCCTCCAAAGGTTTCACTACTTTAGTGATATTCGCCACCGCCTTCAGCTCCAATGACATAAAGGAAGGGTAACGCTCTCTGTGAAAACACAAAAATAATATTACAGTTCACAAGAGAAGATACAAGCTGATCCACCTGTCTGAGGATAGTCCTTCTGCATCCATTCTTTCCTCCATGAACGACATGTTCTACAAACTCGTCGCTTTTAGTTACGTACAAAACATATATATATATAATCTTCAAAAACACCCATGCGGTGGTGATTAGTGTCACAGGTCAGCGTTTACATCAACCGGTTAATCCATCACGTTTCAGCCCTAATGTGCTTAAGTGAGAAGACCCCAGCAAATTTGGATACATTACCATAAAAACATATTTCTTTCTCCCCCAAATAGGTCTCGAACTTGCAATCCTTGGTTTAGACGAAGGCTACTGTCTTCTCCATTGGGCTAGTTTTGCTATAAGTACCTGTTGGGCGTACAGTCACGATTTCTGTCTGGACGATCTAATAAATTATATATCATCCTAAATAAATATTTTCATGGTCCGGGGCAAAACACCACTGCTGTGGTGATAAAAGTTTGAGTTAGTAGAATTTACTGGAATCGGTTAACAAATCCATCAAGTTGCAGTGCATGAGACTGAAGATCGGATCCATCACGCTGCAATGAGACTGGAGACTGAAGATGTAAACAAAAATAGGATACTTGACACCAAAAAAAACTTTTTTCAACTGCCACCCCAGACAGGAAACAAACCAACAATCCCTGTCATTGGAGGTCAGTGCCTCATCCATTAGGCCATTGGGGCTTCACGTATTAATGGCATTGCCATGGTACTTCCTAAAGTAAGAACTCCTGCGCAAGCGCACGGCTCTTCACTGGTATCAGTGTTATTTTTCTCTCGAGCACACTTCCATCTTGTAAACATTCTGAGTGGAATGTAATTCGAATGTTACAAATTCAGGGCATTGTGGGGCTCAGCCTATGTGGAAGTTCACATAAATTGTGTGCGGACTGCGTTTTACAGGCCATCTCACAAACACATCTCTGAAGGAATCACCATAAAACACTTCAGTTCAACCATTCATTATTTGGATTTGTAGAAGTCTGAAATACACTATTCCCACTCGTGCAAATACATCTCTCCCAGTCAGACCTGTTAACGTTTAACTATATAATGATAAGTGTAAGTCAGTAGATCAATAATGCTTCGGTCTAGGCAAAAGCAGGAAAAATGACCACGATCCACCCCAGATGGGACTCAAATCCATATTGCCTAGCTTAGCAGGGAAGTGTTTTAACCATTAGGCCATTGAGGCTGCATAGTTTAAACCACGTTTCCTGATTCTTTGTCTCAGCACAACAAATGATACAATAAAGTTTCTGGTAGAAAGAGGGGGGAGGATGCTTTTATGCACGTGCATAAACAGGAGTACAGTACATTTGCTTGTCTCTGCATACGCACGCATCCAGCTACTGTCTGGTTTATCCATGGGATATAGTCGCGCGTGCTGCCGAACGAAACCCTCTAATTGCCTTGCACATTCTTCCTTGCCAGTTTTACGACAGTTTAATATCAGAACCAACAAAGGAACAAGCCCAATTCTTATTAAAACGAAACCCAAAACCAACTAACATCCTACTAAAAAAAGCTCAAATGACTGTCGAACTGCGAAAATTGCTAAAAGCCCCAAAAATATAACCAACGAAGAGGGAGGCATGGTGAAAGACGTACCCCCAATGCAACTGTGAAATTAAGAGGAGGAGTGAGGGAGGAAAATTATATTTAAATGTAATCAGCTATGGTGCCGAAACTACACACAGGCAAACAGAAACAGAGCAGGAAACCAAGAAAAACAGTAGTCCCCCACAGAACAGACAAAGAACTGTAGTGTGATGAGACAGTACTTAGTCCCTGCTGCATGGGAGGAACGGAAGAGAAAAAGGAGGGACAAAGAGGCAGGGCTGACCACTGGCACGCAAGAATTCTTGAAGGACACTGAAACAAACAAATAAAAAGCAGGGGGGTGTGTTAGACCTGTCAGCCCTTTGGGTGGTCCCTCCTCATCATTATTTATTTTGTCCCACTTTTGCCTCAAACCCTGTTAGAATTTTTCCTTTTTGGGAACCACCAGACTTTTTAGTATTGATGCAGATTCAGGGAGCCATTTTATCTACCCCTGGAACTTCTGTCTGAGGGCCTGGAGCACAAAATGGTGGCCACCTGTGACATCATCAGAACCCACTGGAACCTACTAGAACCTTCTGCAACATTCTGGAACCCTGTGACAGTTGGAGGCGGTTTGGAATGTTGGGAAGCTAAGCCAGAGTTGACAGTTGGAGCTGGCAGTTGGCACCTGACTGGTGAAGAGAGAGCAGCAGAAACCTGAAGGAGGAAGGAGTGAGGCAGCAGGGGTGGAAACTTGTGCCTGGAGTGGGGTCCATAAACCCACCCTTGATACTAGTCCCTACTGACTGAGCCCAGCCTGGAGCCCTGTGTGGGAGAAAGCAACAAAAACCAACTTGAGGACCTGGACAGCAGGAACAGGCCTTAAAAGTAAAGAACAGCAAGTACCTGACCTGGTTACTGGTAACTACCTGAAGTCCGACGTCGAGAAGCCTAGAGACCTGGAGCCCGAGGTGGAGAAGCGGCGCTGACTGGAAAGCAGACGTCGTACCCGGAGCCGCCAGAGGTCGAGAGAGGGCGCCGACGGAGGTCGTGGAGAGTACCAGAGGTCGTGGAGGAAGACACCTGAGGTCGAGTGAGCGGCGTCGACGGGGGAGTGAAGTCCGCCCTCCGAAGTCGCCGGAGACCGAGGTGAAGCGTGCCGGAGGTCGGGAGTGGAGATCGCACTCCGGAGTCGCCGGAACCTGAAGAGAAGTGTGCCGGAGGTCGGGAGTGGAGGTCGCACTCCGGAGTCGCCGGAACCTGAGGAGAATCGTGCCGGAGGTCGGGAGTGGAGATCGCACTCCGGAGCCGTCGGAAGTCGATATCGAGCCAAGACTGCCCGACGTCATCGAACCGGAGGTCGTCATCGAGCCGAGGCCGCCGACATCGAACCGGAGCCGGCGGAAGTCGACATTGAGCCAAGACTGCCTGACGTCATCGAACCGGAGGTCGACATCGAACCGAGGCCGCCGACATCGAACCGGAACCGCCTATCGACGTCGTCAAGAACTGACACTGCGCCGAGGCCGCCGACATCGAACCGGAACCGCCTCACGGCGTCGACACGACTCCAGCGGCGTCGGAACTTCATAAGAAGGGCAGTAAGTGGAATAGAGGGCGCCTAAGGCCCTGTGAAGCCCTAAAGGACTATCCTAGGGGCTAGAGAGGTGCTGGAACCAGCTTGATTGTGCCAGGGGTGAACTGAGACTAATACAGAGGGGTTGTGAAGTGTGGGAGAGCCAGATCTCTAGATTCCCCCTTGATCTACCTCAGTTTAGGCCTCAGCCTTGTCCAAGCCAGGGAGTATACCCCTCAGGCCATCCAAATCTCTACCAGCTGGGATTGGGTCAACTCATCCCATAATACCTCAGGAATGTGAACTGATTTACAAGTGTCACTGTTGGCTTTTATTATTTATTGAGAGCACTGTATTTATTGTATTTATCCTATTTATTGCCTCACAGTATTTATTGTTTCACAATATTTATTGTCGTACAGTATTTATTGCCTCATAATATTTAATTGCCTGTAATGTAATGCACTTATATTTATGCCTTGATTATTTATGATCTACCTTATTTATTGAATCGTTAAGACAGTATTTAGTTGACGTACCCTTCCACAGAAAAAGCCTTGTGTACTGTGATTGTCTTATTATTTATTTAATCAGCAACTAAGAGAAAAGAAGATAAAGAGATATATTTTCAGTATAATTTTTAAGGTGTAGTGTCGTTTTTGGAACGGATGCACGCATGGTTATTGTGGGGGTATGTCGTATGCTTAACACGGTGCCTGACCCCTGACCACTCGAGCCAAGCTACCACTGTGTATGTCTGGAAAGACCCCATTACCACCACCCTTCCGGTGTGGGAGTGGGGTTTTTCTAACATAATTGGTGTTCAGCGGCGGGATTGAGCTGTGCCTACGCATACTCGACAATAACTGTGGGTAGTCCATAGGCCTACACCTGGAGTTTTCTCAAAGCGGCCTTCCTAATTGTGAGTTTTTGTTTTTTCCAAATTTACTCTGGTGGTGGGAGGAGGTATTATATAAGGTACCCCCCTGCATAGCTTCTGCAAATAACTGTCCTCTGACCTGAGTGGGCAAGATGGAGTTTGTACTGGAGAATTTAGAAACGTACACTGTGGCCCAACTCAGGGAGTTTTGTCAGCGGGAGGGGGTGTATTGTCCCCCAGGAGCAAAGAAGGGTGCACTCCAAACCAGCTTAAGGGCTTGGGGGGAGGCACGACGAGAAAGCAAGGCTGAGGAGGAGGACAGGGATAGAGAGCCCGACAGTGAGGGAGCTGGTTTGTACCAACCTGAGGTGGGGAACCTGTTAGCGGGGCCCAGGACACTTTCTAGGAAGGGCAGCAGTGCCTCTAGCGGTGGCTTGTCTGAAGTGGAGTTAACAGACCGGAGGGAGAAAAGACAGCTCACATGGGACTTAGCAAGGCTGGAGAAAGAGAAGGAGGAACAGAGGATGATGGCTCATGAGCTAAGGCTGAAAGAGATAGATCTTCAGATCCTAAGAGTTAGGGCACACCCTGTTCCTAATGGTGGCAGCGAAGAAAGAGAGTTCACTAGGGAACCCAAACCCTACTTGCCGAAAGACATAGTGGCTAGCTATGGTGTGGGCGACGATATTGCCAAGTGGCTAGCGGCCTATGAGGTCGCATTAAGGGCCCATGGGGTTCCAGAGAAGTATTGGGGAGGGGGATTGTACAGGTACATGCCTCCAGCTGGTAGGGATGCATTATTGGCCCTAGAGGAGGATGAGCAAACCCACTACCCCACCATGAAAGTGGCGCTCATAAGAAAGTTTGGACTAACACCCGAGAAATACAGACAGAAGTTCCGGGGTAGCCACAAACTGGGCACACAGAATTGGGTGGACTTCCTGGATTATGCAAAGAAGGCATTAGAGGGTTGGATTCAGGGCAGTGAAGTGAGGAACTACGAGGGGTTGTTTGATTTAGTACTGAAGGAACACCTGCTCGAAAAATGTTTCCCTGAACTGCGTCAACACCTGGTGGATAGCAAGCTGACCAATCCCCGGAAGCTTGCTGAGGAGGCGGACATTTGGGCTAGTACCCGGGTGTCCACAAGGGGGACTGGAGGGGATACTCAAAAGGCCGGACAGGGCGCCCCCCAGAAGAAAGAGGGAGGGGAAAAGAAAAAGGAGTTCTCCAAAGGCGCCCAAAATAACTTCCAAGGGAAGGGAACAGGATTCACCCCTAGGGCTAACCCACCCAGAAACCCTAATCCTGGCCAGAGTCAGCAGCCAAGGGTTGTCCATTGCTTCGAGTGCGGTGGCGTTGGACACTATAAGGGAGATGCGAAGTGCCCGAAACGACCACCCCCTCCCATTGGAGGAAAGACCCCCAGAGTAGCTAGTGCAGTGCTCGGGGAGGAGATGCCCTTAATTAAGGGAAGGGAGTGGGCGGGTGTCACTTTAGTGTCCCTGGGAGAACGGGAGATGGTTCCTAAGATCCAGGTGCCCGCAAATACCGTAAAGTATGGGCAGTGGGTCACCATCAACGGCCAAAGAGGGGAGGCTCTGAGAGACACAGGAGCCAGTATGACTATGGTGCGTAGCCAACTGGTGTCTCCAGAGCAGGTGATTCCCGATGTACTCCACCCAGCCGCGATGGCTGATGGCAGAATGGGCCACTATCCGGTGGCCGAGGTTCCCTTTGAATGGGAGGGGGTTGCAGGTTCACTTCGAGTTGCCGTAAGCCCTGCCGTGCCAGTTGATTGTCTGCTGGGGAATGACATGGAGCACAATGCTTGGAAGGAGGTGGAATACCGGACTCATACTGAGATGCTGGGTACACCTGACTGGGCCTGTGTGAGCACAAGGTCCGCGACTACCCGGAGAGGGAGTTCGTTCAGGCTGGAGCCTGGAACAAAGGCCCAGCCAGCTGCCAGTCAAGGGAAGAACCGAGGACAGGAGGAGCCTGCCTCGGCGTCCGCACCCCGTAGGACGGATAGGCCACCGGAGGTGGTGGACCAGGAGTCTGCGGTGGGGGATGTCACCGAACTGGAGGACCTACCCATCCCGGCCGAGTGGCACGTGGAGGGAGGCCCGTCCAGGGAGGAATTCTGCCAGGGCCAGAAGGAGTGCCCTACCCTTGAGGGACTGAGGCGACAGGCCGAAGCCCAGGCAGCAGGGAACGTTGAAGGGAACTACAGTGTTTACTGGGAGGATGGCCTCCTCTACAGTGAACCCAAGGCACCCCTACCTGGATCGTCACGAGCCTTGGTAGTCCCTCAACGTTATCGAGCCTTCCTTCTGGAGTTGGCTCACGAGATCCCCTTGGCAGGACACCTGGGGCAAGACAAGACCTTCGCCCGTCTTGTCCCACACTTTTATTGGCCTCAAATGAAAGTGTCGTCCGATACCTACTGCCGGACATGTGTGTCTTGCCAAGCCAGTGGGAAAACAGGGGTGAAGCTGAAAGCTCCCCTGGAACCACTTCCTGTCGTTAGCACCCCCTTTGAAAGGGTGGGCATCGACATTGTGGGTCCATTAGATCCGCCTACTACAGCTGGTCACAGGTTTATCCTGGTTCTGGTGGATCATGCCACACGGTACCCAGAGGCTATACCTCTAAGGACCATTACAGCACCTGTTGTGGCTAGGGCCCTGATGGGAATCTTTACCCGAGTGGGTTTTCCCAAGGAAGTTGTGTCCGACAGGGGGACCAACTTCATGTCAGCATACATGCGGGCCATGTGGAAGGAGTGTGGAGTGACCTACCGGTTCACAACTCCTTACCACCCCCAGACCAATGGTCTGGTGGAGAGGTTTAACAAAACCTTGAAAGGCATGATTAGAAGTCTGCCTGAAAGCCTGCGGAGGAAATGGGACGTCCTCCTACCCTGTCTATTGTTTTCCTACAGGGAAGTGCCACAGAAGGGAGTGGGCTTCAGCCCCTTCGAGCTTTTGTATGGGCACCCTGTGCGTGGACCTCTCAGCCTGGTGAGAGACGGATGGGAAAGAACTCCCAGAAAGCTTCCCCAGGACGTGGTGAGCTACATGCTGGCCTTCCGAAGCCAAATGGCTAAGTTGTGGAAGCAAGCTTCTGACAACTTGGAGGCCAGCCAAGCAGTAATGAAGGCGTGGTATCACCACAATGCTCACCCGGTGGAATTGGAGCCTGGCCAGAAGGTGTGGGTGATCGAACCAGGAGAGCTCAGTGCCCTCCAGGATCGCTGGTCAGGACCCTTTGAGGTGTTGGAGAAGAAGGGTAAGGCTACCTACTTGGTGGATCTTAAAACCCCTCGTCAGCCCCTCCGGGTGCTGCACGCCAACCGCCTCAAACCCCACCACGAGAGGCCCGAAGTCATCTTGATGATGGTGACTGACGGAGCAGAGGACGTGGAAAGCGAGCCTCTCCCCGATTTGTTTGCGTCTCAAGAGAAGGATGGGTCGGTGGAGGGAGTGATTCTCTCCCCATCTCTAACTCCTGAACAGCAGGAGGACTGCCGCCAGGTCCTGGGACAGTACTCTTCGTTGTTCTCCCTTGTTCCGGGTAGGACTCACCTGTGCGTCCATGACGTGGACACAGGAGACAGCCCACCTGTGAAGTCCAAGATCTACCGGATGTCAGACAAGGTGAAGGCCAGCATTAACAGTGAAGTCACTAAGATGCTGGAGCTAGGAGTGATCGAACCTTCCAGCAGCCCCTGGTCCAGTCCGGTGGTGTTAGTACCAAAAGCCGCACCACCGGGTGGCCAACCGGAACTGAGGTTCTGTGTGGACTACCGGGGACTGAATTCAGTAACCAAAACTGATGCTCATCCGATCCCTAGGGCGGATGAATTGATTGACCGGCTGGGAGCTGCCCAATATCTAAGTACCTTTGACCTTACTTCTGGGTACTGGCAGATCTCTTTGACTGATGGAGCAAGGGAAAGGTCAGCCTTCTCCACGCCCAATGGCCACTACCAGTTCTGTGTGATGCCCTTTGGGCTCAAGAACGCACCTGCCACGTTTCAGCGTCTGGTGAACCAGATCCTCACTGGAATGGAGAGTTTCTCTGCTGCTTATCTGGATGACATAGCCGTCTTCAGTAACAGCTGGGAGGATCACTTGCGTCACCTGCAAGCTGTTCTCCAGGCCCTGAGACAAGCTGGGTTAACGATCAAGGCCAGCAAGTGTCAGATCGGGCAGGGGTCGGTAGGGTACCTTGGACACTTGGTGGGTAGGGGAGCAGTGCAACCCCTCCAGGCGAAGATCGAGGCCATCATGGCCTGGGAACCCCCCAAGACTCAGACTGAGGTCCGAGCATTTTTGGGCCTCACCGGATATTACCGCCGCTTCGTGAAGGGATACGGTACCATCGTGGCCCCCCTCACGGAGCTCACGTCCAAGAAACAACCTCGACGGGTAGTCTGGACGGAGGCTTGTCAGCAGGCCTTCGTGAAGCTGAAGCAAGCCATGTGCGAGGCCCCGGTCTTAAGGGCCCCAGACTTTTCCAAGAAGTTCATTGTCCAGACAGATGCATCAGAACATGGCATTGGGGCAGTGTTATCGCAACTCAATGAAGAGGGTCTGGATCAACCCGTGGTCTTCCTATCCCGGAGACTACTTCCCAGGGAACAAAAGTGGAGTGCAATAGAGCGTGAAGCCTTTGCAGTGGTATGGGCTCTGAAGAAGTTGCGGCCATACCTGTTTGGCTCGCACTTCCTGGTTCAGACCGACCACAGACCCCTTCGTTGGCTGATGCAGATGAAGGGGGAGAATCCCAAGTTGTTGAGGTGGTCTATCTCCCTACAGGGAATGGATTTTCAGGTGGAACATCGGCCTGGAGTGGACCACGCCAATGCAGACGGTCTCTCAAGGTATTTCCGCCTTAGTGATGAGAACTCCCAAGGGGTTGGGTAGCTCTCCCCACTTTCAGCTGGGGGGGACGCGTGTTAGACCTGTCAGCCCTTTGGGTGGTCCCTCCTCATCATTATTTATTTTGTCCCACTTTTGCCTCAAACCCTGTTAGAATTTTTCCTTTTTGGGAACCACCAGACTTTTTAGTATTGATGCAGATTCAGGGAGCCATTTTATCTACCCCTGGAACTTCTGTCTGAGGGCCTGGAGCACAAAATGGTGGCCACCTGTGACATCATCAGAACCCACTGGAACCTACTAGAACCTTCTGCAACATTCTGGAACCCTGTGACAGTTGGAGGCGGTTTGGAATGTTGGGAAGCTAAGCCAGAGTTGACAGTTGGAGCTGGCAGTTGGCACCTGACTGGTGAAGAGAGAGCAGCAGAAACCTGAAGGAGGGAGGAGTGAGGCAGCAGGGGTGGAAACTTGTGCCTGGAGTGGGGTCCATAAACCCACCCTTGATACTAGTCCCTACTGACTGAGCCCAGCCTGGAGCCCTGTGTGGGAGAAAGCAACAAAAACCAACTTGAGGACCTGGACAGCAGGAACAGGCCTTAAAAGTAAAGAACAGCAAGTACCTGACCTGGTTACTGGTAACTACCTGAAGTCCGACGTCGAGAAGCCTAGAGACCTGGAGCCCGAGGTGGAGAAGCGGCGCTGACTGGAAAGCAGACGTCGTACCCGGAGCCGCCAGAGGTCGAGAGAGGGCGCCGACGGAGGTCGTGGAGAGTACCAGAGGTCGTGGAGGAAGACACCTGAGGTCGAGTGAGCGGCGTCGACGGGGGAGTGAAGTCCGCCCTCCGAAGTCGCCGGAGACCGAGGTGAAGCGTGCCGGAGGTCGGGAGTGGAGATCGCACTCCGGAGTCGCCGGAACCTGAAGAGAAGTGTGCCGGAGGTCGGGAGTGGAGGTCGCACTCCGGAGTCGCCGAAACCTGAGGAGAATCGTGCCGGAGGTCGGGAGTGGAGATCGCACTCCGGAGCCGTCGGAAGTCGACATCGAGCCAAGACTGCCCGACGTCATTGAACCGGAGGTCGTCATCGAGCCGAGGCCGCCGACATCGAACCTGAGCCGGCGGAAGTCGACATTGAGCCAAGACTGCCCGACGTCATCGAACCGGAGGTCGACATCGAGCCGAGGCCGCCGACATCGAACCGGAACCGCCTATCGACGTCGTCAAGAACTGACACGGCGTCGACACGACTCCAGCGGCGTCGGAACTTCATAGGAAGGGCAGTAAGTGGAATAGAGGGCGCCTAAGGCCCTGTGAAGCCCTAAAAGACTATCCTAGGGGCTAGAGAGGTGCTGGAACCAGCTTGATTGTGCCAGGGGTGAACTGAGACTAATACAGAGGGGTTGTGAAGTGTGGGAGAGCCAGATCTCTAGATTCCCCCTTGATCTACCTCAGTTTAGGCCTCAGCCTTGTCCAAGCCAGGGAGTATACCCCTCAGGCCATCCAAATCTCTACCAGCTGGGATTGGGTCAACTCATCCCATAGTACCTCAGGAATGTGAACTGATTTACAAGTGTCACTGTTGGCTTTTATTATTTATTGAGAGCACTGTATTTATTGTATTTATCCTATTTATTGCCTCACAGTATTTATTGTTTCACAATATTTATTGTCGTACAGTATTTATTGCCTCATAATATTTAATTGCCTGTAATGTAATGCACTTATATTTATGCCTTGATTATTTATGATCTACCTTATTTATTGAATCGTTAAGACAGTATTTAGTTGACGTACCCTTCCACAGAAAAAGCCTTGTGTACTGTGATTGTCTTATTATTTATTTAATCAGCAACTAAGAGAAAAGAAGATAAAGAGATATATTTTCAGTATAATTTTTAAGGTGTAGTGTCGTTTTTGGAACGGATGCACGCATGGTTATTGTGTGGGTATGTCGTATGCTTAACACGGTGCCTGACCCCTGACCACTCGAGCCAAGCTACCACTGTGTATGTCTGGAAAGACCCCATTACCACCACCCTTCCGGTGTGGGAGTGGGGTTTTTCTAACAGGGTGGCTTTAACCGACCATAAGAAATTACAACAGGTCTCGAATGCTCGACGTAAAAACTGGCGATGTGTCGGCCCAATCTAAATACGGTAGGTGGACACATGGTCAAACCTCCGATGCGTCATACTCATTAAGTTTGTTTGAGGATTATGTAGGCGGCGGAGATAGAGTAGTCTCCACTGTCAATACACTGAAGGGCCCCTCCGCTCTAAATGACATGGGAGGACCTTCAGGTTGGTGGAAAGGGTATTCCATTGCAGTTATCATATAGTACCTTTCCACCAACAAATAAAGCAGGCCTTTAATATTTAATAGGGGATATAATCTTCCATCATTATATTCTTCCACCTCCACCCATCTCTCAGACAAATGTTGTGCTAGATGAGTACGGTTGGGCCTTTCTCTAGATATAGAAACCCTCCAGTGCTCTATCTAGCCCAACCACTTGCGAGATGGATTATGCGAGTGGAATGTTACCGGGTCTTCATATCCATAAAACATATTCACTTTTCTATAAAGCCACTCGTCAACTAAGGTGAAATTGGACCTTTTTCACAAGTAAACTGCAGAGCCGGACTGGCCATAGTGGGCATTGGGCGTTTCCCTGAGAGGCTGAAAGGGTGGGGACCGATTTTGAAGCGGTGAGGGCCTATTTTATTACTGGGGCCGGTTATTCAGCGGCGCTGTAGCAGTTCTTCACACTTGAAAGTACCGGCTTCTACAAAATTGGCAGGGCTGATTTGGGTTCTCAGTCCAGCGCTGTTTACAGGAGGTAGAAAGAGAAATATAGGGATCCTAGAACGGTCTCTTTTTCAGAACTCCCTTACTAAGGGCACTCACCTGATTCAGCTGTAGGTCCTTTGCTGATTGAAGATCTGCTTTCTGTGTGGGGTAAAAGTAGAAAGTGCAGTGACTCTACAGCACAAAATCAGATGTTGTCAAATGCACAAGGTATCACCTCTTTCCCTTGCCCAAGCCCAATACACTGCTCACTTCCACTTTTACTGAAAGCTGCTGGTAGTAGAGGTTGCTCTTACTGCGGTTGTTTAGACTGATATCGGGTAATGTGGTAAGAAACATAGCGCATCGTACTGGTGTAATACATTGGTGTTCAACCTAGAGATGTGTGGAATTTGCGTAACATGCTTTTGCTTAATGACACAAAATTTTAAGTAAATTACACACTATATGTGTAAAATGTGAAATGCAAATCTGACAGAGCTATGTTTTAGGGCGAAATGCAATCTCACTTCCACTTTGGCTGCAAGGGCACTTATTGCGCTAAAAAAAGAGCAGAAAACACAAACAAGAGTTGCTACCTTCTTTTTGTTGTGTGTCACTCCCTCCAAAGGTTTCACTACTGTAGTGTTATTCGCCACTGCCTTCAGCTCCAATGACATAAAGGAAGGGTAACGCTCTCTGTGAAAACACAAAAATAATATTACAGTTCACAAGAGAAGATACAAGATGATCCACCTGTCTGAGGATAGTCCTTCTGCAGCCATTCTTTCCTCCATGAACGACATGTTCTACAAACTCGTCGCTTTTAGTTACGTACAAAACATATATATATATAATCTTCAAAAACACCCATGCTTGGGTGATTAGTGTCACAGGTCAGCGTTTACATCAACCGGTTAATCCATCACGTTTCAGCCCTAATGTGCTTAAGTGAGAAGACCCCAGCAAATTTGGATACATTACCATAAAAACATATTTCTTTCTCCCCCAAATAGGTCTCGAACTTGCAATCCTTGGTTTAGACGAAGGCTACTGTCTTCTCCATTGGGCTAGTTTTGCTATAAGTACCTGTTGGGCGTACAGTCACGATTTCTGTCTGGACGATCTAATAAATTATATATCATCCTAAATAAATATTTTCATGGTCCGGGGCAAAACACCACTGCTGTGGTGATAAAAGTTTGAGTTAGTAGAATTTACTGGAATCGGTTAACAAATCCATCAAGTTGCAGTGCATGAGACTGAAGATCGGATCCATCACGCTGCAATGAGACTGGAGACTGAAGATGTAAACAAAAATAGGATACTTGACACCAAAAAAACCTTTTTTCAACTGCCACCCCAGACAGGAAACAAACCCACAATCCCTGTCATTGGAGGTCAGTGCCTCATCCATTAGGCCATTGGGGCTTCACGTATTAATGGCATTGCCATGGTACTTCCTAAAGTAAGAACTCCTGCGCAAGCGCACGGCTCTTTACTGGTATCAGTGTTATTTTTCTCTCGAGCACACTTCCATCTTGTAAACATTCTGAGTGGAATGTAATTCGAATGTTACAAATTCAGGGCATTGTGGGGCTCAGCCTATGTGGAAGTTCACATAAATTGTGTGCGGACTGCGTTTTACAGGCCATCTCACAAACACATCTCTGAAGGAATCACCATAAAACACTTCAGTTCAACCATTCATTATTTGGATTTGTAGAAGTCTGAAATACACTATTCCCACTCTTGCAAATACATCTCTCCCAGTCAGACCTAGTAACGTTTAACTATATAATGATAAGTGTGAGTCAGTAGATCAATAATGCTTCGGTCTAGGCAAAAGCAGGAAAAATGACCACGATCCACCCCAGATGGGACTCAAATCCATATTGCCTAGCTTAGCAGGGAAGTGTTTTAACCATTAGGCCATTGAGGCTGCATAGTTTAAACCACGTTTCCTGATTCTTTGTCTCAGCACAACAAATGATACAATAAAGTTTCTGGTAGAAAGAGGGGGGAGGATGCTTTTATGCACGTGCATAAACAGGAGTACAGTACATTTGCTTGTCTCTGCATACGCACGCATCCAGCTACTGTCTGGTTTATCCATGGGATATAGTCGCGCGTGCTGCCGAACGAAACCCTCTAATTGCCTTGCACATTCTTCCTTGCCAGTTTTACGACAGTTTAATATCAGAACCAACAAAGGAACAAGCCCAATTCTTATTAAAACGAAACCCAAAACCAACTAACATCCTACTAAAAAAAGCTCAAATGACTGTCGAACTGCGAAAATTGCTAAAAGCCCCAAAAATATAACCAACGAAGAGGGAGGCATGGTGAAAGACGTACCCCCAATGCAACTGTGAAATTAAGAGGAGGAGTGAGGGAGGAAAGTTATATTTAAATGTAATCAGCTATGGTGCCGAAACTACACACAGGCAAACAGAAACAGAGCAGGAAACCAAGAAAAACAGTAGTCCCCCACAGAACAGACAAAGAACTGTAGTGTGATGAGACAGTACTTAGTCCCTGCTGCATGGGAGGAACGGAAGAGAAAAAGGAGGGACAAAGAGGCAGGGCTGACCACTGGCACGCAAGAATTCTTGAAAGACACTGAAACAAACAAATAAAAAGCAGGGGGGTGGCTTTAACCGACCATAAGAAATTACAACAGGTCTCGAATGCTCGACGTAAAAACTGGCGATGTTTCGGCCGAATCTAAATACGGTAGGTGGACACATGGTCAAACCTCCGATGCGTCATACTCATTAAGTTTGTTTGAGGATTATGTAGGCGGCGGAGATAGAGTAGTCTCCGCTGTCAATACACTGAAGGGCCCCTCTGCTCTAAATGACTTGGGAGGACCTTCAGGTTGGTGGAAAGGGTATTCCATTGCAGTTATGATATAGTACCTTTCCACCAACAAATAAAGCAGGCCTTTAATATTTAATAGGGGATATAATCTTCCATCATTATATTCTTCCACCTCCACCCATCTCTCAGACAAATGTTGTGCTAGATGAGTACGGTTGGGCCTTTCTCTAGATAGAGAAACCCTCCAGTGCTCTATCTAGCCCAACCACTTGCGAGATGTATTATGCGAGTGGAATGTTACCGGGTCTTCATATCCATAAAACATATTCACTTTTCCATAAAGCCACTCGTCAACTAAGGTGAAATTGGACCTTTTTCACAAGTAAACTGCAGAGCCGGACTGGCCATAGTGGGCATTGGGCGTTTCCCTGGGAGGCTGAAAGGGTGGGGACCGATTTTGAAGCGGTGAGGGCCTATTTTATTACTGGGGCCGGTTATTCAGCGGCACTGCAGCAGTTCTTCACACTTGAAAGTACCGGCTTCTACAAAATTGGCAGGGCTGATTTGGGTTCTCAGTCCAGCGCTGTTTACAGGAGGTAGAAAGAGAAATATAGGGATCCTAGAACGGTCTCTTTTTCAGAACTCCCTTACTAAGGGCACTCACCTGATTCAGCTGTAGGTCCTTTGCTGATTGAAGATCTGCTTTCTGTGTGGGGTAAAAGTAGAAAGTGCAGTGACTCTACAGCACAAAATCAGATTTTGTCAAATGCACAAGGTATCACCTCTTTCCCTTGCCCAAGCCCAACACACTGCTCACTTCCACTTTTACTGAAAGCTGCTGGTAGTAGAGGTTGCTCTTACTGCGGTTGTTTAGACTGATATCGGGTAATGTGGTAAGAAACATAGCGCATCGTACTGGTGTAATACATTGGTGTTCAACCTAGAGATGTGTGGAATTTGCGTAACATGCTTTTGCTTAATGACACAAAATTTTAAGTAAATTACACACTATATGTGTAAAATGTACAATGCAAATCTGACAGAGCTATGTTTTAGGGCGAAATGCAATCTCACTTCCACTTTGGCTGCAAGGGCACTTATTTAGGCCTGGGCGAAGCACTACGCTACGCTCGCGTAGTTTGCGAAGTTCGCGCTACTTCGCGCTACGCGAACTGCACGTAGCACAGTGCGAACACGCGTAGCGTAGTGTTGCGTAGTGCTGCGGTCATTTTTTGCTTGCTCGCGGTCCTCAACGTCAAGTTGGCGACCGCGAGCAAGCAAAATGACATCCTGGCGAGACTTTTTCCTTGTTCGCGATCGCGAGCATGGAAAATAAAACTCCCGGCCAGATTCCCAACGCGAGAAGGTCAGGTTTCTCATTGCGAGGGGTCGCGTATGCTCGCGACCGCTCGCGATGAGAAACTACCAGTTCGCGTTGAGAAAGCTGCAGCTCGAGTAAAAATCTACTCGAGCAGCAGAAAACTACAGCTCGCACTGTGCAAGATGCCATTTTCAATGATTGCACAGTGCCGGTTGCTTGTCCGCACTGTGCAATCATTGAAAACAACATCTTGCACAGTGCGAACATGTTACTTCGCAGTTCGCGAAGTGCTACGCGTAGCTCGCGTAGTGCGAACTTCACTTTGCGTAGCTTCGCGAAGTGTTACTTCGCGAACTACGCCCACCCTTACACTTATTGCGCTAAAAAAAGAGCAGAAAACACAAACAAGAGTTGCTACCTTCTTTTTGTTATGTGTCACTCCCTCCAAAGGTTTCACTACTGTAGTGTTATTCGCCACCGCCTTCAGCTCCAATGACATAAAGGAAGGGTAACGCTCTCTGTGAAAACACAAAAATAATATTACAGTTCACAAGAGAAGATACAAGATGATCCACATGTCTGAGGATAGTCCTTCTGCAGCCATTCTTTCCTCCATGAACGACATGTTCTACAAACTCGTCGCTTTTAGTTACGTACAAAACATATATATATATATAATTTTCAAAAACACCCATGCGGTGGTGATTAGTGTCACAGGTCAGCGTTTACATCAACCGGTTAATCCATCACGTTTCAGCCCTAATGTGCTTAAGTGAGAAGACCCCAGCAAATTTGGATACATTACCATAAAAACATATTTCTTTCTCCCCCAAATAGGTCTCGAACTTGCAATCCTTGGTTTAGACGAAGGCTACTGTCTTCTCCATTGGGCAAGTTTTGCTATAAGTACCTGTTGGGCGTACAGTCACGATTTCTGTCTGGATGATCTCATAAATTATACATCATCCTAAATAAATATTTTCATGGTCCGGGGCAAAACACCACTGCTGTGGTGATAAAAGTTTGAGTTAGTAGAATTTACTGGAATCGGTTAACAAATCCATCAAGTTGCAGTGCATGAGACTGAAGATCGGATCCATCACGCTGCAATGAGACTGGAGACTGAAGATGTAAACAAAAATAGGATACTTGACACCAAAATAAACTTTTTTCAACTGCCACCCCAGACAGGAAACAAACCCACAATCCCTGTCATTGGAGGTCAGTGCCTCATCCATTAGGCCATTGGGGCTTCACGTATTAATGGCATTGCCATGGTACTTCCTAAAGTAAGAACTCCTGCGCAAGCGCACGGCTCTTCACTGGTATCAGTGTTATTTTTCTCTCGAGCACACTTCCATCTTGTAAATATTCTGAGTGGAATGTAATTCGAATGTTACAAATTCAGGGCATTGTGGGGCTCAGCCTATGTGGAAGTTCACATAAATTGTGTGCGGACTGCGTTTTACAGGCCATCTCACAAACACATCTCTGAAGGAATCACCATAAAACACTTCAGTTCAACCATTCATTATTTGGATTTGTAGAAGTCTGAAATATACTATTCCCACTCGTGCAAATACATCTCTCCCAGTCAGACCTAGTAACGTTTAACTATATAATGATAAGTGTGAGTCAGTAGATCAATAATGCTTCGGTCTAGGCAAAAGCAGGAAAAATGACCACGATCCACCCCAGATGGGACTCAAATCCATATTGCCTAGCTTAGCAGGGAAGTGTTTTAACCATTAGGCCATTGAGGCTGCATAGTTTAAACCACGTTTCCTGATTCTTTGTCTCAGCACAACAAATGATACAATAAAGTTTCTGGTAGAAAGAGGGGGGAGGATGCTTTTATGCACGTGCATAAACAGGAGTACAGTACATTTGCTTGTCTCTGCATACGCACGCATCCAGCTACTGTCTGGTTTATCCATGGGATATAGTAGCGCGTGCTGCCAAACAAAACCCTCTAATTGCCTTGCACATTCTTCCTTGCCAGTTTTACGACAGTTTAATATCAGAACCAACAAAGGAACAAGCCCAATTCTTATTAAAACGAAACCCAAAACCAACTAACATCCTACTAAAAAAAGCTCAAATGACTGTCGAACTGCGAAAATTGCTAAAAGCCCCAAAAATATAACCAACGAAGAGGGAGGCACGGTGAAAGACGTACCCCCAATGCAACTGTGAAATTAAGAGGAGGAGTGAGGGAGGAAAATTATATTTAAATGTAATCAGCTATGGTGCCGAAACTACACACAGGCAAACAGAAACAGAGCAGGAAACCAAGAAAAACAGTAGTCCCCCACAGAACAGACAAAGAACTGTAGTGTGATGAGACAGTACTTAGTCCCTGCTGCATGGGAGGAACGGAAGAGAAAAAGGAGGGACAAAGAGGCAGGGCTGACCACTGGCACGCAAGAATTCTTGAAGGACACTGAAACAAACAAATAAAAAGCAGGGGGGTGGCTTTAACCGACCATAAGAAATTACAACAGGTCTCGAATGCGCGACGTAAAAACTGGCGATGTGTCGGCCCAATCTAAATACGGTAGGTGGACACATGGTCAAACCTCCGATGCGTCATACTCATTAAGTTTGTTTGAGGATTATGTAGGCGGCGGAGATAGAGTAGTCTCCACTGTCAATACACTGAAGGGCCCCTCTGCTCTAAATGACATGGGAGGACCTTCAGGTTGGTGGAAAGGGTATTCCATTGCAGTTATCATATAGTACCTTTCCACCAACAAATAAAGCAGGCCTTTAATATTTAATAGGGGATATAATCTTCCATCATTATATTCTTCCACCTCCACCCATCTCTCAGACAAATGTTGTGCTAGATGAGTACGGTTGGGCCTTTCTCTAGATATAGAAACCCTCCAGTGCTCTATCTAGCCCAACCACTTGCGAGATGGATTATGCGAGTGGAATGTTACCGGGTCTTCATATCCATAAAACATATTCACTTTTCTATAAAGCCACTCGTCAACTAAGGTGAAATTGGACCTTTTTCACAAGTAAACTGCAGAGCCGGACTGGCCATAGTGGGCATTGGGCGTTTCCCTGGGAGGCTGAAAGGGTGGGGACCGATTTTGAAGCGGTGAGGGCCTATTTTATTACTGGGGCCGGTTATTCAGCGGCGCTGCAGCAGTTCTTCACACTTGAAAGTACCGGCTTCTACAAAATTGGCAGGGCTGATTTGGGTTCTCAGTCCAGCGCTGTTTACAGGAGGTAGAAAGAGAAATATAGGGATCCTAGAACGGTCTCTTTTTCAGAACTCCCTTACTAAGGGCACTCACCTGATTCAGCTGTAGGTCCTTTGCTGATTGAAGATCTGCTTTCTGTGTGGGGTAAAAGTAGAAAGTGCAGTGACTCTACAGCACAAAATCAGATGTTGTCAAATGCACAAGGTATCACCTCTTTCCCTTGCCCAAGCCCAATACACTGCTCACTTCCACTTTTACTGAAAGCTGCTGGTAGTAGAGGTTGCTCTTACTGCGGTTGTTTAGACTGATATCGGGTAATGTGGTAAGAAACATAGCGCATCGTACTGGTGTAATACATTGGTGTTCAACCTAGAGATGTGTGGAATTTGCGTAACATGCTTTTGCTTAATGACACAAAATTTTAAGTAAATTACACACTATATGTGTAAAATGTGAAATGCAAATCTGACAGAGCTATGTTTTAGGGCGAAATGCAATCTCACTTCCACTTTGGCTGCAAGGGCACTTATTGCGCTAAAAAAAGAGCAGAAAACACAAACAAGAGTTGCTACCTTCTTTTTGTTGTGTGTCACTCCCTCCAAAGGTTTCACTACTGTAGTGTTATTCGCCACCGCCTACAGCTCCAATGACATAAAGGAAGGGTAACGCTCTCTGTGAAAACACAAAAATAATATTACAGTTCACAAGAGAAGATACAAGATGATCCACCTGTCTGAGGATAGTCCTTCTGCAGCCATTCTTTCCTCCATGAACGACATGTTCTACAAACTCGTCGCTTTTAGTTACGTACAAAACATATATATATATAATCTTCAAAAACACCCATGCGGTGGTGATTAGTGTCACAGGTCAGCGTTTACATCAACCGGTTAATCCATCACGTTTCAGCCCTAATGTGCTTAAGTGGGAAGACCCCAGCAAATTTGGATACATTACCATAAAACCATATTTCTTTCTCCCCCAAATAGGTCTCGAACTTGCAATCCTTGGTTTAGACGAAGGCTACTGTCTTCTCCATTGGGCTAGTTTTGCTATAAGTACCTGTAGGGCGTACAGTCACGATTTCTGTCTGGACGATCTAATAAATTATATATCATCCTAAATAAATATTTTCATGGTCCGGGGCAAAACACCACTGCTGTGGTGATAAAAGTTTGAGTTAGTAGAATTTACTGGAATCGGTTAACAAATCCATCAAGTTGCAGTGCATGAGACTGAAGATCGGATCCATCACGCTGCAATGAGACTGGAGACTGAAGATGTAAACAAAAATAGGATACTTGACACCAAAAAAACCTTTTTTCAACTGCCACCCCAGACAGGAAACAAACCCACAATCCCTGTCATTGGAGGTCAGTGCCTCATCCATTAGGCCATTGGGGCTTCACGTATTAATGGCATTGCCATGGTACTTCCTAAAGTAAGAACTCCTGCGCAAGCGCACGGCTCTTCACTGGTATCAGTGTTATTTTTCTCTCGAGCACACTTCCATCTTGTAAACATTCTGAGTGGAATGTAATTCGAATGTTACAAATTCAGGGCATTGTGGGGCTCAGCCTATGTGGAAGTTCACATAAATTGTGTGCGGACTGCGTTTTACAGGCCATCTCACAAACACATCTCTGAAGGAATCACCATAAAACACTTCAGTTCAACCATTCATTATTTGGATTTGTAGAAGTCTGAAATACACTATTCCCACTCGTGCAAATGCATCTCTCCCAGTCAGACCTAGTAACGTTTAACTATATAATGATAAGTGTGAGTCAGTAGATCAATAATGCTTCGGTCTAGGCAAAAGCAGGAAAAATGACCACGATCCACCCCAGATGGGACTCAAATCCATATTGCCTAGCTTAGCAGGGAAGTGTTTTAACCATTAGGCCATTGAGGCTGCATAGTTTAAACCACGTTTCCTGATTCTTTGTCTCAGCACAACAAATGATACAATAAAGTTTCTGGTAGAAAGAGGGGGGAGGATGCTTTTATGCACGTGCATAAACAGGAGTACAGTACATTTGCTTGTCTCTGCATACGCACGCATCCAGCTACTGTCTGGTTTATCCATGGGATATAGTCGCGCGTGCTGCCGAACGAAACCCTCTAATTGCCTTGCACATTCTTCCTTGCCAGTTTTACGACAGTTTAATATCAGAACCAACAAAGGAACAAGCCCAATTCTTATTAAAACGAAACCCAAAACCAACTAACATCCTACTAAAAAAAGCTCAAATGACTGTCGAACTGCGAAAATTGCTAAAAGCCCCAAAAATATAACCAACGAAGAGGGAGGCATGGTGAAAGACGTACCCCCAATGCAACTGTGAAATTAAGAGGAGGAGTGAGGGAGGAAAATTATATTTAAATGTAATCAGCTATGGTGCCGAAACTACACACAGGCAAACAGAAACAGAGCAGGAAACCAAGAAAAACAGTAGTCCCCCACGGAACAGACAAAGAACTGTAGTGTGATGAGACAGTACTTAGTCCCTGCTGCATGGGAGGAACGGAAGAGAAAAAGGAGGGACAAAGAGGCAGGGCTGACCACTGGCACGCAAGAATTCTTGAAGGACACTGAAACAAACAAATAAAAAGCAGGGGGGTGGCTTTAACCGACCATAAGAAATTACAACAGGTCTCGAATGCTCGACGTAAAAACTGGCGATGTGTCGGCCCAATCTAAATACGGTAGGTGGACACATGGCCAAACCTCCGATGCATCATACTCATTAAGTTTGTTTGAGGATTATGTAGGCGGCGGAGATAGAGTAGTCTCCACTGTCAATACACTGAAGGGCCCCTCTGCTCTAAATGACATGGGAGGACCTTCAGGTTGGTGGAAAGGGTATTCCATTGCAGTTATGATATAGTACCTTTCCACCAACAAATAAAGCAGGCCTTTAATATTTAATAGGGGATATAATCTTCCATCATTATATTCTTCCACCTCCACCCATCTCTCAGACAAATGTTGTGCTAGATGAGTACGGTTGGGCCTTTCTCTAGATATAGAAACCCTCCAGTGCTCTATCTAGCCCAACCACTTGCGAGATGTATTATGCGAGTTGTTAGACCTGTCAGCCCTTTGGGTGGTCCCTCCTCATCATTATTTATTTTGTCCCACTTTTGCCTCAACCCAGTTTGAATTTTTCCTTTTTGGGAACCACCAGACTTTTTAGTGTTGCTGCAGATTCAGGGAGCCATTTTAGCTACCCCTGAAACTTCTGTCTGAGGGCCTGGAGCACAAAATGGTGGCCACCTGTGACATCACCAGCATCCACTGGAACCTACCAGCACCTTCCAGAACATTCCAGGAGATTCCAGAACTCTGTGACAGTTGGAGACCGTTTAGAATGTTGGGAGGATAAGAGAGGCAGTTGGCAGTTGGAGCTGGCAGTTGGCACCTGACTGGTGAAGAGAGAGGAGCACAACAGTGAAGGAGGAAGGAGTGAAGCAGCAGGGGTGGAAACTTGTGCCTGGAGTGGGGTCCATAAACCCACCCTTGATACTTGTCCCTACTGATGGATCCCAGCCTATAGCCCTGTGTGGGAAGAAGACAGAAGAAACTTATCCTAAGGACCTGGACAGCAGGAACAGGCCTTAGAACCAAGAAAACAGCAAGATTCTGACCTGAGAACTGGTTTCCCTGGAGTCCGGCGTCGAGTAGCCTGACGACCTGGAGCCCGAGGTGGAGAAGCGGCGCTGACTGAAGTAGCAGACGTCGTACCCGGAGCCGCCAGAGGTCGTGAGAGGGCGCCGACGGAGGTCGTGAGGAATACCAGAGGTCGAGGAGGAAGTGAACCGAGGTCGAGCGAGCGGCGTCATCGGAGGAGTGAAGTCCGCCCTCCGGAGTCGTCGGAGACCGAGGTAGAGGAGCACCGGAGGTCGGGAGTGAGGATCGCACTCCGGAGTCGCCCGGAGCCTGTGAGGAGGAGCACCGGAGGTCGGGGGTGAGGATCGCACCCCGGAGTCGCCGGAAGTCGACATCGAGGCCAGGCCGGCCGACGTCATCGGAGCCGAGAGCGCCATCGGACCGGAGCCGCCCGAAGTCGACATCGTGAAGAGACTGCCCGACGCCGTCGAATCGGAGGTCGAGATCGAACCGAGGCCACCGACATCGGACCGGAACCGCCTGCCGGCGTCGTCAAAGAACTGACATTGTGCCGAGGCCGCCGAGACCGAACCGGAACCGCCTCACGGCGTCGACACGACTCCAGCGGCGTCGGAACATCAGAAAAAGGGCAGTAAGTGGAGTAGAGGGCGCCTAAGGCCCTGTGGAGACCTGAGAGACTGCTCTAAGGGGCTAGGGAGGTGCTGAAACCAACCTGACTGTGCCAGGGGTGAACTGGGACTAACCTAGAGAGGTTGTGTGGAGAGAGAAAGCAAGGGCACTGGTATTCCCCCCTTTGATCTACCTCAGATTAGGCCTCAGCCTTGTCCCAGCCAGGGAGTAGCCCCCCTCAAGCCTTCCACAACCCTACAAGCTGTGCCTGGGCCCTATCAGCCCTTAAGAATTGAAGTGTCATCTGATTATATGAGGGTTGCGGTATACTTTTAATTATTTATTGGGGATACTGTATTTATTGAGTTTTTACCTATTTATTGCTGCACTATATTTATAGGTCCACAGGACTTGTTGGTGTACAATATTTATTGGTACAGTATTTATTGCCTCAAAGTATTTAATTGTCTGTATATATTGCACTTGTATTTATGCCCTGTTATTTATGATCACCCCTATTTATTTCATCAAACAGCCAATATTTATTTGACCTGCACTAATTGAAACTTGTAGATTGTGATTGACCTATTTATTTTTCCCAATCAGCAACTAAGAGAAAAAGATAAAGAAAGAATATTTTCATAATTTTTACGGTGTAGAGTCGTTTTTGGAACGGATGCACGCATGGTTCTTGTATGGGTATATTGTATGCTTAGCACTGCGCCTGTTTCCTGACCACTCGGGCCAAGCTACCACAGTGTGTTCGGGGAGTCCACCACCACCCTGCGGAGTGGGAGTGGGCGTTTCCAACATAAATTGGTGTTCAGCGGTGGGATAGAGCTGTGCCTACATATACTCAACAATAACTGTGGGTAGTCCATAGGCCTACACCGGGAGTTTTCTCAAGAGCGGCCTTCCTAATTGTGGGTTTTTGTTTTTTCCAAATTTACTCTGGTGGTGGGAGGAGGTATTACTAAAGGTACCACCCTACATTGTTACTGCACAAAACCTGTCCTCTAACCTGAGTGGGCAAGATGGAGTTTGTACTGGAAGATTTAGAAACGTACACTGTGGCCCAACTCAGGGAGTTTTGCCAGCGGGAGGGGGTGTACTGTCCCCCAGGAGCAAAGAAGGGTGCACTCCAAACCAGCTTAAGGGCTTGGGGGGAGGCACGCCGAGAAAGCAAGGCTGAGGAGGAAGACAGGGATGGAGAGCCTGACCCCGAGGGGGCTGAGATGTACCAACCTGAGGTGGGGAATCTGTCAGCAGGGCCCAGGACACTTTCTAGGAAGGGCAGCACTGTCTCTAGCGGGGGCTTATCCAGCGTGGAGTTAGCAGATCGGAGAGAGAAAAGACAGCTCACATGGGATTTAGCGAAGCTGGAGAAGGAGAAGGAGGAACAGAGGTTGGCTCATGAGACGGAGAAAGAGAGGATGGCTCATGAGATAAGACTGAAAGAGATAGAGCTTCAGATCCTAAGAATTGGAGCACCAACTGTTCCTAATGGTGGCAGCCAAATCCAAGAGTCCACCAGGGAACCCAAACCTTACCTGCCAAAGGACATAGTAGCTAGCTATGGGGCGGGTGACGACATCGCCAAGTGGCTAGCAGCCTATGAGGTCTCGTTGAGGGCCCATGGGGTTCCAGTGAAGTACTGGGGAGGGGGATTGTATAAGTACATGCCTCCAGCTGGTAGGGATGCTTTATTGGCCCTCGAAGAGGATGAGCAGACCCACTACCCCACCATGAAACTGGCGCTCATCAGAAAGTTTGGACTAACACCTGAAAAGTACAGACAGAAGTTCAGGGGTAGTCACAAACTGGGCACACAGAATTGGGTGGACTTCCTGGACTATGCAAAGAAGGCACTGGAAGGTTGGATTCAGGGCAGTGAAGTAAGGAACTACGAGGAGCTGTTTGACCTAGTACTGAAGGAACACCTACTCGAGAAATGTTTCCCTGAACTGCGGCAACACCTGGTGGATAGCAAGCTGACCAGTCCCCGGAAGCTTGCTGAGGAGGCGGACATTTGGGCTAGTACCCGGGTGTCCACAAGGGGGACTGGAGGGGATACTCAAAAGGCCGGACAGGGCGCCCCCCAGAAGAAAGAGGGAGGGGAAAAGAAAAAGGAGTTCTCCAAAGGCCCCCAAAATAACTTCCAAGGGAAGGGAACAGGATTCACCTCTAAGGCTAACCCACCCAGAAACCCTAATCCTGGCCAGAGTCAGCAGCCAAGGGTTGTCCATTGCTATGAGTGCGGTGGCGTTGGACACTATAAAGGAGATCCTAAGTGTCAGAAACGATCACCCCCTCCCACTGGAGGAAAGACCCCCGGAGTAGCTAGTGTAGTGCTCGGGGAGGAGATGCCCTTAACTAAGGGAAGGGAGTGGGCGGGTGTCACTTTAGTGTCCCTGGGAGAACGGGAGATGGTTCCCAAGATCCAGGTGCCCGCAAATACCGCAAAGTATGGGCAGTGGATCACCATCAACGGCCAAAGAGGGGAGGCTCTGAGAGACACAGGAGCCAGTATGACTATGGTGCGTAGCCAGCTGGTGTCTCCAGAGCAGGTAGTTCCCGATGTACTCCACCCAGCCGCGATGGCTGACGGCAGAACAGGTCACTATCCCGTGGCCGAGGTTCCCTTTGAATGGGGGGGGGTTGCAGGTTCACTTCGAGTTGCCGTAAGCCCTGCCGTGCCAGTCGATTGTCTGCTGGGCAATGACATGGAGCACAACGCTTGGAAGGAGGTGGAATACCGGACTCACACCGAGATGCTGGGTACACCTGACTGGGCCTGTGTTAGCACAAGGTCCGCGACTACCCGAAGAGGGAGTTCATTTCGGCTGGAGCCTGGAACAAAGGCCCAGCCAGCTGCCAGTCAAGGGAAGAACCGAGGACAGGAGGAGCCTGCCTCGGCGTCTCCACCCCGTAGGACGGATAGGCCACCGGAGGTGGTGGACCAGGAGTCTGCGGAGGGGGACGTTACCAACCTGGAGGACCTACCCATCCCGGCCGAGTGGCACGTGGAGGGAGGCCCGTCCAGGGAGGAATTCTGCCAGGGCCAGAGGGAGTGCCCTACCCTTGAGGGGCTGAGGCGGCAGGCCGAAGCCCAGGCAGCAGGGAACGTTGAAGGGAACTACAGTGTTTACTGGGAGGATGGCCTCCTCTACAGTGAACCCAAGGCACCCCTACACGGATCGTCACGAGCCTTGGTAGTTCCTCAACGTTATCGAGCCTTCCTTCTGGAGTTGGCTCACGAGATACCATTGGCAGGACACCTGGGGCAAGACAAGACCTTCGCCCGTCTTGTCCCACACTTTTATTGGCCTCAGATGAAAGTGACGTCCGATACCTACTGCCGGACATGTGTGTCTTGCCAAGCCAGTGGGAAAACAGGGGTGAAGCTGAAAGCTCCCCTGGAACCACTTCCTGTCGTTAGCACCCCCTTTGAAAGGGTGGGCATCGACATTGTGGGTCCATTAGATCCACCGACTACAGCTGGTCACAGGTTTATCCTGGTTCTGGTGGATCATGCCACACGGTACCCAGAGGCAATACCTCTGAGGACCATAACAGCACCTGTTGTGGCAAGGGCCCTGATGGGAATCTTTACCCGAGTGGGTTTTCCCAAGGAAGTTGTGTCCGACAGGGGGACCAACTTCATGTCAGCGTATATGCGGGCAATGTGGAAGGAGTGTGGAGTGACCTACCGGTTCACGACTCCTTACCACCCCCAGACCAATGGTCTGGTGGAGAGGTTTAATAAAACCTTGAAAGGCATGATCAGAAGTCTGCCTGAAAGCCTGCGGAGGAAATGGGACGTCCTCCTACCCTGTTTACTTTTTTCCTACAGGGAAGTGCCACAGAAGGGAGTGGGCTTCAGCCCCTTCGAGCTTCTGTATGGGCACCCTGTACGTGGACCTCTTAACCTGGTGAGAGACGGATGGGAAAGAACTCCCAGAAAGCTCCCCCAGGATGTGGTGAGCTACATGCTGGCCTTCCGGAGCCAAATGGCTAAGTTGTGGAAGCAAGCTTCTGACAACTTGGAAGCCAGCCAAGCAGTAATGAAGGCGTGGTATGACCACAACGCTCACCCGGTGGAGTTGGAGCCTGGCCAGAAGGTGTGGGTGATCGAACCAGGGGAGCTTAGTGCCCTCCAGGATCGCTGGTCAGGACCCTTTGAGGTGTTGGAGAAGAAGGGTAAGGCTACCTACTTGGTGGACCTGAAGACCCCTCGTCAGCCCCTGCGGGTGCTGCATGCCAACCGCCTCAAACCCCACCACGAGAGGCCCGAAGTCATCTTGATGATGGTGACTGACGGAGGAGAGGACGTGGAAAGCGAGCCTCTCCCTGATCTGTTTGCGTCTCAGGAAAAGGATGGGTCGGTGGAGGGAGTGATTCTCTCCCCATCTCTAACTCCTGAACAGCAGGAGGACTGTCGCCAGGCCCTGGGGCAGTACTCTGCGTTGTTCTCCCTTGTCCCGGGTAGGACTCACCTGTGCGTCCATGACGTGGACACAGGAGACAGCCCACCTGTGAAGTCCAAGATCTACCGGATGTCAGACAAGGTGAAGGCCAGCATTCATAGTGAAGTCACCAAGATGCTGGAGCTAGGAGTGATTGAACCTTCTAGCAGCCCCTGGTCCAGTCCGGTGGTGTTAGTACCAAAAGCTGCACCACCGGGTGCCCAACCAGAACTGAGGTTCTGTGTGGACTACCGGGGACTGAATTCAGTGACAAAGACTGATGCTCATCCGATCCCTAGGGCGGATGAATTAATTGACCGGCTGGGAGCTGCCCAATATCTAAGTACCTTTGACCTTACTTCTGGGTACTGGCAGATCTCTTTGACTGATGGAGCAAGGGAAAGGTCAGCCTTCTCCACGCCCAATGGCCACTACCAGTTCTGTGTGATGCCCTTTGGGCTCAAGAACGCACCTGCCACGTTTCAGCGCCTGGTAAACCAGATCCTCACCGGGATGGAGAGTTTCTCTGCTGCTTATCTGGATGACATAGCCGTCTTCAGTAGCAGCTGGGAGGATCACTTGCGTCACCTGCAAGCTGTTCTCCAGGCCCTGAGACAAGCTGGATTGACGATCAAGGCCAGCAAGTGCCAGATCGGGCAGGGGTCGGTAGTGTACCTTGGACACTTGGTGGGTAGGGGAACGGTGCAACCCCTCCAGGCGAAGATCGAGGCCATCATGGCCTGGGAACCCCCCAAGACACAGACTGAGGTCCGAGCATTTTTGGGCCTCACGGGATACTATCGCCGCTTCGTGAAGGGGTACGGTACCATCGTAGCCCCTCTCACGGAGCTCACGTCCAAGAAACAACCTCGACGGGTAGTCTGGACGGAGGCTTGTCAGCAAGCCTTTGAGAAATTGAAGAAAGCCATGTGCGAGGCCCCGGTCTTAAGGGCCCCAGACTTTTCCAAGAAGTTCATTGTCCAGACAGATGCATCAGAACATGGCATTGGGGCAGTGTTATCGCAACTCAACGAAGAGGGTCTGGATCAACCCGTGGTCTTCCTATCCCGGAGACTACTTCCCAGGGAACAGAAGTGGAGTGCAATAGAGCGTGAAGCCTTTGCAGTGGTATGGGCTCTGAAGAAGTTGCGGCCATACCTGTTTGGCTCGCACTTCCTAGTTCAGACCGACCACAGACCCCTTCGTTGGCTGATGCAAATGAAGGGGGAGAATCCCAAGTTGTTGAGGTGGTCTATTTCCCTACAGGGGATGGACTTTCAGGTGGAACATCGGCCTGGAGTGGACCACGCCAATGCAGACGGTCTCTCAAGGTATTTCCGCCTTAGTGATGAGAACTCCCAAGGGGTTGGGTAGCTCTCCCCACTTTCAGCTGGGGGGGACGCGTGTTAGACCTGTCAGCCCTTTGGGTGGTCCCTCCTCATCATTATTTATTTTGTCCCACTTTTGCCTCAACCCAGTTTGAATTTTTCCTTTTTGGGAACCACCAGACTTTTTAGTGTTGCTGCAGATTCAGGGAGCCATTTTAGCTACCCCTGAAACTTCTGTCTGAGGGCCTGGAGCACAAAATGGTGGCCACCTGTGACATCACCAGCATCCACTGGAACCTACCAGCACCTTCCAGAACATTCCAGGAGATTCCAGAACTCTGTGACAGTTGGAGACCGTTTAGAATGTTGGGAGGATAAGAGAGGCAGTTGGCAGTTGGAGCTGGCAGTTGGCACCTGACTGGTGAAGAGAGAGGAGCACAACAGTGAAGGAGGAAGGAGTGAAGCAGCAGGGGTGGAAACTTGTGCCTGGAGTGGGGTCCATAAACCCACCCTTGATACTTGTCCCTACTGATGGATCCCAGCCTATAGCCCTGTGTGGGAAGAAGACAGAAGAAACTTATCCTAAGGACCTGGACAGCAGGAACAGGCCTTAGAACCAAGAAAACAGCAAGATTCTGACCTGAGAACTGGTTTCCCTGGAGTCCGGCGTCGAGTAGCCTGACGACCTGGAGCCCGAGGTGGAGAAGCGGCGCTGACTGAAGTAGCAGACGTCGTACCCGGAGCCGCCAGAGGTCGTGAGAGGGCGCCGACGGAGGTCGTGAGGAATACCAGAGGTCGAGGAGGAAGTGAACCGAGGTCGAGCGAGCGGCGTCATCGGAGGAGTGAAGTCCGCCCTCCGGAGTCGTCGGAGACCGAGGTAGAGGAGCACCGGAGGTCGGGAGTGAGGATCGCACTCCGGAGTCGCCCGGAGCCTGTGAGGAGGAGCACCGGAGGTCGGGGGTGAGGATCGCACCCCGGAGTCGCCGGAAGTCGACATCGAGGCCAGGCCGGCCGACGTCATCGGAGCCGAGAGCGCCATCGGACCGGAGCCGCCCGAAGTCGACATCGTGAAGAGACTGCCCGACGCCGTCGAATCGGAGGTCGAGATCGAACCGAGGCCACCGACATCGGACCGGAACCGCCTGCCGGCGTCGTCAAAGAACTGACATTGTGCCGAGGCCGCCGAGACCGAACCGGAACCGCCTCACGGCGTCGACACGACTCCAGCGGCGTCGGAACATCAGAAAAAGGGCAGTAAGTGGAGTAGAGGGCGCCTAAGGCCCTGTGGAGACCTGAGAGACTGCTCTAAGGGGCTAGGGAGGTGCTGAAACCAACCTGACTGTGCCAGGGGTGAACTGGGACTAACCTAGAGAGGTTGTGTGGAGAGAGAAAGCCAGGGCACTGGTATTCCCCCCTTTGATCTACCTCAGATTAGGCCTCAGCCTTGTCCCAGCCAGGGAGTAGCCCCCCTCAAGCCTTCCACAACCCTACAAGCTGTGCCTGGGCCCTATCAGCCCTTAAGAATTGAAGTGTCATCTGATTATATGAGGGTTGCGGTATACTTTTAATTATTTATTGGGGATACTGTATTTATTGAGTTTTTACCTATTTATTGCTGCACTATATTTATAGGTCCACAGGACTTGTTGGTGTACAATATTTATTGGTACAGTATTTATTGCCTCAAAGTATTTAATTGTCTGTATATATTGCACTTGTATTTATGCCCTGTTATTTATGATCACCCCTATTTATTTCATCAAACAGCCAATATTTATTTGACCTGCACTAATTGAAACTTGTATATTGTGATTGACCTATTTATTTTTCCCAATCAGCAACTAAGAGAAAAAGATAAAGAAAGAATATTTTCATAATTTTTACGGTGTAGAGTCGTTTTTGGAACGGATGCACGCATGGTTCTTGTATGGGTATATTGTATGCTTAGCACTGCGCCTGTTTCCTGACCACTCGGGCCAAGCTACCACAGTGTGTTCGGGGAGTCCACCACCACCCTGCGGAGTGGGAGTGGGCGTTTCCAACACGAGTGGAATGTTACCGGGTCTTCATATCCATAAAACATATTCACTTTTCCATAAAGCCACTCGTCAACTAAGGTGAAATTGGACCTTTTTCACAAGTAAACTGCAGAGCCGGACTGGCCATAGTGGGCATTGGGCGTTTCCCTGGGAGGCTGAAAGGGTGGGGACCGATTTTGAAGCGGTGAGGGCCTATTTTATTACTGGGGCCGGTTATTCAGCGGCACTGCAGCAGTTCTTCACACTTGAAAGTACCGGCTTCTACAAAATTGGCAGGGCTGATTTGGGTTCTCAGTCCAGCGCTGTTTACAGGAGGTAGAAAGAGAAATATAGGGATCCTAGAACGGTCTCTTTTTCAGAACTCCCTTACTAAGGGCACTCACCTGATTCAGCTGTAGGTCCTTTGCTGATTGAAGATCTGCTTTCTGTGTGGGGTAAAAGTAGAAAGTGCAGTGACTCTACAGCACAAAATCAGATTTTGTCAAATGCACAAGGTATCACCTCTTTCCCTTGCCCAAGCCCAACACACTGCTCACTTCCACTTTTACTGAAAGCTGCTGGTAGTAGAGGTTGCTCTTACTGCGGTTGTTTAGACTGATATCGGGTAATGTGGTAAGAAACATAGCGCATCGTACTGGTGTAATACATTGGTGTTCAACCTAGAGATGTGTGGAATTTGCGTAACATGCTTTTGCTTAATGACACAAAATTTTAAGTAAATTACACACTATATGTGTAAAATGTACAATGCAAATCTGACAGAGCTATGTTTTAGGGCGAAATGCAATCTCACTTCCACTTTGGCTGCAAGGGCACTTATTTAGGCCTGGGCGAAGCACTACGCTACGCTCGCGTAGTTTGCGAAGTTCGCGCTACTTCGCGCTACGCGAACTGCACGTAGCACAGTGCGAACACGCGTAGCGTAGTGTTGCGTAGTGCTGCGGTCATTTTTTGCTTGCTCGCGGTCCTCAACGTCAAGTTGGCGACCGCGAGCAAGCAAAATGACATCCTGGCGAGACTTTTTCCTTGTTCGCGATCGCGAGCATGGAAAATAAACCTCCCGGCGAGATTCCCAACGCGAGAAGGTCAGGTTTCTCATTGCGAGGGGTCGCGTATGCTCGCGACCGCTCGCGATGAGAAACTACCAGTTCGCGTTGAGAAAGCTGCAGCTCGAGTAAAAATCTACTCGAGCAGCAGAAAACTACAGCTCGCACTGTGCAAGATGCCATTTTCAATGATTGCACAGTGCCGGTTGCTTGTCCGCACTGTGCAATCATTGAAAACAACATCTTGCACAGTGCGAACATGTTACTTCGCAGTTCGCGAAGTGCTACGCGTAGCTCGCGTAGTGCGAACTTCACTTTGCGTAGCTTCGCGAAGTGTTACTTCGCGAACTACGCCCACCCTTACACTTATTGCGCTAAAAAAAGAGCAGAAAACACAAACAAGAGTTGCTACCTTCTTTTTGTTATGTGTCACTCCCTCCAAAGGTTTCACTACTGTAGTGTTATTCGCCACCGCCTTCAGCTCCAATGACATAAAGGAAGGGTAACGCTCTCTGTGAAAACACAAAAATAATATTACAGTTCACAAGAGAAGATACAAGATGATCCACATGTCTGAGGATAGTCCTTCTGCAGCCATTCTTTCCTCCATGAACGACATGTTCTACAAACTCGTCGCTTTTAGTTACGTACAAAACATATATATATATATAATTTTCAAAAACACCCATGCGGTGGTGATTAGTGTCACAGGTCAGCGTTTACATCAACCGGTTAATCCATCACGTTTCAGCCCTAATGTGCTTAAGTGAGAAGACCCCAGCAAATTTGGATACATTACCATAAAAACATATTTCTTTCTCCCCCAAATAGGTCTCGAACTTGCAATCCTTGGTTTAGACGAAGGCTACTGTCTTCTCAATTGGGCAAGTTTTGCTATAAGTACCTGTTGGGCGTACAGTCACGATTTCTGTCTGGATGATCTCATAAATTATACATCATCCTAAATAAATATTTTCATGGTCCGGGGCAAAACACCACTGCTGTGGTGATAAAAGTTTGAGTTAGTAGAATTTACTGGAATCGGTTAACAAATCCATCAAGTTGCAGTGCATGAGACTGAAGATCGGATCCATCACGCTGCAATGAGACTGGAGACTGAAGATGTAAACAAAAATAGGATACTTGACACCAAAATAAACTTTTTTCAACTGCCACCCCAGACAGGAAACAAACCCACAATCCCTGTCATTGGAGGTCAGTGCCTCATCCATTAGGCCATTGGGGCTTCACGTATTAATGGCATTGCCATGGTACTTCCTAAAGTAAGAACTCCTGCGCAAGCGCACGGCTCTTCACTGGTATCAGTGTTATTTTTCTCTCGAGCACACTTCCATCTTGTAAATATTCTGAGTGGAATGTAATTCGAATGTTACAAATTCAGGGCATTGTGGGGCTCAGCCTATGTGGAAGTTCACATAAATTGTGTGCGGACTGCGTTTTACAGGCCATCTCACAAACACATCTCTGAAGGAATCACCATAAAACACTTCAGTTCAACCATTCATTATTTGGATTTGTAGAAGTCTGAAATATACTATTCCCACTCGTGCAAATACATCTCTCCCAGTCAGACCTAGTAACGTTTAACTATATAATGATAAGTGTGAGTCAGTAGATCAATAATGCTTCGGTCTAGGCAAAAGCAGGAAAAATGACCACGATCCACCCCAGATGGGACTCAAATCCATATTGCCTAGCTTAGCAGGGAAGTGTTTTAACCATTAGGCCATTGAGGCTGCATAGTTTAAACCACGTTTCCTGATTCTTTGTCTCAGCACAACAAAATGATACAATAAAGTTTCTGGTAGAAAGAGGGGGGAGGATGCTTTTATGCACGTGCATAAACAGGAGTACAGTACATTTGCTTGTCTCTGCATACGCACGCATCCAGCTACTGTCTGGTTTATCCATGGGATATAGTAGCGCGTGCTGCCAAACGAAACCCTCTAATTGCCTTGCACATTCTTCCTTGCCAGTTTTACGACAGTTTAATATCAGAACCAACAAAGGAACAAGCCCAATTCTTATTAAAACGAAACCCAAAACCAACTAACATCCTACTAAAAAAAGCTCAAATGACTGTCGAACTGCGAAAATTGCTAAAAGCCCCAAAAATATAACCAACGAAGAGGGAGGCACGGTGAAAGACGTACCCCCAATGCAACTGTGAAATTAAGAGGAGGAGTGAGGGAGGAAAATTATATTTAAATGTAATCAGCTATGGTGCCGAAACTACACACAGGCAAACAGAAACAGAGCAGGAAACCAAGAAAAACAGTAGTCCCCCACAGAACAGACAAAGAACTGTAGTGTGATGAGACAGTACTTAGTCCCTGCTGCATGGGAGGAACGGAAGAGAAAAAGGAGGGACAAAGAGGCAGGGCTGACCACTGGCACGCAAGAATTCTTGAAGGACACTGAAACAAACAAATAAAAAGCAGGGGGGTGGCTTTAACCGACCATAAGAAATTACAACAGGTCTCGAATGCGCGACGTAAAAACTGGCGATGTGTCGGCCCAATCTAAATACGGTAGGTGGACACATGGTCAAACCTCCGATGCGTCATACTCATTAAGTTTGTTTGAGGATTATGTAGGCGGCGGAGATAGAGTAGTCTCCACTGTCAATACACTGAAGGGCCCCTCTGCTCTAAATGACATGGGAGGACCTTCAGGTTGGTGGAAAGGGTATTCCATTGCAGTTATCATATAGTACCTTTCCACCAACAAATAAAGCAGGCCTTTAATATTTAATAGGGGATATAATCTTCCATCATTATATTCTTCCACCTCCACCCATCTCTCAGACAAATGTTGTGCTAGATGAGTACGGTTGGGCCTTTCTCTAGATATAGAAACCCTCCAGTGCTCTATCTAGCCCAACCACTTGCGAGATGGATTATGCGAGTGGAATGTTACCGGGTCTTCATATCCATAAAACATATTCACTTTTCTATAAAGCCACTCGTCAACTAAGGTGAAATTGGACCTTTTTCACAAGTAAACTGCAGAGCCGGACTGGCCATAGTGGGCATTGGGCGTTTCCCTGGGAGGCTGAAAGGGTGGGGACCGATTTTGAAGCGGTGAGGGCCTATTTTATTACTGGGGCCGGTTATTCAGCGGCGCTGCAGCAGTTCTTCACACTTGAAAGTACCGGCTTCTACAAAATTGGCAGGGCTGATTTGGGTTCTCAGTCCAGCGCTGTTTACAGGAGGTAGAAAGAGAAATATAGGGATCCTAGAACGGTCTCTTTTTCAGAACTCCCTTACTAAGGGCACTCACCTGATTCAGCTGTAGGTCCTTTGCTGATTGAAGATCTGCTTTCTGTGTGGGGTAAAAGTAGAAAGTGCAGTGACTCTACAGCACAAAATCAGATGTTGTCAAATGCACAAGGTATCACCTCTTTCCCTTGCCCAAGCCCAATACACTGCTCACTTCCACTTTTACTGAAAGCTGCTGGTAGTAGAGGTTGCTCTTACTGCGGTTGTTTAGACTGATATCGGGTAATGTGGTAAGAAACATAGCGCATCGTACTGGTGTAATACATTGGTGTTCAACCTAGAGATGTGTGGAATTTGCGTAACATGCTTTTGCTTAATGACACAAAATTTTAAGTAAATTACACACTATATGTGTAAAATGTGAAATGCAAATCTGACAGAGCTATGTTTTAGGGCGAAATGCAATCTCACTTCCACTTTGGCTGCAAGGGCACTTATTGCGCTAAAAAAAGAGCAGAAAACACAAACAAGAGTTGCTACCTTCTTTTTGTTGTGTGTCACTCCCTCCAAAGGTTTCACTACTGTAGTGTTATTAGCCACCGCCTACAGCTCCAATGACATAAAGGAAGGGTAACGCTCTCTGTGAAAACACAAAAATAATATTACAGTTCACAAGAGAAGATACAAGATGATCCACCTGTCTGAGGATAGTCCTTCTGCAGCCATTCTTTCCTCCATGAACGACATGTTCTACAAACTCGTCGCTTTTAGTTACGTACAAAACATATATATATATAATCTTCAAAAACACCCATGCGGTGGTGATTAGTGTCACAGGTCAGCGTTTACATCAACCGGTTAATCCATCACGTTTCAGCCCTAATGTGCTTAAGTGGGAAGACCCCAGCAAATTTGGATACATTACCATAAAACCATATTTCTTTCTCCCCCAAATAGGTCTCGAACTTGCAATCCTTGGTTTAGACGAAGGCTACTGTCTTCTCCATTGGGCTAGTTTTGCTATAAGTACCTGTAGGGCGTACAGTCACGATTTCTGTCTGGACGATCTAATAAATTATATATCATCCTAAATAAATATTTTCATGGTCCGGGGCAAAACACCACTGCTGTGGTGATAAAAGTTTGAGTTAGTAGAATTTACTGGAATCGGTTAACAAATCCATCAAGTTGCAGTGCATGAGACTGAAGATCGGATCCATCACGCTGCAATGAGACTGGAGACTGAAGATGTAAACAAAAATAGGATACTTGACACCAAAAAAACCTTTTTTCAACTGCCACCCCAGACAGGAAACAAACCCACAATCCCTGTCATTGGAGGTCAGTGCCTCATCCATTAGGCCATTGGGGCTTCACGTATTAATGGCATTGCCATGGTACTTCCTAAAGTAAGAACTCCTGCGCAAGCGCACGGCTCTTCACTGGTATCAGTGTTATTTTTCTCTCGAGCACACTTCCATCTTGTAAACATTCTGAGTGGAATGTAATTCGAATGTTACAAATTCAGGGCATTGTGGGGCTCAGCCTATGTGGAAGTTCACATAAATTGTGTGCGGACTGCGTTTTACAGGCCATCTCACAAACACATCTCTGAAGGAATCACCATAAAACACTTCAGTTCAACCATTCATTATTTGGATTTGTAGAAGTCTGAAATACACTATTCCCACTCGTGCAAATGCATCTCTCCCAGTCAGACCTAGTAACGTTTAACTATATAATGATAAGTGTGAGTCAGTAGATCAATAATGCTTCGGTCTAGGCAAAAGCAGGAAAAATGACCACGATCCACCCCAGATGGGACTCAAATCCATATTGCCTAGCTTAGCAGGGAAGTGTTTTAACCATTAGGCCATTGAGGCTGCATAGTTTAAACCACGTTTCCTGATTCTTTGTCTCAGCACAACAAATGATACAATAAAGTTTCTGGTAGAAAGAGGGGGGAGGATGCTTTTATGCACGTGCATAAACAGGAGTACAGTACATTTGCTTGTCTCTGCATACGCACGCATCCAGCTACTGTCTGGTTTATCCATGGGATATAGTCGCGCGTGCTGCCGAACGAAACCCTCTAATTGCCTTGCACATTCTTCCTTGCCAGTTTTACGACAGTTTAATATCAGAACCAACAAAGGAACAAGCCCAATTCTTATTAAAACGAAACCCAAAACCAACTAACATCCTACTAAAAAAAGCTCAAATGACTGTCGAACTGCGAAAATTGCTAAAAGCCCCAAAAATATAACCAACGAAGAGGGAGGCATGGTGAAAGACGTACCCCCAATGCAACTGTGAAATTAAGAGGAGGAGTGAGGGAGGAAAATTATATTTAAATGTAATCAGCTATGGTGCCGAAACTACACACAGGCAAACAGAAACAGAGCAGGAAACCAAGAAAAACAGTAGTCCCCCACGGAACAGACAAAGAACTGTAGTGTGATGAGACAGTACTTAGTCCCTGCTGCATGGGAGGAACGGAAGAGAAAAAGGAGGGACAAAGAGGCAGGGCTGACCACTGGCACGCAAGAATTCTTGAAGGACACTGAAACAAACAAATAAAAAGCAGGGGGGTGGCTTTAACCGACCATAAGAAATTACAACAGGTCTCGAATGCTCGACGTAAAAACTGGCGATGTGTCGGCCCAATCTAAATACGGTAGGTGGACACATGGCCAAACCTCCGATGCATCATACTCATTAAGTTTGTTTGAGGATTATGTAGGCGGCGGAGATAGAGTAGTCTCCACTGTCAATACACTGAAGGGCCCCTCTGCTCTAAATGACATGGGAGGACCTTCAGGTTGGTGGAAAGGGTATTCCATTGCAGTTATGATATAGTACCTTTCCACCAACAAATAAAGCAGGCCTTTAATATTTAATAGGGGATATAATCTTCCATCATTATATTCTTCCACCTCCACCCATCTCTCAGACAAATGTTGTGCTAGATGAGTACGGTTGGGCCTTTCTCTAGATATAGAAACCCTCCAGTGCTCTATCTAGCCCAACCACTTGCGAGATGTATTATGCGAGTGGAATGTTACCGGGTCTTCATATCCATAAAACATATTCACTTTTCCATAAAGCCACTCGTCAACTAAGGTGAAATTGGACCTTTTTCACAAGTAAACCACAGAGCCGGACTGGCCATAGTGGGCATTGGGCGTTTCCCTGGGAGGCTGAAAGGGTGGGGACCGATTTTGAAGCGGTGAGGGCCTATTTTATTACTGGGGCCGGTTATTCAGCGGCACTGCAGCAGTTCTTCACACTTGAAAGTACCGGCTTCTACAAAATTGGCAGGGCTGATTTGGGTTCTCAGTCCAGCGCTGTTTACAGGAGGTAGAAAGAGAAATATAGGGATCCTAGAACGGTCTCTTTTTCAGAACTCCCTTACTAAGGGCACTCACCTGATTCAGCTGTAGGTCCTTTGCTGATTGAAGATCTGCTTTCTGTGTGGGGTAAAAGTAGAAAGTGCAGTGACTCTACAGCACAAAATCAGATTTTGTCAAATGCACAAGGTATCACCTCTTTCCCTTGCCCAAGCCCAACACACTGCTCACTTCCACTTTTACTGAAAGCTGCTGGTAGTAGAGGTTGCTCTTACTGCGGTTGTTTAGACTGATATCGGGTAATGTGGTAAGAAACATAGCGCATCGTACTGGTGTAATACATTGGTGTTCAACCTAGAGATGTGTGGAATTTGCGTAACATGCTTTTGCTTAATGACACAAAATTTTAAGTAAATTACACACTATATGTGTAAAATGTACAATGCAAATCTGACAGAGCTATGTTTTAGGGCGAAATGCAATCTCACTTCCACTTTGGCTGCAAGGGCACTTATTTAGGCCTGGGCGAAGCACTACGCTACGCTCGCGTAGTTTGCGAAGTTCGCGCTACTTCGCGCTACGCGAACTGCACGTAGCACAGTGCGAACACGCGTAGCGTAGTGTTGCGTAGTGCTGCGGTCATTTTTTGCTTGCTCGCGGTCCTCAACGTCAAGTTGGCGACCGCGAGCAAGCAAAATGACATCCTGGCGAGACTTTTTCCTTGTTCGCGATCGCGAGCATGGAAAATAAACCTCCCGGCGAGATTCCCAACGCGAGAAGGTCAGGTTTCTCATTGCGAGGGGTCGCGTATGCTCGCGACCGCTCGCGATGAGAAACTACCAGTTCGCGTTGAGAAAGCTGCAGCTCGAGTAAAAATCTACTCGAGCAGCAGAAAACTACAGCTCGCACTGTGCAAGATGCCATTTTCAATGATTGCACAGTGCCGGTTGCTTGTCCGCACTGTGCAATCATTGAAAACAACATCTTGCACAGTGCGAACATGTTACTTCGCAGTTCGCGAAGTGCTACGCGTAGCTCGCGTAGTGCGAACTTCACTTTGCGTAGCTTCGCGAAGTGTTACTTCGCGAACTACGCCCACCCTTACACTTATTGCGCTAAAAAAAGAGCAGAAAACACAAACAAGAGTTGCTACCTTCTTTTTGTTATGTGTCACTCCCTCCAAAGGTTTCACTACTGTAGTGTTATTCGCCACCGCCTTCAGCTCCAATGACATAAAGGAAGGGTAACGCTCTCTGTGAAAACACAAAAATAATATTACAGTTCACAAGAGAAGATACAAGATGATCCACATGTCTGAGGATAGTCCTTCTGCAGCCATTCTTTCCTCCATGAACGACATGTTCTACAAACTCGTCGCTTTTAGTTACGTACAAAACATATATATATATATAATTTTCAAAAACACCCATGCGGTGGTGATTAGTGTCACAGGTCAGCGTTTACATCAACCGGTTAATCCATCACGTTTCAGCCCTAATGTGCTTAAGTGAGAAGACCCCAGCAAATTTGGATACATTACCATAAAAACATATTTCTTTCTCCCCCAAATAGGTCTCGAACTTGCAATCCTTGGTTTAGACGAAGGCTACTGTCTTCTCCATTGGGCAAGTTTTGCTATAAGTACCTGTTGGGCGTACAGTCACGATTTCTGTCTGGATGATCTCATAAATTATACATCATCCTAAATAAATATTTTCATGGTCCGGGGCAAAACACCACTGCTGTGGTGATAAAAGTTTGAGTTAGTAGAATTTACTGGAATCGGTTAACAAATCCATCAAGTTGCAGTGCATGAGACTGAAGATCGGATCCAACACGCTGCAATGAGACTGGAGACTGAAGATGTAAACAAAAATAGGATACTTGACACCAAAATAAACTTTTTTCAACTGCCACCCCAGACAGGAAACAAACCCACAATCCCTGTCATTGGAGGTCAGTGCCTCATCCATTAGGCCATTGGGGCTTCACGTATTAATGGCATTGCCATGGTACTTCCTAAAGTAAGAACTCCTGCGCAAGCGCACGGCTCTTCACTGGTATCAGTGTTATTTTTCTCTCGAGCACACTTCCATCTTGTAAATATTCTGAGTGGAATGTAATTCGAATGTTACAAATTCAGGGCATTGTGGGGCTCAGCCTATGTGGAAGTTCACATAAATTGTGTGCGGACTGCGTTTTACAGGCCATCTCACAAACACATCTCTGAAGGAATCACCATAAAACACTTCAGTTCAACCATTCATTATTTGGATTTGTAGAAGTCTGAAATACACTATTCCCACTCGTGCAAATACATCTCTCCCAGTCAGACCTAGTAACGTTTAACTATATAATGATAAGTGTGAGTCAGTAGATCAATAATGCTTCGGTCTAGGCAAAAGCAGGAAAAATGACCACGATCCACCCCAGATGGGACTCAAATCCATATTGCCTAGCTTAGCAGGGAAGTGTTTTAACCATTAGGCCATTGAGGCTGCATAGTTTAAACCACGTTTCCTGATTCTTTGTCTCAGCACAACAAATGATACAATAAAGTTTCTGGTAGAAAGAGGGGGAGGATGCTTTTATGCACGTGCATAAACAGGAGTACAGTACATTTGCTTGTCTCTGCATACGCACGCATCAAGCTACTGTCTGGTTTATCCATGGGATATAGTAGCGCGTGCTGCCAAACGAAACCCTCTAATTGCCTTGCACATTCTTCCTTGCCAGTTTTACGACAGTTTAATATCAGAACCAACAAAGGAACAAGCCCAATTCTTATTAAAACGAAACCCAAAACCAACTAACATCCTACTAAAAAAAGCTCAAATGACTGTCGAACTGCGAAAATTGCTAAAAGCCCCAAAAATATAACCAACGAAGAGGGAGGCACGGTGAAAGACGTACCCCCAATGCAACTGTGAAATTAAGAGGAGGAGTGAGGGAGGAAAATTATATTTAAATGTAATCAGCTATGGTGCCGAAACTACACACAGGCAAACAGAAACAGAGCAGGAAACCAAGAAAAACAGTAGTCCCCCACAGAACAGACAAAGAACTGTAGTGTGATGAGACAGTACTTAGTCCCTGCTGCATGGGAGGAACGGAAGAGAAAAAGGAGGGACAAAGAGGCAGGGCTGACCACTGGCACGCAAGAATTCTTGAAGGACACTGAAACAAACAAATAAAAAGCAGGGGGGTGGCTTTAACCGACCATAAGAAATTACAACAGGTCTCGAATGCGCGACGTAAAAACTGGCGATGTGTCGGCCCAATCTAAATACGGTAGGTGGACACATGGTCAAACCTCCGATGCGTCATACTCATTAAGTTTGTTTGAGGATTATGTAGGCGGCGGAGATAGAGTAGTCTCCACTGTCAATACACTGAAGGGCCCCTCTGCTCTAAATGACATGGGAGGACCTTCAGGTTGGTGGAAAGGGTATTCCATTGCAGTTATCATATAGTACCTTTCCACCAACAAATAAAGCAGGCCTTTAATATTTAATAGGGGATATAATCTTCCATCATTATATTCTTCCACCTCCACCCATCTCTCAGACAAATGTTGTGCTAGATGAGTACGGTTGGGCCTTTCTCTAGATATAGAAACCCTCCAGTGCTCTATCTAGCCCAACCACTTGCGAGATGGATTATGCGAGTGGAATGTTACCGGGTCTTCATATCCATAAAACATATTCACTTTTCTATAAAGCCACTCGTCAACTAAGGTGAAATTGGACCTTTTTCACAAGTAAACTGCAGAGCCGGACTGGCCATAGTGGGCATTGGGCGTTTCCCTGGGAGGCTGAAAGGGTGGGGACCGATTTTGAAGCGGTGAGGGCCTATTTTATTACTGGGGCCGGTTATTCAGCGGCGCTGCAGCAGTTCTTCACACTTGAAAGTACCGGCTTCTACAAAATTGGCAGGGCTGATTTGGGTTCTCAGTCCAGCGCTGTTTACAGGAGGTAGAAAGAGAAATATAGGGATCCTAGAACGGTCTCTTTTTCAGAACTCCCTTACTAAGGGCACTCACCTGATTCAGCTGTAGGTCCTTTGCTGATTGAAGATCTGCTTTCTGTGTGGGGTAAAAGTAGAAAGTGCAGTGACTCTACAGCACAAAATCAGATGTTGTCAAATGCACAAGGTATCACCTCTTTCCCTTGCCCAAGCCCAATACACTGCTCACTTCCACTTTTACTGAAAGCTGCTGGTAGTAGAGGTTGCTCTTACTGCGGTTGTTTAGACTGATATCGGGTAATGTGGTAAGAAACATAGCGCATCGTACTGGTGTAATACATTTGTGTTCAACCTAGAGATGTGTGGAATTTGCGTAACATGCTTTTGCTTAATGACACAAAATTTTAAGTAAATTACACACTATATGTGTAAAATGTGAAATGCAAATCTGACAGAGCTATGTTTTAGGGCGAAATGCAATCTCACTTCCACTTTGGCTGCAAGGGCACTTATTGCGCTAAAAAAAGAGCAGAAAACACAAACAAGAGTTGCTACCTTCTTTTTGTTGTGTGTCACTCCCTCCAAAGGTTTCACTACTGTAGTGTTATTCGCCACCGCCTACAGCTCCAATGACATAAAGGAAGGGTAACGCTCTCTGTGAAAACACAAAAATAATATTACAGTTCACAAGAGAAGATACAAGATGATCCACCTGTCTGAGGATAGTCCTTCTGCAGCCATTCTTTCCTCCATGAACGACATGTTCTACAAACTCGTCGCTTTTAGTTACGTACAAAACATATATATATATAATCTTCAAAAACACCCATGCGGTGGTGATTAGTGTCACAGGTCAGCGTTTACATCAACCGGTTAATCCATCACGTTTCAGCCCTAATGTGCTTAAGTGGGAAGACCCCAGCAAATTTGGATACATTACCATAAAACCATATTTCTTTCTCCCCCAAATAGGTCTCGAACTTGCAATCCTTGGTTTAGACGAAGGCTACTGTCTTCTCCATTGGGCTAGTTTTGCTATAAGTACCTGTAGGGCGTACAGTCACGATTTCTGTCTGGACGATCTAATAAATTATATATCATCCTAAATAAATATTTTCATGGTCCGGGGCAAAACACCACTGCTGTGGTGATAAAAGTTTGAGTTAGTAGAATTTACTGGAATCGGTTAACAAATCCATCAAGTTGCAGTGCATGAGACTGAAGATCGGATCCATCACGCTGCAATGAGACTGGAGACTGAAGATGTAAACAAAAATAGGATACTTGACACCAAAAAAACCTTTTTTCAACTGCCACCCCAGACAGGAAACAAACCCACAATCCCTGTCATTGGAGGTCAGTGCCTCATCCATTAGGCCATTGGGGCTTCACGTATTAATGGCATTGCCATGGTACTTCCTAAAGTAAGAACTCCTGCGCAAGCGCACGGCTCTTCACTGGTATCAGTGTTATTTTTCTCTCGAGCACACTTCCATCTTGTAAACATTCTGAGTGGAATGTAATTCGAATGTTACAAATTCAGGGCATTGTGGGGCTCAGCCTATGTGGAAGTTCACATAAATTGTGTGCGGACTGCGTTTTACAGGCCATCTCACAAACACATCTCTGAAGGAATCACCATAAAACACTTCAGTTCAACCATTCATTATTTGGATTTGTAGAAGTCTGAAATACACTATTCCCACTCGTGCAAATGCATCTTTCCCAGTCAGACCTAGTAACGTTTAACTATATAATGATAAGTGTGAGTCAGTAGATCAATAATGCTTCGGTCTAGGCAAAAGCAGGAAAAATGACCACGATCCACCCCAGATGGGACTCAAATCCATATTGCCTAGCTTAGCAGGGAAGTGTTTTAACCATTAGGCCATTGAGGCTGCATAGTTTAAACCACGTTTCCTGATTCTTTGTCTCAGCACAACAAATGATACAATAAAGTTTCTGGTAGAAAGAGGGGGGAGGATGCTTTTATGCACGTGCATAAACAGGAGTACAGTACATTTGCTTGTCTCTGCATACGCACGCATCCAGCTACTGTCTGGTTTATCCATGGGATATAGTCGCGCGTGCTGCCGAACGAAACCCTCTAATTGCCTTGCACATTCTTCCTTGCCAGTTTTACGACAGTTTAATATCAGAACCAACAAAGGAACAAGCCCAATTCTTATTAAAACGAAACCCAAAACCAACTAACATCCTACTAAAAAAAGCTCAAATGACTGTCGAACTGCGAAAATTGCTAAAAGCCCCAAAAATATAACCAACGAAGAGGGAGGCATGGTGAAAGACGTACCCCCAATGCAACTGTGAAATTAAGAGGAGGAGTGAGGGAGGAAAATTATATTTAAATGTAATCAGCTATGGTGCCGAAACTACACACAGGCAAACAGAAACAGAGCAGGAAACCAAGAAAAACAGTAGTCCCCCACGGAACAGACAAAGAACTGTAGTGTGATGAGACAGTACTTAGTCCCTGCTGCATGGGAGGAACGGAAGAGAAAAAGGAGGGACAAAGAGGCAGGGCTGACCACTGGCACGCAAGAATTCTTGAAGGACACTGAAACAAACAAATAAAAAGCAGGGGGGTGGCTTTAACCGACCATAAGAAATTACAACAGGTCTCGAATGCTCGACGTAAAAACTGGCGATGTGTCGGCCCAATCTAAATACGGTAGGTGGACACATGGCCAAACCTCCGATGCATCATACTCATTAAGTTTGTTTGAGGATTATGTAGGCGGCGGAGATAGAGTAGTCTCCACTGTCAATACACTGAAGGGCCCCTCTGCTCTAAATGACATGGGAGGACCTTCAGGTTGGTGGAAAGGGTATTCCATTGCAGTTATGATATAGTACCTTTCCACCAACAAATAAAGCAGGCCTTTAATATTTAATAGGGGATATAATCTTCCATCATTATATTCTTCCACCTCCACCCATCTCTCAGACAAATGTTGTGCTAGATGAGTACGGTTGGGCCTTTCTCTATATATAGAAACCCTCCAGTGCTCTATCTAGCCCAACCACTTGCGAGATGTATTATGCGAGTGGAATGTTACCGGGTCTTCATATCCATAAAACATATTCACTTTTCCATAAAGCCACTCGTCAACTAAGGTGAAATTGGACCTTTTTCACAAGTAAACTGCAGAGCCGGACTGGCCATAGTGGGCATTGGGCGTTTCCCTGGGAGGCTGAAAGGGTGGGGACCGATTTTGAAGCGGTGAGGGCCTATTTTATTACTGGGGCCGGTTATTCAGCGGCACTGCAGCAGTTCTTCACACTTGAAAGTACCGGCTTCTACAAAATTGGCAGGGCTGATTTGGGTTCTCAGTCCAGCGCTGTTTACAGGAGGTAGAAAGAGAAATATAGGGATCCTAGAACGGTCTCTTTTTCAGAACTCCCTTACTAAGGGCACTCACCTGATTCAGCTGTAGGTCCTTTGCTGATTGAAGATCTGCTTTCTGTGTGGGGTAAAAGTAGAAAGTGCAGTGACTCTACAGCACAAAATCAGATTTTGTCAAATGCACAAGGTATCACCTCTTTCCCTTGCCCAAGCCCAACACACTGCTCACTTCCACTTTTACTGAAAGCTGCTGGTAGTAGAGGTTGCTCTTACTGCGGTTGTTTAGACTGATATCGGGTAATGTGGTAAGAAACATAGCGCATCGTACTGGTGTAATACATTGGTGTTCAACCTAGAGATGTGTGGAATTTGCGTAACATGCTTTTGCTTAATGACACAAAATTTTAAGTAAATTACACACTATATGTGTAAAATGTACAATGCAAATCTGACAGAGCTATGTTTTAGGGCGAAATGCAATCTCACTTCCACTTTGGCTGCAAGGGCACTTATTTAGGCCTGGGCGAAGCACTACGCTATGCTCGCGTAGTTTGCGAAGTTCGCGCTACTTCGCGCTACGCGAACTGCACGTAGCACAGTGCGAACACGCGTAGCGTAGTGTTGCGTAGTGCTGCGGTCATTTTTTGCTTGCTCGCGGTCCTCAACGTCAAGTTGGCGACCGCGAGCAAGCAAAATGACATCCTGGCGAGACTTTTTCCTTGTTCGCGATCGCGAGCATGGAAAATAAACCTCCCGGCGAGATTCCCAAAGCGAGAAGGTCAGGTTTCTCATTGCGAGGGGTCGCGTATGCTCGCGACCGCTCGCGATGAGAAACTACCAGTTCGCGTTGAGAAAGCTGCAGCTCGAGTAAAAATCTACTCGAGCAGCAGAAAACTACAGCTCGCACTGTGCAAGATGCCATTTTCAATGATTGCACAGTGCCGGTTGCTTGTCCGCACTGTGCAATCATTGAAAACAACATCTTGCACAGTGCGAACATGTTACTTCGCAGTTTGCGAAGTGCTACGCGTAGCTCGCGTAGTGCGAACTTCACTTTGCGTAGCTTCGCGAAGTGTTACTTCGCGAACTACGCCCACCCTTACACTTATTGCGCTAAAAAAAGAGCAGAAAACACAAACAAGAGTTGCTACCTTCTTTTTGTTATGTGTCACTCCCTCCAAAGGTTTCACTACTGTAGTGTTATTCGCCACCGCCTTCAGCTCCAATGACATAAAGGAAGGGTAACGCTCTCTGTGAAAACACAAAAATAATATTACAGTTCACAAGAGAAGATACAAGATGATCCACATGTCTGAGGATAGTCCTTCTGCAGCCATTCTTTCCTCCATGAACGACATGTTCTACAAACTCGTCGCTTTTAGTTACGTACAAAACATATATATATATATAATTTTCAAAAACACCCATGCGGTGGTGATTAGTGTCACAGGTCAGCGTTTACATCAACCGGTTAATCCATCACGTTTCAGCCCTAATGTGCTTAAGTGAGAAGACCCCAGCAAATTTGGATACATTACCATAAAAACATATTTCTTTCTCCCCCAAATAGGTCTCGAACTTGCAATCCTTGGTTTAGACGAAGGCTACTGTCTTCTCCATTGGGCAAGTTTTGCTATAAGTACCTGTTGGGCGTACAGTCACGATTTCTGTCTGGATGATCTCATAAATTATACATCATCCTAAATAAATATTTTCATGGTCCGGGGCAAAACACCACTGCTGTGGTGATAAAAGTTTGAGTTAGTAGAATTTACTGGAATCGGTTAACAAATCCATCAAGTTGCAGTGCATGAGACTGAAGATCGGATCCATCACGCTGCAATGAGACTGGAGACTGAAGATGTAAACAAAAATAGGATACTTGACACCAAAATAAACTTTTTTCAACTGCCACCCCAGACAGGAAACAAACCCACAATCCCTGTCATTGGAGGTCAGTGCCTCATCCATTAGGCCATTGGGGCTTCACGTATTAATGGCATTGCCATGGTACTTCCTAAAGTAAGAACTCCTGCGCAAGCGCACGGCTCTTCACTGGTATCAGTGTTATTTTTCTCTCGAGCACACTTCCATCTTGTAAATATTCTGAGTGGAATGTAATTCGAATGTTACAAATTCAGGGCATTGTGGGGCTCAGCCTATGTGGAAGTTCACATAAATTGTGTGCGGACTGCGTTTTACAGGCCATCTCACAAACACATCTCTGAAGGAATCACCATAAAACACTTCAGTTCAACCATTCATTATTTGGATTTGTAGAAGTCTGAAATACACTATTCCCACTCGTGCAAATACATCTCTCCCAGTCAGACCTAGTAACGTTTAACTATATAATGATAAGTGTGAGTCAGTAGATCAATAATGCTTCGGTCTAGGCAAAAGCAGGAAAAATGACCACGATCCACCCCAGATGGGACTCAAATCCATATTGCCTAGCTTAGCAGGGAAGTGTTTTAACCATTAGGCCATTGAGGCTGCATAGTTTAAACCACGTTTCCTGATTCTTTGTCTCAGCACAACAAATGATACAATAAAGTTTCTGGTAGAAAGAGGGGGGAGGATGCTTTTATGCACGTGCATAAACAGGAGTACAGTACATTTGCTTGTCTCTGCATACGCACGCATCCAGCTACTGTCTGGTTTATCCATGGGATATAGTAGCGCGTGCTGCCAAACGAAACCCTCTAATTGCCTTGCACATTCTTCCTTGCCAGTTTTACGACAGTTTAATATCAGAACCAACAAAGGAACAAGCCCAATTCTTATTAAAACGAAACCCAAAACCAACTAACATCCTACTAAAAAAAGCTCAAATGACTGTCGAACTGCGAAAATTGCTAAAAGCCCCAAAAATATAACCAACGAAGAGGGAGGCACGGTGAAAGACGTACCCCCAATGCAACTGTGAAATTAAGAGGAGGAGTGAGGGAGGAAAATTATATTTAAATGTAATCAGCTATGGTGCCGAAACTACACACAGGCAAACAGAAACAGAGCAGGAAACCAAGAAAAACAGTAGTCCCCCACAGAACAGACAAAGAACTGTAGTGTGATGAGACAGTACTTAGTCCCTGCTGCATGGGAGGAACGGAAGAGAAAAAGGAGGGACAAAGAGGCAGGGCTGACCACTGGCACGCAAGAATTCTTGAAGGACACTGAAACAAACAAATAAAAAGCAGGGGGGTGGCTTTAACCGACCATAAGAAATTACAACAGGTCTCGAATGCGCGACGTAAAAACTGGCGATGTGTCGGCCCAATCTAAATACGGTAGGTGGACACATGGTCAAACCTCCGATGCGTCATACTCATTAAGTTTGTTTGAGGATTATGTAGGCGGCGGAGATAGAGTAGTCTCCACTGTCAATACACTGAAGGGCCCCTCTGCTCTAAATGACATGGGAGGACCTTCAGGTTGGTGGAAAGGGTATTCCATTGCAGTTATCATATAGTACCTTTCCACCAACAAATAAAGCAGGCCTTTAATATTTAATAGGGGATATAATCTTCCATCATTATATTCTTCCACCTCCACCCATCTCTCAGACAAATGTTGTGCTAGATGAGTACGGTTGGGCCTTTCTCTAGATATAGAAACCCTCCAGTGCTCTATCTAGCCCAACCACTTGCGAGATGGATTATGCGAGTGGAATGTTACCGGGTCTTCATATCCATAAAACATATTCACTTTTCTATAAAGCCACTCGTCAACTAAGGTGAAATTGGACCTTTTTCACAAGTAAACTGTAGAGCCGGACTGGCCATAGTGGGCATTGGGCGTTTCCCTGGGAGGCTGAAAGGGTGGGGACCGATTTTGAAGCGGTGAGGGCCTATTTTATTACTGGGGCCGGTTATTCAGCGGCGCTGCAGCAGTTCTTCACACTTGAAAGTACCGGCTTCTACAAAATTGGCAGGGCTGATTTGGGTTCTCAGTCCAGCGCTGTTTACAGGAGGTAGAAAGAGAAATATAGGGATCCTAGAACGGTCTCTTTTTCAGAACTCCCTTACTAAGGGCACTCACCTGATTCAGCTGTAGGTCCTTTGCTGATTGAAGATCTGCTTTCTGTGTGGGGTAAAAGTAGAAAGTGCAGTGACTCTACAGCACAAAATCAGATGTTGTCAAATGCACAAGGTATCACCTCTTTCCCTTGCCCAAGCCCAATACACTGCTCACTTCCACTTTTACTGAAAGCTGCTGGTAGTAGAGGTTGCTCTTACTGCGGTTGTTTAGACTGATATCGGGTAATGTGGTAAGAAACATAGCGCATCGTACTGGTGTAATACATTGGTGTTCAACCTAGAGATGTGTGGAATTTGCGTAACATGCTTTTGCTTAATGACACAAAATTTTAAGTAAATTACACACTATATGTGTAAAATGTGAAATGCAAATCTGACAGAGCTATGTTTTAGGGCGAAATGCAATCTCACTTCCACTTTGGCTGCAAGGGCACTTATTGCGCTAAAAAAAGAGCAGAAAACACAAACAAGAGTTGCTACCTTCTTTTTGTTGTGTGTCACTCCCTCCAAAGGTTTCACTACTGTAGTGTTATTCGCCACCGCCTACAGCTCCAATGACATAAAGGAAGGGTAACGCTCTCTGTGAAAACACAAAAATAATATTACAGTTCACAAGAGAAGATACAAGATGATCCACCTGTCTGAGGATAGTCCTTCTGCAGCCATTCTTTCCTCCATGAACGACATGTTCTACAAACTCGTCGCTTTTAGTTACGTACAAAACATATATATATATAATCTTCAAAAACACCCATGCGGTGGTGATTAGTGTCACAGGTCAGCGTTTACATCAACCGGTTAATCCATCACGTTTCAGCCCTAATGTGCTTAAGTGGGAAGACCCCAGCAAATTTGGATACATTACCATAAAACCATATTTCTTTCTCCCCCAAATAGGTCTCGAACTTGCAATCCTTGGTTTAGACGAAGGCTACTGTCTTCTCCATTGGGCTAGTTTTGCTATAAGTACCTGTAGGGCGTACAGTCACGATTTCTGTCTGGACGATCTAATAAATTATATATCATCCTAAATAAATATTTTCATGGTCCGGGGCAAAACACCACTGCTGTGGTGATAAAAGTTTGAGTTAGTAGAATTTACTGGAATCGGTTAACAAATCCATCAAGTTGCAGTGCATGAGACTGAAGATCGGATCCATCACGCTGCAATGAGACTGGAGACTGAAGATGTAAACAAAAATAGGATACTTGACACCAAAAAAACCTTTTTTCAACTGCCACCCCAGACAGGAAACAAACCCACAATCCCTGTCATTGGAGGTCAGTGCCTCATCCATTAGGCCATTGGGGCTTCACGTATTAATGGCATTGCCATGGTACTTCCTAAAGTAAGAACTCCTGCGCAAGCGCACGGCTCTTCACTGGTATCAGTGTTATTTTTCTCTCGAGCACACTTCCATCTTGTAAACATTCTGAGTGGAATGTAATTCGAATGTTACAAATTCAGGGCATTGTGGGGCTCAGCCTATGTGGAAGTTCACATAAATTGTGTGCGGACTGCGTTTTACAGGCCATCTCACAAACACATCTCTGAAGGAATCACCATAAAACACTTCAGTTCAACCATTCATTATTTGGATTTGTAGAAGTCTGAAATACACTATTCCCACTCGTGCAAATGCATCTCTCCCAGTCAGACCTAGTAACATTTAACTATATAATGATAAGTGTGAGTCAGTAGATCAATAATGCTTCGGTCTAGGCAAAAGCAGGAAAAATGACCACGATCCACCCCAGATGGGACTCAAATCCATATTGCCTAGCTTAGCAGGGAAGTGTTTTAACCATTAGGCTATTGAGGCTGCATAGTTTAAACCACGTTTCCTGATTCTTTGTCTCAGCACAACAAATGATACAATAAAGTTTCTGGTAGAAAGAGGGGGGAGGATGCTTTTATGCACGTGCATAAACAGGAGTACAGTACATTTGCTTGTCTCTGCATACGCACGCATCCAGCTACTGTCTGGTTTATCCATGGGATATAGTCGCGCGTGCTGCCGAACGAAACCCTCTAATTGCCTTGCACATTCTTCCTTGCCAGTTTTACGACAGTTTAATATCAGAACCAACAAAGGAACAAGCCCAATTCTTATTAAAACGAAACCCAAAACCAACTAACATCCTACTAAAAAAAGCTCAAATGACTGTCGAACTGCGAAAATTGCTAAAAGCCCCAAAAATATAACCAACGAAGAGGGAGGCATGGTGAAAGACGTACCCCCAATGCAACTGTGAAATTAAGAGGAGGAGTGAGGGAGGAAAATTATATTTAAATGTAATCAGCTATGGTGCCGAAACTACACACAGGCAAACAGAAACAGAGCAGGAAACCAAGAAAAACAGTAGTCCCCCACGGAACAGACAAAGAACTGTAGTGTGATGAGACAGTACTTAGTCCCTGCTGCATGGGAGGAACGGAAGAGAAAAAGGAGGGACAAAGAGGCAGGGCTGACCACTGGCACGCAAGAATTCTTGAAGGACACTGAAACAAACAAATAAAAAGCAGGGGGGTGGCTTTAACCGACCATAAGAAATTACAACAGGTCTCGAATGCTCGACGTAAAAACTGGCGATGTGTCGGCCCAATCTAAATACGGTAGGTGGACACATGGCCAAACCTCCGATGCATCATACTCATTAAGTTTGTTTGAGGATTATGTAGGCGGCGGAGATAGAGTAGTCTCCACTGTCAATACACTGAAGGGCCCCTCTGCTCTAAATGACATGGGAGGACCTTCAGGTTGGTGGAAAGGGTATTCCATTGCAGTTATGATATAGTACCTTTCCACCAACAAATAAAGCAGGCCTTTTATATTTAATAGGGGATATAATCTTCCATCATTATATTCTTCCACCTCCACCCATCTCTCAGACAAATGTTGTGCTAGATGAGTACGGTTGGGCCTTTCTCTAGATAGAGAAACCCTCCAGTGCTCTATCTAGCCCAACCACTTGCGAGATGGATTATGCGAGTGGAATGTTACCGGGTCTTCATATCCATAAAACATATTCACTTTTCCATAAAGCCACTCGTCAACTAAGGTGAAATTGGACCTTTTTCACAAGTAAACTGCAGAGCCGGACTGGCCATAGTGGGCATTGGGCGTTTCCCTGGGAGGCTGAAAGGGTGGGGACCGATTTTGAAGCGGTGAGGGCCTATTTTATTACTGGGGCCGGTTATTCAGCGGCGCTGCAGCAGTTCTTCACACTTGAAAGTACCGGCTTCTACAAAATTGGCAGGGCTGATTTGGGTTCTCAGTCCAGCGCTGTTTACAGGAAGTAGAAAGAGAAATATAGGGATCCTAGAACGGTCTCTTTTTCAGAACTCCCTTACTAAGGGCACTCACCTGATTCAGCTGTAGGTCTTTTGCTGATTGAAGATCTGCTTTCTGTGTGGGGTAAAAGTAGAAAGTGCAGTGACTCTACACCACAAAATCAGATGTTGTCAAATGCACAAGGTATCACCTCTTTCCCTTGCCCAAGCCCAATACACTGCTCACTTCCACTTTTACTGAAAGCTGCTGGTAGTAGAGGTTGCTCTTACTGCGGTTGTTTAGACTGATATCGGGTAATGTGGTAAGAAACATAGCGCATCGTACTGGTGTAATACATTGGTGTTCAACCTAGAGATGTGTGGAATTTGCGTAACATGCTTTTGCGTAATGACACAAAATTTTAAGTAAATTACACACTATATGTGTAAAATGTGAAATGCAAATCTGACAGAGCTATGTTTTAGGGCGAAATGCAATCTCACTTCCACTTTGGCTGCAAGGGCACTTATTGCGCTAAAAAAAGAGCAGAAAACACAAACAAGAGTTGCTACCTTCTTTTTGTTGTGTGTCACTCCCTCCAAAGGTTTCACTACTGTAGTGTTATTCGCCACCGCCTTCAGCTCCAATGACATAAAGGAAGGGTAACGCTCTCTGTGAAAACACAAAAATAATATTACAGTTCACAAGAGAAGATACAAGATGATCCACCTGTCTGAGGATAGTCCTTCTGCAGCCATTCTTTCCTCCATGAACGACATGTTCTACAAACTCGTCGCTTTTAGTTACGTACAAAACATATATATATATATTCTTCAAAAACACCCATGCGGTGGTGATTAGTGTCACAGGTCAGCGTTTACATCAACCGGTTAATCCATCACGTTTCAGCCCTAATGTGCTTAAGTGAGAAGACCCCAGCAAATTTGGATACATTACCATAAAAACATATTTCTTTCTTCCCCAAATAGGTCTCGAACTTGCAATCCTTGGTTTAGACGAAGGCTACTGTCTTCTCCATTGGGCTAGTTTTGCTATAAGTACATGTTGGGCGTACAGTCACGATTTCTGTCTGGACGATCTAATAAATTATATATCATCCTAAATAAATATTTTCATGGTCCGGGGCAAAACACCACTGCTGTGGTGATAAAAGTTTGAGTTAGTAGAATTTACTGGAATCGGTTAACAAATCCATCAAGTTGCAGTGCATGAGACTGAAGATCGGATCCATCACGCTGCAATGAGACTGGAGACTGAAGATGTAAACAAAAATAGGATACTTGACACCAAAAAAACCTTTTTTCAACTGCCACCCCAGACAGGAAACAAACCCACAATCCCTGTCATTGGAGGTCAGTGCCTCATCCATTAGGCCATTGGGGCTTCACGTATTAATGGCATTGCCATGGTACTTCCTAAAGTAAGAACTCCTGCGTAAGCGCACGGCTCTTCACTGGTATCAGTGTTATTTTTCTCTCGAGCACACTTCCATCTTGTAAACATTCTGAGTGGAATGTAATTCGAATGTTACAAATTCAGGGCATTGTGGGGCTCAGCCTATGTGGAAGTTCACATAAATTGTGTGCGGACTGCGTTTTACAGGCCATCTCACAAACACATCTCTGAAGGAATCACCATAAAACACTTCAGTTCAACCATTCATTATTTGGATTTGTAGAAGTCTGAAATACACTATTCCCACTCGTGCAAATACATCTCTCCCAGTCAGACCTAGTAACGTTTAACTATATAATGATAAGTGTGAGTCAGTAGATCAATAATGCTTCGGTCTAGGCAAAAGCAGGAAAAATGACCACGATCCACCCCAGATGGGACTCAAATCCATATTGCCTAGCTTAGCAGGGAAGTGTTTTAACCATTAGGCCATTGAGGCTGCATAGTTTAAACCACGTTTCCTGATTCTTTGTCTCAGCACAACAAATGATACAATAAAGTTTCTGGTAGAAAGAGGGGGGAGGATGCTTTTATGCACGTGCATAAACAGGAGTACAGTACATTTGCTTGTCTCTGCATACGCACGCATCCAGCTACTGTCTGGTTTATCCATGGGATATAGTCGCGCGTGCTGCCGAACGAAACCCTCTAATTGCCTTGCACATTCTTCCTTGCCAGTTTTACGACAGTTTAAAATCAGAACCAACAAAGGAACAAGCCCAATTCTTATTAAAACGAAACTCAAAACCAACTAACATCCTACTAAAAAAAGCTCAAATGACTGTCGAACTGCGAAAATTGCTAAAAGCCCCAAAAATATAACCAACGAAGAGGGAGGCATGGTGAAAGACGTACCCCCAATGCAACTGTGAAATTAAGAGGAGGAGTGAGGGAGGAAAATTATATTTAAATGTAATTAGCTATGGTGCCGAAACTACACACAGGCAAACAGTAACAGAGCAGGAAACCAAGAAAAACAGTAGTCCCCCACAGAACAGACAAAGAACTGTAGTGTGATGAGACAGTACTTAGTCCCTGCTGCATGGGAGGAACGGAAGAGAAAAAGGAGGGACAAAGAGGCAGGGCTGACCACTGGCACACAAGAATTCTTGAAGGACACTGAAACAAACAAATAAAAAGCAGGGGGGTGGCTTTAACCGACCATAAGAAATTACAACAGGTCTCGAATGCTCGACGTAAAAACTGGCGATGTGTCGGCCCAATCTAAATACGGTAGGTGGACACATGGCCAAACCTCCGATGCGTCATACTCATTAAGTTTGTTTGAGGATTATGTAGGCGGCGGAGATAGAGTAGTCTCCACTGTCAATACACTGAAGGGCCCCTCTGCTCTAAATGACATGGGAGGACCTTCAGGTTGGTGGAAAGTGTATTCCATTGCAGTTATGATATAGTACCTTTCCACCAACAAATAAAGCAGGCCTTTAATATTTAATAGGGGATATAATCTTCCATCATTATATTCTTCCACCTCCACCCATCTCTCAGACAAATGTTGTGCTAGATGAGTACGGTTGGGCCTTTCTCTAGATAGAGAAACCCTCCAGTGCTCTATCTAGCCCAACCACTTGCGAGATGGATTATGCGAGTGGAATGTTACCGGGTCTTCATATCGATAAAACATATTCACTTTTCCATAAAGCCACTCGTCAACTAAGGTGAAATTGGACCTTTTTCACAAGTAAACTGCAGAGCCGGACTGGCCATAGTGGGCATTGGGCGTTTCCCTGGGAGGCTGAAAGGGTGGGGACCGATTTTGAAGCGGTGAGGGCCTATTTTATTACTGGGGCCGGTTATTCAGCGGCGCTGCAGCAGTTCTTCACACTTGAAAGTACCGGCTTCTACAAAATTGGCAGGGCTGATTTGGGTTCTCAGTCCAGCGCTGTTTACAGGAGGTAGAAAGAGAAATATAGGGATCCTAGAACGGTCTCTTTTTCAGAACTCCCTTACTAAGGGCACTCACCTGATTCAGCTGTAGGTCTTTTGCTGATTGAAGATCTGCTTTCTGTGTGGGGTAAAAGTAGAAAGTGCAGTGACTCTACAGCACAAAATCAGATGTTGTCAAATGCACAAGGTATCACCTCTTTCCCTTGCCCAAGCCCAATACACTGCTCACTTCCACTTTTACTGAAAGCTGCTGGTAGTAGAGGTTGCTCTTACTGCGGTTGTTTAGACTGATATCGGGTAATATGGTAAGAAACATAGCGCATCGTACTGGTGTAATACATTGGTGTTCAACCTAGAGATGTGTGGAATTTGCGTAACATGCTTTTGCGTAATGACACAAAATTTTAAGTAAATTACACACTATATGTGTAAAATGTGAAATGCAAATCTGACAGAGCTATGTTTTAGGGCGAAATGCAATCTCACTTCCACTTTGGCTGCAAGGGCACTTATTGCGCTAAAAAAAGAGCAGAAAACACAAACAAGAGTTGCTACCTTCTTTTTGTTGTGTGTCACTCCCGCCAAAGGTTTCACTACTGTAGTGTTATTCGCCACCGCCTTCAGCTCCAATGACATAAAGGAAGGGTAACGCTCTCTGTGAAAACACAAAAATGATATTACAGTTCACAAGAGAAGATACAAGATGATCCACCTGTCTGAGGATAGTCCTTCTGCAGTCATTCTTTCCTCCATGAACGACATGTTCTACAAACTCGTCGCTTTTAGTTACGTACAAAACATATATATATATAATCTTCAAAAACACCCATGCGGTGGTGATTAGTGTCACAGGTCAGCGTTTACATCAACCGGTTAAGCCATCACGTTTCAGCCCTAATGTGCTTAAGTGAGAAGACCCCAGCAAATTTGGATACATTACCAAAAAACATATTTCTTTCTCCCCCAAATAGGTCTCGAACTTGCAATCCTTGGTTTAGACGAAGGCTACTGTCTTCTCCATTGGGCTAGTTTTGCTATAAGTACCTGTTGGGCGTACAGTCACGATTTCTGTCTGGACGATCTAATAAATTATATATCATCCTAAATAAATATTTTCGTGGTCCGGGGCAAAACACCACTGCTGTGGTGATAAAAGTTTGAGTTAGTAGAATTTACTGGAATCGGTTAACAAATCCATCAAGTTGCAGTGCATGAGACTGAAGATCGGATCCATCACGCTGCAATGAGACTGGAGACTGAAGATGTAAACAAAAATAGGATACTTGACACCAAAAAAACCTTTTTTCAACTGCCACCCCAGACAGGAAACAAACCCACAATCCCTGTCATTGGAGGTCAGTGCCTCATCCATTAGGCCATTGGGGCTTCACGTATTAATGGCATTGCCATGGTACTTCCTAAAGTAAGAACTCCTGCGCAAGCGCACGGCTCTTCACTAGTATCAGTGTTATTTTTCTCTCGAGCACACTTCCATCTTGTAAACATTCTGAGTGGAATGTAATTCGAATGTTACAAATTCAGGGCATTGTGGGGCTCAGCCTATGTGGAAGTTCACATAAATTGTGTGCGGACTGCGTTTTACAGGCCATCTCACAAACACATCTCTGAAGGAATCACCATAAAACACTTCAGTTCAACCATTCATTATTTGGATTTGTAGAAGTCTGAAATATACTATTCCCACTCGTGCAAATACATCTCTCCCAGTCAGACCTAGTAACGTTTAACTATATAATGATAAGTGTGAGTCAGTAGATCAATAATGCTTCGGTCTAGGCAAAAGCAGGAAAAATGACCACGATCCACCCCAGATGGGACTCAAATCCATATTGCCTAGCTTAGCAGGGAAGTGTTTTAACCATTAGGCCATTGAGGCTGCATAGTTTAAACCACGTTTCCTGATTCTTTGTCTCAGCACAACAAATGATACAATAAAGTTTCTGGTAGAAAGAGGGGGGAGGATGCTTTTATGCACGTGCATAAACAGGAGTACAGTACATTTGCTTGTCTCTGCATACGCACGCATCCAGCTACTGTCTGGTTTATCCATGGGATATAGTCGCGCGTGCTGCCGAACGAAACCCTCTAATTGCCTTGCACATTCTTCCTTGCCAGTTTTACGACAGTTTAATATCAGAACCAACAAAGGAACAAGCCCAATTCTTATTAAAACGAAACCCAAAACCAACTAACATCCTACTAAAAAAAGCTCAAATGACTGTCGAACTGCGAAAATTGCTAAAAGCCCCAAAAATATAACCAACGAAGAGGGAGGCATGGTGAAAGACGTACCCCCAATGCAACTGTGAAATTAAGAGGAGGAGTGAGGGAGGAAAATTATATTTAAATGTAATCAGCTATGGTGCCGAAACTACACACTGGCAAACAGAAACAGAGCAGGAAACCAAGAAAAACAGTAGTCCCCCACAGAAGAGACAAAGAACTGTAGTGTGATGAGACAGTACTGAGTCCCTGCTGCATGGGAGGAACGGAAGAGAAAAAGGAGGGACAAAGAGGCAGGGCTGACCACTGGCACGCAAGAATTCTTGAAGGACACTGAAACAAACAAATAAAAAGCAGGGGGGTGGCTTTAACCGACCATAAGAAATTACAACAGGTCTCGAATGCTCGACGTAAAAACTGGCGATGTGTCGGCCCAATCTAAATACGGTAGGTGGACACATGGCCAAACCTCCGATGCGTCATACTCATTAAGTTTGTTTGAGGATTATGTAGGCGGCGGAGATAGAGTAGTCTCCACTGTCAATACACTGAAGGGCCCCTCTGCTCTAAATGACATGGGAGGACCTTCAGGTAGGTGGAAAGTGTATTCCATTGCAGTTATGATATAGTACCTTTCCACCAACAAATAAAGCAGGCCTTTAATATTTAATAGGGGATATAATCTTCCATCATTATATTCTTCCACCTCCACCCATCTCTCAGACAAATGTTGTGCTAGATGAGTACGGTTGGGCCTTTCTCTAGATAGAGAAACCCTCCAGTGCTCTATCTAGCCCAACCACTTGCGAGATGGATTATGCGAGTGGAATGTTACCGGGTCTTCATATCCATAAAACATATTCACTTTTCCATAAAGCCACTCGTCAACTAAGGTGAAATTGGACCTTTTTCACAAGTAAACTGCAGAGCCGGACTGGCCTTAGTGGGCATTGGGCGTTTCCCTGGGAGGCTGAAAGGGTGGGGACCGATTTTGAAGCGGTGAGGGCCTATTTTATTACTGGGGCCGGTTATTCAGCGGTGCTGCAGCAGTTCTTCACACTTGAAAGTACCGGCTTCTACAAAATTGGCAGGGCTGATTTGGGTTCTCAGTCCAGCGCTGTTTACAGGAGGTAGAAAGAGAAATATAGGGATCCTAGAACGGTCTCTTTTTCAGAACTCCCTTACTAAGGGCACTCACCTGATTCAGCTGTAGGTCCTTTGCTGATTGAAGATCTGCTTTCTGTGTGGGGTAAAAGTAGAAAGTGCAGTGACTCTACAGCACAAAATCAGATTTTGTCAAATGCACAAGGTATCACCTCTTTCCCTTGCCCAAGCCCAACACACTGCTCACTTCCACTTTTACTGAAAGCTGCTGGTAGTAGAGGTTGCTCTTACTGCGGTTGTTTAGACTGATATCGGGTAATGTGGTAAGAAACATAGCGCATCGTACTGGTGTAATACATTGGTGTTCAACCTAGAGATGTGTGGAATTTGCGTAACATGCTTTTGCGTAATGACACAAAATTTTAAGTAAATACACACTATATGTGTAAAATGTGAAATGCAAATCTGACAGAGCTATGTTTTAGGGCGAAATGCAATCTCACTTCCACTTTGGCTGCAAGGGCACTTATTGCGCTAAAAAAAGAGCAGAAAACACAAACAAGAGTTGCTACCTTCTTTTTGTTGTGTGTCACTCCCTCCAAAGGTTTCACTACTGTAGTGTTCTTCGCCACCGTCTTCAGCTCCAATGACATAAAGGAAGGGTAACGCTCTCTGTGAAAACACAAAAATAATATTACAGTTCACAAGAGAAGATACAAGATGATCCACCTGTCTGAGGATAGTCCTTCTGCAGTCATTCTTTCCTCCATGAACGACATGTTCTACAAACTCGTCGCTTTTAGTTACGTACAAAACATATATATATATATAATCTTCAAAAACACCCATGCGGTGGTGATTAGTGTCACAGGTCAGCGTTTACATCAACCGGTTAATCCATCACGTTTCAGCCCTAATGTGCTTAAGTGAGAAGACCCCAGCAAATTTGGATACATTACCAAAAAACATATTTCTTTCTCCCCCAAATAGGTCTCGAACTTGCAATCCTTGGTTTAGACGAAGGCTACTGTCTTCTCCATTGGGCTAGTTTTGCTATAAGTACCTGTTGGGCGTACAGTCACGATTTCTGTCTGGACGATCTAATAAATTATATATCGTCCTAAATAAATATTTTCATGGTCCGGGGCAAAACACCACTGCTGTGGTGATAAAAGTTTGAGTTAGTAGAATTTACTGGAATCGGTTAACAAATCCATCAAGTTGCAGTGCATGAGACTGAAGATCGGATCCATCACGCTGCAATGAGACTGGAGACTGAAGATGTAAACAAAAATAGGATACTTGACACCAAAAAAAACTTTTTTCAACTGCCACCCCAGACAGGAAACAAACCCACAATCCCTGTCATTGGAGGTCAGTGCCTCATCCATTAGGCCATTGGGGCTTCACGTATTAATGGCATTGCCATGGTACTTCCTAAAGTAAGAACTCCTGCGCAAGCGCACGGCTCTTCACTGGTATCAGTGTTATTTTTCTCTCGAGCACACTTCCATCTTGTAAACATTCTGAGTGGAATGTAATTCGAATGTTACAAATTCAGGGCATTGTGGGGCTCAGCCTATGTGGAAGTTCACATAAATTGTGTGCGGACTGCGTTTTACAGGCCATCTCACAAACACATCTCTGAAGGAATCACCATAAAACACTACAGTTCAACCATTCATTATTTGGATTTGTAGAAGTCCGAAATACACTGTTCCCACTCGTGCAAATACATCTCTCCCAGTCAGACCTAGTAACGTTTAACTATATAATGATAAGTGTGAGTCAGTAGATCAATAATGCTTCGGTCTAGGCAAAAGCAGGAGAAATGACCACGATCCACCCCAGATGGGACTCAAATCCATATTGCCTAGCTTAGCAGGGAAGTGTTTTAACCATTAGGCCATTGAGGCTGCATAGTTTAAACCACGTTTCCTGATTCTTTGTCTCAGCACAACAAATGATACAATAAAGTTTCTGGTAGAAAGAGGGGGGAGGATGCTTTTATGCACGTGCATAAACAGGAGTACAGTACATTTGCTTGTCTCTGCATACGCACGCATCCAGCTACTGTCTAGTTTATCCATGGGATATAGTCGCGCGTGCTGCCGAACGAAACCCTCTAATTGCCTTGCACATTCTTCCTTGCCAGTTTTACGACAGTTTAATCTCAGAACCAACAAAGGAACAAGCCCAATTCTTATTAAAACGAAACCCAAAACCAACTAACATCCTACTAAAAAAAGCTCAAATGACTGTCGAAATGCGAAAATTGCTAAAAGCCCCAAAAATATAACCAACGAAGAGGGAGGCATGGTGAAAGACGTACCCCCAATGCAACTGTGAAATTAAGAGGAGGAGTGAGGGAGGAAAATTATATTTAAATGTAATCAGCTATGGTGCCGAAACTACACACAGGCAAACAGAAACAGAGCAGGAAACCAAGAAAAACAGTAGTCCCCCACAGAACAGACAAAGAACTGTAGTGTGATGAGACAGTACTTAGTCCCTGCTGCATGGGAGGAACGGAAGAGAAAAAGGAGGGACAAAGAGGCAGGGCTGACCACTGGCACGCAAGAATTCTTGAAGGACACTGAAACAAACAAATAAAAAGCAGGGGGGTGGCTTTAACCGACCATAAGAAATTACAACAGGTCTCGAATGCTCGACGTAAAAACTGGCGATGTGTCGGCCCAATCTAAATACGGTAGGTGGACACATGGCCAAACCTCCGATGCGTCATACTCATTAAGTTTGTTTGAGGATTATGTAGGCGGCGGAGATAGAGTAGTCTCCACTGTCAATACACTGAAGGGCCCCTCTGCTCTAAATGACATGGGAGGACCTTCAGGTTGGTGGAAAGGGTATTCCATTGCAGTTATGATATAGTACCTTTCCACCAACAAATAAAGCAGGCCTTTAATATTTAATAGGGGATATAATCTTCCATCATTATATTCTTCCACCTCCACCCATCTCTCAGACAAATGTTGTGCTAGATGAGTACGGTTGGGCCTTTCTCTAGATAGAGAAACCCTCCAGTGCTCTATCTAGCCCAACCACTTGCGAGATGGATTATGCGAGTGGAATGTTACCGGGTCTTCATATCCATAAAACATATTCACTTTTCCATAAAGCCACTCGTCAACTAAGGTGAAATTGGACCTTTTTCACAAGTAAACTGCAGAGCCGGACTGGCCATAGTGGGCATTGGGCATTTCCCTGGGAGGCTGAAAGGGTGGGGACCGATTTTGAAGCGGTGAGGGCCTATTTTATTACTGGGGCCGGTTATTCAGCGGCGCTGCAGCAGTTCTTCACACTTGAAAGTACCGGCTTCTACAAAATTGGCAGGGCTGATTTGGGTTCTCAGTCCAGCGCTGTTTACAGGAGGTAGAAAGAGAAATATAGGGATCCTAGAACGGTCTCTTTTTCAGAACTCCCTTACTAAGGGCACTCACCTGATTCAGCTGTAGGTCTTTTGCTGATTGAAGATCTGCTTTCTGTGTGGGGTAAAAGTAGAAAGTGCAGTGACTCTACAGCACAAAATCAGATGTTGTCAAATGCACAAGGTATCACCTCTTTCCCTTGCCCAAGCCCAATACACTGCTCACTTCCACTTTTACTGAAAGCTGCTGGTAGTAGAGGTTGCTCTTACTGCGGTTGTTTAGACTGATATCGGGTAATGTGGTAAGAAACATAGCGCATCGTACTGGTGTAATACATTGGTGTTCAACCTAGAGATGTGTGGAATTTGCGTAACATGCTTTTGCGTAATGACACAAAATTTTAAGTAAATTACACACTATATGTGTAAAATGTGAAATGCAAATCTGACAGAGCTATGTTTTAGGGCGAAATGCAATCTCACTTCCACTTTGGCTGCAAGGGCACTTATTGCGCTAAAAAAAGAGCAGAAAACACAATCAAGAGTTGCTACCTTCTTTTTGTTGTGTGTCACTCCCTCCAAAGGTTTCACTACTGTAGTGTTCTTCGCCACCGCCTTCAGCTCCAATGACATAAAGGAAGGGTAACGCTCTCTGTGAAAACACAAAAATAATATTACAGTTCACAAGAGAAGATACAAGATGATCCACCTGTCTGAGGATAGTCCTTCTGCAGCCATTCTTTCCTCCATGAACGACATGTTCTACAAACTCGTCGCTTTTAGTTACGTACAAAACATACATATATATATATAATTTTCAAAAACACCCATGCGGTGGTGATTAGTGTCACAGGTCAGCGTTTACATCAACCGGTTAATCCATCACGTTTCAGCCCTAATGTGCTTAAGTGAGAAGACCCCAGCAAATTTGGATACATTACCATAAAAACATATTTCTTTCTCCCCCAAATAGGTCTCGAACTTGCAATCCTTGGTTTAGACGAAGGCTACTGTCTTCTCCATTGGGCTAGTTTTGCTATAAGTACCTGTTGGGCGTACAGTCACGATTTCTGTCTGGACGATCTAATAAATTATATATCGTCCTAAATAAATATTTTCATGGTCCGGGCAAAACACCACTGCTGTGGTGATAAAAGTTTGAGTTAGTAGAATTTACTGGAATCGGTTAACAAATCCATCAAGTTGCAGTGCATGAGACTGAAGATCGGATCCATCACGCTGCAATGAGACTGGAGACTGAAGATGTAAACAAAAATAGGATACTTGACAGCAAAAAAACCTTTTTTCAACTGCCACCCCAGACAGGAAACAAACCCACAATCCCTGTCATTAGAGGTCAGTGCCTCATCCATTAGGCCATTGGGGCTTCACGTATTAATGGCATTGCCATGGTACTTCCTAAAGTAAGAACTCCTGCGCAAGCGCACGGCTCTTCACTGGTATCAGTGTTATTTTTCTCTCGAGCACACTTCCATCTTGTAAACATTCTGAGTGGAATGTAATTCGAATGTTACAAATTCAGGGCATTGTGGGGCTCAGCCTATGTGGAAGTTCACATAAATTGTGTGCGGACTGCGTTTTACAGGCCATCTCACAAACACATCTCTGAAGGAATCACCATAAAACACTTCAGTTCAACCATTCATTATTTGGATTTGTAGAAGTCTGAAATACACTATTCCCACTCGTGCAAATACATCTCTCCCAGTCAGACCTAGTAACGTTTAACTATATAATGATAAGTGTGAGTCAGTAGATCAATAATGCTTCGGTCTAGGCAAAAGCAGGAAAAATGACCACGATCCACCCCAGATGGGACTCAAATCCATATTGCCTAGCTTAGCAGGGAAGTGTTTTAACCATTAGGCCATTGAGGCTGCATAGTTTAAACCACGTTTCCTGATTCTTTGTCTCAGCACAACAAATGATACAATAAAGTTTCTGGTAGAAAGAGGGGGGAGGATGCTTTTATGCACGTGCATAAACAGGAGTACAGTACATTTGCTTGTCTCTGCATACGCACACTCCAGCTACTGTCTGGTTTATCCATGGGATATAGTCGCGCGTGCTGCCGAACGAAACCCTCTAATTGCCTTGCACATTCTTCCTTGCCAGTTTTACGACAGTTTAATATCAGAACCAACAAAGGAACAAGCCCAATTCTTATTAAAACGAAACCCAAAACCAACTAACATCCTACTAAAAAAAGCTCAAATGACTGTCGAACTGCGAAAATTGCTAAAAGCCCCAAAAATATAACCAACGAAGAGGGAGGCATGGTGAAAGACGTACCCCCAATGCAACTGTGAAATTAAGAGGAGGAGTGAGGGAGGAAAATTATATTTAAATGTAATCAGCTATGGTGCCGAAACTACACACAGGCAAACAGAAACAGAGCAGGAAACCAAGAAAAACAGTAGTCCCCCACAGAAGAGACAAAGAACTGTAGTGTGATGAGACAGTACTGAGTCCCTGCTGCATGGGAGAAACGGAAGAGAAAAAGGAGGGACAAAGAGGCAGGGCTGACCACTGGCACGCAAGAATTCTTGAAGGACACTGAAACAAACAAATAAAAAGCAGGGGGGTGGCTTTAACCGACCATAAGAAATTACAACAGGTCTCGAATGCTCGACGTAAAAACTGGCGATGTGTCGGCCCAATCTAAATACGGTAGGTGGACACATGGCCAAACCTCCGATGCGTCATACTCATTAAGTTTGTTTGAGGATTATGTAGGCGGCGGAGATAGAGTAGTCTCCACTGTCAATACACTGAAGGGCCCCTCTGCTCTAAATGACATGGGAGGACCTTCAGGTTGGTGGAAAGTGTATTCCATTGCAGTTATGATATAGTACCTTTCCACCAACAAATAAAGCAGGCCTTTAATATTTAATAGGGGATATAATCTTCCATCATTATATTCTTCCACCTCCACCCATCTCTCAGACAAATGTTGTGCTAGATGAGTACGGTTGGGCCTTTCTCTAGATAGAGAAACCCTCCAGTGCTCTATCTAGCCCAACCACTTGCGAGATGGATTATGCGAGTGGAATGTTACCGGGTCTTCATATCCATAAAACATATTCACTTTTCCATAAAGCCACTCGTCAACTAAGGTGAAATTGGACCTTTTTCACAAGTAAACTGCAGAGCCGGACTGGCCATAGTGGGCATTGGGCGTTTCCCTGGGAGGCTGAAAGGGTGGGGACCGATTTTGAAGCGGTGAGGGCCTATTTTATTACTGGGGCCGGTTATTCAGCGGCGCTGCAGCAGTTCTTCACACTTGAAAGTACCGGCTTCTACAAAATTGGCAGGGCTGATTTGGGTTCTCAGTCCAGCGCTGTTTACAGGAGGTAGAAAGAGAAATATAGGGATCCTAGAACTGTCTCTTTTTCAGAACTCCCTTACTAAGGGCACTCACCTGATTCAGCTGTAGGTCTTTTGCTGATTGAAGATCTGCTTTCTGTGTGGGGTAAAAGTAGAAAGTGCAGTGACTCTACAGCACAAAATCAGATGTTGTCAAATGCACAAGGTATCACCTCTTTCCCTTGCCCAAGCCCAATACACTGCTCACTTCCACTTTTACTGAAAGCTGCTGGTAGTAGAGGTTGCTCTTACTATGGTTGTTTAGACTGATATCGGGTAATGTGGTAAGAAACATAGCGCATCGTACTGGTGTAATACATTGGTGTTCAACCTAGAGATGTGTGGAATTTGCGTAACATGCTTTTGCGTAATGACACAAAATTTTAAGTAAATTACACACTATATGTGTAAAATGTGAAATGCAAATCTGACAGAGCTATGTTTTAGGGCAAAATGCAATCTCACTTCCACTTTGGCTGCAAGGGCACTTATTGCGCTAAAAAAAGAGCAGAAAACACAAACAAGAGTTGCTACCTTCTTTTTGTTGTGTGTCACTCCCTCCAAAGGTTTCACTACTGTAGTGATATTCGCCACCGCCTTCAGCTCCAATGACATAAAGGAAGGGTAACGCTCTCTGTGAAAACACAAAAATAATATTACAGTTCACAAGAGAAGATACAAGATGATCCACCTGTCTGAGGATAGTCCTTCTGCAGCCATTCTTTCCTCCATGAACGACATGTTCTACAAACTCGTCGCTTTTAGTTACGTACAAAACATATATATATATAATCTTCAAAAACACCCATGCGGTGGTGATTAGTGTCACAGGTCAGCGTTTACATCAACCGGTTAATCCATCACGTTTCAGCCCTAATGTGCTTAAGTGAGAAGACCCCAGCAAATTTGGATACATTACCATAAAAACATATTTCTTTCTCCCCCAAATAGGTCTAGAACTTGCAATCCTTGGTTTAGACGAAGGCTACTGTCTTCTCCATTGGGCTAGTTTTGCTATAAGTACCTGTTGGGCGTACAGTCACGATTTCTGTCTGGACGATCTAATAAATTATATATCATCCTAAATAAATATTTTCATGGTCCGGGGCAAAACACCACTGCTGTGGTGATAAAAGTTTGAGTTAGTAGAATTTACTGGAATCGGTTAACAAATCCATCAAGTTGCAGTGCATGAGACTGAAGATCGGATCCATCACGCTGCAATGAGACTGGAGACTGAAGATGTAAACAAAAATAGGATACTTGACACCAAAAAAACCTTTTTTCAACTGCCACCCCAGACAGGAAACAAACCCACAATCCCTGTCATTGGAGGTCAGTGCCTCATCCATTAGGCCATTGGGGCTTCACGTATTAATGGCATTGCCATGGTACTTCCTAAAGTAAGAACTCCTGCGCAAGCGCACGGCTCTTCACTGGTATCAGTGTTATTTTTCTCTCGAGCACACTTCCATCTTGTAAACATTCTGAGTGGAATGTAATTCGAATGTTACAAATTCAGGGCATTGTGGGGCTCAGCCTATGTGGAAGTTCACATAAATTGTGTGCGGACTGCGTTTTACAGGCCATCTCACAAACACATCTCTGAAGGAATCACCATAAAACACTTCAGTTCAACCATTCATTATTTGGATTTGTAGAAGTCTGAAATATACTATTCCCACTCGTGCAAATACATCTCTCCCAGTCAGACCTAGTAACGTTTAACTATATAATGATAAGTGTGAGTCAGTAGATCAATAATGCTTCGGTCTAGGCAAAAGCAGGAAAAATGACCACGATCCACCCCAGATGGGACTCAAATCCATATTGCCTAGCTTAGCAGGGAAGTGTTTTAACCATTAGGCCATTGAGGCTGCATAGTTTAAACCACGTTTCCTGATTCTTTGTCTCAGCACAACAAATGATACAATAAAGTTTCTGGTAGAAAGAGGGGGGAGGATGCTTTTATGCACGTGCATAAACAGGAGTACAGTACATTTGCTTGTCTCTGCATACGCACGCATCCAGCTACTGTCTGGTTTATCCATGGGATATAGTCGCGCGTGCTGCCGAACGAAACCCTCTAATTGCCTTGCACATTCTTCCTTGCCAGTTTTACGACAGTTTAATATCAGAACCAACAAAGGAACAAGCCCAATTCTTATTAAAACGAAACCCAAAACCAACTAACATCCTACTAAAAAAAGCTCAAATGACTGTCGAACTGCGAAAATTGCTAAAAGCCCCAAAAATATAACCAACGAAGAGGGAGGCATGGTGAAAGACGTACCCCCAATGCAACTGTGAAATTAAGAGGAGGAGTGAGGGAGGAAAATTATATTTAAATGTAATCAGCTATGGTGCCGAAACTACACACAGGCAAACAGAAACAGAGCAGGAAACCAAGAAAAACAGTAGTCCCCCACAGAAGAGACAAAGAACTGTAGTGTGATGAGACAGTACTGAGTCCCTGCTGCATGGGAGGAACGGAAGAGAAAAAGGAGGGACAAAGTGGCAGGGCTGACCACTGGCACGCAAGAATTCTTGAAGGACACTGAAACAAACAAATAAAAAGCAGGGGGGTGGCTTTAACCGACCATAAGAAATTACAACAGGTCTCGAATGCTCGACGTAAAAACTGGCGATGTGTCGGCCCAATCTAAATACGGTAGGTGGACACATGGCCAAACCTCCGATGCGTCATACTCATTAAGTTTGTTTGAGGATTATGTAGGCGGCGGAGATAGAGTAGTCTCCACTGTCAATACACTGAAGGGCCCCTCTGCTCTAAATGACATGGGAGGACCTTCAGGTTGGTGGAAAGTGTATTCCATTGCAGTTATGATATAGTACCTTTCCACCAACAAATAAAGCAGGCCTTTAATATTTAATAGGGGATATAATCTTCCATCATTATATTCTTCCACCTCCACCCATCTCTCAGACAAATGTTGTGCTAGATGAGTACGGTTGGGCCTTTCTCTAGATAGAGAAACCCTCCAGTGCTCTATCTAGCCCAACCACTTGCGAGATGGATTATGCGAGTGGAATGTTACCGGGTCTTCATATCCATAAAACATATTCACTTTTCCATAAAGCCACTCGTCAACTAAGGTGAAATTGGACCTTTTTCACAAGTAAACTGCAGAGCCGGACTGGCCATAGTGGGCATTGGGCGTTTCCCTGGGAGGCTGAAAGGGTGGGGACCGATTTTGAAGCGGTGAGGGCCTATTTTATTACTGGGGCCGGTTATTCAGCGGCGCTGCAGCAGTTCTTCACACTTGAAAGTACCGGCTTCTACAAAATTGGCAGGGCTGATTTGGGTTCTCAGTCCAGCGCTGTTTACAGGAGGTAGAAAGAGAAATATAGGGATCCTAGAACGGTCTCTTTTTCAGAACTCCCTTACTAAGGGCACTCACCTGATTCAGCTGTAGGTCTTTTGCTGATTGAAGATCTGCTTTCTGTGTGGGGTAAAAGTAGAAAGTGCAGTGACTCTACAGCACAAAATCAGATGTTGTCAAATGCACAAGGTATCACCTCTTTCCCTTGCCCAAGCCCAATACACTGCTCACTTCCACTTTTACTGAAAGCTGCTGGTAGTAGAGGTTGCTCTTACTGCGGTTGTTTAGACTGATATCGGGTAATGTGGTAAGAAACATAGCGCATCGTACTGGTGTAATACATTGGTGTTCAACCTAGAGATGTGTGGAATTTGCGTTACATGCTTTTGCGTAATGACACAAAATTTTAAGTAAATTACACACTATATGTGTAAAATGTGAAATGCAAATCTGACAGAGCTATGTTTTAGGGCGAAATGCAATCTCACTTCCACTTTGGCTGCAAGGGCACTTATTGCGCTAAAAAAAGAGCAGAAAACACAAACAAGAGTTGCTACCTTCTTTTTGTTGTGTGTCACTCCCTCCAAAGGTTTCACTACTGTAGTGTTCTTCGCCACCGTCTTCAGCTCCAATGACATAAAGGAAGGGTAACGCTCTCTGTGAAAACACAAAAATAATATTACAGTTCACAAGAGAAGATACAAGATGATCCACCTGTCTGAGGATAGTCCTTCTGCAGTCATTCTTTCCTCCATGAACGACATGTTCTACAAACTCGTCGCTTTTAGTTACGTACAAAACATATATATATATAATCTTCAAAAACACCCATGCGGTGGTGATTAGTGTCACAGGTCAGCGTTTACATCAACCGGTTAATCCATCACGTTTCAGCCCTAATGTGCTTAAGTGAGAAGACCCCAGCAAATTTGGATACATTACCAAAAAACATATTTCTTTCTCCCCCAAATAGGTCTCGAACTTGCAATCCTTGGTTTAGACGAAGGCTACTGTCTTCTCCATTGGGCTAGTTTTGCTATAAGTACCTGTTGGGCGTACAGTCACGATTTCTGTCTGGACGATCTAATAAATTATATATCGTCCTAAATAAATATTTTCATGGTCCGGGGCAAAACACCACTGCTGTGGTGATAAAAGTTTGAGTTAGTAGAATTTACTGGAATCGGTTAACAAATCCATCAAGTTGCAGTGCATGAGACTGAAGATCGGATCCATCACGCTGCAATGAGACTGGAGACTGAAGATGTAAACAAAAATAGGATACTTGACACCAAAAAAACCTTTTTTCAACTGCCACCCCAGACAGGAAACAAACCCACAATCCCTGTCATTGGAGGTCAGTGCCTCATCCATTAGGCCATTGGGGCTTCACGTATTAATGGCATTGCCATGGTACTTCCTAAAGTAAGAACTCCTGCGCAAGCGCACGGCTCTTCACTGGTATCAGTGGTATTTTTCTCTCGAGCACACTTCCATCTTGTAAACATTCTGAGTGGAATGTAATTCGAATGTTACAAATTCAGGGCATTGTGGGGCTCAGCCTATGTGGAAGTTCACATAAATTGTGTGCGGACTGCGTTTTACAGGCCATCTCACAAACACATCTCTGAAGGAATCACCATAAAACACTTCAGTTCAACCATTCATTATTTGGATTTGTAGAAGTCTGAAATACACTATTCCCACTCGTGCAAATACATCTCTCCCAGTCAGACCTAGTAACGTTTAACTATATAATGATAAGTGTGAGTCAGTAGATCAATAATGCTTCGGTCTAGGCAAAAGCAGGAAAAATGACCACGATCCACCCCAGATGGGACTCAAATCCATATTGCCTAGCTTAGCAGGGAAGTGTTTTAACCATTAGGCCATTGAGGCTGCATAGTTTAAACCACGTTTCCTGATTCTTTGTCTCAGCACAACAAATGATACAATAAAGTTTCTGGTAGAAAGAGGGGGGAGGATGCTTTTATGCACGTGCATAAACAGGAGTACAGTACATTTGCTTGTCTCTGCATACGCACGCATCCAGCTACTGTCTGGTTTATCCATGGGATATAGTCGCGCGTGCTGCCGAACGAAACCCTCTAATTGCCTTGCACATTCTTCCTTGCCAGTTTTACGACAGTTTAATATCAGAACCAACAAAGGAACAAGCCCAATTCTTATTAAAACGAAACCCAAAACCAACTAACATCCTACTAAAAAAAGCTCAAATGACTGTCGAACTGCGAAAATTGCTAAAAGCCCCAAAAATATAACCAACGAAGAGGGAGGCATGGTGAAAGACGTACCCCCAATGCAACTGTGAAATTAAGAGGAGGAGTGAGGGAGGAAAATTATATTTAAATGTAATCAGCTATGGTGCCGAAACTACACACAGGCAAACAGAAACAGAGCAGGAAACCAAGAAAAACAGTAGTCCCCCACAGAAGAGACAAAGAACTGTAGTGTGATGAGACAGTACTGAGTCCCTGCTGCATGGGAGGAACGGAAGAGAAAAAGGAGGGACAAAGAGGCAGGGCTGACCACTGGCACGCAAGAATTCTTGAAGGACACTGAAACAAACAAATAAAAAGCAGGGGGGTGGCTTTAACCGACCATAAGAAATTACAACAGGTCTCGAATGCTCGACGTAAAAACTGGCGATGTGTCGGCCCAATCTAAATACGGTAGGTGGACACATGGCCAAACCTCCGATGCGTCATACTCATTAAGTTTGTTTGAGGATTATGTAGGCGGCGGAGATAGAGTAGTCTCCACTGTCAATACACTGAAGGGCCCCTCTGCTCTAAATGACATGGGAGGACCTTCAGGTTGGTGGAAAGTGTATTCCATTGCAGTTATGATATAGTACCTTTCCACCAACAAATAAAGCAGGGCTTTAATATTTAATAGGGGATATAATCTTCCATCATTATATTCTTCCACCTCCACCCATCTCTCAGACAAATGTTGTGCTAGATGAGTACGGTTGGGCCTTTCTCTAGATAGAGAAACCCTCCAGTGCTCTATCTAGCCCAACCACTTGCGAGATGGATTATGCGAGTGGAATGTTACCGGGTCTTCATATCCATAAAACATATTCACTTTTCCATAAAGCCACTCGTCAACTAAGGTGAAATTGGACCTTTTTCACAAGTAAACTGCAGAGCCGGACTGGCCATAGTGGGCATTGGGCGTTTCCCTGGGAGGCTGAAAGGGTAGGGACCGATTTTGAAGCGGTGAGGGCCTATTTTATTACTGGGGCCGGTTATTCAGCGGCGCTGCAGCAGTTCTTCACACTTGAAAGTACCGGCTTCTACAAAATTGGCAGGGCTGATTTGGGTTCTCAGTCCAGCGCTGTTTACAGGAGGTAGAAAGAGAAATATAGGGATCCTAGAACGGTCTCTTTTTCAGAACTCCCTTACTAAGGGCACTCACCTGATTCAGCTGTAGGTCTTTTGCTGATTGAAGATCTGCTTTCTGTGTGGGGTAAAAGTAGAAAGTGCAGTGACTCTACAGCACAAAATCAGATGTTGTCAAATGCACAAGGTATCACCTCTTTCCCTTGCCCAAGCCCAATACACTGCTCACTTCCACTTTTACTGAAAGCTGCTGGTAGTAGAGGTTGCTCTTACTGCGGTTGTTTAGACTGATATCGGGTAATGTGGTAAGAAACATAGCGCATCGTACTGGTGTAATACATTGGTGTTCAACCTAGAGATGTGTGGAATTTGCGTAACATGCTTTTGCGTAATGACACAAAATTTTAAGTAAATTACACACTATATGTGTAAAATGTGAAATGCAAATCTGACAGAGCTATGTTTTAGGGCGAAATGCAATCTCACTTCCACTTTGGCTGCAAGGGCACTTATTGCGCTAAAAAAAGAGCAGAAAACACAAACAAGAGTTGCTACCTTCTTTTTGTTGTGTGTCACTCCCTCCCAAGGTTTCACTACTGTAGTGTTATTCGCCACCGCCTTCAGCTCCAATGACATAAAGGAAGGGTAACGCTCTCTGTGAAAACACAAAAATAATATTACAGTTCACAAGAGAAGATACAAGATGATCCACCTGTCTGAGGATAGTCCTTCTGCAGTCATTCTTTCCTCCATGAACGACATGTTCTACAAACTCGTCGCTTTTAGTTACGTACAAAACATATATATATATAATCTTCAAAAACACCCATGCGGTGGTGATTAGTGTCACAGGTCAGCGTTTACATCAACCGGTTAATCCATCACGTTTCAGCACTAATGTGCTTAAGTGAGAAGACCCCAGCAAATTTGGATACATTACCAAAAAACATATTTCTTTCTCCCCCAAATAGGTCTCGAACTTGCAATCCTTGGTTTAGACGAAGGCTACTGTCTTCTCCATTGGGCTAGTTTTGCTATAAGTACCTGTTGGGCGTACAGTCACGATTTCTGTCTGGACGATCTAATAAATTATATATCATCCTAAATAAATATTTTCATGGTCCGGGGCAAAACACCACTGCTGTGGTGATAAAAGTTTGAGTTAGTAGAATTTACTGGAATCGGTTAACAAATCCATCAAGTTGCAGTGCATGAGACTGAAGATCGGATCCATCACGCTGCAATGAGACTGGAGACTGAAGATGTAAACAAAAATAGGATACTTGACACCAAAAAAACCTTTTTTCAACTGCCACCCCAGACAGGAAACAAACCCACAATCCCTGTCATTGGAGGTCAGTGCCTCATCCATTAGGCCATTGGGGCTTCACGTATTAATGGCATTGCCATGGTACTTCCTAAAGTAAGAACTCCTGCGCAAGCGCACGGCTCTTCACTGGTATCAGTGTTATTTTTCTCTCGAGCACACTTCCATCTTGTAAACATTCTGAGTGGAATGTAATTCGAATGTTACAAATTCAGGGCATTGTGGGGCTCAGCCTATGTGGAAGTTCACATAAATTGGGTGCGGACTGCGTTTTACAGGCCATCTCACAAACACATCTCTGAAGGAATCACCATAAAACACTTCAGTTCAACCATTCATTATTTGGATTTGTAGAAGTCTGAAATACACTATTCCCACTCGTGCAAATACATCTCTCCCAGTCAGACCTAGTAACGTTTAACTATATAATGATAAGTGTGAGTCAGTAGATCAATAATGCTTCGGTCTAGGCAAAAGCAGGAAAAATGACCACGATCCACCCCAGATGGGACTCAAATCCATATTGCCTAGCTTAGCAGGGAAGTGTTTTAACCATTAGGCCATTGAGGCTGCATAGTTTAAACCACGTTTCCTGATTCTTTGTCTCAGCACAACAAATGATACAATAAAGTTTCTGGTAGAAAGAGGGGGGAGGATGCTTTTATGCACGTGCATAAACAGGAGTACAGTACATTTGCTTGTCTCTGCATACGCACGCATCCAGCTACTGTCTGGTTTATCCATGGGATATAGTCGCGCGTGCTGCCGAACAAAACCCTCTAATTGCCTTGCACATTCTTCCTTGCCAGTTTTACGACAGTTTAATATCAGAACCAACAAAGGAACAAGCCCAATTCTTATTAAAACGAAACCCAAAACCAACTAACATCCTACAAAAAAAAGCTCAAATGACTGTCGAACTGCGAAAATTGCTAAAAGCCCCAAAAATATAACCAACGAAGAGGGAGGCATGGTGAAAGATGTACCCCCAATGCAACTGTGAAATTAAGAGGAGGAGTGAGGGAGGAAAATTATATTTAAATGTAATCAGCTATGGTGCCGAAACTACACACAGGCAAACAGAAACAGAGCAGGAAACCAAGAAAAACAGTAGTCCCCCACAGAACAGACAAAGAACTGTAGTGTGATGAGACAGTACTTAGTCCCTGCTGCATGGGAGGAACGGAAGAGAAAAAGGAGGGACAAAGAGGCAGGGCTGACCACTGGCACGCAAGAATTCTTGAAGGACACTGAAACAAACAAATAAAAAGCAGGGGGGTGGCTTTAACCGACCATAAGAAATTACAACAGGTCTCGAATGCTCGACGTAAAAACTGGCGATGTGTCGGCCCAATCTAAATACGGTAGGTGGACACATGGCCAAACCTCCGATGCGTCATACTCATTAAGTTTGTTTGAGGATTATGTAGGCGGCGGAGATAGAGTAGTCTCCACTGTCAATACACTGAAGGGCCCCTCTGCTCTAAATGACATGGGAGGACCTTCAGGTTGGTGGAAAGTGTATTCCATTGCAGTTATGATATAGTACCTTTCCACCAACAAATAAAGCAGGCCTTTAATATTTAATAGGAGATATAATCTTCCATCATTATATTCTTCCACCTCCACCCATCTCTCAGACAAATGTTGTGCTAGATGAGTACGGTTGGGCCTTTCTCTAGATAGAGAAACCCTCCAGTGCTCTATCTAGCCCAACCACTTGCGAGATGGATTATGCGAGTGGAATGTTACCGGGTCTTCATATCCATAAAACATATTCACTTTTCCATAAAGCCACTCGTCAACTAAAGTGAAATTGGACCTTTTTCACAAGTAAACTGCAGAGCCGGACTGGCCATAGTGGGCATTGGGCGTTTCCCTGGAAGGCTGAAAGGGTGGGGACCGATTTTGAAGCGGTGAGGGCCTATTTTATTACTGGGGCCGGTTATTCAGAGGCGCTGCAGCAGTTCTTCACACTTGAAAGTACCGGCTTCTACAAAATTGGCAGGGCTGATTTGGGTTCTCAGTCCAGCGCTGTTTACAGGAGGTAGAAAGAGAAATATAGGCATCCTAGAACTAGGGGTGGGCGGAATTTGCGGAATTAACCTTCGCAAATTATCGCGAAAATGTTTAAAATTATCGCAAACAAGCGGAAATATCGCGAAGATGCGGAAGTTTTTTTCCGGCATGTTCTCGAGATTTTCTGCATGGTTGCGGGTCGCCAACTTACCCATGTGGTTGCTTGCGGGCGTGGCCATCTTGTTTTGAGTTGTTCTCGCGGTGCATGATCGCGAGAAGAAAGACGTGATCGCGCGACGCATGACGTCACTGCGGGCGCGAACTGTCGCGAGACAGCGCAAATGGCTAAAAACAATACATCTCATGGAGAACGCGACCGGATCAAGAAAACTTGTCGGCGAACGCAGGGATTCAGGTAAGGCGATCGCGCGCGCGCGAGAATGTATTATTTTACAGCGCGAGCAAGAAACAAATTATCGCCAAGCTGCGGAAACCGGAATTTTTGACATTTTCGCGCTCTCCGCGGAACGCGAAAATGTCAAATTATCGCAATTTCCGCGAACGGAACGAAATTTTCGCCCAGGCCTACCTAGAACGGTCTCTTTTTCAGAACTCCCTTACTAAGGGCACTCACCTGATTCAGCTGCAGGTCTTTTGCTGATTGAAGATCTGCTTTCTGTGTGGGGTAAAAGTAGAAAGTGCAGTGACTCTACAGCACAAAATCAGATGTTGTCAAATGCACAAGGTATCACCTCTTTCCCTTGCCCAAGCCCAATACACTGCTCACTTCCACTTTTACTGAAAGCTGCTGGTAGTAGAGGCTGCTCTTACTGCGGTTGTTTAGACTGATATCGGGTAATGTGGTAAGAAACATAGCGCATCGTACTGGTGTAATACATTGGTGTTCAACCTAGAGATGTGTGGAATTTGTGTAACATGCTTTTGCGTAATGACACAACATTTTAAGTAAATTACACACTATATGTGTAAAATGTGAAATGCAAATCTGACAGAGCTATGTTTTAGGGCCAAATGCAATCTCACTTCCACTTTGGCTGCAAGGGCACTTATTGCGCTAAAAAAAGAGCAGAAAACACAAACAAGAGTTGCTACCTTCTTTTTGTTGTGTGTCACTCCCTCCAAAGGTTTCACTACTGTAGTGTTCTTCGCCACCGCCTTCAGCTCCAATGACATAAAGGAAGGGTAACGCTCTCTGTGAAAACACAAAAATAATATTACAGTTCACAAGAGAAGATACAAGATGATCCACCTGTCTGAGGATAGTCCTTCTGCAGTCATTCTTTCCTCCATGAACGACATGTTCTACAAACTCGTCGCTTTTAGTTACGTACAAAACATATATATATATATAATCTTCAAAAACACCCATGCGGTGGTGATTAGTGTCACAGGTCAGCGTTTACATCAACCGGTTAATCCATCACGTTTCAGCCCTAATGTGCTTAAGTGAGAAGACCCCAGCAAATTTGGATACATTACCAAAAAACATATTTCTTTCTCCCCCAAATAGGTCTCGAACTTGCAATCCTTGGTTTAGACGAAGGCTACTGTCTTCTCCATTGGGCTAGTTTTGCTATAAGTACCTGTTGGGCGTACAGTCACGATTTCTGTCTGGACGATCTAATAAATTATATATCGTCCTAAATAAATATTTTCATGGTCCGGGGCAAAACACCACTGCTGTGGTGATAAAAGTTTGAGTTAGTAGAATTTACTGGAATCGGTTAACAAATCCATCAAGTTGCAGTGCATGAGACTGAAGATCGGATCCATCACGCTGCAATGAGACCGGAGACTGAAGATGTAAACAAAAATAGGATACTTGACACCAAAAAAACCTTTTTTCAACTGCCACCCCAGACAGGAAACAAACCCACAATCCCTGTCATTGGAGGTCAGTGCCTCATCCATTAGGCCATTGGGGCTTCACGTATTAATGGCATTGCCATGGTACTTCCTAAAGTAAGAACTCCTGCGCAAGCGCACGGCTCTTCACTGGTATCAGTGTTATTTTTCTCTCGAGCACACTTCCATCTTGTAAACATTCTGAGTGGAATGTAATTCGAATGTTACAAATTCAGGGCATTGTGGGGCTCAGCCTATGTGGAAGTTCACATAAATTGTGTGCGGACTGCGTTTTACAGGCCATCTCACAAACACATCTCTGAAGGAATCACCATAAAACACTTCAGTTCAACCATTCATTATTTGGATTTGTAGAAGTCTGAAATACACTATTCCCACTCGTGCAAATACATCTCTCCCAGTCAGACCTAGTAACGTTTAACTATATAATGATAAGTGTGAGTCAGTAGATCAATAATGCTTCGGTCTAGGCAAAAGCAGGAAAAATGACCACGATCCACCCCAGATGGGACTCAAATCCATATTGCCTAGCTTAGCAGGGAAGTGTTTTAACCATTAGGCCATTGAGGCTGCATAGTTTAAACCACGTTTCCTGATTCTTTGTCTCAGCACAACAAATGATACAATAAAGTTTCTGGTAGAAAGAGGGGGGAGGATGCTTTTATGCACGTGCATAAACAGGAGTACAGTACATTTGCTTGTCTCTGCATACGCACGCATCCAGCTACTGTCTGGTTTATCCATGGGATATAGTCGCGCGTGCTGCCGAACGAAACCCTCTAATTGCCTTGCACATTCTTCCTTGCCAGTTTTACGACAGTTTAATATCAGAACCAACAAAGGAACAAGCCCAATTCTTATTAAAACGAAACCCAAAACCAACTAACATCCTACTAAAAAAAGCTCAACTGACTGTCGAACTGCGAAAATTGCTAAAAGCTCCAAAAATATAACCAACGAAGAGGGAGGCATGGTGAAAGATGTACCCCCAATGCAACTGTGAAATTAAGAGGAGGAGTGAGGGAGGAAAATTATATTTAAATGTAATCAGCTATGGTGCCGAAACTACACACAGGCAAACAGAAACAGAGCAGGAAACCAAGAAAAACAGTAGTCCCCCACAGAACAGACAAAGAACTGTAGTGTGATGAGACAGTACTTAGTCCCTGCTGCATGGGAGGAACGGAAGAGAAAAAGGAGGGACAAAGAGGCAGGGCTGACCACTGGCACGCAAGAATTCTTGAAGGACACTGAAACAAACAAATAAAAAGCAGGGGGGTGGCTTTAACCGACCATAAGAAATTACAACAGGTCTCGAATGCTCGACGTAAAAACTGGCGATGTGTCGGCCCAATCTAAATACGGTAGGTGGACACATGGCCAAACCTCCGATGCGTCATACTCATTAAGTTTGTTTGAGGATTATGTAGGCGGCGGAGATAGAGTAGTCTCCACTGTCAATACACTGAAGGGCCCCTCTGCTCTAAATGACATGGGAGGACCTTCAGGTTGGTGGAAAGTGTATTCCATTGCAGTTATGATATAGTACCTTTCCACCAAACAAATAAAGCAGGCCTTTAATATTTAATAGGGGATATAATCTTCCATCATTATATTCTTCCACCTCCACCCATCTCTCAGACAAATGTTGTGCTAGATGAGTACGGTTGGGCCTTTCTCTAGATAGAGAAACCCTCCAGTGCTCTATCTAGCCCAACCACTTGCGAGATGGATTATGCGAGTGGAATGTTACCTGGTCTTCATATCCATAAAACATATTCACTTTTCCATTAAGCCACTCGTCAACTAAGGTGAAATTGGACCTTTTTCACAAGTAAACTGCAGAGCCGGACTGGCCATAGTGGGCATTGGGCGTTTCCCTGGGAGGCTGAAAGGGTGGGGACCGATTTTGAAGCGGTGAGGGCCTATTTTATTACTGGGGCCGGTTATTCAGCGGCGCTGCAGCAGTTCTTCACACTTGAAAGTACCGGCTTCTACAAAATTGGCAGGGCTGATTTGGGTTCTCAGTCCAGCGCTGTTTACAGGAGGTAGAAAGAGCAATATAGGGATCCTAGAACGGTCTCTTTTTCAGAACTCCCTTACTAAGGGCACTCACCTAATTCAGCTGTAGGTCTTTTGCTGATTGAAGATCTGCTTTCTGTGTGGGGTAAAAGTAGAAAGTGCAGTGACTCTACAGCACAAAATCAGATGTTGTCAAATGCACAAGGTATCACCTCTTTCCCTTGCCCAAGTCCAATACACTGCTCACTTCCACTTTTACTGAAAGCTGCTGGTAGTAGAGGTTGCTCTTACTGCGGTTGTTTAGACTGATATCGGGTAATGTGGTAAGAAACATAGCACATCGTACTGGTGTAATACATTGGTGTTCAACCTAGAGATGTGTGGAATTTGCGTAACATGCTTTTGCGTAATGACACAAAATTTTAAGTAAATTACACACTATATGTGTAAAATGTGAAATGCAAATCTGACAGAGCTATGTTTTAGGGCGAAATGCAATCTCACTTCCACTTTGGCTGCAAGGGCACTTATTGCGCTAAAAAAAGAGCAGAAAACACAAACAAGAGTTGCTACCTTCTTTTTGTTGTGTGTCACTCCCTCCAAAGGTTTCACTACTGTAGTGTTCTTCGCCACCGCCTTCAGCTCCAATGACATAAAGGAAGGGTAACGCTCTCTGTGAAAACACAAAAATAATATTACAGTTCACAAGAGAAGATACAAGATGATCCACCTGTCTGAGGATAGTCCTTCTGCAGCCATTCTTTCCTCCATGAACGACATGTTCTACAAACTCGTCGCTTTTAGTTACGTACAAAACATATATATATATAATTTTCAAAAACACCCATGCGGTGGTGATTAGTGTCACAGGTCAGCGTTTACATCAACCGGTTAATCCATCACGTTTCAGCCCTAATGTGCTTAAGTGAGAAGACCCCAGCAAATTTGGATACATTACCATAAAAACATATTTCTTTCTCCCCCAAATAGGTCTCGAACTTGCAATCCTTGGTTTAGACGAAGGCTACTGTCTTCTCCATTGGGCTAGTTTTGCTATAAGTACCTGTTGGGCGTACAGTCACGATTTCTGTCTGGACGATCTAATAAATTATATATCGTCCTAAATAAATATTTTCATGGTCCGGGGCAAAACACCACTGCTGTGGTGATAAAAGTTTGAGTTAGTAGAATTTACTGGAATCGGTTAACAAATCCATCAAGTTGCAGTGCATGAGACTGAAGATCGGATCGATCACGCTGCAATGAGACTGGAGACTGAAGATGTAAACAAAAATAGGATACTTGACACCAAAAAAACCTTTTTTCAACTGCCACCCCAGACAGGAAACAAACCCACAATCCCTGTCATTGGAGGTCAGTGCCTCATCCATTAGGCCATTGGGGCTTCACGTATTAATGGCATTGCCATGGTACTTCCTAAAGTAAGAACTCCTGCGCAAGCGCACGGCTCTTCACTGGTATCAGTGTTATTTTTCTCTCGAGCACACTTCCATCTTGTAAACATTCTGAGTGGAATGTAATTCGAATGTTACAAATTCAGGGCATTGTGGGGCTCAGCCTATGTGGAAGTTCACATACATTGTATTCGGACTGCGTTTTACAGGCCATCTCACAAACACATCTCTGAAGGAATCACCATAAAACACTTCAGTTCAACCATTCATTATTTGGATTTGTAGAAGTCTGAAATACACTATTCCCACTCGTGCAAATACATCTCTCCCAGTCAGACCTAGTAACGTTTAACTATATAATGATAAGTGTGAGTCAGTAGATCAATAATGCTTCGGTCTAGGCAAAAGCAGGAAAAATGACCACGATCCACCCCAGATGGGACTCAAATCCATATTGCCTAGCTTAGCAGGGAAGTGTTTTAACCATTAGGCCATTGAGGCTGCATAGTTTAAACCACGTTTCCTGATTCTTTGTCTCAGCACAACAAATGATACAATAAAGTTTCTGGTAGAAAGAGGGGGGAGGATGCTTTTATGCACGTGCATAAACAGGAGTACAGTACATTTGCTTGTCTCTGCATACGCACGCATCCAGCTACTGTCTGGTTTATCCATGGGATATAGTCGCGCGTGCTGCCGAACGAAACCCTCTAATTGCCTTGCACATTCTTCCTTGCCAGTTTTACGACAGTTTAATATCAGAACCAACAAAGGAACAAGCCCAATTCTTATTAAAACGAAACCCAAAACCAACTAACATCCTACTAAAAAAAGCTCAAATGACTGTCGAAATGCGAAAATTGCTAAAAGCCCCAAAAATATAACCAACGAAGAGGGAGGCATGGTGAAAGACGTACCCCCAAGGCAACTGTGAAATTAAGAGGAGGAGTGAGGGAGGAAAATTATATTTAAATGTAATCAGCTATGGTGCCGAAACTACACACAGGCAAACAGAAACAGAGCAGGAAACCAAGAAAAACAGTAGTCCCCCACAGAACAGACAAAGAACTGTAGTGTGATGAGACAGTACTGAGTCCCTGCTGCATGGGAGGAACGGAAGAGAAAAAGGAGGGACAAAGAGGCAGGGCTGACCACTGGCACGCAAGAATTCTTGAAGGACACTGAAACAAACAAATAAAAAGCAGGGGGGTGGTTTTAACCGACCATAAGAAATTACAACAGGTCTCGAATGCTCGACGTAAAAACTGGCGATGTGTCGGCCCAATCTAAATACGGTAGGTGGACACATGGCCAAACCTCCGATGCGTCATACTCATTAAGTTTGTTTGAGGATTATGTAGGCGGCGGAGATAGAGTAGTCTCCACTGTCAATACACTGAAGGGCCCCTCTGCTCTAAATGACATGGGAGGACCTTCAGGTTGGTGGAAAGTGTATTCCATTGCAGTTATGATATAGTACCTTTCCACCAACAAATAAAGCAGGCCTTTAATATTTAATAGGGGATATAATCTTCCATCATTATATTCTTCCACCTCCACCCATCTCTCAGACAAATGTTGTGCTAGATGAGTACGGTTGGGCCTTTCTCTAGATAGAGAAACCCTCCAGTGCTCTATCTAGCCCAACCACTTGCGAGATGGATTATGCGAGTGGAATGTTACCGGGTCTTCATATCCATAAAACATATTCACTTTTCCATAAAGCCACTCGTCAACTAAGGTGAAATTGGACCTTTTTCACAAGTAAACTGCAGAGCCGGACTGGCCATAGTGGGCATTGGGCGTTTCCCTGGAAGGCTGAAAGGGTGGGGACCGATTTTGAAGCGGTGAGGGCCTATTTTATTACTGGGGCCGGTTATTCAGAGGCGCTGCAGCAGTTCTTCACACTTGAAAGTACCGGCTTCTACAAAATTGGCAGGGCTGATTTGGGTTCTCAGTCCAGCGCTGTTTACAGGAGGTAGAAAGAGAAATATAGGCATCCTAGAACTAGGGGTGGGCGGAATTTGCGGAATTAACCTTCGCAAATTATCGCGAAAATGTTTAAAATTATCGCAAACAAGCGGAAATATCGCGAATATGCGGAAGTTTTTTTCCGGCATGTTCTCGAGATTTTCTGCATGGTTGCGGGTCGCCAACTTACCCATGTGGTTGCTTGCGGGCGTGGCCATCTTGTTTTGAGTTGTTCTCGCGGTGCATGATCGCGAGAAGAAAGACGTGATCGCGCGACGCATGACGTCACTGCGGGCGCGAACTGTCGCGAGACAGCGCAAATGGCTAAAAACAATACAACATCTCATGGAGAACGCGACCGGATCAAGAAAACTTGTCGGCGAACGCAGGGATTCAGGTAAGGCGATCGCGCGCGCGCGAGAATGTATTATTTTACAGCGCGAGCAAGAAACAAATTATCGCCAAGCTGCGGAAACCGGAATTTTTGACATTTTCGCGCTCTCCGCGGAACGCGAAAATGTCAAATTTTCGCAATTTCCGCGAACGGAACGAAATTTTCGCCCAGGCCTACCTAGAACGGTCTCTTTTTCAGAACTCCCTTACTAAGGGCACTCACCTGATTCAGCTGTAGGTCTTTTGCTGATTGAAGATCTGCTTTCTGTGTGGGGTAAAAGTAGAAAGTGCAGTGACTCTACAGCACAAAATCAGATGTTGTCAAATGCACAAGGTATCACCTCTTTCCCTTGCCCAAGCCCAATACACTGCTCACTTCCACTTTTACTGAAAGCTGCTGGTAGTAGAGGTTGCTCTTACTGCGGTTGTTTAGACTGATATCGGGTAATGTGGTAAGAAACATAGCGCATCGTACTGGTGTAATACATTGGTGTTCAACCTAGAGATGTGTGGAATTTGCGTAACATGCTTTTGCGTAATGACACAACATTTTAAGTAAATTACACACTATATGTGTAAAATGTGAAATGCAAATCTGACAGAGCTATGTTTTAGGGCGAAATGCAATCTCACTTCCACTTTGGCTGCAAGGGCACTTATTGCGCTAAAAAAAGAGCAGAAAACACAAACAAGAGTTGCTACCTTCTTTTTGTTGTGTGTCACTCCCTCCAAAGGTTTCACTACTGTAGTGTTCTTCGCCACCGCCTTCAGCTCCAATGACATAAAGGAAGGGTAACGCTCTCTGTGAAAACACAAAAATAATATTACAGTTCACAAGAGAAGATACAAGATGATCCACCTGTCTGAGGATAGTCCTTCTGCAGTCATTCTTTCCTCCATGAACGACATGTTCTACAAACTCGTCGCTTTTAGTTACGTACAAAACATATATATATATAATCTTCAAAAACACCCATGCGGTGGTGATTAGTGTCACAGGTCAGCGTTTACATCAACCGGTTAATCCATCACGTTTCAGCCCTAATGTGCTTAAGTGAGAAGACCCCAGCAAATTTGGATACATTACCAAAAAACATATTTCTTTCTCCCCCAAATAGGTCTCGAACTTGCAATCCTTGGTTTAGACGAAGGCTACTGTCTTCTCCATTGGGCTAGTTTTGCTATAAGTACCTGTTGGGCGTACAGTCACGATTTCTGTCTGGACGATCTAATAAATTATATATCGTCCTAAATAAATATTTTCATGGTCCGGGGCAAAACACCACTGCTGTGGTGATAAAAGTTTGAGTTAGTAGAATTTACTGGAATCGGTTAACAAATCCATCAAGTTGCAGTGCATGAGACTGAAGATCGGATCCATCACGCTGCAATGAGACTGGAGACTGAAGATGTAAACAAAAATAGGATACTTGACACCAAAAAAAACTTTTTTCAACTGCCACCCCAGACAGGAAACAAACCCACAATCCCTGTCATTGGAGGTCAGTGCCTCATCCATTAGGCCATTGGGGCTTCACGTATTAATGGCATTGCCATGGTACTTCCTAAAGTAAGAACTCCTGCGCAAGCGCACGGCTCTTCACTGGTATCAGTGTTATTTTTCTCTCGAGCACACTTCCATCTTGTAAACATTCTGAGTGGAATGTAATTCGAATGTTACAAATTCAGGGCATTGTGGGGCTCAGCCTATGTGGAAGTTCACATAAATTGTGTGCGGACTGCGTTTTACAGGCCATCTCACAAACACATCTCTGAAGGAATCACCATAAAACACTTCAGTTCAACCATTCATTATTTGGATTTGTAGAAGTCTGAAATACACTATTCCCACTCGTGCAAATACATCTCTCCCAGTCAGACCTAGTAACGTTTAACTATATAATGATAAGTGTGAGTCAGTAGATCAATAATGCTTCGGTCTAGGCAAAAGCAGGAAAAATGACCACGATCCACCCCAGATGGGACTCAAATCCATATTGCCTAGCTTAGCAGGGAAGTGTTTTAACCATTAGGCCATTGAGGCTGCATAGTTTAAACCACGTTTCCTGATTCTTTGTCTCAGCACAACAAATGATACAATAAAGTTTCTGGTAGAAAGAGGGGGGAGGATGCTTTTATGCACGTGCATAAACAGGAGTACAGTACATTTGCTTGTCTCTGCATACGCACGCATCCAGCTACTGTCTGGTTTATCCATGGGATATAGTCGCGCGTGCTGCTGAACGAAACCCTCTAATTGCCTTGCACATTCTTCCTTGCCAGTTTTACGACAGTTTAATATCAGAACCAACAAAGGAACAAGCCCAATTCTTATTAAAACGAAACCCAAAACCAACTAACATCCTACAAAAAAAAGCTCAAATGACTGTCGAACTGCGAAAATTGCTAAAAGCCCCAAAAATATAACCAACGAAGAGGGAGGCATGGTGAAAGATGTACCCCCAATGCAACTGTGAAATTAAGAGGAGGAGTGAGGGAGGAAAATTATATTTAAATGTAATCAGCTATGGTGCCGAAACTACACACAGGCAAACAGAAACAGAGCAGGAAACCAAGAAAAACAGTAGTCCCCCACAGAACAGACAAAGAACTGTAGTGTGATGAGACAGTACTTAGTCCCTGCTGCATGGGAGGAACGGAAGAGAAAAAGGAGGGACAAAGAGGCAGGGCTGACCACTGGCACGCAAGAATTCTTGAAGGACACTGAAACAAACAAATAAAAAGCAGGGGGGTGGCTTTAACCGACCATAAGAAATTACAACAGGTCTCGAATGCTCGACGTAAAAACTGGCGATGTGTCGGCCCAATCTAAATACGGTAGGTGGACACATGGCCAAACCTCCGATGCGTCATACTCATTAAGTTTGTTTGAGGATTATGTAGGCGGCGGAGATAGAGTAGTCTCCACTGTCAATACACTGAAGGGCCCCTCTGCTCTAAATGACATGGGAGGACCTTCAGGTTGGTGGAAAGTGTATTCCATTGCAGTTATGATATAGTACCTTTCCACCAACAAATAAAGCAGGCCTTTAATATTTAATAGGGGATATAATCTTCCATCATTATATTCTTCCACCTCCACCCATCTCTCAGACAAATGTTGTGCTAGATGAGTACGGTTGGGCCTTTCTCTAGATAGAGAAACCCTCCAGTGCTCTATCTAGCCCAACCACTTGCGAGATGGATTATGCGAGTGGAATGTTACCGGGTCTTCATATCCATAAAACATATTCACTTTTCCATAAAGCCACTCGTCAACTAAGGTGAAATTGGACCTTTTTCACAAGTAAACTGCAGAGCCGGACTGGCCATAGTGGGCATTGGGCGTTTCCCTGGAAGGCTGAAAGGGTGGACACCGATTTTGAAGCGGTGAGGGCCTATTTTATTACTGGGGCCGGTTATTCAGAGGCGCTGCAGCAGTTCTTCACACTTGAAAGTACCGGCTTCTACAAAATTGGCAGGGCTGATTTGGGTTCTCAGTCCAGCGCTGTTTACAGGAGGTAGAAAGAGAAATATAGGCATCCTAGAACTAGGGGTGGGCGGAATTTGCGGAATTAACCTTCGCAAATTATCGCGAAAATGTTTAAAATTATCGCAAACAAGCGGAAATATCGCGAAGATGCGGAAGTTTTTTTCCGGCATGTTCTCGAGATTTTCTGCATGGTTGCGGGTCGCCAACTTACCCATGTGGTTGCTTGCGGGCGTGGCCATCTTGTTTTGAGTTGTTCTCGCGGTGCATGATCGCGAGAAGAAAGACGTGATCGCGCGACGCATGACGTCACTGCGGGCGCGAACTGTCGCGAGACAGCGCAAATGTCTAAAAACAATACAACATCTCATGGAGAACGCGACCGGATCAAGAAAACTTGTCGGCGAACGCAGGGATTCAGGTAAGGCGATCGCGCGCGCGCGAGAATGTATTATTTTACAGCGCGAGCAAGAAACAAATTATCGCCAAGCTGCGGAAACCGGAATTTTTGACATTTTCGCGCTCTCCGCGGAACGCGAAAATGTCAAATTATCGCAATTTCCGCGAACGGAACGAAATTTTCGCCCAGGTCTACCTAGAACGGTCTCTTTTTCAGAACTCCCTTACTAAGGGCACTCACCTGATTCAGCTGTAGGTCTTTTGCTGATTGAAGATCTGCTTTCTGTGTGGGGTAAAAGTAGAAAGTGCAGTGACTCTACAGCACAAAATCAGATGTTGTCAAATGCACAAGGTATCACCTCTTTCCCTTGCCCAAGCCCAATACACTGCTCACTTCCACTTTTACTGAAAGCTGCTGGTAGTAGAGGTTGCTCTTACTGCGGTTGTTTAGACTGATATCGGGTAATGTGGTAAGAAACATAGCGCATCGTACTGGTGTAATACATTGGTGTTCAACCTAGAGATGTGTGGAATTTGCGTAACATGCTTTTGCGTAATGACACAACATTTTAAGTAAATTACACACTATATGTGTAAAATGTGAAATGCAAATCTGACAGAGCTATGTTTTAGGGCGAAATGCAATCTCACTTCCACTTTGGCTGCAAGGGCACTTATTGCGCTAAAAAAAGAGCAGAAAACACAAACAAGAGTTGCTACCTTCTTTTTGTTGTGTGTCACTCCCTCCAAAGGTTTCACTACTGTAGTGTTCTTCGCCACCGCCTTCAGCTCCAATGACATAAAGGAAGGGTAACGCTCTCTGTGAAAACACAAAAATAATATTACAGTTCACAAGAGAAGATACAAGATGATCCACCTGTCTGAGGATAGTCCTTCTGCAGTCATTCTTTCCTCCATGAACGACATGTTCTACAAACTCGTCGCTTTTAGTTACGTACAAAACATATATATATATAATCTTCAAAAACACCCATGCGGTGGTGATTAGTGTCACAGGTCAGCGTTTACATCAACCGGTTAATCCATCACGTTTCAGCCCTAATGTGCTTAAGTGAGAAGACCCCAGCAAATTTGGATACATTACCAAAAAACATATTTCTTTCTCCCCCAAATAGGTCTCGAACTTGCAATCCTTGGTTTAGACGAAGGCTACTGTCTTCTCCATTGGGCTAGTTTTGCTATAAGTACCTGTTGGGCGTACAGTCACGATTTCTGTCTGGACAATCTAATAAATTATATATCGTCCTAAATAAATATTTTCATGGTCCGGGGCAAAACACCACTGCTGTGGTGATAAAAGTTTGAGTTAGTAGAATTTACTGGAATCGGTTAACAAATCCATCAAGTTGCAGTGCATGAGACTGAAGATCGGATCCATCACGCTGCAATGAGACTGGAGACTGAAGATGTAAACAAAAATAGGATACTTGACACCAAAAAAACCTTTTTTCAACTGCCACCCCAGACAGGAAACAAACCCACAATCCCTGTCATTGGAGGTCAGTGCCTCATCCATTAGGCCATTGGGGCTTCACGTATTAATGGCATTGCCATGGTACTTCCTAAAGTAAGAACTCCTGCGCAAGCGCACGGCTCTTCACTGGTATCAGTGTTATTTTTCTCTCGAGCACACTTCCATCTTGTAAACATTCTGAGTGGAATGTAATTCGAATGTTACAAATTCAGGGCATTGTGGGGCTCAGCCTATGTGGAAGTTCACATAAATTGTGTGCGGACTGCGTTTTACAGGCCATCTCACAAACACATCTCTGAAGGAATCACCATAAAACACTTCAGTTCAACCATTCATTATTTGGATTTGTAGAAGTCTGAAATACACTATTCCCACTCGTGCAAATACATCTCTCCCAGTCAGACCTAGTAACGTTTAACTATATAATGATAAGTTTGAGTCAGTAGATCAATAATGCTTCGGTCTAGGCAAAAGCAGGAAAAATGACCACGATCCACCCCAGATGGGACTCAAATCCATATTGCCTAGCTTAGCAGGGAAGTGTTTTAACCATTAGGCCATTGAGGCTGCATAGTTTAAACCACGTTTCCTGATTCTTTGTCTCAGCACAACAAATGATACAATAAAGTTTCTGGTAGAAAGAGGGGGGAGGATGCTTTTATGCACGTGCATAAACAGGAGTACAGTACATTTGCTTGTCTCTGCATACGCACGCATCCAGCTACTGTCTGGTTTATCCATGGGATATAGTCGCGCGTGCTGCCGAACGAAACCCTCTAATTGCCTTGCACATTCTTCCTTGCCAGTTTTACGACAGTTTAATATCAGAACCAACAAAGGAACAAGCCCAATTCTTATTAAAACGAAACCCAAAACCAACTAACATCCTACTAAAAAAAGCTCAAATGACTGTCGAACTGCGAAAATTGCTAAAAGCCCCAAAAATATAACCAACGAAGAGGGAGGCATGGTGAAAGACGTACCCCCAATGCAACTGTGAAATTAAGAGGAGGAGTGAGGGAGGAAAATTATATTTAAATGTAATCAGCTATGGTGCCGAAACTACACACAGGCAAACAGAAACAGAGCAGGAAACCAAGAAAAACAGTAGTCCCCCACAGAACAGACAAAGAACTGTAGTATGATGAGACAGTACTTAGTCCCTGCTGCATGGGAGGAACGGAAGAGAAAAAGGAGGGACAAAGAGGCAGGGCTGACCACTGGCACGCAAGAATTCTTGAAGGACACTGAAACAAACAAATAAAAAGCAGGGGGGTGGCTTTAACCGACCATAAGAAATTACAACAGGTCTCGAATGCTCGACGTAAAAACTGGCGATGTGTCGGCCCAATCTAAATACGGTAGGTGGACACATGGCCAAACCTCCGATGCGTCATACTCATTAAGTTTGTTTGAGTATTATGTAGGCGGCGGAGATAGAGTAGTCTCCACTGTCAATACACTGAAGGGCCCCTCTGCTCTAAATGACATGGGAGGACCTTCAGGTTGGTGGAAAGTGTATTCCATTGCAGTTATGATATAGTACCTTTCCACCAACAAATAAAGCAGGCCTTTAATATTTAATAGGGGATATAATCTTCCATCATTATATTCTTCCACCTCCACCCATCTCTCAGACAAATGTTGTGCTAGATGAGTACGGTTGGGCCTTTCTCTAGATAGAGAAACCCTCCAGTGCTCTATCTAGCCCAACCACTTGCGAGATGGATTATGCGAGTGGAATGTTACCGGGTCTTCATATCCATAAAACATATTCACTTTTCCATAAAGCCACTCGTCAACTAAGGTGAAATTGGACTTTTTCACAAGTAAACTGCAGAGCCGGACTGGCCATAGTGGGCATTGGGCGTTTCCCTGGGAGGCTGAAAGGGTGGGGACCGATTTTGAAGCGGTGAGGGCCTATTTTATTACTGGGGCCGGTTATTCAGCGGCGCTGCAGCAGTTCTTCACACTTGAAAGTACCGGCTTCTACAAAATTGGCAGGGCTGATTTGGGTTCTCAGTCCAGCGCTGTTTACAGGAGGTAGAAAGAGAAATATAGGCATCCTAGAACGGTCTCTTTTTCAGAACTCCCTTACTAAGGGCACTCACCTGATTCAGCTGTAGGTCTTTTGCTGATTGAAGATCTGCTTTCTGTGTGGGGTAAAAGTAGAAAGTGCAGTGACTCTACAGCACAAAATCAGATGTTGTCAAATGCACAAGGTATCACCTCTTTCCCTTGCCCAAGCCCAATACACTGCTCACTTCCACTTTTACTGAAAGCTGCTGGTAGTAGAGGTTGCTCTTACTGCGGTTGTTTAGACTGATATCGGGTAATGTGGTAAGAAACATAGCGCATCGTACTGGTGTAATACATTGGTGTTCAACCTAGAGATGTGTGGAATTTGCGTAACATGCTTTTGCGTAATGACACAAAATTTTAAGTAAATTACACACTATATGTGTAAAATGTGAAATGCAAATCTGACAGAGCTATGTTTTAGGGCGAAATGCAATCTCACTTCCACTTTGGCTGCAAGGGCACTTATTGCGCTAAAAAAAGAGCAGAAAACACAAACAAGAGTTGCTACCTTCTTTTTGTTGTGTGTCACTCCCTCCCAAGGTTTCACTACTGTAGTGTTATTCGCCACCGCCTTCAGCTCCAATGACATAAAGGAAGGGTAACGCTCTCTGTGAAAACACAAAAATAATATTACAGTTCACAAGAGAAGATACAAGATGATCCACCTGTCTGAGGATAGTCCTTCTGCAGTCATTCTTTCCTCCATGAACGACATGTTCTACAAACTCGTCGCTTTTAGTTACGTACAAAACATATATATATATAATCTTCAAAAACACCCATGCGGTGGTGATTAGTGTCACAGGTCAGCGTTTACATCAACCGGTTAATCCATCACGTTTCAGCACTAATGTGCTTAAGTGAGAAGACCCCAGCAAATTTGGATACATTACCAAAAAACATATTTCTTTCTCCCCCAAATAGGTCTCGAACTTGCAATCCTTGGTTTAGACGAAGGCTACTGTCTTCTCCATTGGGCTAGTTTTGCTATAAGTACCTGTTGGGCGTACAGTCACGATTTCTGTCTGGACGATCTAATAAATTATATATCATCCTAAATAAATATTTTCATGGTCCGGGGCAAAACACCACTGCTGTGGTGATAAAAGTTTGAGTTAGTAGAATTTACTGGAATCGGTTAACAAATCCATCAAGTTGCAGTGCATGAGACTGAAGATCGGATCCATCACGCTGCAATGAGACTGGAGACTGAAGATGTAAACAAAAATAGGATACTTGACACCAAAAAAACCTTTTTTCAACTGCCACCCCAGACAGGAAACAAACCCACAATCCCTGTCATTGGAGGTCAGTGCCTCATCCATTAGGCCATTGGGGCTTCACGTATTAATGGCATTGCCATGGTACTTCCTAAAGTAAGAACTCCTGCGCAAGCGCACGGCTCTTCACTGGTATCAGTGTTATTTTTCTCTCGAGCACACTTCCATCTTGTAAACATTCTGAGTGGAATGTAATTCGAATGTTACAAATTCAGGGCATTGTGGGGCTCAGCCTATGTGGAAGTTCACATAAATTGGGTGCGGACTGCGTTTTACAGGCCATCTCACAAACACATCTCTGAAGGAATCACCATAAAACACTTCAGTTCAACCATTCATTATTTGGATTTGTAGAAGTCTGAAATACACTATTCCCACTCGTGCAAATACATCTCTCCCAGTCAGACCTAGTAACGTTTAACTATATAATGATAAGTGTGAGTCAGTAGATCAATAATGCTTCGGTCTAGGCAAAAGCAGGAAAAATGACCACGATCCACCCCAGATGGGACTCAAATCCATATTGCCTAGCTTAGCAGGGAAGTGTTTTAACCATTAGGCCATTGAGGCTGCATAGTTTAAACCACGTTTCCTGATTCTTTGTCTCAGCACAACAAATGATACAATAAAGTTTCTGGTAGAAAGAGGGGGGAGGATGCTTTTATGCACGTGCATAAACAGGAGTACAGTACATTTGCTTGTCTCTGCATACGCACGCATCCAGCTACTGTCTGGTTTATCCATGGGATATAGTCGCGCGTGCTGCCGAACAAAACCCTCTAATTGCCTTGCACATTCTTCCTTGCCAGTTTTACGACAGTTTAATATCAGAACCAACAAAGGAACAAGCCCAATTCTTATTAAAACGAAACCCAAAACCAACTAACATCCTACAAAAAAAAGCTCAAATGACTGTCGAACTGCGAAAATTGCTAAAAGCCCCAAAAATATAACCAACGAAGAGGGAGGCATGGTGAAAGATGTACCCCCAATGCAACTGTGAAATTAAGAGGAGGAGTGAGGGAGGAAAATTATATTTAAATGTAATCAGCTATGGTGCCGAAACTACACACAGGCAAACAGAAACAGAGCAGGAAACCAAGAAAAACAGTAGTCCCCCACAGAACAGACAAAGAACTGTAGTGTGATGAGACAGTACTTAGTCCCTGCTGCATGGGAGGAACGGAAGAGAAAAAGGAGGGACAAAGAGGCAGGGCTGACCACTGGCACGCAAGAATTCTTGAAGGACACTGAAACAAACAAATAAAAAGCAGGGGGGTGGCTTTAACCGACCATAAGAAATTACAACAGGTCTCGAATGCTCGACGTAAAAACTGGCGATGTGTCGGCCCAATCTAAATACGGTAGGTGGACACATGGCCAAACCTCCGATGCGTCATACTCATTAAGTTTGTTTGAGGATTATGTAGGCGGCGGAGATAGAGTAGTCTCCACTGTCAATACACTGAAGGGCCCCTCTGCTCTAAATGACATGGGAGGACCTTCAGGTTGGTGGAAAGTGTATTCCATTGCAGTTATGATATAGTACCTTTCCACCAACAAATAAAGCAGGCCTTTAATATTTAATAGGAGATATAATCTTCCATCATTATATTCTTCCACCTCCACCCATCTCTCAGACAAATGTTGTGCTAGATGAGTACGGTTGGGCCTTTCTCTAGATAGAGAAACCCTCCAGTGCTCTATCTAGCCCAACCACTTGCGAGATGGATTATGCGAGTGGAATGTTACCGGGTCTTCATATCCATAAAACATATTCACTTTTCCATAAAGCCACTCGTCAACTAAAGTGAAATTGGACCTTTTTCACAAGTAAACTGCAGAGCCGGACTGGCCATAGTGGGCATTGGGCGTTTCCCTGGAAGGCTGAAAGGGTGGGGACCGATTTTGAAGCGGTGAGGGCCTATTTTATTACTGGGGCCGGTTATTCAGAGGCGCTGCAGCAGTTCTTCACACTTGAAAGTACCGGCTTCTACAAAATTGGCAGGGCTGATTTGGGTTCTCAGTCCAGCGCTGTTTACAGGAGGTAGAAAGAGAAATATAGGCATCCTAGAACTAGGGGTGGGCGGAATTTGCGGAATTAACCTTCGCAAATTATCGCGAAAATGTTTAAAATTATCGCAAACAAGCGGAAATATCGCGAAGATGCGGAAGTTTTTTTCCGGCATGTTCTCGAGATTTTCTGCATGGTTGCGGGTCGCCAACTTACCCATGTGGTTGCTTGCGGGCGTGGCCATCTTGTTTTGAGTTGTTCTCGCGGTGCATGATCGCGAGAAGAAAGACGTGATCGCGCGACGCATGACGTCACTGCGGGCGCGAACTGTCGCGAGACAGCGCAAATGGCTAAAAACAATACATCTCATGGAGAACGCGACCGGATCAAGAAAACTTGTCGGCGAACGCAGGGATTCAGGTAAGGCGATCGCGCGCGCGCGAGAATGTATTATTTTACAGCGCGAGCAAGAAACAAATTATCGCCAAGCTGCGGAAACCGGAATTTTTGACATTTTCGCGCTCTCCGCGGAACGCGAAAATGTCAAATTATCGCAATTTCCGCGAACGGAACGAAATTTTCGCCCAGGCCTACCTAGAACGGTCTCTTTTTCAGAACTCCCTTACTAAGGGCACTCACCTGATTCAGCTGCAGGTCTTTTGCTGATTGAAGATCTGCTTTCTGTGTGGGGTAAAAGTAGAAAGTGCAGTGACTCTACAGCACAAAATCAGATGTTGTCAAATGCACAAGGTATCACCTCTTTCCCTTGCCCAAGCCCAATACACTGCTCACTTCCACTTTTACTGAAAGCTGCTGGTAGTAGAGGCTGCTCTTACTGCGGTTGTTTAGACTGATATCGGGTAATGTGGTAAGAAACATAGCGCATCGTACTGGTGTAATACATTGGTGTTCAACCTAGAGATGTGTGGAATTTGTGTAACATGCTTTTGCGTAATGACACAACATTTTAAGTAAATTACACACTATATGTGTAAAATGTGAAATGCAAATCTGACAGAGCTATGTTTTAGGGCCAAATGCAATCTCACTTCCACTTTGGCTGCAAGGGCACTTATTGCGCTAAAAAAAGAGCAGAAAACACAAACAAGAGTTGCTACCTTCTTTTTGTTGTGTGTCACTCCCTCCAAAGGTTTCACTACTGTAGTGTTCTTCGCCACCGCCTTCAGCTCCAATGACATAAAGGAAGGGTAACGCTCTCTGTGAAAACACAAAAATAATATTACAGTTCACAAGAGAAGATACAAGATGATCCACCTGTCTGAGGATAGTCCTTCTGCAGTCATTCTTTCCTCCATGAACGACATGTTCTACAAACTCGTCGCTTTTAGTTACGTACAAAACATATATATATATATAATCTTCAAAAACACCCATGCGGTGGTGATTAGTGTCACAGGTCAGCGTTTACATCAACCGGTTAATCCATCACGTTTCAGCCCTAATGTGCTTAAGTGAGAAGACCCCAGCAAATTTGGATACATTACCAAAAAACATATTTCTTTCTCCCCCAAATAGGTCTCGAACTTGCAATCCTTGGTTTAGACGAAGGCTACTGTCTTCTCCATTGGGCTAGTTTTGCTATAAGTACCTGTTGGGCGTACAGTCACGATTTCTGTCTGGACGATCTAATAAATTATATATCGTCCTAAATAAATATTTTCATGGTCCGGGGCAAAACACCACTGCTGTGGTGATAAAAGTTTGAGTTAGTAGAATTTACTGGAATCGGTTAACAAATCCATCAAGTTGCAGTGCATGAGACTGAAGATCGGATCCATCACGCTGCAATGAGACCGGAGACTGAAGATGTAAACAAAAATAGGATACTTGACACCAAAAAAACCTTTTTTCAACTGCCACCCCAGACAGGAAACAAACCCACAATCCCTGTCATTGGAGGTCAGTGCCTCATCCATTAGGCCATTGGGGCTTCACGTATTAATGGCATTGCCATGGTACTTCCTAAAGTAAGAACTCCTGCGCAAGCGCACGGCTCTTCACTGGTATCAGTGTTATTTTTCTCTCGAGCACACTTCCATCTTGTAAACATTCTGAGTGGAATGTAATTCGAATGTTACAAATTCAGGGCATTGTGGGGCTCAGCCTATGTGGAAGTTCACATAAATTGTGTGCGGACTGCGTTTTACAGGCCATCTCACAAACACATCTCTGAAGGAATCACCATAAAACACTTCAGTTCAACCATTCATTATTTGGATTTGTAGAAGTCTGAAATACACTATTCCCACTCGTGCAAATACATCTCTCCCAGTCAGACCTAGTAACGTTTAACTATATAATGATAAGTGTGAGTCAGTAGATCAATAATGCTTCGGTCTAGGCAAAAGCAGGAAAAATGACCACGATCCACCCCAGATGGGACTCAAATCCATATTGCCTAGCTTAGCAGGGAAGTGTTTTAACCATTAGGCCATTGAGGCTGCATAGTTTAAACCACGTTTCCTGATTCTTTGTCTCAGCACAACAAATGATACAATAAAGTTTCTGGTAGAAAGAGGGGGGAGGATGCTTTTATGCACGTGCATAAACAGGAGTACAGTACATTTGCTTGTCTCTGCATACGCACGCATCCAGCTACTGTCTGGTTTATCCATGGGATATAGTCGCGCGTGCTGCCGAACGAAACCCTCTAATTGCCTTGCACATTCTTCCTTGCCAGTTTTACGACAGTTTAATATCAGAACCAACAAAGGAACAAGCCCAATTCTTATTAAAACGAAACCCAAAACCAACTAACATCCTACTAAAAAAAGCTCAACTGACTGTCGAACTGCGAAAATTGCTAAAAGCTCCAAAAATATAACCAACGAAGAGGGAGGCATGGTGAAAGATGTACCCCCAATGCAACTGTGAAATTAAGAGGAGGAGTGAGGGAGGAAAATTATATTTAAATGTAATCAGCTATGGTGCCGAAACTACACACAGGCAAACAGAAACAGAGCAGGAAACCAAGAAAAACAGTAGTCCCCCACAGAACAGACAAAGAACTGTAGTGTGATGAGACAGTACTTAGTCCCTGCTGCATGGGAGGAACGGAAGAGAAAAAGGAGGGACAAAGAGGCAGGGCTGACCACTGGCACGCAAGAATTCTTGAAGGACACTGAAACAAACAAATAAAAAGCAGGGGGGTGGCTTTAACCGACCATAAGAAATTACAACAGGTCTCGAATGCTCGACGTAAAAACTGGCGATGTGTCGGCCCAATCTAAATACGGTAGGTGGACACATGGCCAAACCTCCGATGCGTCATACTCATTAAGTTTGTTTGAGGATTATGTAGGCGGCGGAGATAGAGTAGTCTCCACTGTCAATACACTGAAGGGCCCCTCTGCTCTAAATGACATGGGAGGACCTTCAGGTTGGTGGAAAGTGTATTCCATTGCAGTTATGATATAGTACCTTTCCACCAAACAAATAAAGCAGGCCTTTAATATTTAATAGGGGATATAATCTTCCATCATTATATTCTTCCACCTCCACCCATCTCTCAGACAAATGTTGTGCTAGATGAGTACGGTTGGGCCTTTCTCTAGATAGAGAAACCCTCCAGTGCTCTATCTAGCCCAACCACTTGCGAGATGGATTATGCGAGTGGAATGTTACCTGGTCTTCATATCCATAAAACATATTCACTTTTCCATTAAGCCACTCGTCAACTAAGGTGAAATTGGACCTTTTTCACAAGTAAACTGCAGAGCCGGACTGGCCATAGTGGGCATTGGGCGTTTCCCTGGGAGGCTGAAAGGGTGGGGACCGATTTTGAAGCGGTGAGGGCCTATTTTATTACTGGGGCCGGTTATTCAGCGGCGCTGCAGCAGTTCTTCACACTTGAAAGTACCGGCTTCTACAAAATTGGCAGGGCTGATTTGGGTTCTCAGTCCAGCGCTGTTTACAGGAGGTAGAAAGAGCAATATAGGGATCCTAGAACGGTCTCTTTTTCAGAACTCCCTTACTAAGGGCACTCACCTAATTCAGCTGTAGGTCTTTTGCTGATTGAAGATCTGCTTTCTGTGTGGGGTAAAAGTAGAAAGTGCAGTGACTCTACAGCACAAAATCAGATGTTGTCAAATGCACAAGGTATCACCTCTTTCCCTTGCCCAAGTCCAATACACTGCTCACTTCCACTTTTACTGAAAGCTGCTGGTAGTAGAGGTTGCTCTTACTGCGGTTGTTTAGACTGATATCGGGTAATGTGGTAAGAAACATAGCACATCGTACTGGTGTAATACATTGGTGTTCAACCTAGAGATGTGTGGAATTTGCGTAACATGCTTTTGCGTAATGACACAAAATTTTAAGTAAATTACACACTATATGTGTAAAATGTGAAATGCAAATCTGACAGAGCTATGTTTTAGGGCGAAATGCAATCTCACTTCCACTTTGGCTGCAAGGGCACTTATTGCGCTAAAAAAAGAGCAGAAAACACAAACAAGAGTTGCTACCTTCTTTTTGTTGTGTGTCACTCCCTCCAAAGGTTTCACTACTGTAGTGTTCTTCGCCACCGCCTTCAGCTCCAATGACATAAAGGAAGGGTAACGCTCTCTGTGAAAACACAAAAATAATATTACAGTTCACAAGAGAAGATACAAGATGATCCACCTGTCTGAGGATAGTCCTTCTGCAGCCATTCTTTCCTCCATGAACGACATGTTCTACAAACTCGTCGCTTTTAGTTACGTACAAAACATATATATATATAATTTTCAAAAACACCCATGCGGTGGTGATTAGTGTCACAGGTCAGCGTTTACATCAACCGGTTAATCCATCACGTTTCAGCCCTAATGTGCTTAAGTGAGAAGACCCCAGCAAATTTGGATACATTACCATAAAAACATATTTCTTTCTCCCCCAAATAGGTCTCGAACTTGCAATCCTTGGTTTAGACGAAGGCTACTGTCTTCTCCATTGGGCTAGTTTTGCTATAAGTACCTGTTGGGCGTACAGTCACGATTTCTGTCTGGACGATCTAATAAATTATATATCGTCCTAAATAAATATTTTCATGGTCCGGGGCAAAACACCACTGCTGTGGTGATAAAAGTTTGAGTTAGTAGAATTTACTGGAATCGGTTAACAAATCCATCAAGTTGCAGTGCATGAGACTGAAGATCGGATCGATCACGCTGCAATGAGACTGGAGACTGAAGATGTAAACAAAAATAGGATACTTGACACCAAAAAAACCTTTTTTCAACTGCCACCCCAGACAGGAAACAAACCCACAATCCCTGTCATTGGAGGTCAGTGCCTCATCCATTAGGCCATTGGGGCTTCACGTATTAATGGCATTGCCATGGTACTTCCTAAAGTAAGAACTCCTGCGCAAGCGCACGGCTCTTCACTGGTATCAGTGTTATTTTTCTCTCGAGCACACTTCCATCTTGTAAACATTCTGAGTGGAATGTAATTCGAATGTTACAAATTCAGGGCATTGTGGGGCTCAGCCTATGTGGAAGTTCACATACATTGTATTCGGACTGCGTTTTACAGGCCATCTCACAAACACATCTCTGAAGGAATCACCATAAAACACTTCAGTTCAACCATTCATTATTTGGATTTGTAGAAGTCTGAAATACACTATTCCCACTCGTGCAAATACATCTCTCCCAGTCAGACCTAGTAACGTTTAACTATATAATGATAAGTGTGAGTCAGTAGATCAATAATGCTTCGGTCTAGGCAAAAGCAGGAAAAATGACCACGATCCACCCCAGATGGGACTCAAATCCATATTGCCTAGCTTAGCAGGGAAGTGTTTTAACCATTAGGCCATTGAGGCTGCATAGTTTAAACCACGTTTCCTGATTCTTTGTCTCAGCACAACAAATGATACAATAAAGTTTCTGGTAGAAAGAGGGGGGAGGATGCTTTTATGCACGTGCATAAACAGGAGTACAGTACATTTGCTTGTCTCTGCATACGCACGCATCCAGCTACTGTCTGGTTTATCCATGGGATATAGTCGCGCGTGCTGCCGAACGAAACCCTCTAATTGCCTTGCACATTCTTCCTTGCCAGTTTTACGACAGTTTAATATCAGAACCAACAAAGGAACAAGCCCAATTCTTATTAAAACGAAACCCAAAACCAACTAACATCCTACTAAAAAAAGCTCAAATGACTGTCGAAATGCGAAAATTGCTAAAAGCCCCAAAAATATAACCAACGAAGAGGGAGGCATGGTGAAAGACGTACCCCCAAGGCAACTGTGAAATTAAGAGGAGGAGTGAGGGAGGAAAATTATATTTAAATGTAATCAGCTATGGTGCCGAAACTACACACAGGCAAACAGAAACAGAGCAGGAAACCAAGAAAAACAGTAGTCCCCCACAGAACAGACAAAGAACTGTAGTGTGATGAGACAGTACTGAGTCCCTGCTGCATGGGAGGAACGGAAGAGAAAAAGGAGGGACAAAGAGGCAGGGCTGACCACTGGCACGCAAGAATTCTTGAAGGACACTGAAACAAACAAATAAAAAGCAGGGGGGTGGTTTTAACCGACCATAAGAAATTACAACAGGTCTCGAATGCTCGACGTAAAAACTGGCGATGTGTCGGCCCAATCTAAATACGGTAGGTGGACACATGGCCAAACCTCCGATGCGTCATACTCATTAAGTTTGTTTGAGGATTATGTAGGCGGCGGAGATAGAGTAGTCTCCACTGTCAATACACTGAAGGGCCCCTCTGCTCTAAATGACATGGGAGGACCTTCAGGTTGGTGGAAAGTGTATTCCATTGCAGTTATGATATAGTACCTTTCCACCAACAAATAAAGCAGGCCTTTAATATTTAATAGGGGATATAATCTTCCATCATTATATTCTTCCACCTCCACCCATCTCTCAGACAAATGTTGTGCTAGATGAGTACGGTTGGGCCTTTCTCTAGATAGAGAAACCCTCCAGTGCTCTATCTAGCCCAACCACTTGCGAGATGGATTATGCGAGTGGAATGTTACCGGGTCTTCATATCCATAAAACATATTCACTTTTCCATAAAGCCACTCGTCAACTAAGGTGAAATTGGACCTTTTTCACAAGTAAACTGCAGAGCCGGACTGGCCATAGTGGGCATTGGGCGTTTCCCTGGAAGGCTGAAAGGGTGGGGACCGATTTTGAAGCGGTGAGGGCCTATTTTATTACTGGGGCCGGTTATTCAGAGGCGCTGCAGCAGTTCTTCACACTTGAAAGTACCGGCTTCTACAAAATTGGCAGGGCTGATTTGGGTTCTCAGTCCAGCGCTGTTTACAGGAGGTAGAAAGAGAAATATAGGCATCCTAGAACTAGGGGTGGGCGGAATTTGCGGAATTAACCTTCGCAAATTATCGCGAAAATGTTTAAAATTATCGCAAACAAGCGGAAATATCGCGAATATGCGGAAGTTTTTTTCCGGCATGTTCTCGAGATTTTCTGCATGGTTGCGGGTCGCCAACTTACCCATGTGGTTGCTTGCGGGCGTGGCCATCTTGTTTTGAGTTGTTCTCGCGGTGCATGATCGCGAGAAGAAAGACGTGATCGCGCGACGCATGACGTCACTGCGGGCGCGAACTGTCGCGAGACAGCGCAAATGGCTAAAAACAATACAACATCTCATGGAGAACGCGACCGGATCAAGAAAACTTGTCGGCGAACGCAGGGATTCAGGTAAGGCGATCGCGCGCGCGCGAGAATGTATTATTTTACAGCGCGAGCAAGAAACAAATTATCGCCAAGCTGCGGAAACCGGAATTTTTGACATTTTCGCGCTCTCCGCGGAACGCGAAAATGTCAAATTTTCGCAATTTCCGCGAACGGAACGAAATTTTCGCCCAGGCCTACCTAGAACGGTCTCTTTTTCAGAACTCCCTTACTAAGGGCACTCACCTGATTCAGCTGTAGGTCTTTTGCTGATTGAAGATCTGCTTTCTGTGTGGGGTAAAAGTAGAAAGTGCAGTGACTCTACAGCACAAAATCAGATGTTGTCAAATGCACAAGGTATCACCTCTTTCCCTTGCCCAAGCCCAATACACTGCTCACTTCCACTTTTACTGAAAGCTGCTGGTAGTAGAGGTTGCTCTTACTGCGGTTGTTTAGACTGATATCGGGTAATGTGGTAAGAAACATAGCGCATCGTACTGGTGTAATACATTGGTGTTCAACCTAGAGATGTGTGGAATTTGCGTAACATGCTTTTGCGTAATGACACAACATTTTAAGTAAATTACACACTATATGTGTAAAATGTGAAATGCAAATCTGACAGAGCTATGTTTTAGGGCGAAATGCAATCTCACTTCCACTTTGGCTGCAAGGGCACTTATTGCGCTAAAAAAAGAGCAGAAAACACAAACAAGAGTTGCTACCTTCTTTTTGTTGTGTGTCACTCCCTCCAAAGGTTTCACTACTGTAGTGTTCTTCGCCACCGCCTTCAGCTCCAATGACATAAAGGAAGGGTAACGCTCTCTGTGAAAACACAAAAATAATATTACAGTTCACAAGAGAAGATACAAGATGATCCACCTGTCTGAGAATAGTCCTTCTGCAGTCATTCTTTCCTCCATGAACGACATGTTCTACAAACTCGTCGCTTTTAGTTACGTACAAAACATATATATATATAATCTTCAAAAACACCCATGCGGTGGTGATTAGTGTCACAGGTCAGCGTTTACATCAACCGGTTAATCCATCACGTTTCAGCCCTAATGTGCTTAAGTGAGAAGACCCCAGCAAATTTGGATACATTACCAAAAAACATATTTCTTTCTCCCCCAAATAGGTCTCGAACTTGCAATCCTTGGTTTAGACGAAGGCTACTGTCTTCTCCATTGGGCTAGTTTTGCTATAAGTACCTGTTGGGCGTACAGTCACGATTTCTGTCTGGACGATCTAATAAATTATATATCGTCCTAAATAAATATTTTCATGGTCCGGGGCAAAACACCACTGCTGTGGTGATAAAAGTTTGAGTTAGTAGAATTTACTGGAATCGGTTAACAAATCCATCAAGTTGCAGTGCATGAGACTGAAGATCGGATCCATCACGCTGCAATGAGACTGGAGACTGAAGATGTAAACAAAAATAGGATACTTGACACCAAAAAAAACTTTTTTCAACTGCCACCCCAGACAGGAAACAAACCCACAATCCCTGTCATTGGAGGTCAGTGCCTCATCCATTAGGCCATTGGGGCTTCACGTATTAATGGCATTGCCATGGTACTTCCTAAAGTAAGAACTCCTGCGCAAGCGCACGGCTCTTCACTGGTATCAGTGTTATTTTTCTCTCGAGCACACTTCCATCTTGTAAACATTCTGAGTGGAATGTAATTCGAATGTTACAAATTCAGGGCATTGTGGGGCTCAGCCTATGTGGAAGTTCACATAAATTGTGTGCGGACTGCGTTTTACAGGCCATCTCACAAACACATCTCTGAAGGAATCACCATAAAACACTTCAGTTCAACCATTCATTATTTGGATTTGTAGAAGTCTGAAATACACTATTCCCACTCGTGCAAATACATCTCTCCCAGTCAGACCTAGTAACGTTTAACTATATAATGATAAGTGTGAGTCAGTAGATCAATAATGCTTCGGTCTAGGCAAAAGCAGGAAAAATGACCACGATCCACCCCAGATGGGACTCAAATCCATATTGCCTAGCTTAGCAGGGAAGTGTTTTAACCATTAGGCCATTGAGGCTGCATAGTTTAAACCACGTTTCCTGATTCTTTGTCTCAGCACAACAAATGATACAATAAAGTTTCTGGTAGAAAGAGGGGGGAGGATGCTTTTATGCACGTGCATAAACAGGAGTACAGTACATTTGCTTGTCTCTGCATACGCACGCATCCAGCTACTGTCTGGTTTATCCATGGGATATAGTCGCGCGTGCTGCTGAACGAAACCCTCTAATTGCCTTGCACATTCTTCCTTGCCAGTTTTACGACAGTTTAATATCAGAACCAACAAAGGAACAAGCCCAATTCTTATTAAAACGAAACCCAAAACCAACTAACATCCTACAAAAAAAAGCTCAAATGACTGTCGAACTGCGAAAATTGCTAAAAGCCCCAAAAATATAACCAACGAAGAGGGAGGCATGGTGAAAGATGTACCCCCAATGCAACTGTGAAATTAAGAGGAGGAGTGAGGGAGGAAAATTATATTTAAATGTAATCAGCTATGGTGCCGAAACTACACACAGGCAAACAGAAACAGAGCAGGAAACCAAGAAAAACAGTAGTCCCCCACAGAACAGACAAAGAACTGTAGTGTGATGAGACAGTACTTAGTCCCTGCTGCATGGGAGGAACGGAAGAGAAAAAGGAGGGACAAAGAGGCAGGGCTGACCACTGGCACGCAAGAATTCTTGAAGGACACTGAAACAAACAAATAAAAAGCAGGGGGGTGGCTTTAACCGACCATAAGAAATTACAACAGGTCTCGAATGCTCGACGTAAAAACTGGCGATGTGTCGGCCCAATCTAAATACGGTAGGTGGACACATGGCCAAACCTCCGATGCGTCATACTCATTAAGTTTGTTTGAGGATTATGTAGGCGGCGGAGATAGAGTAGTCTCCACTGTCAATACACTGAAGGGCCCCTCTGCTCTAAATGACATGGGAGGACCTTCAGGTTGGTGGAAAGTGTATTCCATTGCAGTTATGATATAGTACCTTTCCACCAACAAATAAAGCAGGCCTTTAATATTTAATAGGGGATATAATCTTCCATCATTATATTCTTCCACCTCCACCCATCTCTCAGACAAATGTTGTGCTAGATGAGTACGGTTGGGCCTTTCTCTAGATAGAGAAACCCTCCAGTGCTCTATCTAGCCCAACCACTTGCGAGATGGATTATGCGAGTGGAATGTTACCGGGTCTTCATATCCATAAAACATATTCACTTTTCCATAAAGCCACTCGTCAACTAAGGTGAAATTGGACCTTTTTCACAAGTAAACTGCAGAGCCGGACTGGCCATAGTGGGCATTGGGCGTTTCCCTGGAAGGCTGAAAGGGTGGGGACCGATTTTGAAGCGGTGAGGGCCTATTTTATTACTGGGGCCGGTTATTCAGAGGCGCTGCAGCAGTTCTTCACACTTGAAAGTACCGGCTTCTACAAAATTGGCAGGGCTGATTTGGGTTCTCAGTCCAGCGCTGTTTACAGGAGGTAGAAAGAGAAATATAGGCATCCTAGAACTAGGGGTGGGCGGAATTTGCGGAATTAACCTTCGCAAATTATCGCGAAAATGTTTAAAATTATCGCAAACAAGCGGAAATATCGCGAATATGCGGAAGTTTTTTTCCGGCATGTTCTCGAGATTTTCTGCATGGTTGCGGGTCGCCAACTTACCCATGTGGTTGCTTGCGGGCGTGGCCATCTTGTTTTGAGTTGTTCTCGCGGTGCATGATCGCGAGAAGAAAGACGTGATCGCGCGACGCATGACGTCACTGCGGGCGCGAACTGTCGCGAGACAGCGCAAATGGCTAAAAACAATACAACATCTCATGGAGAACGCGACCGGATCAAGAAAACTTGTCGGCGAACGCAGGGATTCAGGTAAGGCGATCGCGCGCGCGCGAGAATGTATTATTTTACAGCGCGAGCAAGAAACAAATTATCGCCAAGCTGCGGAAACCGGAATTTTTGACATTTTCGCGCTCTCCGCGGAACGCGAAAATGTCAAATTTTCGCAATTTCCGCGAACGGAACGAAATTTTCGCCCAGGCCTACCTAGAACGGTCTCTTTTTCAGAACTCCCTTACTAAGGGCACTCACCTGATTCAGCTGTAGGTCTTTTGCTGATTGAAGATCTGCTTTCTGTGTGGGGTAAAAGTAGAAAGTGCAGTGACTCTACAGCACAAAATCAGATGTTGTCAAATGCACAAGGTATCACCTCTTTCCCTTGCCCAAGCCCAATACACTGCTCACTTCCACTTTTACTGAAAGCTGCTGGTAGTAGAGGTTGCTCTTACTGCGGTTGTTTAGACTGATATCGGGTAATGTGGTAAGAAACATAGCGCATCGTACTGGTGTAATACATTGGTGTTCAACCTAGAGATGTGTGGAATTTGCGTAACATGCTTTTGCGTAATGACACAACATTTTAAGTAAATTACACACTATATGTGTAAAATGTGAAATGCAAATCTGACAGAGCTATGTTTTAGGGCGAAATGCAATCTCACTTCCACTTTGGCTGCAAGGGCACTTATTGCGCTAAAAAAAGAGCAGAAAACACAAACAAGAGTTGCTACCTTCTTTTTGTTGTGTGTCACTCCCTCCAAAGGTTTCACTACTGTAGTGTTCTTCGCCACCGCCTTCAGCTCCAATGACATAAAGGAAGGGTAACGCTCTCTGTGAAAACACAAAAATAATATTACAGTTCACAAGAGAAGATACAAGATGATCCACCTGTCTGAGAATAGTCCTTCTGCAGTCATTCTTTCCTCCATGAACGACATGTTCTACAAACTCGTCGCTTTTAGTTACGTACAAAACATATATATATATAATCTTCAAAAACACCCATGCGGTGGTGATTAGTGTCACAGGTCAGCGTTTACATCAACCGGTTAATCCATCACGTTTCAGCCCTAATGTGCTTAAGTGAGAAGACCCCAGCAAATTTGGATACATTACCAAAAAACATATTTCTTTCTCCCCCAAATAGGTCTCGAACTTGCAATCCTTGGTTTAGACGAAGGCTACTGTCTTCTCCATTGGGCTAGTTTTGCTATAAGTACCTGTTGGGCGTACAGTCACGATTTCTGTCTGGACGATCTAATAAATTATATATCGTCCTAAATAAATATTTTCATGGTCCGGGGCAAAACACCACTGCTGTGGTGATAAAAGTTTGAGTTAGTAGAATTTACTGGAATCGGTTAACAAATCCATCAAGTTGCAGTGCATGAGACTGAAGATCGGATCCATCACGCTGCAATGAGACTGGAGACTGAAGATGTAAACAAAAATAGGATACTTGACACCAAAAAAAACTTTTTTCAACTGCCACCCCAGACAGGAAACAAACCCACAATCCCTGTCATTGGAGGTCAGTGCCTCATCCATTAGGCCATTGGGGCTTCACGTATTAATGGCATTGCCATGGTACTTCCTAAAGTAAGAACTCCTGCGCAAGCGCACGGCTCTTCACTGGTATCAGTGTTATTTTTCTCTCGAGCACACTTCCATCTTGTAAACATTCTGAGTGGAATGTAATTCGAATGTTACAAATTCAGGGCATTGTGGGGCTCAGCCTATGTGGAAGTTCACATAAATTGTGTGCGGACTGCGTTTTACAGGCCATCTCACAAACACATCTCTGAAGGAATCACCATAAAACACTTCAGTTCAACCATTCATTATTTGGATTTGTAGAAGTCTGAAATACACTATTCCCACTCGTGCAAATACATCTCTCCCAGTCAGACCTAGTAACGTTTAACTATATAATGATAAGTGTGAGTCAGTAGATCAATAATGCTTCGGTCTAGGCAAAAGCAGGAAAAATGACCACGATCCACCCCAGATGGGACTCAAATCCATATTGCCTAGCTTAGCAGGGAAGTGTTTTAACCATTAGGCCATTGAGGCTGCATAGTTTAAACCACGTTTCCTGATTCTTTGTCTCAGCACAACAAATGATACAATAAAGTTTCTGGTAGAAAGAGGGGGGAGGATGCTTTTATGCACGTGCATAAACAGGAGTACAGTACATTTGCTTGTCTCTGCATACGCACGCATCCAGCTACTGTCTGGTTTATCCATGGGATATAGTCGCGCGTGCTGCTGAACGAAACCCTCTAATTGCCTTGCACATTCTTCCTTGCCAGTTTTACGACAGTTTAATATCAGAACCAACAAAGGAACAAGCCCAATTCTTATTAAAACGAAACCCAAAACCAACTAACATCCTACAAAAAAAAGCTCAAATGACTGTCGAACTGCGAAAATTGCTAAAAGCCCCAAAAATATAACCAACGAAGAGGGAGGCATGGTGAAAGATGTACCCCCAATGCAACTGTGAAATTAAGAGGAGGAGTGAGGGAGGAAAATTATATTTAAATGTAATCAGCTATGGTGCCGAAACTACACACAGGCAAACAGAAACAGAGCAGGAAACCAAGAAAAACAGTAGTCCCCCACAGAACAGACAAAGAACTGTAGTGTGATGAGACAGTACTTAGTCCCTGCTGCATGGGAGGAACGGAAGAGAAAAAGGAGGGACAAAGAGGCAGGGCTGACCACTGGCACGCAAGAATTCTTGAAGGACACTGAAACAAACAAATAAAAAGCAGGGGGGTGGCTTTAACCGACCATAAGAAATTACAACAGGTCTCGAATGCTCGACGTAAAAACTGGCGATGTGTCGGCCCAATCTAAATACGGTAGGTGGACACATGGCCAAACCTCCGATGCGTCATACTCATTAAGTTTGTTTGAGGATTATGTAGGCGGCGGAGATAGAGTAGTCTCCACTGTCAATACACTGAAGGGCCCCTCTGCTCTAAATGACATGGGAGGACCTTCAGGTTGGTGGAAAGTGTATTCCATTGCAGTTATGATATAGTACCTTTCCACCAACAAATAAAGCAGGCCTTTAATATTTAATAGGGGATATAATCTTCCATCATTATATTCTTCCACCTCCACCCATCTCTCAGACAAATGTTGTGCTAGATGAGTACGGTTGGGCCTTTCTCTAGATAGAGAAACCCTCCAGTGCTCTATCTAGCCCAACCACTTGCGAGATGGATTATGCGAGTGGAATGTTACCGGGTCTTCATATCCATAAAACATATTCACTTTTCCATAAAGCCACTCGTCAACTAAGGTGAAATTGGACCTTTTTCACAAGTAAACTGCAGAGCCGGACTGGCCATAGTGGGCATTGGGCGTTTCCCTGGAAGGCTGAAAGGGTGGACACCGATTTTGAAGCGGTGAGGGCCTATTTTATTACTGGGGCCGGTTATTCAGAGGCGCTGCAGCAGTTCTTCACACTTGAAAGTACCGGCTTCTACAAAATTGGCAGGGCTGATTTGGGTTCTCAGTCCAGCGCTGTTTACAGGAGGTAGAAAGAGAAATATAGGCATCCTAGAACTAGGGGTGGGCGGAATTTGCGGAATTAACCTTCGCAAATTATCGCGAAAATGTTTAAAATTATCGCAAACAAGCGGAAATATCGCGAAGATGCGGAAGTTTTTTTCCGGCATGTTCTCGAGATTTTCTGCATGGTTGCGGGTCGCCAACTTACCCATGTGGTTGCTTGCGGGCGTGGCCATCTTGTTTTGAGTTGTTCTCGCGGTGCATGATCGCGAGAAGAAAGACGTGATCGCGCGACGCATGACGTCACTGCGGGCGCGAACTGTCGCGAGACAGCGCAAATGTCTAAAAACAATACAACATCTCATGGAGAACGCGACCGGATCAAGAAAACTTGTCGGCGAACGCAGGGATTCAGGTAAGGCGATCGCGCGCGCGCGAGAATGTATTATTTTACAGCGCGAGCAAGAAACAAATTATCGCCAAGCTGCGGAAACCGGAATTTTTGACATTTTCGCGCTCTCCGCGGAACGCGAAAATGTCAAATTATCGCAATTTCCGCGAACGGAACGAAATTTTCGCCCAGGTCTACCTAGAACGGTCTCTTTTTCAGAACTCCCTTACTAAGGGCACTCACCTGATTCAGCTGTAGGTCTTTTGCTGATTGAAGATCTGCTTTCTGTGTGGGGTAAAAGTAGAAAGTGCAGTGACTCTACAGCACAAAATCAGATGTTGTCAAATGCACAAGGTATCACCTCTTTCCCTTGCCCAAGCCCAATACACTGCTCACTTCCACTTTTACTGAAAGCTGCTGGTAGTAGAGGTTGCTCTTACTGCGGTTGTTTAGACTGATATCGGGTAATGTGGTAAGAAACATAGCGCATCGTACTGGTGTAATACATTGGTGTTCAACCTAGAGATGTGTGGAATTTGCGTAACATGCTTTTGCGTAATGACACAACATTTTAAGTAAATTACACACTATATGTGTAAAATGTGAAATGCAAATCTGACAGAGCTATGTTTTAGGGCGAAATGCAATCTCACTTCCACTTTGGCTGCAAGGGCACTTATTGCGCTAAAAAAAGAGCAGAAAACACAAACAAGAGTTGCTACCTTCTTTTTGTTGTGTGTCACTCCCTCCAAAGGTTTCACTACTGTAGTGTTCTTCGCCACCGCCTTCAGCTCCAATGACATAAAGGAAGGGTAACGCTCTCTGTGAAAACACAAAAATAATATTACAGTTCACAAGAGAAGATACAAGATGATCCACCTGTCTGAGGATAGTCCTTCTGCAGTCATTCTTTCCTCCATGAACGACATGTTCTACAAACTCGTCGCTTTTAGTTACGTACAAAACATATATATATATAATCTTCAAAAACACCCATGCGGTGGTGATTAGTGTCACAGGTCAGCGTTTACATCAACCGGTTAATCCATCACGTTTCAGCCCTAATGTGCTTAAGTGAGAAGACCCCAGCAAATTTGGATACATTACCAAAAAACATATTTCTTTCTCCCCCAAATAGGTCTCGAACTTGCAATCCTTGGTTTAGACGAAGGCTACTGTCTTCTCCATTGGGCTAGTTTTGCTATAAGTACCTGTTGGGCGTACAGTCACGATTTCTGTCTGGACAATCTAATAAATTATATATCGTCCTAAATAAATATTTTCATGGTCCGGGGCAAAACACCACTGCTGTGGTGATAAAAGTTTGAGTTAGTAGAATTTACTGGAATCGGTTAACAAATCCATCAAGTTGCAGTGCATGAGACTGAAGATCGGATCCATCACGCTGCAATGAGACTGGAGACTGAAGATGTAAACAAAAATAGGATACTTGACACCAAAAAAACCTTTTTTCAACTGCCACCCCAGACAGGAAACAAACCCACAATCCCTGTCATTGGAGGTCAGTGCCTCATCCATTAGGCCATTGGGGCTTCACGTATTAATGGCATTGCCATGGTACTTCCTAAAGTAAGAACTCCTGCGCAAGCGCACGGCTCTTCACTGGTATCAGTGTTATTTTTCTCTCGAGCACACTTCCATCTTGTAAACATTCTGAGTGGAATGTAATTCGAATGTTACAAATTCAGGGCATTGTGGGGCTCAGCCTATGTGGAAGTTCACATAAATTGTGTGCGGACTGCGTTTTACAGGCCATCTCACAAACACATCTCTGAAGGAATCACCATAAAACACTTCAGTTCAACCATTCATTATTTGGATTTGTAAAAGTCTGAAATACACTATTCCCACTCGTGCAAATACATCTCTCCCAGTCAGACCTAGTAACGTTTAACTATATAATGATAAGTTTGAGTCAGTAGATCAATAATGCTTCGGTCTAGGCAAAAGCAGGAAAAATGACCACGATCCACCCCAGATGGGACTCAAATCCATATTGCCTAGCTTAGCAGGGAAGTGTTTTAACCATTAGGCCATTGAGGCTGCATAGTTTAAACCACGTTTCCTGATTCTTTGTCTCAGCACAACAAATGATACAATAAAGTTTCTGGTAGAAAGAGGGGGGAGGATGCTTTTATGCACGTGCATAAACAGGAGTACAGTACATTTGCTTGTCTCTGCATACGCACGCATCCAGCTACTGTCTGGTTTATCCATGGGATATAGTCGCGCGTGCTGCCGAACGAAACCCTCTAATTGCCTTGCACATTCTTCCTTGCCAGTTTTACGACAGTTTAATATCAGAACCAACAAAGGAACAAGCCCAATTCTTATTAAAACGAAACCCAAAACCAACTAACATCCTACTAAAAAAAGCTCAAATGACTGTCGAACTGCGAAAATTGCTAAAAGCCCCAAAAATATAACCAACGAAGAGGGAGGCATGGTGAAAGACGTACCCCCAATGCAACTGTGAAATTAAGAGGAGGAGTGAGGGAGGAAAATTATATTTAAATGTAATCAGCTATGGTGCCGAAACTACACACAGGCAAACAGAAACAGAGCAGGAAACCAAGAAAAACAGTAGTCCCCCACAGAACAGACAAAGAACTGTAGTATGATGAGACAGTACTTAGTCCCTGCTGCATGGGAGGAACGGAAGAGAAAAAGGAGGGACAAAGAGGCAGGGCTGACCACTGGCACGCAAGAATTCTTGAAGGACACTGAAACAAACAAATAAAAAGCAGGGGGGTGGCTTTAACCGACCATAAGAAATTACAACAGGTCTCGAATGCTCGACGTAAAAACTGGCGATGTGTCGGCCCAATCTAAATACGGTAGGTGGACACATGGCCAAACCTCCGATGCGTCATACTCATTAAGTTTGTTTGAGTATTATGTAGGCGGCGGAGATAGAGTAGTCTCCACTGTCAATACACTGAAGGGCCCCTCTGCTCTAAATGACATGGGAGGACCTTCAGGTTGGTGGAAAGTGTATTCCATTGCAGTTATGATATAGTACCTTTCCACCAACAAATAAAGCAGGCCTTTAATATTTAATAGGGGATATAATCTTCCATCATTATATTCTTCCACCTCCACCCATCTCTCAGACAAATGTTGTGCTAGATGAGTACGGTTGGGCCTTTCTCTAGATAGAGAAACCCTCCAGTGCTCTATCTAGCCCAACCACTTGCGAGATGGATTATGCGAGTGGAATGTTACCGGGTCTTCATATCCATAAAACATATTCACTTTTCCATAAAGCCACTCGTCAACTAAGGTGAAATTGGACTTTTTCACAAGTAAACTGCAGAGCCGGACTGGCCATAGTGGGCATTGGGCGTTTCCCTGGGAGGCTGAAAGGGTGGGGACCGATTTTGAAGCGGTGAGGGCCTATTTTATTACTGGGGCCGGTTATTCAGCGGCGCTGCAGCAGTTCTTCACACTTGAAAGTACCGGCTTCTACAAAATTGGCAGGGCTGATTTGGGTTCTCAGTCCAGCGCTGTTTACAGGAGGTAGAAAGAGAAATATAGGCATCCTAGAACGGTCTCTTTTTCAGAACTCCCTTACTAAGGGCACTCACCTGATTCAGCTGTAGGTCTTTTGCTGATTGAAGATCTGCTTTCTGTGTGGGGTAAAAGTAGAAAGTGCAGTGACTCTACAGCACAAAATCAGATGTTGTCAAATGCACAAGGTATCACCTCTTTCCCTTGCCCAAGCCCAATACACTGCTCACTTCCACTTTTACTGAAAGCTGCTGGTAGTAGAGGTTGCTCTTACTGCGGTTGTTTAGACTGATATCGGGTAATGTTGTAAGAAACATAGCGCATCGTACTGGTGTAATACATTGGTGTTCAACCTAGAGATGTGTGGAATTTGCGTAACATGCTTTTGCGTAATGACACAAAATTTTAAGTAAATTACACACTATATGTGTAAAATGTGAAATGCAAATCTGACAGAGCTATGTTTTAGGGCGAAATGCAATCTCACTTCCACTTTGGCTGCAAGGGCACTTATTGCGCTAAAAAAGAGCAGAAAACACAAACAAGAGTTGCTACCTTCTTTTTGTTGTGTGTCACTCCCTCCAAAGGTTTCACTACTGTAGTGTTCTTCGCCACCGCCTTCAGCTCCAATGACATAAAGGAAGGGTAACGCTCTCTGTGAAAACACAAAAATAATATTACAGTTCACAAGAGAAGATACAAGATGATCCACCTGTCTGAGGATAGTCCTTCTGCAGTCATTCTTTCCTCCATGAACGACATGTTCAACAAACTCGTCGCTTTTAGTTACGTACAAAACATATATATATATAATCTTCAAAAACACCCATGCGGTGGTGATTAGTGTCACAGGTCAGCGTTTACATCAACCGGTTAATCCATCACGTTTCAGCCCTAATGTGCTTAAGTGAGAAGACCCCAGCAAATTTGGATACATTACCAAAAAACATATTTCTTTCTCCCCCAAATAGGTCTCGAACTTGCAATCCTTGGTTTAGACGAAGGCTACTGTCTTCTCCATTGGGCTAGTTTTGCTATAAGTACCTGTTGGGCGTACAGTCACGATTTCTGTCTGGACGATCTAATAAATTATATATCGTCCTAAATAAATATTTTCATGGTCCGGGGCAAAACACCACTGCTGTGGTGATAAAAGTTTGAGTTAGTAGAATTTACTGGAATTGGTTAACAAATCCATCAAGTTGCAGTGCATGAGACTGAAGATCGGATCCATCACGCTGCAATGAGACTGGAGACTGAAGATGTAAACAAAAATAGGATACTTGACACCAAAAAAACCTTTTTTCAACTGCCACCCCAGACAGGAAACAAACCCACAATCCCTGTCATTGGAGGTCAGTGCCTCATCCATTAGGCCATTGGGGCTTCACGTATTAATGGCATTGCCATGGTACTTCCTAAAGTAAGAACTCCTGCGCATGCGCACGGCTCTTCACTGGTATCAGTGTTATTTTTCTCTCGAGCACACTTCCATCTTGTAAACATTCTGAGTGGAATGTAATTCGAATGTTACAAATTCAGGGCATTGTGGGGCTCAGCCTATGTGGAAGTTCACATAAATTGTGTGCGGACTGCGTTTTACAGGCCATCTCACAAACACATCTCTGAAGGAATCACCATAAAACACTTCAGTTCAACCATTCATTATTTGGATTTGTAGAAGTCTGAAATACACTATTCCCACTCGTGCAAATACATCTCTCCCAGTCAGACCTAGTAACGTTTAACTATATAATGATAAGTGTGAGTCAGTAGATCAATAATGCTTCGGTCTAGGCAAAAGCAGGAAAAATGACCACGATCCACCCCAGATGGGACTCAAATCCATATTGCCTAGCTTAGCAGGGAAGTGTTTTAACCATTAGGCCATTGAGGCTGCATAGTTTAAACCACGTTTCCTGATTCTTTGTCTCAGCACAACAAATGATACAATAAAGTTTCTGGTAGAAAGAGGGGGGAGGATGCTTTTATGCACGTGCATAAACAGGAGTACAGTACATTTGCTTGTCTCTGCATACGCACGCATCCAGCTACTGTCTGGTTTATCCATGGGATATAGTCGCGCGTGCTGCCGAACGAAACCCTCTAATTGCCTTGCACATTCCTCCTTGCCAGTTTTACGACAGTTTAATATCAGAACCAACAAAGGAACAAGCCCAATTCTTATTAAAACGAAACCCAAAACCAACTAACATCCTACTAAAAAAAGCTCAAATGACTGTCGAACTGCGAAAATTGCTAAAAGCCCCAAAAATATAACCAACGAAGAGGGAGGCATGGTGAAAGATGTACCCCCAATGCAACTGTGAAATTAAGAGGAGGAGTGAGGGAGGAAAATTATATTTAAATGTAATCAGCTATGGTGCCGAAACTACACACAGGCAAACAGAAACAGAGCAGGAAACCAAGAAAAACAGTAGTCCCCCACAGAACAGACAAAGAACTGTAGTGTGATGAGACAGTACTTAGTCCCTGCTGCATGGGAGGAACGGAAGAGAAAAAGGAGGGACAAAGAGGCAGGGCTGACCACTGGCACGCAAGAATTCTTGAAGGACACTGAAACAAACAAATAAAAAGCAGGGGGGTGGCTTTAACCGACCATAAGAAATTACAACAGGTCTCGAATGCTCGACGTAAAAACTGGCGATGTGTCGGCCCAATCTAAATACGGTAGGTGGACACATGGCCAACCCTCCGATGCGTCATACTCATTAAGTTTGTTTGAGGATTATGTAGGCGGCGGAGATAGAGTAGTCTCCACTGTCAATACACTGAAGGGCCCCTCTGCTCTAAATGACATGGGAGGACCTTCAGGTTGGTGGAAAGTGTATTCCATTGCAGTTATGATATAGTACCTTTCCACCAACAAATAAAGCAGGCCTTTAATATTTAATAGGGGATATAATCTTCCATCATTATATTCTTCCACCTCCACCCATCTCTCAGACAAATGTTGTGCTAGATGAGTACGGTTGGGCCTTTCTCTAGATAGAGAAACCCTCCAGTGCTCTATCTAGCCCAACCACTTGCGAGATGGATTATGCGAGTGGAATGTTACCGGGTCTTCATATCCATAAAACATATTCACTTTTCCATTAAGCCACTCGTCAACTAAGGTGAAATTGGACCTTTTTCACAAGTAAACTGCAGAGCCGGACTGGCCATAGTGGGCATTGGGCGTTTCCCTGGGAGGCTGAAAGGGTGGGGACCGATTTTGAAGTGGTGAGGGCCTATTTTATTACTGGGGCCGGTTATTCAGCGGCGCTGCAGCAGTTCTTCACACTTGAAAGTACCGGCTTCTACAAAATTGGCAGGGCTGATTTGGGTTCTCAGTCCAGCGCTGTTTACAGGAGGTAGAAAGAGCAATATAGGGATCCTAGAACGGTCTCTTTTTCAGAACTCCCTTACTAAGGGCACTCACCTGATTCAGCTGTAGGTCTTTTGCTGATTGAAGATCTGCTTTCTGTGTGGGGTAAAAGTAGAAAGTGCAGTGACTCTACAGCACAAAATCAGATGTTGTCAAATGCACAAGGTATCACCTCTTTCCCTTGCCCAAGCCCAATACACTGCTCACTTCCACTTTTACTGAAAGCTGCTGGTAGTAGAGGTTGCTCTTACTGCGGTTGTTTAGACTGATATCGGGTAATGTGGTAAGAAACATAGCGCATCGTACTGGTGTAATACATTGGTGTTCAACCTAGAGATGTGTGGAATTTGCGTAACATGCTTTTGCGTAATGACACAAAATTTTAAGTAAATTACACACTATATGTGTAAAATGTGAAATGCAACTCTGACAGAGCTATGTTTTAGGGCGAAATGCAATCTCACTTCCACTTTGGCTGCAAGGGCACTTATTGCGCTAAAAAAAGAGCAGAAAACACAAACAAGAGTTGCTACCTTCTTTTTGTTGTGTGTCACTCCCTCCAAAGGTTTCACTACTGTAGTGTTATTCGCCACCGCCTTCAGCTCCAATGACATAAAGGAAGGGTAACGCTCTCTGTGAAAACACAAAAATAATATTACAGTTCACAAGAGAAGATACAAGATGATCCACCTGTCTGAGGATAGTCCTTCTGCAGCCATTCTTTCCTCCATGAACTACATGTTCTACAAACTCGTCGCTTTTAGTTACGTACAAAACATATATATATATAATCTTCAAAAACACCCATGCGTTTACATCAACTGGTTAATCCATCACGTTTCAGCCCTAATGTGCTTAAGTGAGAAGACCCCAGCAAATTTGGATACATTACCAAAAAACATATTTCTTTCTCCCCCAAATAGGTCTCGAACTTGCAATCCTTGGTTTAGACGAAGGCTACTGTCTTCTCCATTGGGCTAGTTTTGGTATAAGTACCTGTTGGGCGTACAGTCACGATTTCTGTCTGGACGATCTAATAAATTATATATCATCCTAAATAAATATTTTCATGGTCCGGGGCAAAACACCACTGCTGTGGTGATAAAAGTTTGAGTTAGTAGAATTTACTGGAATCGGTTAACAAATCCATCAAGTTGCAGTTCATGAGACTGAAGATCGGATCCATCACGCTGCAATGAGACTGGAGACTGAAGATGTAAACGAAAATAGGATACTTGACACCAAAAAAACCTTTTTTCAACTGCCACCCCAGACAGGAAACAAACCCACAATCCCTGTCATTGGAGGTCAGTGCCTCATCCATTAGGCCATTGGGGCTTCACGTATTAATGGCATTGCCATGGTACTTCCTAAAGTAAGAACTCCTGCGCAAGCGCACGGCTCTTCACTGGTATCAGTGTTATTTTTCTCTCGAGCACACTTCCATCTTGTAAACATTCTGAGTGGAATGTAATTCGAATGTTACAAATTCAGGGCATTGTGGGGCTCAGCCTATGTGGAAGTTCACATAAATTGTGTGCGGTGTGCGTTTTACAGGCCATCTCACAAACACATCTCTGAAGGAATCACCATCAAACACTACAGTTCAACCATTCATTATTTGGATTTGTAGAAGTCCGAAATACACTGTTCCCACTCGTGCAAATACATCTCTCCCAGTCAGACCTAGTAACGTTTAACTATATAATGATAAGTGTGAGTCAGTAGATCAATAATGCTTCGGTCTAGGCAAAAGCAGGAAAAATGACCACGATCCACCCCAGATGGGACTCAAATCCATATTGCCTAGCTTAGCAGGGAAGTGTTTTAACCATTAGGCCATTGAGGCTGCATAGTTTAAACCACGTTTCCTGATTCTTTGTCTCAGCACAACAAATGATACAATAAAGTTTCTGGTAGAAAGAGGGGGGAGGATGCTTTTATGCACGTGCATAAACAGGAGTACAGTACATTTGCTTGTCTCTGCATACACTCGCATCCAGCTACTGTCTGGTTTATCCATGGGATAGAGTTGTGCGTGCTGCCGAACGAAACCCTCTAATTGCCTTGCACATTCTTCCTTGCCAGTTTTACGACAGTTTAATATCAGAACCAACAAAGGAACAAGCCCAATCCTTATTAAAACGAAACCCAAAACCAACTAACATCCTACTAAAAAAAGCTCAAATGACTGTCGAAATGCGAAAATTGCTAAAAGCCCAAAACATATAACCAACGAAGAGGGAGGCATGGTGAAAGACGTACCCCCAATGCAACTGTGAAATTAAGAGGATGTGGGAGGGAGGAAAATTATATTTAAATGTAATCAGCTATGGTGCCAAACTACACACAGGCACACAGAAACAGAGCAGGAAACCAAGAAAAACAGTAGTCTCCCACAGAACAGACAAAGAACTGTAGTGTGATGAGACAGTACTGAGTCCCTGCTGCATGGGAGGAACGGAAGAGAAAAAGGAGGGACAAAGAGGCAGGGCTGACCACTGGCAAGCAAGAATTCTTGAAGGACACTGAAACAAACAAATCAAAAGCAGGGGGATGACTTTAACCCAACATAAGAAATTACAACAGGTCTCGAGTGCTCGACGTAAAAACTGGCGATGTGTCGGCCCAATCTAAATACGGTAGGTGGACACATGGCCAAACCTCCGATGCGTCATACTCATTAAGTTTGTTTGAGGATTATGTAGGCGGCGGAGATAGAGTAGTCTCCACTGTCAATACACTGAAGGGCCCCTCTGCTCTAAATGACATGGGAGGACCTTCAGGTTGGTGGAAAGGGTATTCCATTGCAGTTATGATATAGTACCTTTCCACCAACAAATAAAGCAGGCCTTTAATATTTAATAGGGGATATAATCTTCCATCATTATATTTTTCCACCTCCACCCATCTCTCAGACAAATGTTGTGCTAGATGAGTACGGTTGGGCCTTTCTCTAGATAGAGAAACCCTCCAGTGCTCTATCTAGCCCAACCACTTGCGAGATGGATTATGCGAGTGGAATGTTACCGGGTCTTCATATCCATAAAACATATTCACTTTTCCATAAAGCCACTCGTCAACTAAGGTGAAATTGGACCTTTTTCACAAGTAAACTGCAGAGCCGGACTGGCCATAGTGGGCATTGGGCGTTTCCCTGGGAGGCTGAAAGGGTGGGGACCGATTTTGAAGCGGTGAGGGCCTATTTTATTACTGGGCCCGGTTATTCAGCGGCGCTGCAGCAGTTCTTCACACTTGAAAGTACCGGCTTCTACAAAATTGGCAGGGCTGATTTGGGTTCTCAGTCCAGCGCTGTTAGAGGAGGTAGAAAGAGAAATATAGAGATCCTAGAACGGTCTCTTTTTCAGAACTCCCTTACTAAGGGCACTCACCTGATTCAGCTGTAGGTCCTTTGCTGATTGGAGATCTGCTTTCTGTGTGGAGTAAAAGTAGAAAGTGCAGTGACTCTACAGCACAAAATAAGATGTTGTCAAATGCACAAGGTATCACCTCTTTCCCTTGCCCAAGCCCAATACACTGCTCACTTCCACTTTTACTGAAAGCTGCTGGTAGTAGAGGTTGCTCTTACTGTGGTTGTTTAGACTGAAACCGGGTAATGTGGTAAGAAACATAGCGCATCGTACTGGTGTAATACATTGGTGTTCAACCTAGAGATGTGTGGAATTTGCGTAACATGCTTTTGCGTAATGACACAAAATTTTAAGTAAGTTACACACTATATGTGTAAAATGTGAAATGCAAATCTGACAGAGCTATGTTTTAGGGCGAAATGCAATCTCACTTCCACTTTGGCTGCAAGGGCACTTATTGCGCTAAAAAAGAGCAGAAAACACAAACAAGAGTTGTTACCTTCTTTTTGTTGTGTGTCACTCCCTCCAAAGGTTTCACTACTGTAGTGTTATTCGCCACCGCCTTCAGCTCCAATGACATAAAGGAAGGGTAACGCTCTCTGTGAAAACACAAAAATAATATTACAGTTCACAAGAGAAGATACAAGATGATCCACCTGTCTGAGGATAGTCCTTCTGCAGCCATTCTCTCCTCCATGAACGACATGTTCTACAAACTCGTCGCTTTTAGTTACGTACAAAACATATATATATATAATCTTCAAAAACACCCATACGGCGGTGATTAGTGTCACAGGTCAGCGTTTACATCAACCGGTTAATCCATCACGTTTCAGCCCTAATGTGCTTAAGTGAGAAGACCCCAGCAAATTTGGATACATTACCAAAAAACATATTTCTTTCTCCCCCAAATAGGTCTCGAACTTGCAATCCTTGGTTTAGACGAAGGCTACTGTCTTCTCCATTGGGCTAGTTTTGCTATAAGTACCTGTTGGGCGTACAGTCACGATTTCTGTCTGGACGATCTAATAAATTATATATCATCCTAAATAAATATTTTCATGGTCCAGGGCAAAACACCACTGCTGTGGTGATAAAAGTTTGAGTTAGTAGAATTTACTGTAATCGGTTAACAAATCCATCAAGTTGCAGTGCATGAGACTGAAGATCGGATCCATCACGCTGCAATGAGACTGGAGACTGAAGATGTAAACAAAAATAGGATACTTGACACCAAAAAAACCTTTTTTCAACTGCCACCCCAGACAGGAAACAAACCCACAATCCCTGTCATTGGAGGTCAGTGCCTCATCCATTAGGCCATTGGGGCTTCACGTATTAATGGCATTGCCATGGTACTTCCTAAAGTAAGAACTCCTGCGCAAGCGCACGGCTCTTCACTGGTATCAGTGTTATTTTTCTCTCGAGCACACTTCCATCTTGTAAACATTCTGAGTGGAATGTAATTCGAATGTTACAAATTCAGGGCATTGTGGGGCTCAGCCTATGTGGAAGTTCACATAAATTGTGTGCGGACTGCGTTTTACAGGCCATCTCACAAACACATCTCTGAAGGAATCACCATAAAACACTACAGTTCAACCATTCATTATTTGGATTTGTAGAAGTCCGAAATACACTGTTCCCACTCGTGCAAATACATCTCTCCCAGTCAGACCTAGTAACGCTTAACTATATAATGATAAGTGTGAGTCAGTAGATCAATAATGCTTCGGTCTAGGCAAAAGCAGGAAAAATGACCACGATCCACCCCAGATGGGACTCGAATCCATATTGCCTAGCTTAGCAGGGAAGTGTTTTAACCATTAGGCCATTGAGGCTGCATAGTTTAAACCACGTTTCCTGATTCTTTGTCTCAGCACAACAAATGATACAATAAAGTTTCCGGTAGAAAGGGGGGGAAGGATGCTTTTATGCACGTGCATAAACAGGAGTACACTACATTTGCTTGTCTATGGATACACTCGCATCCAGCTACTGTCTGGTTTATCCATGGGATAGAGTCGTGCGTGCTGCCGAACGAAACCCTCTAATTGCCTTGCACATTCTTCCTTGCCAGTTTTACGACAGTTGAATATCAGAACCAACAAAGGAACAAGCCCAATCCTTATTAAAACGAAACCCAAAACCAACTAACATCCTACTAAAAAAAGCTCAAATGACTGTCGAAATGCGAAAATTGCTAAAAGCCCAAAACATATAACCAACGAAGAGGGAGGCATGGTGAAAGATGTACCCCCAATGCAACTGTGAAATTAAGAGGATGTGGGAGGGAGGAAAATTATATTTAAATGTAATCAGCTATGGTGCCGAAACTACACACAGGCAAACAGAAACAGAGCAGGAAACCAAGAAAAACAGTAGTCTCCCACAGAACAGACAAAGAACTGTAGTGTGATGAGACAGTACTTAGTCCCTGCTGCATGGGAGGAACGGAAGAGAAAAAGGAGGGACAAAGAGGCAGGGCTGACCACTGGCAAGCAAGAATTCTTGAAGGACACTGAAACAAACAAATCAAAAGCAGGGGGATGACTTTAACCCAACATAAGAAATTACAACAGGTCTCGAATGCTCGACGTAAAAACTGGCGATGTGTTGGCCCAATCTAAATACGGTAGGTGGACACATGGCCAAACCTCCGATGCGTCATACTCATTAAGTTTGTTTGAGGATTATGTAGGCGGCGGAGATAGAGTAGTCTCCACTGTCAATACACTGAAGGGCCCCTCTGCTCTAAATGACATGGGAGGACCTTCAGGTTGGTGGAAAGGGTATTCCATTGCAGTTATGATATAGTACCTTTCCACCAACAAATAAAGCAGGCCTTTAATATTTAATAGGGGATATAATCTTCCATCATTATATTTTTCCACCTCCACCCATCTCTCAGACAAATGTTGTGCTAGATGAGTACGGTTGGGCCTTTCTCTAGATAGAGAAACCCTCCAGTGCTCTATCTAGCCCAACCACTTGCGAGATGGATTATGCGAGTGGAATGTTATCGGGTCTTCATATCCATAAAACATATTCACTTTTCCATAAAGCCACTCGTCAACTATGGTGCAATTGGACCTTTTTCATAAATAAACTGCAGAGCCGGACTGGCCATAGTGGGCATTGGGTGTTTCCCTGGGAGGCTGAAAGGGTGGTGACCGATTTTGAAGCGGTGAGGGCCTATTTTATTACTGGGACCGGTTATGCAGCGGCGCTGCAGCAGTTCTTCACACTTGAAAGTCCCCCCGGCTTCTACAAAATTGGCAGAGCTGCTTTGGGTTCTCAGTCCAGCGCTGTTTACAGGAGGTAGAAAGAGAAACATAGGGATCCTAGAACGGTCTCTTTTTCAGAACTCCCTTACTAAGGGCACTCACCTGATTCAGCTGTAGGTCCTTTGCTGATTGAAGATCTGCTTTCTGTGTGGGGTAAAAGTAGAAAGTGCAGTGACTCTACAGCACAAAATCAGATGTTGTCAAATGCACAAGGTATCACCTCTTTCCCTTGCCCAAGCCCAATACACTGCTCGCTTCCACTTTTACTGAAAGCTGCTGGTAGTAGAGGTTGCTCTTACTGTGGTTGTTTAGACTGAAACCGGGTAATGTGGTAAGAAACATAGCGCATCTGTTGGAAACAGCCCACTCCCACTCCGCAGGGTGGTGGTGGACTCCTCGAACACACTGTGGTAGCTTGGCTCGAGTGGTCAGGAAACAGGCGCAGTGCTAAGCATACAATATACCCATACAATAACCATGCGTGCATCCGTTCCAAAAACGACTCTACACCGTAAAAATTATGAAAATATTCTTTCTTTATCTTTTTCTCTTAGTTGCTGATTGGAAAAATAAATAGGTCAATCACAATATACAAGTTTCAATTAGTGCAGGTCAAATAAATATTGGCTGTTTGATGAAATAAATAGGGGTGATCATAAATAACAGGGCATAAGTACAAGGGCAATATATACAGACAATTAAATACTTTGAGGCAATAAATACTGTACCAATAAATATTGTACACCAACAAGTCCTGTGGACCTATAAATATAGTGCAGCAATAAATAGATAAAAATTCAATAAATACAGTATCCCCAATAAATAATTACAAGTATACAGCACCCCTCATATAATCAGATGACACTTCACTTCTTAAGGGCTGATTTGGCCCAGGCACAGCTTGTAGGGTTGTGGAAGGCTTGAGGGGGGAGGCTACTCCCTGGCTGGGACAAGGCTGAGGCCTAAACTGAGGTAGATCAAAGGGGGGAATACCAATGCCCTGGCTTTCCTTCTCCACACAACCTCTCTAGGTTAGTCCCAGTTCACCCCAGGCACAGTCAGGTGGGTTTCAGCACCTCCCTAGCCCCTTAGAGCAGTCTCTCAGGTCTCCACAGGGCCTTAGGCGCCCTCTACTCCACTTACTGCCCTTTTTCTGATGTTCCGACGCCGCTGGAGTCGTGTCGACGCCGTGAGGCGGTTCCGGTTCGGTCTCGGCGGCCTCGGCACAATGTCAGTTCTTTGACGACGCCGGTAGGCGGTTCCGGTCCGATGTCGGCGGCCTCGGTTCAATCTCGACCTCCGATTCGACGGCGTCGGGCAGTCTCTACTCGATGTCGACTTCGGGCGGCTCCGGTCCGATGGCGCTCTCGGCTTCGATGACGTCGGCCGGCCTGGCCTCGATGTCGACTTCCGGCGACTCCGGGGTGCGATCCTCACCCCCGACCTCCGGTGCTCCTCCTCTCAGGTTCCGGGCGACTCCGGAGTGCGATCCTCACTCCCGACCTCCGGTACACTTCACCTCGGTCTCCGACGACTCCGGAGGGCGGACTTCACTCCCCCGATGACGCCGCTCACTCGACCTCGGTTCACTTCCTCCTCGACCTCTGGAATTCCTCACGACCTCCGTCGGCGCCCTCTCACGACCTCAGGCGGCTCCGGGTACGACGTCTGCTACTTCAGTCAGCGCCGCTTCTCCACCTCGGGCTCCAGGTCTCAGGCTACTCGACGCCGGACTCCAGGGAAACCAGTTTCCAGGTCAGGATCTTGCTGCTTTCTGCTTCTAAGGCCTGTTCCTGCTGTTCAGGTCCTTAGGATGAGTTTTTCTGTCTTCTTCCCACACAGGGCTATAGGCTGGGATCCATCAGTAGGGACAAGTATCAAGGGTGGGTTTATGGACCCCACTCCAGGCACAAGTTTCCACCCCTGCTGCTTCACTCCTTCCTCCTTCACTGTTGTGCTCCTCTCTCTTCACCAGTCAGGTGCCAACTGCCAACTCCAACTGCCAACTGCCTCTCTTATCCTCCCAACATTCTAAACCGCCTCCAACGGTCACAGGGTTCTGGAATCTCCTGGAATGTTCTGGAAGGTGCTGGTAGGTTCCAGTGGATGCTGGTGATGTCACAGGTGGCCACCATTTTGTGCTTCAGGCCCTCAGACAGAAGTTTCAGGGGTAGCTAAAATGGTTCCCTGAATCTGTAGCAACACGAAAAAGTCTGGTGGTTCCCAAAAAGGAAAAATTCAAACAGGGTTTGAGGCAGAAGTGGGACAAAATAAATAATGATGAGGAGGGACCACCCAAAGGGCTGACAGGTCTAACACGCGTCCCCCCCAGCTGAAAGTGGGGAGAGCTACCCAACCCCTTGGGAGTTCTCATCACTAAGGCGGAAATACCTTGAGAGACCGTCTGCATTGGCGTGGTCCACTCCAGGCCGATGTTCCACCTGAAAGTCCATCCCCTGTAGGGAAATAGACCACCTCAACAACTTGGGATTCTCCCCCTTCATTTGCATCAGCCAACGAAGGGGTCTGTGGTCGGTCTGAACTAGGAAGTGCGATCCAAACAGGTATGGCCGCAACTTCTTCAGAGCCCATACCACTGCAAAGGCTTCACGCTCTATTGCACTCCACTTCTGTTCCCTGGGAAGTAGTCTCCGGGATAGGAAGACCACGGGTTGATCCAGACCCTCTTCGTTGAGTTGCGATAACACTGCCCCAATGCCATGTTCTGATGCATCTGTCTGGACAATGAACTCCTTGGAAAAGTCTGGGGCCCTTAAGACCGGGGCCTCGCACATGGCTTTCTTCAATTTCTCAAAGGCTTGCTGACAAGCCTCCGTCCAGACTACCCGTCGAGGTTGTTTCTTGGACGTGAGCTCCGTGAGAGGGGCTACGATGGTACCGTACCCCTTCACGAAGCGGCGATAGTATCCCGTGAGGCCCAAAAATGCTCGGACCTCAGTCTGTGTCTTGGGGGGTTCCCAGGCCATGATGGCCTCGATCTTCGCCTGGAGGGGTTGCACCGTTCCCCTACCCACCAAGTGTCCAAGGTACACTACCGACCCCTGCCCGATCTGGCACTTGCTGGCCTTGATCGTCAATCCAGCTTGTCTCAGGGCCTGGAGAACAGCTTGCAGGTGACGCAAGTGATCCTCCCAGCTGTTACTGAAGACGGCTATGTCATCCAGATCAGCAGCAGAGAAACTCTCCATTCCGGTGAGGATCTGGTTTACCAGGCGCTGAAACGTGGCAGGTGCGTTCTTGAGCCCAAAGGGCATCACACAGAACTGGTAGTGGCCATTGGGCGTGGAGAAGGCTGACCTTTCCCTTGCTCCATCAGTCAAAGAGATCTGCCAGTACCCAGAAGTAAGGTCAAAGGTACTTAGATATTGGGCAGCTCCCAGCCGGTCAATCAATTCATCCGCCCTTGGGATCGGATGAGCATCAGTTTTGGTCACTGAATTCAGTCCCCGATAGTCCACACAGAACCTCAGTTCTGGTTGGGCACCCGGTGGTGCAGCTTTTGGTACTAACACCACCGGACTGGACCAGGGGCTGCTAGAAGGTTCGATCACTCCTAGCTCCAGCATCTTAGTGACTTCACTATGAATGCTGGCCTTCACCTTGTCTGACATCCGGTAGATCTTGGACTTCACAGGTGGGCTGTCTCCTGTGTCCACGTCATGGACGCACAGGTGAGTCCTACCCGGGACAAGGGAGAACAACGAGGAGTACTGCCCCAGGACCTGGCGACAGTCCTCCTGCTGTTCAGGAGTTAGAGATGGGGAGAGAATCACTCCCTCCACCGACCCATCCTTCTCTTGAGACGCAAACAGATCAGGGAGAGGCTCGCTTTCCACGTCCTCTCCTCCGTCAGTCACCATCATCAAGATGACTTCGGGCCTCTCATGGTGGGGTTTGAGGCGGTTGGCATGCAGCACCCGCAGGGGCTGACGAGGGGTCTTCAGGTCCACCAAGTAGGTAGCCTTACCCTTCTTCTCCAACACCTCAAAGGGTCCTGACCAGCGATCCTGGAGGGCGCTAAGCTCTCCGGGTTCGATCACCCACACCTTCTGGCCAGGCTCCAACTCCACCGGGTGAGCGTTGTGGTCATACCACGCCTTCATCACTGCTTGGCTGGCTTCCAAGTTGTCAGAAGCTTGCTTCCACAACTTAGCCATTTGGCTCCGGAAGGCCAGCATGTAGCTCACCACATCCTGGGGAAGCTTTCTGGGAGTTCTCTCCCATCCGTCTCTCACCAGGTTGAGAGGTCCACGTACAGGGTGCCCATACAGAAGCTCGAAGGGGCTGAAGCCCACTCCCTTCTGTGGCACTTCCCTGTAGGAAAAAAGTAAACAGGGTAGGAGGACGTCCCATTTCCTCCGCAGGCTTTCAGGCAGACTTCTGATCATGCCCTTCAAGGTTTTGTTAAACCTCTCCACCAGACCATTTGTCTGGGGGTGGTAAGGAGTGGTGAACCGGTATGTCACTCCACACTCCTTCCACATTGCCCGCATGTACGCTGACATGAAGTTGGTCCCCCTGTCGGACACAACTTCCTTGGGAAAACCCACTCGGGTAAAGATTCCCATCAGGGCCCTAGCCACAACAGGTGCTGTTATGGTCCTCAGAGGTATTGCCTCTGGGTACCGTGTGGCATGATCCACCAGAACCAGGATAAACCTGTGACCAGCTGTAGTCGGTGGATCTAATGGACCCACAATGTCGATGCCCACCCTTTCAAAGGGGGTGCTAACGACAGGAAGTGGTTCCAGGGGAGCTTTCAGCTTCACCCCTGTTTTCCCACTGGCTTGGCAAGACACACATGTCCGGCAGTAGGTATCGGACGACACTTTCATCTGAGGCCAATAAAAGTGTGGGACAAGACGGGCGAAGGTCTTGTCTTGCCCCAAGTGTCCTGCCAATGGTATCTCGTGAGCCAACTCCAGAAGGAAGGCTCGATAACGTTGAGGAACTACCAAGGCTCGTGATGATCCGTGTAGGGGTGCCTTGGGTTCACTGTAGAGGAGGCCATCCTCCCAGTAAACACTGTAGTTCCCTTCAACGTTCCCTGCTGCCTGGGCTTCGGCCTGTCGCCTCAGCCCCTCAAGGGTAGGGCACTCCCTCTGGCCCTGGCAGAATTCCTCCCTGGACGGGCCTCCCTCCACGTGCCACTCGGCCGGGATGGGTAGGTCCTCCAGGTTGGTAACGTCCCCCTCCGCAGACTCCTGGTCCACCACCTCCGGTGGCCTATCCGTCCTACGGGGTGGAGACGCCGAGGCAGGCTCCTCCTGTCCTCGGTTCTTCCCTTGACTGGCAGCTGGCTGGGCCTTTGTTCCAGGCTCCAGCCGAAATGAACTCCCTCTTCGGGTAGTCGCGGACCTTGTGCTAACACAGGCCCAGTCAGGTGTACCCAGCATCTCGGTGTGAGTCCGGTATTCCACCTCCTTCCAAGCGTTGTGCTCCATGTCATTCCCCAGCAGACAATCGACTGGCACGGCAGGGCTTACGGCAACTCGAAGTGAACCTGCAACCCCCCCCCATTCAAAGGGAACCTCGGCCACGGGATAGTGACCTGTTCTGCCGTCAGCCATCGCGGCTGGGTGGAGTACATCGGGAATTACGTGCTCTGGAGACACCAGTTGGCTACGCACCATAGTCATACTGGCTCCTGTGTCTCTCAGAGCCTCCCCTCTTTGGCCGTTGATGGTGACCCATTGCCCATACTTTGCGGTATTTGCGGGCACCTGGATCTTAGGAACCATCTCCCGTTCTCCCAGGGACACTAAAGTGACACCCGCCCACTCCCTTCCCTTAGTTAAGGGCATCTCCTCCCCGAGCACTGCACTAGCTACTCCGGGGGTCTTTCCTCCAGTGGGAGGGGGTGGTCGTTTCTGGCACTTCGGATCTCCTTTATAGTGTCCAACGCCACCGCACTCGTAGCAATGGACAACCCTTGGCTGCTGACTCTGGCCAGGATTAGGGTTTCTGGGTGGGTTAGCCTTAGAGGTGAATCCTGTTCCCTTCCCTTGGAAGTTATTTTGGGGGCCTTTGGAGAACTCCTTTTTCTTTTCCCCTCCCTCTTTCTTCTGGGGGGCGCCCTGTCCGGCCTTTTGAGTATCCCCTCCAGTCCCCCTTGTGGACACCCGGGTACTAGCCCAAATGTCCGCCTCCTCAGCAAGCTTCCGGGGACTGGTCAGCTTGCTATCCACCAGGTGTTGCCGCAGTTCAGGGAAACATTTCTCGAGCAGGTGTTCCTTCAGTACTAGGTCAAACAACTCCTCGTAGTTCCTCACTTCACTGCCCTGGATCCAACCTTCCATTGCCTTCTTTGCATAGTCCAGGAAGTCCACCCAATTCTGTGTGCCCAGTTTGTGACTACCCCTGAACTTCTGTCTGTACTTTTCAGGTGTTAGTCCAAACTTTCTGATGAGCGCCAGTTTCATGGTGGGGTAGTGGGTTTGCTCATCCTCCTCGAGGGCCAATAAAGCATCCCTACCAGCTGGAGGCATGTACTTATACAATCCCCCTCCCCAGTACTTCTCTGGAACCCCATGGGCCCTCAACGAGACCTCATAGGCCGCTAGCCACTTGGCGATATCGTCGCCCACCCCATAGCTAGCCACTATGTCCTTTGGCAGGTAAGGTTTGGATTCCCTGGTGATTTCTTGGTCTTTGCTGCCACCATTAGGAACAGTTGGTGCCCCAATTCTTAAGATCTGAAGCTCTATCTCTTTCAGTCTTATCTCATGAGCCATCCTCTCTTTCTCCGTTTCATGAGCCAACCTCTGTTCCTCCTTCTCCTTCTCCAGCTTTGCTAAATCCCATGTGAGCTGTCTTTTCTCTCTCCGATCTGCTAACTCCACGCTGGATAAGCCCCCGCTAGAGACAGTGCTGCCCTTCCTAGAAAGTGTCCTGGGCCCTGCTGACAGGTTCCCCACCTCAGGTTGGTACATCTCAGCCCCCTCGGGGTCAGGCTCTCCATCCCTGTCTTCCTCCTCAGCCTTGCTTTCTCGGCGTGCCTCCCCCCAAGCCCTTAAGCTGGTTTGGAGTGCACCCTTCTTTGCTCCTGGGGGACAGTACACCCCCTCCCGCTGGCAAAACTCCCTGAGTTGGGCCACAGTGTACGTTTCTAGATTCTCTAGTACAAACTCCATCTTGCCCACTCAGGTTAGAGGACAGGTTTTGTGCAGTAGCAATGCAGGGGGGTACCTTTAATAATACCTCCTCCCACCACCAGAGTAAATTTGGAAAAAACAAAAACCCACAATTAGGAAGGCCGCTGTGAGAAAACTCCCGGTGTAGGCCTATGGACTACCCACAGTTATTGTTGAGTATATGTAGGCACAGCTCTATCCCACCACTGAACACCAATTTATGTTGGAAACAGCCCACTCCCACTCCGCAGGGTGGTGGTGGACTCCTCGAACACACTGTGGTAGCTTGGCTCGAGTGGTCAGGAAACAGGCGCAGTGCTAAGCATACAATATACCCATACAATAACCATGCGTGCATCCGTTCCAAAAACGACTCTACACCGTAAAAATTATGAAAATATTCTTTCTTTATCTTTTTCTCTTAGTTGCTGATTGGAAAAATAAATAGGTCAATCACAATATACAAGTTTCAATTAGTGCAGGTCAAATAAATATTGGCTGTTTGATGAAATAAATAGGGGTGATCATAAATAACAGGGCATAAGTACAAGGGCAATATATACAGACAATTAAATACTTTGAGGCAATAAATACTGTACCAATAAATATTGTACACCAACAAGTCCTGTGGACCTATAAATATAGTGCAGCAATAAATAGATAAAAATTCAATAAATACAGTATCCCCAATAAATAATTACAAGTATACAGCACCCCTCATATAATCAGATGACACTTCACTTCTTAAGGGCTGATTTGGCCCAGGCACAGCTTGTAGGGTTGTGGAAGGCTTGAGGGGGGAGGCTACTCCCTGGCTGGGACAAGGCTGAGGCCTAAACTGAGGTAGATCAAAGGGGGGAATACCAATGCCCTGGCTTTCCTTCTCCACACAACCTCTCTAGGTTAGTCCCAGTTCACCCCAGGCACAGTCAGGTGGGTTTCAGCACCTCCCTAGCCCCTTAGAGCAGTCTCTCAGGTCTCCACAGGGCCTTAGGCGCCCTCTACTCCACTTACTGCCCTTTTTCTGATGTTCCGACGCCGCTGGAGTCGTGTCGACGCCGTGAGGCGGTTCCGGTTCGGTCTCGGCGGCCTCGGCACAATGTCAGTTCTTTGACGACGCCGGTAGGCGGTTCCGGTCCGATGTCGGCGGCCTCGGTTCAATCTCGACCTCCGATTCGACGGCGTCGGGCAGTCTCTACTCGATGTCGACTTCGGGCGGCTCCGGTCCGATGGCGCTCTCGGCTTCGATGACGTCGGCCGGCCTGGCCTCGATGTCGACTTCCGGCGACTCCGGGGTGCGATCCTCACCCCCGACCTCCGGTGCTCCTCCTCTCAGGTTCCGGGCGACTCCGGAGTGCGATCCTCACTCCCGACCTCCGGTACACTTCACCTCGGTCTCCGACGACTCCGGAGGGCGGACTTCACTCCCCCGATGACGCCGCTCACTCGACCTCGGTTCACTTCCTCCTCGACCTCTGGAATTCCTCACGACCTCCGTCGGCGCCCTCTCACGACCTCAGGCGGCTCCGGGTACGACGTCTGCTACTTCAGTCAGCGCCGCTTCTCCACCTCGGGCTCCAGGTCTCAGGCTACTCGACGCCGGACTCCAGGGAAACCAGTTTCCAGGTCAGGATCTTGCTGCTTTCTGCTTCTAAGGCCTGTTCCTGCTGTTCAGGTCCTTAGGATGAGTTTTTCTGTCTTCTTCCCACACAGGGCTATAGGCTGGGATCCATCAGTAGGGACAAGTATCAAGGGTGGGTTTATGGACCCCACTCCAGGCACAAGTTTCCACCCCTGCTGCTTCACTCCTTCCTCCTTCACTGTTGTGCTCCTCTCTCTTCACCAGTCAGGTGCCAACTGCCAACTCCAACTGCCAACTGCCTCTCTTATCCTCCCAACATTCTAAACCGCCTCCAACGGTCACAGGGTTCTGGAATCTCCTGGAATGTTCTGGAAGGTGCTGGTAGGTTCCAGTGGATGCTGGTGATGTCACAGGTGGCCACCATTTTGTGCTTCAGGCCCTCAGACAGAAGTTTCAGGGGTAGCTAAAATGGTTCCCTGAATCTGTAGCAACACGAAAAAGTCTGGTGGTTCCCAAAAAGGAAAAATTCAAACAGGGTTTGAGGCAGAAGTGGGACAAAATAAATAATGATGAGGAGGGACCACCCAAAGGGCTGACAGGTCTAACAGCATCGTACTGGTGTAATACATTGGTGTTCAACCTAGAGATGTGTGGAATTTGCGTAACATGCTTTTGCGTAATGACACAAAATTTTAAGTAAGTTACACACTATATGTGTAAAATGTGAAATGCAAATCTGACAGAGCTATGTTTTAGGGCGAAATGCAATCTCACTTCCACTTTGGCTGCAAGGGCACTTATTGCGCTAAAAAAGAGCAGAAAACACAAACAAGAGTTGCTACCTTCTTTTTGTTGTGTGTCACTCCCTCCAAAGGTTTCACTACTGTAGTGTTATTCGCCACCGCCTTCAGCTCCAATGACATAAAGGAAGGGTAACGCTCTCTGTGAAAACACAAAAATAATATTACAGTTCACAAGAGAAGATACAAGATGATCCACCTGTCTGAGGATAGTCCTTCTGCAGCCATTCTCTCCTCCATGAACGACATGTTCTACAAACTCGTCGCTTTTAGTTACGTACAAAACATATATATATATAATCTTCAAAAACACCCATGCGGCGGTGATTAGTGTCACAGGTCAGCGTTTACATCAACCGGTTAATCCATCACGTTTCAGCCCTAATGTGCTTAAGTGAGAAGACCCCAGCAAATTTGGATACATTACCAAAAAACATATTTCTTTCTCCCCCAAATAGGTCTCGAACTTGCAATCCTTGGTTTAGACGAAGGCTACTGTCTTCTCCATTGGGCTAGTTTTGCTATAAGTACCTGTTGGGCGTACAGTCACGATTTCTGTCTGGACGATCTAATAAATTATATATCATCCTAAATAAATATTTTCATGGTCCGGGGCAAAACACCACTGCTGTGGTGATAAAAGTTTGAGTTAGTAGAATTTACTGTAATCGGTTAACAAATCCATCAAGTTGCAGTGCATGAGACTGAAGATCGGATCCATCACGCTGCAATGAGACTGGAGACTGAAGATGTAAACAAAAATAGGATACTTGACACCAAAAAAACCTTTTTTCAACTGCCACCCCAGACAGGAAACAAACCCACAATCCCTGTCATTGGAGGTCAGTGCCTCATCCATTAGGCCATTGGGGCTTCACGTATTAATGGCATTGCCATGGTACTTCCTAAAGTAAGAACTCCTGCGCAAGCGCACGGCTCTTCACTGGTATCAGTGTTATTTTTCTCTCGAGCACACTTCCATCTTGTAAACATTCTGAGTGGAATGTAATTCGAATGTTACAAATTCAGGGCATTGTGGGGCTCAGCCTATGTGGAAGTTCACATAAATTGTGTGCGGACTGCGTTTTACAGGCCATCTCACAAACACATCTCTGAAGGAATCACCATAAAACACTACAGTTCAACCATTCATTATTTGGATTTGTAGAAGTCCGAAATACACTGTTCCCACTCGTGCAAATACATCTCTCCCAGTCAGACCTAGTAACGCTTAACTATATAATGATAAGTGTGAGTCAGTAGATCAATAATGCTTCGGTCTAGGCAAAAGCAGGAAAAATGACCACGATCCACCCCAGATGGGACTCGAATCCATATTGCCTAGCTTAGCAGGGAAGTGTTTTAACCATTAGGCCATTGAGGCTGCATAGTTTAAACCACGTTTCCTGATTCTTTGTCTCAGCACAACAAATGATACAATAAAGTTTCCGGTACAAAGGGGGGGAAGGATGCTTTTATGCACGTGCATAAACAGGAGTACACTACATTTGCTTGTCTCTGGATACACTCGCATCCAGCTACTGTCTGGTTTATCCATGGGATAGAGTCGTGCGTGCTGCCGAACGAAACCCTCTAATTGCCTTGCACATTCTTCCTTGCCAGTTTTACGACAGTTGAATATCAGAACCAACAAAGGAACAAGCCCAATCCTTATTAAAACGAAACCCAAAACCAACTAACATCCTACTAAAAAAAGCTCAAATGACTGTCGAAATGCGAAAATTGCTAAAAGCCCAAAACATATAACCAACGAAGAGGGAGGCATGGTGAAAGATGTACCCCCAATGCAACTGTGAAATTAAGAGGATGTGGGAGGGAGGAAAATTATATTTAAATGTAATCAGCTATGGTGCCGAAACTACACACAGGCAAACAGAAACAGAGCAGGAAACCAAGAAAAACAGTAGTCTCCCACAGAACAGACAAAGAACTGTAGTGTGATGAGACAGTACTTAGTCCCTGCTGCATGGGAGGAACGGAAGAGAAAAAGGAGGGACAAAGAGGCAGGGCTGACCACTGGCAAGCAAGAATTCTTGAAGGACACTGAAACAAACAAATCAAAAGCAGGGGGATGACTTTAACCCAACATAAGAAATTACAACAGGTCTCGAATGCTCGACGTAAAAACTGGCGATGTGTTGGCCCAATCTAAATACGGTAGGTGGACACATGGCCAAACCTCCGATGCGTCATACTCATTAAGTTTGTTTGAGGATTATGTAGGCGGCGGAGATAGAGTAGTCTCCACTGTCAATACACTGAAGGGCCCCTCTGCTCTAAATGACATGGGAGGACCTTCAGGTTGGTGGAAAGGGTATTCCATTGCAGTTATGATATAGTACCTTTCCACCAACAAATAAAGCAGGCCTTTAATATTTAATAGGGGATATAATCTTCCATCATTATATTTTTCCACCTCCACCCATCTCTCAGACAAATGTTGTGCTAGATGAGTACGGTTGGGCCTTTCTCTAGATAGAGAAACCCTCCAGTGCTCTATCTAGCCCAACCACTTGCGAGATGGATTATGCGAGTGGAATGTTATCGGGTCTTCATATCCATAAAACATATTCACTTTTCCATAAAGCCACTCGTCAACTATGGTGCAATTGGACCTTTTTCATAAATAAACTGCAGAGCCGGACTGGCCATAGTGGGCATTGGGTGTTTCCCTGGGAGGCTGAAAGGGTGGTGACCGATTTTGAAGCGGTGAGGGCCTATTTTATTACTGGGACCGGTTATGCAGCGGCGCTGCAGCAGTTCTTCACACTTGAAAGTCCCCCCGGCTTCTACAAAATTGGCAGAGCTGCTTTGGGTTCTCAGTCCAGCGCTGTTTACAGGAGGTAGAAAGAGAAACATAGGGATCCTAGAACGGTCTCTTTTTCAGAACTCCCTTACTAAGGGCACTCTCCCGATTCTGCTGCAGGTCCTTTGCTGATTAAAGATCTGCTTTCTGTGTGGGGTAAAAGTAGAAAGTGCAGTGACTCTACAGCACAAAATCAGATGTTGTCAAATGCACAAGGTATCAACTCTTTCCCTTGCCCAAGTCCAATACACTGCTCACTTCCACTTTTACTGAAAGCTGCTGGTAGTAGAGGTTGCTCTTACTGCGGTTGTTTAGACTGATATCGGGTAATGTGGTAAGAAACATAGCGCATCGTACTGGTGTAATACATTGGTGTTCAACCTAGAGATGTGTGGAATTTGCGTACCATGCTTTTGCGTAATGACACACAATTTTAAGTAAATTACACACTATGGTGCCGATTACAATCCTGTAAAAAAATTCCCTGTACGACTCGTATTCGGTCTTTTTACCGTACGAATCGTACAAGTGCCGTACAAACTGCCAAGTACGATTCGCATGGGAAAAAGTCTATACGAATCGCATTGGGAATTATTCCCCACACGTCCTTGGGGTGGAAAATGTGTCCGACACATCCTCGGACGATTTACCGTACAAATGTGAAAAGTGAAGTCCGTCCGCGCAAGTACGATCCATCCCGTGCATCCGATGTTACAACCGGATGGAAAAAACACCGTCCGCACCGAACTCCCATAGCAACCATGGAGACATGTGCCCGCATACGCGCCCAACACTCCCCCCAGCCCTCCTATGTACGAGTTGACTCCCCACCCGTGTATGTACACCCGTGTATGTACGAGACGTATCCCCACCCGTGAATGTACACCCGTGTATGTACACCAGTGTATGTACGAGACGTACCCCCACCCGTGTATGTACACCCCCGTACGTATGGCCCGTACCCCCACCCGCGTATGTATGGAGCATACCCCCACCCCAACCGTGTATGTACGACCCGTACCCTCACCCGCGTACGTATGGAGCGTACCCCCACCCCAACCGTGTATGTACGACCCGTATCCTCACCCACGTACGTATGGAGTGTACCCCCACCCCAACAGTGTATGTACGACCCGTACCCTCACCCCAACAGTGTATGTACGGACCGTACCCCCCCCCGCGTATGGATGGAGCGTACCCCCACCCCAACCTTGTATGTACGACCCGTACCCTCACCCGCGTATGTATGGAGCGTACCCCCACCCCAACAGTGTATGTACGGACCGTACCCCCACCCCAACCGTGTATGTATGGCCCATACCCACACCCGCGTATGTATGGAGCGTACCCCCACCCCAACAGTGTATGTACGACCCGTACCCTCACCCGCGTACGTATGGAGCGTACCCCCACCCCAACAGTGTATGTACGGACCGTACCCCCACCCCAACCGTGTATGTACGGCCCGTACCCACACCCGCGTACGTATGGAGCGTACCCCCACCCCAACAGTGTATGTACAGACCGTACCCCCACCCCAACCGTGTATGTACGGCCCGTACCCACACCCGCGTATGTATGGAGCGTACCCCCACCCCAACAGTGTATGTACGGACCGTACCCCCACCCCAACCGTGTATGTACGGCCCGTACCCACACCCGCGTACGTATGGAGCATACCCCCACCCCAAAAGTGTATGTACGGACCGTACCCCCACCCCAACCATGTATGTACGGCCCGTACCCACACCCGCGTATGTATGGAGCGTACCCCCACCCCAACAGTGTATGTACGACCCGTACCCTCACCCGCGTACGTATGGAGCGTACCCCCACCCCAACAGTGTATGTACGACCCGTACCCTCACCCGCGTACGTATGGAGCGTACCCCCACCCCAACAGTGTATGTACGGACCGTACCCCCATCCCAACCGTGTATGTACGGCCCGTACCCACACCCGCGTATGTATGGAGCGTACCCCCACCCCAACCATGTATGTACGGCCCGTACCCACACCCGCGTATGGATGGAGCGTACCCCCACCCCAACATTCTAAGTACGCACCCCAGGCCCCAACACCAGCACCTTCACCCAACATCGCGCATGTACGAGTCGTACCAAGCCAGACACAAGGACAGCACTGTACAACAAAATTGCAGAAGTACACACCGTACACACGCTAAAAACGCACGTACACAACCAGGACAAAGCAAAACAACACAAGAATACACTATTCGAATGGCACAAAGCCACAAAACATGTCCAACAAGCACAAATACAACACATTCACTGACCTGCAACTGCGAAAATCCCAAACAGAGGCCCAAAACACAACCACTCCTTATAACACACCCACCCAAAGTTCAAACACAGCCACACCCACCAATGGACCAATAAAAAGGGCCCACAGACACAAACCATGGGCCTTTGCAACAGACTCACTGCTGCCAGACCCCACAGACAACCTACAGCACCATACTTGAACCTTTACTACACCTTACACTTGCACACCTTCACACACCCACCTTCACAAACACCCCCTCATCACATTCACACACACACCTGCACAACCACACCCACACACCCACAACCATCCACACCCACACCCCCCACAACCATCGACACCCACACCCCTCACCATGCCCACTAACAAGAATCCAAAGTTCACTAGCCAAGAGTTGGAGGTCCTTGTCGACGAAATCAGAGTCGAGCCACATCTCTTTGGAACATTGGTCAGACAGACCAGCATTTCCGAAAAAACAGCCATGTGGCAGACGATTGTCGATGCTGTGAATGCTGTTGCGTCCACCAGAAGGACCAGGCATGAATGCCAAGCCAGGTGGTACGATCTGCGGAGGAGGGTCCGAGCCAAAATGACCGACGACCACAACCAGGCCAACATCACTGGAGGAGGGCCGCCCCGCAGACCCGTACAATACCATCCCTGGGAGGAGAGGGTGATGGCCATACTGCCGGTGGTGTCAGTGGACGGAGTAGAAGGACTCCGAGAGCCGGGTGAGTACACAAACAACTCACCTCACATGGGGGGAACGTCATCCACAACCAAACTCACAATCAGGCACGCAACCACCCCAAGCTATCGCATGACTCAACCACACTCCATGAACACGCACATGCCACTAGCGCCACCATGCCCCATGCACCCAGCTGGACAATGCCAAGTCACAGGCCACAGAAAACACCAACACAAGACACGGTAAGCCGGATGGCGGGAGTGTGTGCCCCAAAAATCACATAGTGCAACTCAGAAGCAGACAACAATGCCCTCTGCCCATATGGCCTAGGTCACAGCCAGACAAACAGTGTGTCCCCACACAGGAAAGACTTGCCAGCAAATGGCGGACGCCTTGCATTAAGACAGGGGGGTGAAGGCACGTTGTTGCACATGACAGCAGCTAATGAACAGCCAACACTGTGAAAGAGTGGCAGCACACACCACCACAGCAGCAGCGCAGACACAGACACTACACCCAATGGGTGCCTGGAGATCAGAAACAAACTCACATCAACAAGCCAAGGGCCATTCAAAGATCTGCAAAAAGTGTGTGCCTAGGAAGCTGGGCTGAGGTGACAGAGGGTGACACACAGAGGGAGGGAGAGGGGGAGAGAGAGGGAGGGAGACACAGGGAGACGGACAGAGGGAGGTGGCTGACACAGGGAGGGAGGGAGAGGGGGACAGAGAGGGAGTGAGAAAGGGACACACAGGGAGACCAATTCAGCCTTGGGGGGTGTGGGAATGTCTACTCGTCAGCAGGTGGACTGCGTGCATGTAGACAAGGGTGGGCAGTGCCTGAATCCCCCCTCTTCTCCATGGCATAACACTGGGCCATGTCTCAACCTGTGCACGAGCACAACGCCAGCTACCTGCATTATATAAGTGTGTGGAACAACTCCATGTGCCCACGTACAGTGCAACACGGAAGGCGCCAATGCATGGCTCGCCACACCTGCTCACTCCACTGCTGACTGTAGTCACAATTGACGCAGCAAGTAAGACTGTGCCACACATAGGTAAAGTCTCAAAAGCTGTGGCCAAGGGACATACCCATGCACAAGTGCACTGTGAGTGGAATGCAAGACATATCCAAATTCCCAGAGGAAATGTGCCAACTTCGAAACGAATGAAACATGGATGTTGCATGGAACAAAATTAACATTGTCTCTCTCACACACAGGTCAACGTCGTGGATCACCCCCCAACACTGGGGGGGAAGACTCACAGGACCCGGCTCTGCGGGATGACGGACCCACCGGCAGCGACGACTCTCACCACTCTGTGGACGACCCCGACCAACCTGGCCCCTCTGGTGTCCAACCACCTGCAGCACCTGCGTCAGGTACAACTGGGCCAAACACCACCCCCCCTCCTGCCACGTCCCAGGAGACACCCAGGATCCCTGCCCCACCACCACAATGCAGCCAGGCTGACCAGGAGGGACACGGTGTACCGGGCACCCAGGAGGAGGCAGGCGACAACGCTAATGCCACCCCTCAGGGGTCCCGGAGACCCGATGTGCCCACAAGGGCAGGCCAGGTGCAAGTGGGCAGGGGTGGTGGGAGTGGAGGATGGCGGAGGCGCGAGCCTGACCAGTTGGCTGCGCAACCCGTATATTCCCATGTCAGAAACATCCTGGACACATACCGGCAGGACACCACGGGCATGGCCCAGGTTGTGTCCATCCTCGAGGAGATCAAGACCCAGCAGGCCCAGCAACATGCGGAGCAACATGCCTGTCTACTGCGACACCAAGGGCGGATGGAGGACAGACAGGCTGAGCTCGTGACGGTGTTCACGGGAATTCACCGTACACTCCGTCGGATAGCCGACAACATGGGCAACCCTCCCTGTGCCACCAGGCGTAGAACATCACCACCCACAGGGAGGGATCAGGAGGAGGAGGAGACATCCGACGGAGCATCCCAAACATCGTCACGGCCTGCTTCTGAGGGTTCCCGCAGGAGGGCGGGTCGTCCACGGAAAAGACCGTGAGGGTCGGCGCAACAGCACCATCTCCCAGGACACCTGGCCTGGCACCTGGCCCACTGGACCAACAGCAGCACATCAGCAAAAGACATTCTCTGCCACATGGAATTGCTGGTCACTGTCTGAGCAATGTTGACAAAGACTGTGGCATGGACTCTGAGGATTTCCAATGGCAAGGACACCAACTCCTCTAGTGAACTTTGGATTCCACACACCCGGAAAGACCCTCATGTCATACCCCCCCCCCCCCCCCCCACGTACCCCAACAAAAATAAAAAGTTACACGATAAAGAGATGATGCCTACATTTTGCATTATTACCTTACATGTGTCTTGTAAAGTCTAACCATGCCTGAGTTCTCATATGACTTCAACCATCCACACCCTGGGGCCTGAGTCTGGCACAAGACACACATGGGTCACAATGTATTAGGCAACACAGACATGGAGCACCATACACACCCGTGATGGGCCCAACCAGCTGAGGGGGTGGCCGCACAACCGTGCCGACAGACATATTGAGTACAGCGGCAGCCATGCGCAGAGGTCAGGGATCATGTGGAGTGTCCTGGGGGGCACCCAGGTATGTGTGGACAGGTGGCAGAACCATGTCCTGCAAGCTTGAGTCAGGTGGATGCAGAGAATGGTGGCCTGGCCAACGTTGGATGCATGGGGATGGCACATGTCACAATACCCACACAGTCATGGACATCATGCACAATACACAGTCTAATCCCACACAAACAGCTTGCATCTTGCTACTCGACACATAGACACATAGCCACTATCACGGAAAACCATGCCAGACATGCCGTATGCACCGTGGCAACACACCAGCATTGACTGAGAATAGGCACCTTGGAGGCATAGGGACACCTTTATTATTCATGTATTCGGGAATGCAGAGGCAACTCGGAGTACACATACACAGGTCATGTGGAGTAACATGTGGGTCCAACACTGGAACCCCCCTTCTGCAGCACAAATGCGTGATAGCCATGGAACTGGCACACAAGTGTCGGCTAACAGCTAAACACCCCTTGCTGCTCACGGAGAGGCTGCCATACACCATTGATCCTCTGATGTGGAAGTCCCACACCATGTCAAGCCAATGCAAACCGTATGTGTCCGAGGGCAGTGTTACACACATTGATGCCATCATCACAATCCACTATCCCATCACAGATGACTGTCAACAAGTCTGACCATCTATTCAGGTGTACCCAGCTACATGTCATGTGTCCCATGGTGATGCGACATGTCTGCAGAGGAACCAAACATCGACAGGGGCAGTGTGCACACATCGTAAACAACTGCCACACCCAATACACCCCTGATGCATCCCTTACTCTAAGGAGACTTCCAAACTTGTCCGTGCGTGTAACGCTGAGTCAGCACACGATGACGTGTCCATGAGGAATAGCAGTGCCACAACAATGCAACCAGCAGACGGCATGCGCAAGTACCTGGGGATGAGAGACACACAAGAAGTCAGCCACAAAAAGCACAGCCACTTGCATGTGCATGTACTCGACACATGTAAGGATGACAACATGCTAGGTCACAATTATGACTGGGGAAATACACTCATCACTGGCACCATCACTCCAGTGACACATCCACACACACCTCTGACTCACGTGGCATACATGCAGATGGACACACACATCACAACACATGCCACACGGGGACAAATGCGTGCACACTCAGACACTGGTACTCACCACTAAGCAAAGAAGTCGCGTATGAGCCGACTCCGAATGTCCTCTTGTGGAACCACATCCTCCACATCACTAGCCCCATTGCCAAGCCCTTCGTCCTCCACGGGTGGATGGTCCTGATCATCTTGATCCAGGATGAGTGGCACAGCTTTCTCAACTGCCATGTTGTGCAGCATGCAGCAGACCATGAAGATTTTGCAGACCTTCGCCGGGGCATATGGGAGGGCGCCGCCGGTATTGTGGAGGCATCTGAATCGGCTCTTCAGGAGGCCAAATGTCCTCTCTATCACTCGCCTTGTCCGGCCATGGGCGGTGTTGTAGCGGAGCTGGGCCGGCGTGCTGGGGTTGCGGAGAGGTGTGATCAGCCATGGCATGTTGGGATAGCCAGCGTACCCTACATGGAAACCACATGGACATAAGTAGGACAGGAGAAGCGGTCGTGCTGGAAGTCTACGCAAAATACAGGACAGACAGAGTGTACCCACCAACAACACATGCTCGTTCGTTGCGCAGCTGCGTCATCATTTCAGGCACCCTGCTACGCCTCATGATGTAGGCATCGTGTGATGATCCTGGAAAACGAGCACAGACATGTGAAATCACCATGTTGGACAGACACACCACAAGGGCATTGATGGAGTGGTAGTGTTTGCGATTCCTGTACGCTACCTCCTGTGCCTGTGGTGGTACCAAAGCCACATGTGTCCCATCTATGGACCCAATGACATGGGGCATCCCTCCCAGGGCATAGAATCCACGCTTGACCCCAGTCAACAGTTCAGGAGTTGGGAAATGGATGAACTCATCCAGGTGAAGCAACATGGCCTCTAAGAAATCATGCAGCACACGGCTGAACATGCTCTGGGACATGCCACCAACATGAGCTACGGTATATTGAAAGGTACCCGTGGCAAGAAAATGTAGGGCTGCCATTACCTTCAGCTTGGGTGTCAGTGCCGTAGGATACCTGTGCAGCGGTTGCAGGTGTGGTGCCAGCCTTGCCGTCAACTCCTCAGTCAACGGTTGGGGGAAGCGGTAGCAGCGTATACAGTCATTCTCCCGCATGTCAGCCAAGTCCGGAATTGGTCGGGGAAGAGGCGGCGCTCTGCAGTAATTTGGAAGTGACAAGGAAGAGTGAGTGCACTACAACAATTTATTTGTACTGAGCACATGGTAATCTGTCAATACACATATGCTACATACGGAGTCAGGTATGTGCCACATGCCCTGGACATGTATGACTGCAAGGTGACACTCCTACCAAGACCCAGCTACACACAGAGATTGTGAACCTCCACATGCCATGGCATGGGATTAGCTGTGTCCCAGTGTAAGTGAACAGCCAGACGCAACACAGGAGTGACATACATCAACACATCAGCAGAAGTAGGATGTCGATTTCAGAGACAGGTAGCGGAACACTAGAGCCACAGGTCACATGACATTACACTAGGACAGCCCACGCACCTTGCCAATAAGGTGTACATGTAATGACTCACCACACATACATTGAGAGGATGCAGACATGTCCTTGTTACGCTACTCCGTGTCCCATGCATACACACGCACCTCACATCCGATACCACATGTGGCCTGGTGTGCGTAACAGTGTGCCATGTCCATCTACACACAGACACATGTTGGTTGCTGCAACAGCTGATGCTTTTGAGGGAACACCAACATCAAGCTAATGGGAACACACCACACATACATGACATAGACACATCGTGCACCGTGGGTAGTCACATGACTGGTGTGGTAACCCCTGTAGCGGGCATCAGGGGACACTTGCGTGTGTTGTTGACTGTGCCATGCCAGTGACGCTCATCCCAAGTGTGCAGTACGACATGCACACATGTCAAAGGAGTTAAGGGCATGCCTGGCACATATTGCACCGTCACACATAACATCTGTACACATCTCATCATACATCTATTGCCTTCTCGACTCAGGAGTAATGTGCCACATCACAGCCTTTCACACCTGTGCCCCACACATGTAGTACTGCCCAGACAATGCCTTGATGTCCATCTATGGACAAGTATGTCAGCTCTATTCCTTCCTGTGTGCTGCCTGTCACCACTGTGATGTGTGAAAGGCACCGTACATTCGCTCAGAGGGCCTGAGTACGTTCCCTATCACTATGGGAGTGCTGCCGTATGCGTACCCATAGTGATAGTGAGCGTACGCACGCGTGTACGGTCCGTATCACTATGGGTACTGTTGGACCTATCGTCCTAGGGGTAGCTTGGCTCAGGTCAACAGGCTTACACCTCCCTCTGGCTTCTCATGCTTGCATCCTACCCAGCTCGCAATCTAGCGCAGCCTCACCCAAAAAGGACACTACACTGATTAACTGTGAAGCTTTATTAGAAGACTTTATCACTTCTCTTCCTTGTTATGCTCAGATATTCAATTTCCCATTACACTGGTAACATTTCAGTACATTTCCAAATTAACATTCCCCTATATCTTGAGGCATAACTGGTCAGTACAGTTCAAGTTAAACTTTTCATCAAAACATCTTACAATTAACACACTGTTACATTTCAAGATAGCATTTCCGGGTATTACCAGGACAACCTCGGGCCGGGGATACTACTTCTAGTCTGGCACCTCTCCCACTCTCTACGTGGGTTCCCCAGGGCTCCTGGTTACTGGGGGGGTGACTAACCCCTGGTAGACTGGGCCCTCAGTTGATCATTTCCCCCCCTTAGATCCTGACTATACTCAGTAACGGTACCTTGGAAAAGCTGTTGGCAATCAATGGGCTACTCCCACCTAGGAAATGGTCAGAGTGGTTGTCCTCTGAATCCCCTCCACCCCCGTTATACTATTCTTCCCAGCGCTTCCTCGGGCCGGCTCCCCAAGGACCCTCTCCCCCAGCAACCTGCGTCTCCCCTACTACTCCTCTGGGGTCACGTGCAAGGTGGCGCTATGCTGCCAGTCAATTCCACACGCTCCAAAGGCCTCTCCTATTACCAGCTGTCAAAGACCTTTCCACCCCTTCTCCTGCGTAGCGACACCCGGCTTACTGTTCACTTGTGGTTTTCCTCTAGTCGCCCACAACGTTGCGTGACAGGCTTCTCCTCCTTAGACACGGAGCCGGGAAGAGGGGGGAGTGTCATGGGAAGGTCCTCACATGGAGCAGGAAAGGGGGGGGGGGGGGGGTTTCACTCGGAACTTCTCTCACCAGTCACGGAACCGAGAAGTCACTCCTTCGGGGCCGCCTCCCACCGGCACTTCCCTTCGCTGACGAAGGGGCACTTACTCTGCCCCGGAGGCCGAGCCTCTTGCTCACCAGTCACCTGACAGGAAGTCTGCTTCGTCGGCCGTCCCACTGCTCCCGCTGCACCACTCTGAAGCAGCACGTCCTGCATGTGCGCAGCCTCCGCTCTCACACCACAGTCAGAGGGGGCGGCGCTCTGGTCCCCTATCAGGTGACTCGGCCAGCGGCTTCCCTGCCCCTCGGCTGGTACTTCCTGACTGGGGTTTTCTCGGCTGTCAGTCGCGTCGCTCTCTCATGCCCCAACCATCTCCGGCGCCGTCCCTGCTCCTCAGGCCACTCCTCACCGCAGATCACCGCCGAGGATCACCAGGCAGCCTCACAATCTGGTACGAGGGTAGCGGCCCGATTTCGAAGGCAGAGCTCTCGGAGGGAGGGGAGGTTGACAAAAGAGGGGGGGGGGTTCTCTCTCTACACCGTGGCTGAGGCTGACGGAACTCTCAAGGCCTGGGCACTCGCATCTTTCCCTTAGGTCCAGGGAGGTGGTAATCCTGGCAACCACAGAGTTAGAAGTGGGTGGCCCTGGCAATGGCCCTCTACCAGAACGAAGGGTTCAGGGATTCGCTCCTCCTCGAGTCCTCCACAGATGCTGGGGTAACTGAAATCACTGGCAGCACCCAGGGACCGGTCAACAGGTTGGGGGTGTTATCACTGGCCAGGGAAACACCGCAGGCCCAGAGACCTGTCCCTCCTTGTCTAGTGCAACCACCTCCCTACTCAGGTGCCTTACTCCTGGCTAACTGGCTGCTCTGCCTGCTCTGCTCTAAAATGGCCGCCCACCTGTCACCTCTATTTATCACCTTGGGCCTGACTTGCCAGAGGGGCCCAGAAGGTTCCGGAATCTCCCATGGCAGTCATGGTCCAGGTGCTGAGGTGACAGTTGGTGCCACCATTTTGCGAAGCTCACCTCCCTTCTCTAGTTTTCCTCAGCGGAGCACCTTGCGCCTCCCCCTCAGGTAGTGAGGGTGAAGCGCCCAGAACCTCTACATCAGCACCCAAAAAGTTTGGTAGACAGAAAAAAAAATTAGAAGGGGGAAAGGGACAAAAATAATAAAAATGAGGAGGGAACTGCCAAAGGGCTGACAGGTCTAACACGCGTCCCCCCCAGCTGAAAGTGGGGAGAGCTACCCAACCCCTTGGGAGTCCTCTTCACTAAGGCGGAAATACCTGGATAGACCGTCAGCATTGGCGTGGTCCACTCCTGGGCGATGTTCCACCCTAAAGTCCATTCCCTGTAGGGAAATGGACCACCTCAATAGCTTGGGATTCTCGCCCCTCATTTGCATCAGCCACCTGAGGGGCCGATGATCGGTCTGAACCAGGAAGTGCGAGCCAAACAGGTATGGCCGCAGCTTCTTCAGAGCCCACACCACCGCAAAAGCCTCCCTCTCAATTGCACTCCACCTCTGTTCCCGGGGGAGTAGTCTCCTAGACAGGAAAACCACCGGTTGGTCTAGACCCTCGTCATTGAGTTGCGACAGCACTGCCCCGATACCGTGCTCCGACGCATCTGTCTGGACGATGAACTCCTTGGCGAAGTCAGGGGCACTGAGTACAGGTGCCGCACACATGGCCTTTTTCAAGGAGTCAAAGGCTTGTTGACATCCCTCGGTCCAGATTACCCGTCGAGGGTGCTTTTTGGAAGTGAGCTCAGTCAAGGGGGCCACGATAGTACCGTATCCCTTGACAAAGCGTCGGTAGTAACCAATAAGGCCCAAGAAGGCTCGGACCTCTGTCTGAGTCTTGGGGGGTTCCCAGGCCATGATGGTTTCGATCTTGGCCTGGAGGGGTTGCACCTTGCCCCGCCCCACCAAGTGACCGAGGTACACTACCGACCCCTGCCTGATCTGGCACTTACTGGCCTTGATCGTCAGACCCGCCTGCTGCAAAGCCTGAAGTACAGCCTGAAGGTGACACAAATGGTCCTCCCAGCTGCGGCTGAAGACAGCGATGTCATCCAGGTACGCAACCGAGAAGGCTTCCATTCCAGAGAGGACCTGGTTCACCAACCGCTGGAATGTACCAGGGGCGTTCTTGAGCCCAAAAGGCATCACACAGAACTGGTAGTGACCCTCGGGTGTAGAGAAGGCTGACCTTTCCTTGGCTCCATCCGTCAGGGAAATCTGCCAGTACCCGGATGTAAGGTCAAAGGTACTGAGATATTGGGCAGCTCCCAACCGGTCAATGAGCTCATCCGCCCTCGGGATGGGATGAGCATCTGTCTTTGTCACAGAATTCAGTCCCCTGTAATCCACACAGAACCGGAGTTCTGGGGTAGTGCCCGGTCGGGCAGCTTTGGGTACCAGTACCACCGGACTGGACCAGGGACTACTTGAAGGCTCAATCACTCCTAGCTATAGCATCTTGGTAACTTCTCCATGGATGCTAGCCTTCACCTTATCCGACAGTCGGTAGGACTTGGACTTCACAGGTGGGCTGTCCCCTGTGTCCACGTCATGGGTACACAGATGAGTCCTTCCCGGGATAAGGGAGAACAAGGAAGCAAACTGTTCCAACACGCAGTGGCAGTCTCTCCGCTGTTCAGGAGTTAGGGATGGTGATAGGATCACTCCCTCCACCGACCCATCCTTCTCTTGGGACGCAAAAAGATCAGGAAGGGATTCACTCTCCTCTTCCTCTGACCCATCAGTTACCATCAGTAAAGTGACCTCGGGTCTCTCTTGGTGAGGCTTGAGGCGGTTGACATGGAGCACCCGATGGGGCTGCCTGGGGGTCTTAAGATCTACCACGTAGGTGACTTTGCCCTTCTTCTCAACCACCTCAAAGGGGCCTGACCAGCGATCCTGGAGGGCGCTAAGCTCTCCAGGTTCCATCACCCACACCTTCTGGCCAGGCTCCAGCTCCACCGGGTGAGCGTTTCGGTCATACCATTCCTTCATGACCGTTTGGCTGGCTTCTAGGTTTTCAGAAGCTTGCTTCCACAACCTAGCCATTTGGCTACGAAATGCCAGCATGTAGCTCACCACATCCGGGGGAAGTTTTCTGGGAGTCTTTTCCCATCCATCCTTCACCAGGCTGAGGGGTCCACGCACAGGGTGCCCGTACAACAGCTCGAAGGGGCTGAAGCCCACTCCCTTCTGTGGTACCTCCCTGTAAGAAAATAGCAAACAAGGTAGGAGGACGTCCCATTTCCTCTGCAGGCTCTCGGGCAGACTCCGGATCATGCCCTTTAAGGTTTTGTTGAACCTCTCCACCAGACCATTGGTCTGGGGGTGATAAGGAGTGGAGAACCGGTAAGTGACTCCACACTCTTTCCACATAGCCCGCATATAGGCCGACATGAAGTTGGTACCTCTGTCCGACACCACTTCCTTGGGGAATCCCATCCGGGTAAAAATTCCCATAAGGGCCCGTGCCACTGCAGGTGCATTAATGGTCCTCAGAGGGATAGCCTCTGGGTACCGTGTGGCATGATCCACCAGAACCAGGATAAACCTGTGACTGGCAGACGTTGGTGGATCCAATGGCCCGACAATATCGATGCCCACCCTTTCAAAGGGGGTGCCAATGACAGGCAGTGGTTCCAGGGGAGCCTTCAGCTTCACCCCTGTTTTCCCACTAGCTTGGCAGGTTACACACGTCCTACAAAAAGTATCGGACGCAATCCTCATCTGAGGCCAGTAGAAATGAGGGACAAGTCGAGCAAAGGTCTTGTCTTGTCCCAAGTGTCCTGCCAAGGGTATTTCGTGAGCCATTCCCAATAGGAAGGCTCGGTAACGCTGGGGAACCACCAAGGCCCGGGATGAACCATGCACCGGAGCCTTGGGTTCGCTATAAATGAGACCATCTTCCCAGTATATGTGGAAGTTCCCCGAATCATTACCCGCTGCCTGGGCTTCGGCCTGCCGCCGTAAACCCTCAAGGGTAGGGCACTCCTTCTGGGCCCGACAAAACTCTTCCCTAGTAGGTCCTCCCTCCACCTGCCAGTCTGCAGGGGTAGGTAAGCCCTCCAGGGAAGTTACATCCCCCTCTGTAGACTCCGGGACCACTCCAGTTGCCCCATCCACCTTTGGAGGGTCATATGCCAGGGCAGGCTTTCCCTTACCCCTTTTCCCATTTCCGGCAGCTGGTTGGGCCTTTGTCCCAGGCTCCAACCTCTGTGAACTCCCTCTTCGGGCAGTCACGGACCAGGTGTTGGCACATGTCCACTCAGGGGTCCCCAACATTTCCATGTGGGCCCTGAACTCAACCTCCTTCCACGCCGAGTGTTCAAGGTCGTTTCCCAACAGGCAGTCAACCGGCATGGCAGGGCTGATTGCAACTCGTAGAGGACCCACAACCCCTCCCCACTCAAAGGGAATCTGGGCCACCGGATAGTGACCCTCTCGGTTGTCAGCCATCACAACCGGGTGGACTACATTGGGAACCACCTGCTCTGGGGACACCAGCTGACTCCTTACCATAGTCATGCTGGCTCCTGTGTCCCTCAGAGCCTCCACCCTCTGGGCATTGATGGTGACCCATTGCCTGTACTTAGTAGTATTCGAGGGCATCTGGGTCTTAGGAACCATCTCACAATCCCCTAAGGACACTAAGGTTAGCCCTGCCCACTCACCTCCCTTATCTACGGGCAACTCCTCCCCGAGCACTACACTCGCCACCCCAGGGGTCTTTCCTCCAATGGGAGGGTGTGGTCTCTTGGGGCACTTGGCATCCCCCTTATAGTGCCCAACCTCACCACACTTATAACATCGGACAACCCTAGGCTGCTGACCACGGTCAGGATAAGGGGGTTTGTGGGGGCCAACCTTAGGAGGGAATCCTACTCCCTTCCCTTGTGAACTCTTTTGGGGGCCTTTGGAGAACTCCTTCTTTTTGTCTCCCCCTTCTTTCTTCTGGGGGGCGCCCTGTCCAGCCCCTTGGAAATTCCCTCCAGTCCCTTTTGAGGATATCCGGGTACTCGCCCAGATATCCGCCTCCTCTGCAAGCTTCCTGGGATTAGTTAGCTTGCTGTCCACCAGGTGCTGACGCAGCTCCGGAAAACTTTTCTCGAGGAGGTGCTCCTTCAAAATTAAATTATACAGTCCCTCATAGTCCTTGACTTCGCTGCCCTGCACCCAGCCCTCTAAGGCCTTCTTGGCATAGTCCAAGAAGTCTACCCAATTCTGGGTGGCCAACTTTTGACTGCCCCGAAACCTCTGCCTGAATTTTTCAGGGGTCATCCCAAATTTCCTCACTAGGGCTACCTTCATGATGGGGTACCTGGTCTGGTCTGACTGTTCTAGTGCTAACAAGGCATCCCTCCCCACCGGAGGCATATACCTATATAGGCCACCCCCCACTGAGCTTCGGGGATCCCATGGGCTCTTAGAGAGACCTCATAGGCAGCCAGCCATTTTACAATGTCATCCCCGACACCATAGCTGGCGACTACATCTTTGGGCAGGTAAGGTCTGGACTCTCTCGGGATTTCTCTCGGTATGCTGCCACCAACAGGACTGCTGGGGGTTCCAAGTTGAAGGGCTTTGAGCTCTAACTCCTTTAAATGGAGCTCATGGAGGAACCTCCTCTCCTCCCTCTCTTTTTCCAACCGGGCCAGATCCATTCTGAACTGCCTCTCCTCCCTCCGGTCAACTAGATCAGCAGAGGACAGGCTCCTCCCTGAAGCGCTACTACCCACTCTTGATGGGGCCCTGGACCCAACGTCCATATTGCCGCTCCCAGGGGGAAAAAGGACTTCCGGTTCTTCCAGGAGGTCTAGTCCTGGTTCCTCCTCCCGTTTCCCGCTAGGGTGGGCCATAACCCAGGCTCTTAAGCTTGCTTGGAGCTCTATTTTCTTCGCCCCCTGCTTAAAGAATACCTCCCGCTCCTGGCAGAATTCCTTCAATTGGGTCACCGTATATTCCTCTAGCCTACCCAACTCGAACTCCATCCTACCAGATGGGACCCCAACACAGTCAAAAAGAACTTCACCCTGGAAGACTTCCCTAGAAAGGAAGTATAACACAGGACAATTTTGAAAACCTCCAATCAGGAACAATCTGGAGAAAACTCCAGTTAAAACAATCAAGTGTAGGTGGTGACGCGCGCAAAACTGCTACCAAGCGGATGCAAGCACTGAATAAGGATCCCACCGCTGAGCACCAATTTTTTGGACCTATCGTCCTAGGGGTAGCTTGGCTCAGGTCAACAAGCTTACACCTCCCTCTGGCTTCTCATGCTTGCATCCTACCCAGCTCGCAATCTAGTGCAGCCTCACCCAAAAAGGACACTACACTGATTAACTGTGAAGCTTTATTAGAAGACTTTATCACTTCTCTTCCTTGTTATGCTCAGATATTAAATTTCCCATTACACTGGTAACATTTCAGTACATTTCCAAATTAACATTCCCCTATATCTTGAGGCATAACTGGTCAGTACAGTTCAAGTTAAACTTTTCATCAAAACATCTTACAATTAACACACTGTTACATTTCAAGATAGCATTTCCGGGTATTACCAGGACAACCTCGGGCCGGGGATACTACTTCTAGTCTGGCACCTCTCCCACTCTCTACGTGGGTTCCCCAGGGCTCCTGGTTACTGGGGGGGTGACTAACCCCTGGTAGACTGGGCCCTCAGTTGATCATTTCCCCCCCTTAGATCCTGACTATACTCAGTAACGGTACCTTGGAAAAGCTGTTGGCAATCAATGGGCTACTCCCACCTAGGAAATGGTCAGAGTGGTTGTCCACTGAATCCCCTCCACCCCCGTTATACTATTCTTCCCAGCGCTTCCTCGGGCCGGCTCCCCAAGGACCCTCTCCCCCAGCAACCTGCGTCTCCCCTACTACTCCTCTGGGGTCACGTGCAAGGTGGCGCTATGCTGCCAGTCAATTCCACACGCTCCAAAGGCCTCTCCTATTACCAGCTGTCAAAGACCTTTCCACCCCTTCTCCTGCGTAGCGACACCCGGCTTACTGTTCACTTGTGGTTTTCCTCCAGTCGCCCACAACGTTGCGTGACAGGCTTCTCCTCCTTAGACACGGAGCCGGGAAGAGGGGGGAGTGTCACGGGAAGGTCCTCACATGGAGCAGGAAAAGGGGGGGGGTTTTCACTCGGAACTTCTCTCACCAGTCACGGAACCGAGAAGTCACTCCTTCGGGGCCGCCTCCCACCGGCACTTCCCTTCGCTGACGAAGGGGCACTTACTCCGCCCCGGGAGGCCGAGCCTCTTGCTCACCAGTCACCTGACAGGAAGTCTGCTTCGTCGGCCGTCCCACTGCTCCCGCTGCACCACTCTGAAGCAGCGCGTCCTGCGTGTGCGCAGCATCCGCTCTCACACCACAGTCAGGGGGGGCGGCGCTCTGGTCCCCTATCAGGTGACTCGGCCAGCGGCTTCCCTGCCCCTCGGCTGGTACTTCCTGACTGGGGTTTTCTCGGCTGTCAGTCGCGTCGCTCTCTCATGCTCCAACCATCTCCGGCGCCGTCCCTGCTCCTCAGGCCACTCCTCACCGCAGATCACCGCCGAGGATCACCAGGCAGCCTCACAATCTGATACGAGGGTAGCGGCCCGATTTCGAAGGCAGAGCTCTCGGAGGCAGGGGAGGTTGACGAAAGAGGGGGGGGGTTCTGTCTTCTCTCTACACCGTGGCTGAGGCTGACGGAACTCTCAAGGCCTGGGCACTCGCATCTTTCCCTTAGGTCCAGGGAGGTGGTAATCCTGGCAACCACAGAGTTAGAAGTGGGTGGCCCTGGCATTGGCCCTCTACCAGAACGAAGGGTTCAGGGATTCGCTCCTCCTCGAGTCCTCCACAGATGCTGGGGTAACTGAAATCCCTGGCAGCACCCAGGGACCGGTCAACAGGTTGGGGGTGTTATCACTGGCCAGGGAAACACCGCAGGCCCAGAGACCTGTCCCTCCTTGACTAGTGCAACCACCTCCCTACTCAGGTGCCTTACTCCTGGCTAACTGGCTGCTCTGCCTGCTCCGCTCTAAAATGGCCGCCCACCTGTCACCTCTATTTATCACCTTGGGCCTGACTTGCCAGAGGGGCCCAGAAGGTTCCGGAATCTCCCATGGCAGTCATGGTCCAGGTGCTGAGGTGACAGTTGGTGCCACCATTTTGTGAAGCTCACCTCCCTTCTCTAGTTTTCCTCAGCGGAGCACCTTGCACCTCCCCCTCGGGTAGTGAGGGTGAAGCGCCCAGAACCTCTACATCAGCACCCAAAAAGTTTGGTAGACAGAAAAAAAAATGAGAAGGGGGAAAGGGACAAAAATAATAAAAGGGCTGACAGGTCTAACAGGTACGCATACGCGAGCACACCCATAGTGATAGTGAGCGTACAGGCGTGTGTACGGTCCGTATCACTATGGGTGTGCTCGCGTATGCGCACCCATAGTGATAGTGAGCGTACAGGCGTGTGTACGGTCCGTATCACTATGGGTGTGCTCGCGTATGCGTACCCATAGTGATAGTGAGCGTACAGGCGTGTGTACGGTCCGTATCACTATGGGTACGCATACGCGAGCACACCCATAGTGATAGTGATCGTACAGGCGTGTGTACAGTCTGTATCACTATGGGTGTGCTCGCGTATGCGTACCCATAGTGATAGTGAGCGTACAGGCGTGTGTACGGTCCGTATCACTATGGGTACGCATACGCGAGCACACCCATAGTGATACGGACCGTACACACGCCTGTACGCTCACTATCACTATGGGTGTGTTTGCGTATGCGTACCCATAGTGATACGGACCGTACACACGCCTGTACGCTCACTATCACTATGGGTGTGCTCGCGTATGCGTACCCATAGTGATACGGACCGTACACACGCCTGTACGCTCACTATCACTATGGGTGTGCTCGCGTATGCGTACCCATAGTGATACGGACCGTACACACGCCTGTACACTCACTATCACTATGGGTATGCATACGCGAGCACACTCATAGTGATACGGACCGTACACACGCCTGTACGCTCACTATCACTATGGGTGTGCTCGCGTATGCGTACCCATAGTGATACGGACCGTACACACGCCTGTACGGGCCGTTGCTATGCATTTGGGGTGCCCTGGGGCCCCAGAACGCACCGTACCTGTGTGTGAAACTCCAAAGAACATAGGGGACAGATGAGGGACAAGTATAAAGGCCTACATGCATGCTGGTTGTCATGGAGACCAAGTTTAAAGTATGAATTTTTTTCTGCAGGTGCACAGCAGAAGTCAGTTTGAATGAATCTACTTTGTTGCAATGTGGTTCTGGAGTTGACATCATGCTCAAGAAACAATAAATACAAACCCACTGACTGTGCTAGGTTTGAAGGGATTGGAGGAAACGTAGGATGCAAATGTGAGTGACCAATCACTCTGTACTCCTGTGCATGAAACAGGCCAGCAAGGCAGTTATAAGGCAGCCAGGTCCCATGAGGGAGCACTTGCCTGCACATCTTTGGATTCTACGACCCAGCTGCTGCTCCTGATTCCCTGGAACCATGTCAAGGTCTGTGGAGAGGGCACAGCCTTTCACCCTGGAGGAGAACCTGGCATTGCTGGATGTGATCCTCCCACAGTACCCCCTGCTGTATGGGCGACCAGGGTATCAGGTGAGTGCAGAGTCTACTAGCACAGACTGTGTCCCTTTTTTGTGACTGTGACTTCTGGCATTGTGTCCAGGTGTGACACACATGCAATGTACTGTAGGGGGGTCCCAGGGGGGGAATGCCTGATGTCTCCCAGCCAGAGCATGCTGTGGTGCATGTCTGCCGTCCTCACTTGCATTGTGTTTACTGTGACAATCACTGCATGGTGCATGCCACATTCTGCCTGTCTTATCCTCCTGGGAATGTAGCCTCTACAGTCCTCATGTGATTATGTGGTCAGCCCAGTGTGACAGGTGACTGTACCCACAGATGTGTGTTAGTTCTGTGTACCTGTGCTGAGAGTGTCCACATGATGTGTTCGTACCCTGGACATCGGTGTGTGTGTAAGTCCCCTGTCATGTGGGTGGGTGCATATGTGGAGTGTAGCACCCGAGCTACATGAGGGATGGATATACCCTGCCCATCTGATGTGAGCAGGGAGCAGTGCTGTGTGTCTGACGTGCAGAGCCAGCCCCACACCTGTGAGCCCCCCGTCTAGTGGCACATGTGCAGAGTGAGGTTTGTCGCTGCATTTGGCAATGGCAGGTGAATGTCCTGTGCCTGTGTGTGTCTGTGTACTCTGCTGAGGTAGCGTCAGTGGCCTGTGGCATGTGACTGCTTAGAGGTGCTGCACATAATCCTGGTGTAGCTTGTGATGCACAGTGTGAGCCTGGATCATTGATTGTGTCGTTGCCCTCATTCCACCTGTGTACTTTCAATGGCACGTACTGCTTTTGCCCTTCCCCAGAGGATCATGTCCCTATGACAAAGGTGCAATGCGTTGGATGCATACTATGCCTTGTTGTAAACAGCAAATTTGTTCTAATATGTGTCTCTGTGACATGTGCCAGGTGTATTGATGTAGTGTCACTTGTTCATCCTCACAGGTATGCGCCTCTGCCAAGAAGCAGATCTGGATGAACGCCGTCAGTGCCGTGAGGAGGACGGAGGGTCGCAAGCGGCGCTTGGCCCAGGTGAGAAAACGCTGGCAGGATATCCAGTGCTGGACGCGGAGGATCGCACGGGTCCTGCTGGGGGACTCACCTGAGACCCATAAGAACCGCGGGCGCCGCCGTCTGACCCACATCCACAAGCGTGTGCTGGCGGTGGTCTTTCCAGACTTGGACAGGCGCTTACAGGAGAAGCAGCAGCAGGAAGGGGGTAGGTACATGTGTGTTTGTTGTGTGTCACCAGCATTTGTAAGTGCACAGTTGCATGGATACACTGCCAGGGTTTAAAGGTGCTGTGCAGATCCGGTTACCCACAGCATAGCGGTGCTCTCTTGCCTCCCTTCCCCTTCTTGCAATGTGTTCCCTGGTCTGTGTGTAGTCACTCCTTCACAAGGTTATCTAGGCTGGCACTTTATCCACGTGAACAATGCCTGTAGCATCATGTGTGGGTGTGGTGTGTAACAGGTTTTGGGACCTTGCCTGTGCCCTGTCCAGTTCAGTACTTGTGGGTTCCATGTCAGTTGGCACTGATGCTGAGTCCAGACATGGGAGTTAGTCTCTCAAGTGTCATGCCTTACAGCACGCATGTCCTATGTTGTGGCCTGTGACATGATGTGCATGAGTGTGCGATACGCATGGTGCAGGGATGGTGGCGTGTGTTGCAGTCATTCCCATTCAGGACCATGGAGTTGTGTGGCCACTACTGTCCCCTGGGGCATATTTTCCTAGGTGTCATGTGTGTCATCACAAAATGTGGACACTCTCAGTGTCTACAGCATAGGTTGTGCTCTGTGCCATTGTCCCCTGCCACCATGTATATTGACGTAAAATGTAGTACAAGTGTCCACTGTACAGCCTGACCTGATTGTCCTTGTTCATACTCACGGTGGCCAGTGCCTGTGTGTCTTGTTACAATCATCTGATGATGACCATTTGTACATGATTATTTGGACAGGCGCACCTTGGGTATTTTGTGTCCAATCTTGCATTTATACAGCCCATGTGTATTTCACCCAGACTAAGAGATGTAAGTGCTTCCTGTGTCTCAACAAATTGTCTCATGTAGGGGGTGGTTGGTGCGGGCAAAGCCTACATGTCAAAACCTGAAATCTCCTTGCTAGGTCTAGCCAGTGTGTGATGTTTGTCTGGACATACACTCAAGGTGCAGTGAGCCAGTCATGGTGGGCATGTTTTCAGTATTACCTATGCAGCATGTGCCTCAAGTTCATGGATATGGTCCCTGCTCATCCCTATTTCCGGCAACGCTGTGTGGTGCAGATGCAGTGCTGGATTGTCCCCAGAGCCTGGCTCCTCTGTCAAAATCCATGTCATGTCATTTGCTATTGTGTTATGCTCTCCATAGTTTTTCAGTGGCATGGTGGGTCAACCAACTGTGTGTTGCATGCCCTACATATGTACCTTGTTTTGTAGATGTTACTCATCTTTCTTTTCAGGCTATGCACTGTAACCTATGTAGATTGGACTCATGTGACATATGTATACAGGTGTATGATTAATTGCTGTCTCTTCACCTTGCCCACAGCATCGTCGGGGGACACGGAGGGAGACATCAGCACAGACGGAGCGGAGGGACCGAGCACCAGTGCCAGCGGTGACATCTTGGCTGGCACATCGAGTGGAACTGAGGCGGAGGAGAGTGAGGCCGAGGACCTGTCCAGTGCCACCACAGAATATGAAACTGACGGGTCCGAGGATGAGCTCTCCGAGTGGGCGGAGGCTGCACCAGCAGCTGACAGCGGCACAACATCTCTCCCCGCCCCCTCCATTGCCATCAGCCGCCTCCCACTTGCTCGTGTCCCTTCCCAGCGTGCCCGATCACCACATGTCTCCTTCCTGCCAGGCACCGCACCCCCTGCCCCTGTCTCCACTGCTGCCGCCAATGCCGAGTCTGTGGACATCCAGCGGCAGTTGCAGGTTGGTCAGGCTGCGATGCTTAATGTCCTCCATGGCCACAGCCAAGTGCTGAACAACATGGAGGCATACTTGGAGGGCATTTTCTCATCGCAGGCTGACCAACGCAACTTGCTGAGGTCCATTGACTCGACACTGACTGCAGCAGTGGGTCTCCTGCAGTGCTTCGTCCAACCCCCTACCCCTGACCCATCCACACTTCCCACTCCCATGCCTGTCCCACGTACACCCAGACGTCAGCATGCACCCACCACAACAGACACAGGCACCACACCAGCAGGGAAGGTCAAACGCACACCTCCTGGCACGCACACACAGGGTGAAGTAGGCACACCCACTGGGTCGGGGGGCAAACATAAGACACGCAGCCAGAGTGGGAGTCCGCATTCCACCAAATCCACTCCCTCCAAATCCCCTCCCCTCAGCTCTCCTGGCCACATATCCAGCAAAGACTCCTTCATGGCCGCTCTGTCCTTGAGCCCCACAGTGACACCACCCCGCAAGCGTTCAAGGGAGTCCCCGGTCAGGGTGGTTGAGTCCCCCCCCTGTCCACACCCTCCCCCAGTGGCGCTCCGACCCATCCCTCTGACCCCCCCTCCTTGGGGCCTGTGGTTCCTTCGGGTGCAGGGGAGTCGCTGGAGGACCTTGCTAAGGTGTGCAGCGCCATCCTGGCCTCCGCCTTTGGCTCTGCCCCACCCCCTGTGGTGGAGTCCTCCATCCCTGCACCCACGACGCCTACCCTTCGCCCTCATGTCCCTGCGGTGCCTGGTCCTTCCCCCCCACATGATGCCCCCCCCCCCTCTGGAAGACGAAGGAGTCTGACTGTGCAGGCAAGCTAGGGGACACGCGTCCCACTGTGTCCCCCACCTGGATTTGAACTTTGGATTGCCCTATGGGCATTGTACATTTTGAACTTTCAAGGGACAAACAGATTTTTGGATGCTGAATAAAGCAATGTATTTTTCCTTAGTACACTACTGTCTGTCTGGTATTGCTGTTGGTGGACCTGCTCCATTATTTTGGGTGGTGATAATGTGTTGGGTGTGTGGGAATTGTAGTCTTGTGCTGGTCATAGGGTGGACCCTGGTATCTGTGTGCCATCACAAGCTGTTGGCTACATAACTTTGTTCATGTAAGCAGTTACTGCATGGTGACATCGTCCCAAGGTGTGTTCCTTCCTCTGTGTAACCTGACATCTTCCCTGCAGGGTCATTCCAATATGTGGTGCTGAGCTGTGTCTACATTGGCTGGGTGTGTGACGGACTCGTTAGACTTGGGCCATGCATGCTGAGCGATGTCTCCACCTGCATCATTCGTGGCGTCCTTGGTGGTCACTGTACTTGTGTATGTAGACTGTTGTCATGACTTCATGTGGACATGTTTTATTTTCTGCGCTATGCATGTGTATACTCCCAGCCTCGCACACATGTGGTACATGTACTGCAGGATCTTTGTGCACCTGACTGACATTTGTGGGCATTGGATCTGTGGGTACTCCACCCTTTTCTTTGCAGGGGCACTGCTGTGAGTGTTAGGCACCCACCCCTCCTGTGTCTGGGCACTGCTGGGAGGACTCTGCACACACCCCTCTTATGACTGGGCACTGGTGGGAGGACTCTGCACCCAGCCCTCCTGTGTCTGGGCACTGCTGGGAGGACACTGCACACACCCCTCTTATGACTGGGCACTGCTGGGAGGCCTCTGCACACACCCCTCTTGTGTCTGGGCACTGCTGGGAGTGTTAGGCACCCACCCCTCCTGTGTCTGGGCACTGCTGGGAGGACTCTGCACCCACTCCTCCTGTGTCTGGGCACTGCTGGGAGGACTCTGCACACACCCCTCTTATGACTGGGCACTGCAGGGAGGCCTCTGCACACACCCCTCTTATGACTGGGCACTGCTGGGACGCCTCTGCGCACACCCCTCCTGTGTCTGGGCACTGCTGGGAGTGTTAGGCACCCACCCCTCCTGTGTCTGGGCACTGCTGGGAGGACTCTGCACCCACCCCTCCTGTGTCTGGGCACTGCTGGGAGTGTTAGGCACCCACCCCTCCTGTGTCTGGGCACTGCTGGGAGGACTCTGCACCCACCCATCCTGTGTCTGGGCACTGCTGGGAGGACTCTGCACACACCCCTCTTATGACTGGGCACTGCTGGGAGGCCTCTGCACACACCCCTCTTATGACTGGTGTTGGAAACAGCCCACTCCCACTCCGCAGGGTGGTGGTGGACTCCTCGAACACACTGTGGTAGCTTGGCTCGAGTGGTCAGGAAACAGGCGCAGTGCTAAGCATACAATATACCCATACAATAACCATGCGTGCATCCGTTCCAAAAACGACTCTACACCGTAAAAATTATGAAAATATTCTTCTTTATCTTTTTCTCTTAGTTGCTGATTGGAAAAATAATAAGTCAATCACAATATACAATTTTCAATTAGTGCAGGTCAAATAAATATTGGCTGTTTGATGAAATAAATAGGGGTGATCATAAATAACAGGGCATAAATACAAGTGCAATATATACAGACAATTAAATACTTTGAGGCAATAAATACTGTACCAATAAATATTGTACACCATCAAGTCCTGTGGACCTATAAATATAGTGCAGCAATAAATAGGTAAAAATTCAATAAATACAGTACCCCCAATAAATAATTAAAAGTATACAGCAACACTCATGTAATCAGATGACACTTCAATTCTTAAGGGCTGATATGGCCCAGGCACAGCTTGTAGGGTTGTGGAAGGCTTGAGGGGGGCTACTCCCTGGCTGGGACAAGGCTGAGGCCTAATCTGAGGTAGATCAAAGGGGGGAATACCAGTGCCCTGGCTTTCTCTCTCCACACAACCTCTCTAGGTTAGTCCCAGTTCACCCCTTGCACAGTCAGGTTGGTTTCAGCACCTCCCTAGCCCCTTAGAGCAGTCTCTCAGGTCTCCACAGGGCCTTAGGCGCCCTCTACTCCACTTACTGCCCTTTTTCTGATGTTCCGACGCCGCTGGAGTCGTGTCGACGCCGTGAGGCGGTTCCGGTTCGGTCTCGGCGGCCTCGGCACAATGTCAGTTCTTTGACGACGCCGGTAGGCGGTTCCGGTCCGATGTCGGTGGCCTCGGTTCGATCTCGACCTCCGATTCGACGGCGTCGGGCAGTCTCTTCACGATGTCGACTTCGGGCGGCTCTGGTCCGATGGCGCTCTCGGCTCCGATGACGTCGGCCGGCCTGGCCTCGATGTCGACTTCCGGCGACTCCGGGGTGCGATCCTCACCCCCGACCTCCGGTGCTCCTCCTCACAGGCTCCGGGCGACTCCGGAGTGCGATCCTCACTCCCGACCTCCGGTGCTCCTCTACCTCGGTCTCCGACGACTCCGGAGGGCGGACTTCACTCCTCCGATGACGCCGCTCGCTCGACCTCGGTTCACTTCCTCCTCGACCTCTGATATTCCTCACGACCTCCGTCGGCGCCCTCTCACGACCTCTGGCGGCTCCGGGTACGACGTCTGCTACTTCAGTCAGCGCCGCTTCTCCACCTCGGGCTCCAGGTCGTCAGGCTACTCGACGCCGGACTCCAGGGAAACCAGTTCTCAGGTCAGAATCTTGCTGTTTTCTTGGTTCTAAGGCCTGTTCCTGCTGTCCAGGTCCTTAGGATAAGTTTCCTTTGTCTTCTTCCCACACAGGGCTATAGGCTGGGATCCATCAGTAGGGACAAGTATCAAGGGTGGGTTTATGGACCCCACTCCAGGCACAAGTTTCCACCCCTGCTGCTTCACTCCTTCCTCCTTCACTGTTGTGCTCCTCTCTCTTCACCAGTCAGGTGCCAACTGCCAGCTCCAACTGCCAACTGCCTCTCTTATCCTCCCAACATTCTAAACCGCCTCCAACGGTCACAGGGTTCTGGAAGCTCCTGGAATGTTCTGGAAGGTGCTGGTAGGTTCCAGTGGATGCTGGTGATGTCACAGGTGGCCACCATTTTGTGCTCCAGGCCCTCAGACAGAAGTTTCAGGGGTAGCTAAAATGGCTCCCTGAATCTGCAGCAACACGAAAAAGTCTGGTGGTTCCCAAAAAGGAAAAATTCAAACAGGGTTTGAGGCAAAAGTGGGACAAAATAAATAATGATGAGGAGGGACCACCCAAAGGGCTGACAGGTCTAACACGCGTCCCCCCCAGCTGAAAGTGGGGAGAGCTACCCAACCCCTTGGGAGTTCTCATCACTAAGGCGGAAATACCTTGAGAGACCGTCTGCATTGGCGTGGTCCACTCCAGGCCGATGTTCCACCTGAAAGTCCATCCCCTGTAGGGAAATAGACCACCTCAACAACTTGGGATTCTCCCCCTTCATTTGCATCAGCCAACGAAGGGGTCTGTGGTCGGTCTGAACTAGGAAGTGCGAGCCAAACAGGTATGGCCGCAACTTCTTCAGAGCCCATACCACTGCAAAGGCTTCACGCTCTATTGCACTCCACTTCTGTTCCCTGGGAAGTAGTCTCCTGGATAGGAAGACCACGGGTTGATCCAGACCCTCTTCGTTGAGTTGTGATAACACTGCCCCAATGCCATGTTCTGATGCATCTGTCTGGACAATGAACTTCTTGGAAAAGTCTGGGGCCCTTAAGACCGGGGCCTCGCACATGGCTTTCTTCAATCTCACAAAGGCCTGCTGACAGGCCTCCGTCCAGACTACCCGTCGAGGTTGTTTCTTGGACGTGAGCTCCGTGAGAGGGGCTACGATGGTACCGTACCCCTTCACGAAGCGGCGATAATATCCCGTGAGGCCCAAAAATGCTCGGACCTCAGTCTGTGTCTTGGGGGGTTCCCAGGCCATGATGGCCTCGATCTTCGCCTGGAGGGGTTGCACCGTTCCCCTACCCACCAAGTGTCCAAGGTACACTACCGACCCCTGCCCGATCTGGCACTTGCTGGCCTTGATCGTCAATCCAGCTTGTCTCAGGGCCTGGAGAACAGCTTGCAGGTGACGCAAGTGATCCTCCCAGCTGTTACTGAAGACGGCTATGTCATCCAGATAAGCAGCAGAGAAACTCTCCATTCCGGTGAGGATCTGGTTTACCAGGCGCTGAAACGTGGCAGGTGCGTTCTTGAGCCCAAAGGGCATCACACAGAACTGGTAGTGGCCATTGGGCGTGGAGAAGGCTGACCTTTCCCTTGCTCCATCTGTCAAAGAGATCTGCCAGTACCCCGAAGTAAGGTCAAAGGTACTTAGATATTGGGCAGCTCCCAGCCGGTCAATCAATTCATCCGCCCTAGGGATCGGATGAGCATCAGTTTTTGTCACTGAATTCAGTCCCCGGTAGTCCACACAGAACCTCAGTTCTGGTTGGGCACCCGGTGGTGCAGCTTTTGGTACTAACACCACCGGACTAGACCAGGGGCTGCTAGAAGGTTCAATCACTCCTAGCTCCAGCATCTTAGTGACTTCACTATGAATGCTGGCCTTCACCTTGTCTGACATCCGGTAGATCTTGGACTTCACAGGTGGGCTGTCTCCTGTGTCCACGTCATGGACGCACAGGTGAGTCCTACCTGGGACAAGGGAGAACAACGAAGAGTACTGCCCCAAGACCTGGCGACAGTCCTCCTGCTGTTCAGGAGTTAGAGATGGGGAGAGAATCACTCCCTCCACCGACCCATCCTTTTCTTGAGACGCAAACAGATCAGGGAGAGGCTCGCTTTCCACGTCCTCTCCTCCGTCAGTCACCATCATCAAGATGACTTCGGGCCTCTCGTGGTGGGGTTTGAGGCGGTTGGCATGCAGCACCCGCAGGGGCTGACGAGGGGTCTTCAGGTCCACCAAGTAGGTAGCCTTACCCTTCTTCTCCAACACCTCAAAGGGTCCTGACCAGCGATCCTGGAGGGCACTAAGCTCTCCGGGTTCGATCACCCACACCTTCTGGCCAGGCTCCAACTCCACCGGGTGAGCGTTGTGGTCATACCACGCCTTCATTACTGCTTGGCTGGCTTCCAAGTTGTCAGAAGCTTGCTTCCACAACTTAGCCATTTGGCTCCGGAAGGCCAGCATGTAGCTCACCACATCCTGGGGGAGCTTTCTGGGAGTTCTTTCCCATCCGTCTCTCACCAGGTTAAGAGGTCCACGTACAGGGTGCCCATACAGAAGCTCGAAGGGGCTGAAGCCCACTCCCTTCTGTGGCACTTCCCTGTAGAAAAAAAGTAAACAGGGTAGGAGGACGTCCCATTTCCTCCGCAGGCTTTCAGGCAGACTTCTGATCATGCCTTTTAAGGTTTTGTTAAACCTTTCCACTAGACCATTGGTCTGGGGGTGGTAAGGAGTTGTGAACCGGTAGGTCACTCCACACTCCTTCCACATTGCCCGCATATATGCTGACATGAAGTTGGTCCCCCTGTCGGACACAACTTCCTTGGGAAAACCCACTCGGGTAAAGATTCCCATCAGGGCCCTAGCCACAACAGGTGCTGTTATGGTCCTCAGAGGTATTGCCTCTGGGTACCGTGTGGCATGATCCACCAGAACCAGGATAAACCTGTGACCAGCTGTAGTTGGTGGATCTAATGGACCCACAATGTCGATGCCCACCCTTTCAAAGGGGGTGCTAACGACAGGAAGTGGTTCCAGGGGAGCTTTCAGCTTCACCCCTGTTTTCCCACTGGCTTGGCAAGACACACATGTCCGGCAGTAGGTATCGGACGACACTTTCATCTGAGGCCAATAAAAGTGTGGGACAAGACGGGCGAAGGTCTTGTCTTGCCCCAGGTGTCCTGCCAAGGGGATCTCGTGAGCCAACTCTAAAAGGAAGGCTCGATAACGTTGAGGAACTACCAAGGCTCGTGACGATCCATGTAGGGGTGCCTTGGGTTCACTGTAGAGGAGGCCATCCTCCCAGTAAACACTGTAGTTCCCTTCAACGTTCCCTGCTGCCTGGGCTTCGGCCTGTCGCCTCAGCCCCTCAAGGGTAGGGCACTCCCTCTGGCCCTGGCAGAATTCCTCCCTGGACGGGCCTCCCTCCACGTGCCACTCGGCCGGGATGGGTAGGTCCTCCAGGTTGGTAACGTCCCCCTCCGCAGACTCCTGGTCCACCACCTCCGGTGGCCTATCCGTCCTACGGGGTGGAGACGCCGAGGCAGGCTCCTCCTGTCCTCGGTTCTTCCCTTGACTGGCAGCTGGCTGGGCCTTTGTTCCAGGCTCCAGCCGGAATGAACTCCCTCTTCGGGTAGTCACGGACCTTGTGCTAACACAGGCCCAGTCAGGTGTACCCAGCATCTCGGTGTGAGTCCGGTATTCCACCTCCTTCCAAGCGTTGTGCTCCATGTCATTGCCCAGCAGACAATCGACTGGCACGGCAGGGCTTACGGCAACTCGAAGTGAACCTGCAACCCCCCCCCATTCAAAGGGAACCTCGGCCACTGGATAGTGACCGGTTCTGCCGTCAGCCATCGCGGCTGGGTGGAGTACATCGGGAATTACCTGCTCTGGAGACACCAGTTGACTACGCACCATAGTCATACTGGCTCCTGTGTCTCTCAGAGCCTCCCCTCTTTGGCCGTTGATGGTGATCCACTGCCCATACTTTGCGGTATTTGCGGGCACCTGGATCTTAGGAACCATCTCCCGTTCTCCCAGGGACACTAAAGTGACACCCGCCCACTCCCTTCCCTTAGTTAAGGGCATCTCCTCCCCGAGCACTACACTAGCTACTCCGGGGGGCTTTCCTCCAGTGGGAGGGGGTGATCGTTTCTGACACTTCGGATCTCCTTTATAGTGTCCAACGCCACCGCACTCGTAGCAATGGACAACCCTTGGCTGCTGACTCTGGCCAGGATTAGGGTTTCTGGGTGGGTTAGCCTTAGAGGTGAATCCTGTTCCCTTCCCTTGGAAGTTATTTTGGGGGCCTTTGGAGAACTCCTTTTTCTTTTCCCCTCCCTCTTTCTTCTGGGGGGCGCCCTGTCCGGCCTTTTGAGTATCCCCTCCAGTCCCCCTTGTGGACACCCGGGTACTAGCCCAAATGTCCGCCTCCTCAGCAAGCTTCCGGGGGCTGGTCAGCTTGCTATCCACCAGGTGTTGCCGCAGTTCAGGGAAACATTTCTCGAGTAGGTGTTCCTTCAGTACTAGGTCAAACAGCTCCTCGTAGTTCCTTACTTCACTGCCCTGAATCCAACCTTCCAGTGTCTTCTTTGCATAGTCCAGGAAGTCCACCCAATTCTGTGTGCCCAGCTTGTGACTACCCCTGAACTTCTGTCTGTACTTTTCAGGTGTTAGTCCAAACTTTCTGATGAGCGCCAGTTTCATGGTGGGGTAGTGGGTCTGCTCATCCTCTTCGAGGGCCAATAAAGCATCCCTACCAGCTGGAGGCATGTACCTATACAATCCTCCTCCCCAATACTTCACTGGAACCCCATGGGCCCTCAACGAGACCTCATAGGCTGCTAGCCACTTGGCGATGTCGTCACCCGCCCCATAGCTAGCTACTATGTCCTTTGGCAGGTAAGGTTTGGATTCCCTGGTGATTTCTTGGTCTTTGCTGCCACCATTAGGAACAGTTGGTGCTCCAATTCTTAGGATCTGAAGCTCTATCTCTTTCAGTCTTATCTCATGAGCCATCCTCTCTTTCTCCGTCTCATGAGCCAACCTCTGTTCCTCCTTCTCCTTCTCCAGCTTTGCTAAATCCCATGTGAGCTGTCTTTTCTCCCTCCGATCTGCTAACTCCACGCTGGATAAGCCCCCGCTAGAGACAGTGCTGCCCTTCCTAGAAAGTGTCCTGGGCCCTGCTGACAGGTTCCCCACCTCAGGTTGGTACATCTCAGCCCCCTCGGGGTCAGGCTCTCCATCCCTGTCTTCCTCCTCAGCCTTGCTTTCTCGGCGTGCTTCCCCCCAAGCCCTTAAGCTGGTTTGGAGTGCACCCTTCTTTGCTCCTGGGGGACAGTACACCCCCTCCCGCTGGCAAAACTCCCTGAGTTGGGCCACAGTGTACGTTTCTAAATCTTCCAGTACAAACTCCATCTTGCCCACTCAGGTTAGAGGACAGGTTTTGTGCAGTAACAATGTAGGGTGGTACCTTTTGTAATACCTCCTCCCACCACCAGAGTAAATTTGGAAAAAACAAAAACCCACAATTAGGAAGGCCGCTTTGAGAAAACTCCCGGTGTAGGCCTATGGACTACCCACAGTTATTGTTGAGTATACGTAGGCACAGCTCTATCCCACCACTGAACACCAATTTATGTTGGAAACAGCCCCACTCCCACTCCGCAGGGTGGTGGTGGACTCCTCGAACACACTGTGGTAGCTTGGCTCGAGTGGTCAGGAAACAGGCGCAGTGCTAAGCATACAATATACCCATACAATAACCATGCGTGCATCCGTTCCAAAAACGACTCTACACCGTAAAAATTATGAAAATATTCTTCTTTATCTTTTTCTCTTAGTTGCTGATTGGAAAAATAATAAGTCAATCACAATATACAATTTTCAATTAGTGCAGGTCAAATAAATATTGGCTGTTTGATGAAATAAATAGGGGTGATCATAAATAACAGGGCATAAATACAAGTGCAATATATACAGACAATTAAATACTTTGAGGCAATAAATACTGTACCAATAAATATTGTACACCATCAAGTCCTGTGGACCTATAAATATAGTGCAGCAATAAATAGGTAAAAATTCAATAAATACAGTACCCCCAATAAATAATTAAAAGTATACAGCAACACTCATGTAATCAGATGACACTTCAATTCTTAAGGGCTGATATGGCCCAGGCACAGCTTGTAGGGTTGTGGAAGGCTTGAGGGGGGCTACTCCCTGGCTGGGACAAGGCTGAGGCCTAATCTGAGGTAGATCAAAGGGGGGAATACCAGTGCCCTGGCTTTCTCTCTCCACACAACCTCTCTAGGTTAGTCCCAGTTCACCCCTTGCACAGTCAGGTTGGTTTCAGCACCTCCCTAGCCCCTTAGAGCAGTCTCTCAGGTCTCCACAGGGCCTTAGGCGCCCTCTACTCCACTTACTGCCCTTTTTCTGATGTTCCGACGCCGCTGGAGTCGTGTCGACGCCGTGAGGCGGTTCCGGTTCGGTCTCGGCGGCCTCGGCACAATGTCAGTTCTTTGACGACGCCGGTAGGCGGTTCCGGTCCGATGTCGGTGGCCTCGGTTCGATCTCGACCTCCGATTCGACGGCGTCGGGCAGTCTCTTCACGATGTCGACTTCGGGCGGCTCCGGTCCGATGGCGCTCTCGGCTCCGATGACGTCGGCCGGCCTGGCCTCGATGTCGACTTCCGGCGACTCCGGGGTGCGATCCTCACCCCCGACCTCCGGTGCTCCTCCTCACAGGCTCCGGGCGACTCCGGAGTGCGATCCTCACTCCCGACCTCCGGTGCTCCTCTACCTCGGTCTCCGACGACTCCGGAGGGCGGACTTCACTCCTCCGATGACGCCGCTCGCTCGACCTCGGTTCACTTCCTCCTCGACCTCTGATATTCCTCACGACCTCCGTCGGCGCCCTCTCACGACCTCTGGCGGCTCCGGGTACGACGTCTGCTACTTCAGTCAGCGCCGCTTCTCCACCTCGGGCTCCAGGTCGTCAGGCTACTCGACGCCGGACTCCAGGGAAACCAGTTCTCAGGTCAGAATCTTGCTGTTTTCTTGGTTCTAAGGCCTGTTCCTGCTGTCCAGGTCCTTAGGATAAGTTTCCTTTGTCTTCTTCCCACACAGGGCTATAGGCTGGGATCCATCAGTAGGGACAAGTATCAAGGGTGGGTTTATGGACCCCACTCCAGGCACAAGTTTCCACCCCTGCTGCTTCACTCCTTCCTCCTTCACTGTTGTGCTCCTCTCTCTTCACCAGTCAGGTGCCAACTGCCAGCTCCAACTGCCAACTGCCTCTCTTATCCTCCCAACATTCTAAACCGCCTCCAACGGTCACAGGGTTCTGGAAGCTCCTGGAATGTTCTGGAAGGTGCTGGTAGGTTCCAGTGGATGCTGGTGATGTCACAGGTGGCCACCATTTTGTGCTCCAGGCCCTCAGACAGAAGTTTCAGGGGTAGCTAAAATGGCTCCCTGAATCTGCAGCAACACGAAAAAGTCTGGTGGTTCCCAAAAAGGAAAAATTCAAACAGGGTTTGAGGCAAAAGTGGGACAAAATAAATAATGATGAGGAGGGACCACCCAAAGGGCTGACAGGTCTAACAACTGGGCACTGCTGGGAGGCCTCTGCACACACCCCTCCTGTGTCTGGGCACTGCTGGGAGTGTTAGGCACCCACCCCTCCTGTGTCTGTGCACTGCTGGGAGGACTCTGCACCCACCCCTCCTGTGTCTGGGCACTGCTGGGAGGACTCTGCCCACACCCCTCTTATGACTGGGCACTGCTGGGAGGCCTCTGCACACACCCCTCCTGTGTCTGGGCACTGCTGGGAGTGTTAGGCACACACCCCTCCTGTGTCTGCGCACTGCTGGGAGGACTCTGCACCCACCCCTCCTGTGTCTGGGCACTGCTGGGAGGACTCTGCACACACCCCTCTTATGACTGGGCACTGCTGGGAGGCCTCTGCACACACCCCTCCTGTGTCTGGGCACTGCTGGAGTGTTAGGCACCCACCCCTCCTGTGTCTGGGCACTGCTGGGAGGACTCTGCACCCACCCCTCCTGTGTCTGGGCACTGCTGGGAGGACTCTGCACACACCCCTCCTGTGTCTGGGCACTGCTGGGAGTGTTAGGCACCCACCCCTCCTGTGTCTGGGCACTGCTGGGAGGACTCTGCACACACCCCTCTTATGACTGGGCACTGCTGGGAGGACTCTGCACCCAACCCTCCTATTTCAGGATATGTACGCTTAGAACATACACGGGTGTGGGTTCGCTCCATGCATACGCGGGTGGGGGTACGGGTCATACATACACTGTTGGGGTGGGGGGTACGCTCCATGCATATGCGGGTGAGGGTACGGGTCGTACATACACTGTTGGGGTGGGGGTACGCTCCATACGTACGCGGGTGAGGGTACGGGTCGTACATACACTGTTGGGGTGGGGGTACGCTGCATGCATACGTGGGTGAGGGTACGGGTCGTACATACACTGTTGGGGTGGGGGTACGCTCCATGCATACGCGGGTGAGGGTACGGGTCGTACATACACTGTTGGGGTGGGGGTACGCTCCATACGTACGCGGGTGAGGGTACGGGTCGTACATACACTGTTGGGGTGGGGGTACGCTCCATACGTACGCGGGTGAGGGTACGGGTCGTACATACATGGTTGGGGTGGGGGTACGCTCCATGCATACGCGGGTGAGGGTACGGCTCGTACATACAGTGTTGGGGTGGGGGTACGCTCCATGCATACGCGGGTGAGGGTATGGGTTGTACATACACGGTTGGGGTGGGGGTACGCTCCATGCATACGCGGGTGAGGGTACGGGTCGTACATACACTGTTGGGGTGGGGGTACGCTCCATGCATACGCGGGTGAGGGTACGGTTCGTACATACACTGTTGTGGTGGGGGTACGCTCCATGCATACGCGGGTGAGGGTACGGGTCGTACATACACTGTTGGGGTGGGGGTACGCTCCATGCATACGCGGGTGAGGGTACGGGTCGTACATACACTGTTGGGGTGGGGGTACGCTTCATGCATACGCGGGTGAGGGTACGGGTCGTACATACACTGTTGGGGTGGGGGTACGCTCCATGCATACGCGGGTGAGGGTACGGGTCGTACATACACTGTTGGGGTGGGGGTACGCTCCATGCATACGCGGGTGAGGGTACGGGTCGTACATACACTGTTGGCATGGGGGGTACGCTCCATGCATACGCGGGTGAGGGTACGGGTCATACATACACTGTTGGGGTGGGGGTATGCTCCATGCATACGCGGGTGAGGGTTCGGGTCGTACATACACTGTTGGGGTGGGGGTACGCTCCATACGTACGCGGGTGAGGGTACGGGTCGTACATCCACTGTTGGGGTGGGGCGTAGCCCCATGCATACGCGGGTGAGGGTACGGGTCGTACATACACTGTTGGGGTGGGGGTACGCTCCATACGTACGCGGGTGAGGGTACGGGTCGTACATACACTGTTGGGGTGGGGGTACGCTCCATACGTACGCGGGTGAGGGTACGGGTCGTACATACATGGTTGGGGTGGGGGTACGCTCCATGCATACGTGGGTGAGGGTACGGGTCGTACATACACTGTTGGGGTGGGGGTACGCTCCATGCATACGCGGGTGAGGGTACGGGTCGTACATACACTGTTGGGGTGGGGGTACGCTCCATGCATACGCGGGTGAGGGTACGGGTCGTACATACACTGTTGGGGTGGGGGTACGCTCCATACGTACGCGGGTGTGGTACGGGTCGTACATACACTGTTGGGGTGGGGGTACGCTCCATACGTACGTGGGTGAGGGTATGGGTCGTACATACACGGTTGGGGTGGGGGTACGCTCCATGCATACGCGGGTGAGGGTACGGGTCGTACATACACTGTTGGGGTGGGGGTATGCTCCATGCATACGCGGGTGAGGGTACGGGTCGTACGTACACTGTTGGGGTGGGGGTACGCTCCATGCATACGCGGGTGAGGGTACGGTTCGTACATACACTGTTGTGGTGGGGGTACGCTCCATGCATACGCGGGTGATGGTACGGGTCGTACATACACTGTTGGGGTGGGGTACGCTCCATGCATACGCGGGTGAGGGTACGGGTCGTACATACACTGTTGGGGTGGGGGTACGCTCCATGCATACGCGGGTGAGGGTACGGGTCGTACATACACTGTTGGGGTGGGGGTACGCTCCATGCATACGCGGGTGAGGGTACGGGTCGTACATACACTGTTGGGGTGGGGGTACGCTCCATGCATACGCGGGTGAGGGTACGGGTCGTACATACACTGTTGGCATGGGGGGTACGCTCCATGCATACGCGGGTGAGGGTACGGGTCATACATACACTGTTGGGGTGGGGGTATGCTCCATGCATACGCGGGTGAGGGTACGGGTCGTACATACACTGTTGGGGTGGGGGTACGCTCCATACGTACGCGGGTGAGGGTACGGGTCGTACATACACTGTTGGGGTGGGGCTACGCCCCATGCATACGCGGGTGAGGGTCCGGGTCGTACATACACTGTTGGGGTGGGGGTACGCTCTATGCATACGGGGGTGGGGGTACGGTCCGTACATATCCGTACCCACGCTGTGGAATACTTGTGCGGGCCGTACCCAGGCCTTTGCCACGTGGGTACAGCCGTCCCGCCATTGTTGGGGTGACGTAGGTGTGGGCGTGGTACGACTCGTACCCACGCTCTTAAGGCGTGGGTACGGGACGTACCTGTATTGTTGTGTTACCGGTTTGCGTCGTCAACCACTTCCGTTGTGGCGGACGCTGGCTTTGCTGGACACGCCCCCACCCCCTCGTAGTGACCAGGGCCTGGGGGTCAGGTATGTCCAGGGCATGTGTGCTGTGTGACTTTGGTGGGGGTTTTGTGGCCTGCCCCTGCTCCTGCCCCCCCTCTTTCCCCCCTCCCTTTGTTGTTCTGACCTTCTGCGGCGTCTGCGTCGTAACCTGTAGAGGAGGTCGACTGCTATCAGGGCCGGGATGACACGTAGGTTCGGGTCCATCTCTGTCCGTCGCATGCAGGTACTCCTTGTTCGCGTCGTCCTGATTTCCCGGCAGTTTTTGGCTGCCGGAAAATATTCTCCGTGCGGGATGACGTCGGTGCGAATCGTACTTCCTGGTTCGTGAATGGCAGGCTGCGTGCGTCCCGACGTCACGTCAGCGCTTTCCCGGATCACATTTGTATGTATATTTTCGTCGGTCGGTGTTTTGTACGATTCGTACGGAAATAGTATTTCCGTGCGAATCGTACTTCCATGTTTGTATCTTGTTACGACCGGGTACGCGTCGGACGGGGAATATGCTCCGTCCGACGGTTCGTACCCGGTTTTTACAGGATCGTAATCGGCACCAAAATGTGTAAAATGTGAAATGCAAATCTGACAGCGCTATATTTTAGGGCGAAATGCAATCTCACTTCCACTTTGGCTGCAAGGGCACTTATTGCGCTACAAAAAGAGCAGAAAACACAAACAAGAGTTGCTACCTTCTTTTTGTTGTGTGTCACTCCCTCCAAAGGTTTCACTTCTGTAGTGTTATTCGCCACCGCCTTCAGCTCCAATGACATAAAGGAAGGGTAACGCTCTCTGTGAAAACACAAACATAATATTACAATTCTCAAGAGAAGATACAAGATCAACCACCTGTCGGAGGATAGTCCTTCTGCAGCCGGGGTCCTAATTTTTGTATTTAAATTTCATGTTAGAGCTACAATCATTCACTTTATTAAATAAACATTTTAGCGTCACCATCTGCCCAAATCGCTCAACAGTGATTCTGATTTTCCAGTGGCCTGTGCTTCTTTAGTTCTCTGAGAAAAAGTCACCATGTAGTATAGCTTTCCTACAGTTGACGTTACAAAAAATGTATTTACTAGTAGTAATGATACATGAAGAGAAAGACTCCCTTGTAATACTCTGTGATTTGCCAGACTTGGACCAGGCGCTACCTTTTGTTATCTGGTCTGCATCTGTGTGTTGTCCACATCAGACTTCTATTGTGCCCTGTAAATGATGCAGTTCACTCAGTCTTTTGTTGCCTGGCATAGTGTACAATTAGGAGTCATGCCCAGCCTGTCACCCTCCTCTATGGCAACTAAGGCACACACCTCTCTCCAAGGCTATATCAAGCATATCCCTTTCCTGTAAGCATCAGTCCTTTTCTTATCCAACTTGACACATCCATCTCTGTAATGACAAACAAACATTCTTTAGTTTAATACCAGTCTCTGTCAATTCGTTGTCATTTTTTTGCCATGGTTCCATTTATATTAATCTGAATCTCATAATGCACACAGTTTTGTGTCTGGTCCTTTGATCTTTGTTCTTCCTTGGATCTTGAGGGGCTTATTTACAAGCCCCTTGCACCAACGCTGCGTCACTTTTTGTGACGTGCCGCTGGCACAACCTCCTTCCCCATATTTACAAGGACACGTAATGCCACCCTGCATGGCTTTTCCTGTCTTTGTAACTATAATATAACTACACCACTGGATTCAAGCTAGCCTGGTTGCTGAAGGGTGTTGCCCTGAAACCGGTCCCAGGATGCTTTTTTCTGTTCCAAGGAGGGCCTGGCTTGGCAGTTCGGGCTGGACTGTTCCCACAAGGAGCAGGGTCAAGACTGATTTGCATATTGCTGGGTCCAAACTGGGGTGTTGTAGTGAGCAAAAGAATGATGGATTAAACCCAGATCCATGTGTCTGGGGGTGAATGTTTGCATTGTCCAGCATTCCGTCCATCAATTGTTTCTTTTGCATATGTCGCCTTAAGTGGTAAGGGTATGCCCAGACGTGGGTCCCGTGCTTACTACACCACTGGATTCAAGTTAGCCTGGCTGATGAAGGGTGATGCCCTGAAACCGGTCCCAGGATGCTTGTTTCCGTTCCAGGGAGGGCCTGGCTTGGCAGTTCGGGCAGGACTGTTCCCACAAGGAACAGGGTCAAGACTGATTTGCAAATGGCTGGGTCCAAACTGGGGTGGTGTGGTGAGCAAAAGAATGATGGATTAAACCCAGATCCTTGTGACTGGGGATGAATGTTTGCATTGTCCAGCATTCCGTCCATCAATTGTTTCTCTTGTAAATATGTCCCCTTCTCACGCAACACTTCGTGTGCAAGGGGCGTGACATGGGTGTTGCTGTGCGTGTTCCCAAGCATCACCCTTGTATTCTGCGGCATTTCCAGATTTACGAGAATTTGAAAAACCTGGAAATGTGGCATTCTGCAAAACACATAGGAAGGAAGAGGAAATCACCTCTTTTTATTGTTTTTGTTATTGTTTTTGTGCAGGAAGGAACCCCTTGCTGCACAGAAACAATCTCCCCGCAACACAGGCACCCTTGCACCATGGCACAAGGGTGCCTGCGTGGCGCATGGCAGTAGATTGTGAGCCAGTGCAGAGGAATCCACCGGCATGCATCATATTGTTGTAAATATGACGTATCCCTGTGTTTTGAAAGTGCCACACCATGGCGCAGCCAAAGGGTTTGCAGTGCCGTGCTGCGGCACTTTCTTGTAAATAAGGCCCTGAGAACTTTGGCACTGGCTTCTTGGTACTGACTAACAGCTTGTCTTACAGCATGGTATTGTCCTCTGCCCTGCACCAGGCCTTGGTAGCTTGTATTCCCCATTGTGTACTGGTCAAGGTCTTGTCCAACATGTCACTGCCTTGTGTGTAGTTCTTGGTCTACGGTATTTGTACTCCCAAGCATTTCCCGTAACCTGGCTCCCTTAGTTCTGCTCTACATCTTGGGAATGGCTCTAGTTCCCTGCTCATGATACACATGCCTGCCAGTGCCTTTTCTGTGTATTGACCAGGTTGTACTGTCATCTGTGTATCTATTCTATACTGGCTTTGCCCACGTGACTGTCCCCATCGTGTACTACCACTGTCATCTCATACCAGGTATTTCTCTTTGTCTTTTACTCCTGCTCACCTCTGACCTTTGTTGTTTTGGGGCTGCCTGAGTTTCCAAGCAGAAAGGAAATGTCCACTACAAGCTGCAAGTATAACCTGCCAGCAGACTTCTACGTGAATGTTGACAGCCTTTATTTCAATCCACCTCTTACCACTATCTCAACCCCTCAGTGGACCACTTCACCTAGTAGAATGCTTAGTTATTTATGAATTGATTGTTTTAATACCCTTCTGTTGCCAACAGTCACATCTCTGCTTTCCATACTCAACCAATCAATCAGAGTTTACGCGAGTTACATAGCTCATATTCCTCTCTGAAGCAGGGTGGATGCCCAAATCTATTTTCTTGTAGGTGAGGTGTCATTTTGCTGTACATCCTAGCATGAAAACCTCTCCTGCTTGTAGCTGTAATAGTTTCTCCTGCTGAGGTTTTCATTGGTATGAACCTAGCTTTGCCTTTAGTGAAAACCATCCTCCTTCACAAGCTCTTAGCTGATAATACTCCCTTTCCTTTCCTCAGAGTCCTCTTACTTCTACTACCCTGGTAGACGGCCATTTTAAGTCTGACTGAACCCTTGCCTCCAAATCAGCCTCACTTTATCGCTCATGCTTTGCTTTTTTCGCTGCTCAACACTTCCCCTGAAGGTTTCCCACTTCTTCATTAGCCTACTCCATTTCCCTTTCATATTTATCCACAGGCTTCTAGAAGTTTCCATTAAGATCTGGCAGTTTCCCAAAGTACCCTGCGTTGTTGACCTTACCACAGGCAGTTTTCACATGATTCTTCTTCTAATAGCATGTTGTCTCCCACCCCATCAACCTGATGATTGCTATTTTTATTTTATTTCCGACCCCACAAGAACGAGCTATAAATATTTGAACAGTTAAGAATTTTCAAGTAAAGTGCAGAAAGGTTACTTATCCCTTTTCTAACCAGGACAATACGATCATTCATTTAATTTACCCATGATTAGATACAGAATCTTAACTTCCCACAATATTTCAAAGTGGGATTAGGAAATTATAATTTATACTGCCCAAACAATAAATTATCGAAAGCAAGCAGCTTAACATTTTAAATACACTTGGCAACAACCCATATACCTTCATTAATTCATTGGTTCATTATCAATCGTTTCTTCCCTGGAGATGTTAGATTCAAAAATATATATTTTTTTAAACCTGGTGATTGCTTTGCTACTTTGTCTGTCACTTCCAGACATGGTCCCTATTTAGACCTTTCTTGAGCCCGACATTTGATTCTGGCGTTTATATTTTCATATTTCTCTTACCTGGTTATCACTTTCAAATTCCCATTGAAGGATTACTCTATGTTATGTCATTTACCCACCGTGCTTATCCCATGACTCCACTATCATTTGATTTTTCCGCAGCTTGCCCTTCCCATGAATAGGTGTGTCTTGTTCTGTCACTTACTCCTTGGCCATATCCATGAGAACGAAAAAACCTTGAAAAGAAGAAGACAACAGATATAAGATTACCATGTTTTTTAATAGACACAATGTTTATTTTTTATCAATGTAGATTTTTCATGCCTTTGCTTTGACATTGTCTCCGTAGTTGACTTCACACAATATGAATTCAGACAGAGATTGTAGCCAAACTGCAAACCTTAACGCAATCAGTGCAACAACTTCTTTGCACAACCTTATCCTAATTGTCTAAGCAATACTTATTGTTGCCTTTACTCCTTCTATTTTGCAATAGAATCACTTCCAAAGCTGCTTTGGGTTTTGAACACGCTGAGCCATCAAACAACACATCATTAACCAGGCTGGAAGTGCATTCAGTCAAGTTTCCCCCTGAAGTATTCAAACAATTGTCTAGAAGCCCATTACAAATGATCTTGTATTTTTCAATTGCTCCAGTCCCTCCTGCTTCTCCCTTACAGGTATTTAATTCTGTGCTGTGCCGTAGAGGGTGGAACCAAGCCAAAGATGGAGTCGGAGGACTAATAGTTAAGCTCTTGCACCACCTACCCTTACTGCCAATGATCCTTGACATGACACCTTAAATTGGGTTGCCATTTTAGCACATGCAAGTTCGGCAGAGCAGTTAGGGCCATGGAAACCCATTGATGAGTGTTGCAAAAAAGGTTCCACTCATTTAGTGTGCCTCGATTTTTTCCATTTTTTTTTTATCACCCGGTATTATACTTATTACTGTGGGGAGTCTCAGTACTTGTGTGGCACCCACGGTAATAACATAGTAAACAGACTGCGTTTGTTCATCACCAGTGTCCACCTTTTAGCATAAGGCTGCTGCGACGCAGCTAGGGTAAGGCGGCACTTGGTTGGTTACACATGAACATGTTAACATGTGTGCACATGTGTGCATGCTGTGTGTGTGGATGACTGTTGTGTGCAGCCGGTAACTGTGCACAGCTAGCCTGGCGCAGAGGGGACTCCCAGATTAACTGAAGAAAGGAGGAAGCCCAGACAACTGGAGATAACACAGGAGGGAGCTTCTCTTTGATGTTTTGGTGGGAAAGGCCCTGGTAGTGATGTCAGCAAGAGGTGGAGCTGAGGCTCCCAGGGGAGATATGGCCAGTGACTTCTAGACGGCGTCATCTTGAACTGTCCCAGCATGCAGTGCAGGTGGGTTCGAACGGGGTGGAGAGGTGATATGTATGCTCGGATTGGCCAGGGGTGCCTGGCCTCTAGATCCTTCCACCTCCCTTTACAGTTCTTACACAAGGGAGAGAAAGTGCTTTTTGCTGTTGGACTCTGGACACTGGGACTGCAACGGCGGCAGCAGACACAGACAACTGGAAGGACAAACCCCTGATGCCCTAAGAGACAAAGGGGCTGAATTAGATCTCAGAAGACGGGTTACTCCGTCACAACGGTGACAGAGAACCCGACCACTCAAATATAAATCCCATAGGATATAATTGGATTTATATTTCAGAAGGCGGGATATCCATCACCGTTGTGACAGAGTAACCGGTCCACCGAGATCTAAGTCAGGCCCTAGGCATTCTGCCCACAGTTGACCCCTGGACGGTGGGTCTCATCAGTGGCCAGTGAGGCTGGCCCCATTATGGCCTCTGAGGAGCAGCTTTGGAAGGATTTAGACTTCAACATCCCAGAAGGAGGAGAGGAGCACCAAGCACAAAGTAAAGGAGGAAAACTGAAATAGGAAGCCAGTAAAAGCAGCTCTCTGCAAAATGTACCATCTTGGGGTGAGGAGGTCTACAGAAACTATTCCTGGAGGCTAGAGCTCACCACCAGGAGACAAATGAGTCCAAGATTGTCTAAATCAGCCCAATGGGGCCAGATATATTCACTTTTAAAGATCTTGATCTTTGATCCAACTGTGAGGAACGAAGCAAGTGGCACTGTGCGGCAAGTTCTAACCTTACCCCAGGGGTGGGCCAGAACAAGGGGTTCGGTGCACCATTAATTACATTGAGAGAGGGGCGTGCATGGGGTGTCGGGACCCCGCCCTTCCAATTTTTTGAGTTATGTGAATGGTTATTGTAGAGAGCAATTAACATCCGTAGTTCATTAAGAATAATGCCTGAGCTGCCTGATTGTCCCAGTCTCTAACATTAACATGTCAGGTAGGCAGGCAGTTATCAGGAGACACATGGACCAGTGCACATATGCCAGTATTATGTTTTCTCTTTTTGGGAGATTTGATTTTGTGGCTTTAACCCATGAAGTCTAAGGACTGACTTGGACTAACTGGGACCACTGCCAGTGCACTAAGGGAGGACAGACTCCCCTTGCCAGGCCAGGATCCTCGCCGTGGCCCTGGCACATCCTTTAATTACTCCTAAATAGGTGAAGTAAGGCCTCCTGCCTGACACTGCCAGCCTGCGTTTTAAGCTCCCTGACCGGACTGGCCTTGAAATACAGGAGCTCAGGGTGTACACTGTGCACAATCCTTTCTGTATGGTACCCATCCTAAACTAATGTATTTCAATGTTTCAGACTCATATCTGCTAAGGCAAAGGATTCCATTTTGCACACAGCTGCAGCGCACATCCCAATCTGATGTATTTCAGGCCACAACATCAGTCAGCATATATGGAAACACCTTAAAATTCACGAGGATGAGTGCCATACCAAAAAAGAAATTCTATCCATACAGTGCCCACCCTGAGCTCATGTATTTTATGGTGCTCTTGTATGTGCTAATGAAGTAATTTGCACATATGAGAGCGCCCTGGAATTTGTGAGCACAGAGTGGCTTATTTACAAGCCCCTTGCGCAGCCGGTGCGTCTCTTTTAATATAGGGAAAAGTGACGTACCGGGGGCGCAAGAGGCATGTAAATAAGACCCAGAATGCACGCTGTACTACAAGTATTCCTGTTTATACAGCGCACATCCTGAGCTCGTGTTTCAAGGCACTCTCATATTTGCTAATGAAGTCATTTGCAATAGATTTGGGTGAGCCAAAAAACGTAACAGGGAGAGCCGAGCCAAGGGTCGGGTCTGGTTCCAAGAGCCCTGGCACAAAATGAGCCTAAAAAATACTAGGTGTATAAATCATGCAACAAAGATTATGTTGAATATGATAAGATGTCCTCATATTTTAAAGAGTGTAATTCTTTAACATGAGGAAGTCTTACACCTTAGCCCATCAGATTATATCACTGCATTGAGAAGTATTTATTAAAAGTGAAAGTTCTTAAACATGAAGGGGCAGATTTACAAGAAAGTGACGCATCTGTGAAGATGCGTCACTTTCCCTGCGCCACTTTAAGAAACCCTTGCGCCACTATGGATGCGCCGTATTTACAATACGGCGCACCATAGTGCAAGGATTGACAGACGCGTCAGAAGTTCTGACGCATCTGTTGACGCAAAAGTCACGCATTGCTGGAGTCATGTCGCAAGCACGATGCAACTCCAGCAATGCAGGGGGATGCCTATCCTCATTGTGCTGCGTCACTCAGGCGTAAGAATTTGACGCAGCCCTAGAAGTGGCGCAGTGAAATCTTGTAGATTTCACTGCATCACTTCTACAAGGCTTTATTGCGTTGGAACGCCCACCCTGCATACATTATACCTGCCGCAGGATTAATGTGACGCAGGGCTTTACAACGTGAAGCATCTCCCTAGATGCGTCACGTTGTAAATGGGCCGCATTTTTACGGTGCTGCTGCGTCACAAAAAGTGATGCAACTGCGGCGCAAAAATGATGCAAGGGGCTTGTAAATCTGCCCGGAAATTAGCAATATTCCTGCCCCACTCTGATGATAATGCTATTAGTGACCTAGGAGGCAAGTCAGAGATCATGTGTACTGTATATGTGGGCTAGATTCTTACCATACGCGCACCAGTCTTACCTGCGAGCCGTGAGGGGAACGGCGAGAACCTCTCCTCCAGCCACTTAAGCCCACGCCGTGAGGGGAACGGCCAACGCGAGTCCAGGCCAACGGGCCACGCCGTGAGGGGAACGGCTGCTGCATAAACTACATTTCCCAGGAGGCTATAGGAGGCGCCAGAAGAACGCGTCAACCCAGCGCCAGGGGGCATATAGAGCGCTCAATCCTCCCGCAGCGCGGGACGCGCACCAGTCTTACCTGTGAGCCGTGAGGGGAACGGCGAGGACCTCTCCTCCAGCACTTAAGCCCACGCCGTGAGGGGAACGGCCAACGCGAGTCCAGGCCAACGGGCCACGCCGTGAGGGGAACGGCTGCTGCATAAACTACATTTCCCAGGAGGCTCTGGGAGGCGCCAGAAGAACGCGTCAACCCAGCGCCAGGGGGCATAGAGAGCGCTCAATCCTCCCGCAGCGCGGGACGCGCACCAGTCTTACCTGCGAGCCGTGAGGGGAACGGCGAGGACCTCTCCTCCAGCCACTTAAGCCCACGCCGTGAGGGGAACGGCTAATGTGAGTCCAGGCCAACGGGCCACGCCGTGAGGGGAACGACTGCTGCATAAACTACATTTCCCAGGAGGCTCTGGGAGGCGCCAGAAGAACGCGTCAACCCAGCACCAGGGGGCATATAGAGCGCTCAATCCTCCCGCAGCGCGGGATGCGCACCAGTCTTACCTGCGAGCCATGAGGGGAACGGCGAGGACCTCTCCTCCAGCCACTTAAGCCCACGCCGTGAGGGGAACGGCCAACGCGAGTCCAGGCCAACGGGCCACGCCGTGAGGGAAACGGCTGCTGCATAAACTACATTTCCCAGGAGGCTCTGGGAGGCGCCAGAAGAACGCGTCAACCCAGCGCCAGGGGGCATATAGAGCGCTCAATCCTCCAGCAGCGCGGGACGCGCTTGGGCTGCGCCCGGGCGAAGCCCGGGCCCGTCCTTGCCCGTCATCGCCGGGAGTAGGCCGGGCTGGGCCCCCCCTTTTAATCCTGACACGTGTCTCCTGAGTTGTTGATCCAAGGTACTGTTGGTTGCATCGAGACTGCCAGCCCTTGACGCTGGATTATTGCCATTAGTGTTTGCATTTCTTCTCCTGTTTGTTGAGCTTAGCTATTCCAATAGGGAAGAGGAAGTTAATGGAGGGAGGGGGCTCCTTGTTATCTAAAAAAGGGAAAAAGGTCAAGAAAGCCCCCCATGCGACCAATAATTGCGTCCTTACAAGGATTGAGGGTATTGTAAATGAATGTGAAAACATCCTGGGAGACAGCAATATCTCTACTGCTGTCTTGAGCCCAACTGACTCTGATGAAGCACTAGCACTGACATACTCACAGGAAAGAGTTGTGCCCGCTATGTTCTCTAGGAAAACATCACTAAAATTACCAACTGTGCTAGTACATAAATCAAATGTGGGTATCCCGGGGCCCCCCAACTCTCAAGTCAATCCTGGTCTGGGTGCCTACTTGAGAGCCACTAACAATGGTAAAAGCTGTGAAGGCTTGTTGGATGAAATACCCTGTTTAAACAGATTTGCTGCCTTAGATCCCAGCCCCGTGTGTAGCCCAATCGATACCCCTAGCCAAGAAGGTGCGGCTGAACCCCCTGCTATTCCAAGTTTTTGCAATTCTTGTGGCCCCCTCAACGCTGCTCTCCATCAGAGAGTGGAACTACTTGAAAGGGAACTAGCCATGCTGAGGCAAAAAGTGGATGTGCTGGAAGCCAGGCCCCTAGGCCCAGTTACCCAACCCCCCCCCCCATTTTTAAAGAAGAGCATAGGCAGGGGTGGGGAGGATAAGCGTTCTGGGGAAAATGGGTGCAGCCTAGTGCCAGGCCAGGTGACGAAGGCCCAATCCTCTATTCTTGGCTCTTTTCCCCCGAGCAATTCCACTCCTTCTTTTGAGCTTACTATGGGTAAGGTTCTTAGAGGTAAGACTTTAGAACAGTCCTACCCGAGATCGAAATATGATAGAACTGTACCGATCAGAGAAGGGTCGTCAGACCAACCATGTCGAGGACCTAATAGGTGTAATTTACATGAGAGGAACTTTACTCCTAAAATCTATATGACCAAGGTCCCCAAACTCCCGAGCTACCTCAGATTTGAAACCCAAGAATCTCTCCACAAGGTAATCCATTGGATAAGACATGTGAGAGGTTGTAGGTCAGTAATACGGGAGGACCTGGTCAAAGTTAAGAGGATTACAAAAGAGGGATCGTTGACAGACTGCATTGAGTTACAGCTACCCAATGACAAACTAGCAGACAATCTGGTGGCACTTGAACATCGCACTACCCCCCCCGAACGTTCGAAAATTCAGTTCCGTTTTTCTTCACTGTGGTCCCCTGAGGGCGAAGGGACTGAGAGTGGGCTGAGTTCAGTCGATTGACTGGACACACCACTCCCGTCAGTATTGGACATCAGATCAAAGGATGGGAAAAGAGATGATCCAGTCTAATCCCAAATCAGTTGTTATTGTGACAGGAGATCTTAACTGTACCTACGAACCCCTCTGTTCCGAGGACGTTCTGGGTTCAGGTGAACAGGACAACGTATTCTCAATACCCCCTCTTAGCCTAGCCCCAATAAAGAAGTGGACACAAAGGGCCATACAATTGAATGCCCTAACCGTGGCGCATAACCTAAGAGCTGTTAATGGTAGGACGCGCTCGGATAAGTCTGGGGCCAACACATATAATAGGACCAATTGCCAATCAAGGATCGATTATATCCTATTGGATTTACGGCTTTGGCAGGACCTGGCTGATATGGAAATTTTACCTTCACAAGTTAGTGACCACAATCCGTTATGCATGCTTTTAAAAAATAACTGGACAACTTTTAGACCTCACACAGAAGCGAAAGTAGCAACAAAAGAAGTAGTGCCTTCCAACTGCAAGCGACACCTTAAATGGCATAGGGTCTCTTTGGAGGAAGACAAACTGTGCAAAATAAGAGACCTTATAGAGTTGAAAGCTCTGGAGGTCGATTTGATTGGCCCAACTTTTGAGGGAGCTCAGAGCTCTCCACTTCCATCTTTCTATCAAGAAACCATCGAAAAGTTGGGAATGTATTTCATTATACTGGATCACTCCGCTCCTAAAAAGACCCCCAGGCCCTCCAATCCGTGGTACTCGAAGATATGTAAAGTAAAGAGACGCATGTTGACCGTAGCCCTCCAAAGTAATGATATCTCTCAGGTTAGACAGGCCAGAAAAGAGTATTCCGGGGCTATTGATCAAGCCAAGCGAATCTGGGAAGAAGCGCGTTGGCAGGATCTTAAATCTGCTTCCTCTTTGAAGGACGCTACATTGTTCTGGAGTCTTATCCACAAAGGTAGCCAAAAGGATGAGGCGATACCTAACCACATAACGGAACAACAGTGGCATTCACATTTCTCTGATCTATACAGTGAGGGCGATGTCCTCTTGCCTTTAAATGTTGAAAATTCACTGCCACCCCCGTTGGATCCACCACTAGTCTTGACCCATGAGGTGGATTATCCAGCTGTCCTCTTCAAAATTAACGAAGTTCTTCTTGCCATTGAAGGGTTAGCCCCGGGAAAGGCTGCGGGTCCGGATGCTATTCCCGGTGATCTCCTCCGACATGAACCCAAAATTTGGGCTAATTTTATTTTATCTATAATGAATCTTGTTGCCAGAGGCCACCCTATTCCGGACTCCTGGAAGGGCGCTGAGGTGGTTACCATATATAAAAAGGGGAATAGGGAGGATCCTGCCAATTACAGGCCGATTTGTTTAATCGATGTAATCCAGAAGGTGGTTGGCAGGGTCCTCCTTTTGAGGGTGAGGTCATGGATGGATGAGGACAACGTGCTTTCGCATTTTCAGGCGGGTTTTAGACAGGGGGTGGGCACGATGAACCAGGTCTTCCGGTTTTATATGACCTACTGGAAAACAGTGGTCATTGGGAAAGGCAGTCTCTATCTGGCCTTCATTGACCTCAAGACCGCGTTTGACCTGGTCCCTCGTGCCAAATTATGGCAGACACTCTTTGATATGGGTTTTCCCCCTATGTTACTTGACATCATCAAGCGCCTCCACAAGGGGAACTATGCAAGAATCAGGTGGGGAAACCAGGGCCAGTTGACACAAAGGATCGCAGTGAACAGGGGTGTACACCACGGATGTGTGCTGGCTCCTACACTGTTTTCTCTATTTATAAATGGGGTAGTGGAACATCTTAAAGAGGTTCCATCTGATGCCCCTTCTCTGGCCGGTGAAAAATCTCCCACCCTCCTCTTTGCAGACGATACCCTCTTGATGTCCAAAACGCCAAGCGGTCTGCAAAAGTTACTAGACAGATTCAGCCAATTTTGTGAAGTACGGAGTTTTGTGATTAACACAACTAAAACTAAACTTATGGCACAATCCCCTTTGAAACGCTTTAGGAATGACATTACATTGAATGGCATTTTATTGGACACTGTTGATTCCTTTGATTATCTGGGTATTAGGCTCAACAATAAAATGAAATGGAATAGTCATTTAGACAAAATGCTTCTCAACCATAAGAGGGTGGCGGGGGCCATCTTACGTGAACAACGTCTCTCCCTCAGTAGATTAGTCTCTCCGGCCCTTACAGTCTACGATGGGAAAGCTTTACCCTCAGCTTTATACGGAGTAGAGTTATGGGGGTTCGAGAACACCTGCGATCTGGAGAAATCAGAGAATAATTTTTTAAGAAATCTTGTCTCTCTCCCTCTCTCTACCCCTTTGACACCACTTCGGAAAGATATGGGTAAACGTTCCATCAAGGATCTAGCTAGACTGCGCCCGCTGCTTTTCTGGGTTTGTCTGAGACAAAACCCCGATCAAGCCAGCTATGCCAAAGCCCTGAATGAGATCATTCTTTTAAACACAGGCAATAAGATCAAATGGATTAACAAATTAAAACAGCTGGTGTTGGAAACCGGGCAACCGGGTTAGCAGTCACCAGGTTCCCAGCACAGTGGTAGCTTGGCTCGAGCGGTTGGGGGGCCGGCACCGTGTTAAGCGTACGTCACACCCTCACAATAACCATGCGTTCATCCGTTCCAAAAACGACACTACACCGTAAAAATTATGGAAGTCAAGTTGAAAATATATATGTCTTTATCTTATTTTCTCTTAGTTGCAGGCTTCACATAATAAATACAATACAATAGGATTTTCCTTCAAAAGAGCAGGTCAAATAAACAATGCTACTTTGGAATTTCAACAAATAGGTTCAGGTCATCATTAAGCAAAGAATAAATAGATGTGCAATAAATACAGACGGCAAATAAATACAGTCAGACAATAAATACAGTGCAAGAATAAATTAGTGGAAGACAATAAATAAAGCACCTTCAATAAATAAGGTAAAGCAATCAATGACAATTGCAGATCAGATCACTTTCATGAGGTCACTTGGTCTTACTTTGCCCATACACAGCTTATGGTCATTTGGATGGCATGGGGGTGTCCCTCCTAGATTGGTCAAGGCTGGGGCCTAAGCTGAGGCAGAACAAGGGTAACCTAAAGATCTGGCCCTCCAAACTACACAGCTCTTTACGGAGGTCACTGTACCAGTCTCAGTTCACCCATGGCACTCCCAGGCTGGTCCTAACACCCCTTTAACCCCTAGGATGGTCTTTTAGGGCTCCACGGGGCCTCAGACGCCCCCTCTACCACTTACTGTCCTTTTCACGATGATCGGCTCCGCTCGGCGCCGTGTCGACGCCGTGAGGCTGCTCCGGATCGATGTTGTTGGGCGGCCTCGACTCGATGTCGCTGGGCGGTCTCGACTCGATGTCGCTGGGCCGTCTTGACTCGATGTCGCTGGGCGGTCTCGACTCGATGTCGCTGGGCGGCCTCGACTCGATGTCGCCTTCCGGCGTCGCAGGGACACGGTCTCCCCGCTTCCGGGTGTCTCCGGAGTGCGATCTCCACTCCCGACCTCCGGCGCGCTTCACCTCAGTTTCCGGCGACTCCGGTGGGCGGACTTCACTCCCCCGTCGACGCCTCACCTCGACCTCGGGTGACTCTCTACTCGACCTCCGGCGCCTCTCCACGACCTCCGTCGGCGCCCTCACTCGACCTCTGCTGCCTTACTCCGACCTCCTTCTATCTCTGTCCTCTCTCTTCTCCAGTCAGTTGCCAACTGCCACTCTGAGATGGCCTCCCAACATTCTAAACTGCCTCCTACTATCACAGGATTCTAGAATGTTCCAGGAGGTTCTAGAAACCTCCAGTGGGTTCTGGTTATGTCACAGGTGACAATGGGTGGCCACCATTTTGTGTCTCAGGCCCTCAGACAGAAGTTACAGGGGTAGGGAAAATGGCTCCCTGACCCTGCATCAACACTAAAAAGTCTGGTGGTTCCCAAAAAGGAAAAATTATAACAGGGTTTGAGGCAGAAGTGGGACAAAATAAATAATGATGAGGAGGGACCACCCAAAGGGCTGACAGGTCTAACACGCGTCCCCCCCAGCTGAAAGTGGGGAGAGCTACCCAACCCCTTGGGAGTTCTCATCACTAAGGCGGAAATACCTTGAGAGACCGTCTGCATTGGCGTGGTACACTCCAGGCCGATGTTCCACCTGAAAGTCCATTCCCTGTAGGGAGATAGACCACCTTAGCAACTTGGGATTCTCCCCCTTCATCTGCATCAGCCACCAAAGGGGTCTGTGATCGGTCTGAACTAGGAAGTGCGAGCCAAACAGGTATGGCCGCAACTTCTTCAGAGCCCATACCACTGCAAAGGCTTCACGCTCTATTGCACTCCACTTCTGTTCCCTGGGAAGTAGTCTCCGGGACAGGAAGACCACGGGTTGATCCAGACCTTCTTCATTGAGTTGCGATAACACTGCCCCAATGCCATGTTCCGATGCATCCGTCTGGACAATGAACTCCTTGGAAAAGTCTGGGGCCCTTAAGACCGGGGCCTCGCACATGGCTTGCTTCAGTTTCACAAAGGCCTGCTGACAAGCCTCCGTCCAGACTACCCGTCGAGGTTGCTTCTTGGACGTAAGCTCCGTGAGGGAGGCCACAATGGTACCATAACCCTTCACGAAGCGGCGGTAATATCCGGTGAGGCCCACAAAGGCTCGGACCTCAGTCTGAGTCTTGGGGGGTTCCCAGGCCATGATGGCCTCGATTTTCGCCTGGAGGGGTTGCACCGCTCCCCTACCCACCAAGTGTCCAAGGTACACTACCGACCCCTGCCCGATCTGGCATTTACTGGCCTTGATCGTTAAACCAGCGTGTTTCAGGGCCTGGAGAACAGCTTGCAGGTGACGCAAGTGATCCTCCCAGCTGTTACTGAAGACGGCAATGTCGTCCAGATAAGCAGCAGAGAAACTCTCCATTGCAGTGAGGATCTGGTTCACCAGACGCTGAAACGTGGCAGGTGCGTTCTTGAGCCCAAAGGGCATCACGCAGAACTGGTAGTGGCCCTTGGGCGTGGAGAAGGCTGACCTTTCCTTAGCTCCATCAGTCAGAGAGATCTGCCAGTACCCGGAAGTAAGGTCAAAGGTACTCAGATATTGGGCAGCTCCCAGCCGGTCAATCAGTTCATCCGCCCTCGGAATCGGATGAGCATCAGTCTTGGTTACTGAGTTCAGTCCCCGGTAGTCCACACAGAACCTCAGTTCCGGTTGGGCACCCGGTGGTACAGCTTTTGGTACTAATACCACCGGACTGGACCAGGGGCTGCTGGAAGGTTCAATCACTCCTAGCTCCAGCATCTTAGTGACTTCACTGTGAATGCTGGCCTTCACCTTGTCTGTCATCCGGTAGATCTTTGACTTCACAGGTGGGCTGTCTCCTGTGTCCACATCATGGACGCACAGGTGAGTCCTACCCGGAACAAGGGAGAACAACGAAGAGTACTGCCCCAGGACCTGGCGGCAGTCCTCCTGCTGTTCAGGAGTTAGGGACGGGGAGAGAATCACTCCCTCCACCAACCCATCCTTCTCTTGAGACGCAAATAAGTCGGGGAGAGGCTCGCTTTCCACGTCCTCTGCTCCGTCAGTCACCATCAGCAAGATGACTTCGGGCCTCTCATGGTGGGGTTTGAGGCGGTTGGCATGCAGCACCCGTAGGGGCTGGCGAGGGGTCTTCAGATCCATCAAGTAGGTAGCCTTACCCTTCTTCTCCAACACCTCAAAGGGTCCTGACCAGCGATCCTGGAGGGCGCTAAGCTCTCCTGGTTCGATCACCCACACCTTCTGGCCAGGCTCCAATTCCACCGGGTGAGCATTGTGGTCATACCACGCCTTCATCACTGCTTGGCTGGCTTCCAAGTTGTCAGAAGCTTGCTTCCACAACTTAGCCATTTGGCTCCGGAAGGCCAGCATGTAGCTCACCACGTCCTGGGGAAGCTTTCTGGGAGTTCTTTCCCATCCGTCTCTCACCAGGCCGAGAGGTCCACGCACAGGGTGCCCATACAAAAGCTCAAAGGGGCTGAAGCCCACTCCCTTCTGTGGTACTTCCCTGTAAGAAAACAATAGACAGGGTAGGAGGACGTCCCATTTCCTCCGCAGGCTTTCAGGCAGACTTCTGATCATGCCTTTCAAGGTTTTATTGAACCTCTCCACCAGACCATTGGTCAGGGGGTGGTAAGGAGTGGTGAACCGGTAGGTCACTCCACACTCCTTCCACATGGCCCGCCATGTATGCTGACATGAAGTTGGTCCCCCTGTCAGACACAACTTCCTTGGGAAAATCCACTCGGGTAAAGATTCCCATCAGGGCCCTAGCCACAACAGGTGCAGTAATGGTCCTCAGAGGTATAGCCTCTGGGTACCGTGTGGCATGATCCACCAGAACCAGGATAAACCTGTGACCAGCTGTAGTAGGCGGATCTAACGGACCCACAATGTCGATGCCCACCCTTTCAAAGGGGGTGCTAACGACAGGAAGTGGTTCCAGGGCAGCTTTCAGCTTCACCCCTGTTTTCCCACTGGCTTGACAAGACACGCACGTCCGGCAGTAGGTGTCGGACGACACTTTCATTTGAGGCCAATAAAAGTGCGGGACAAGCCGGGAAAAGGTCTTGTCTTGCCCCAGGTGTCCTGCCAAGGGGATCTCATGAGCCAATTCCAGGAGAAAGGCTCGATAACGTTGAGGGACAACCAAGGCCCGTGACGTTCCGTGCATGGGTGCCTTGGGTTCACTGTAGAGGAGGCCATCCTCCCAGTAAATGTTGTAATTCCCCTCAACGTTCCCTGCTGCCTGGGCTCCGGCCTGTCGCCTCAGTCCCTCAAGGGTAGGACACTCCCTCTGGCCCTTGCAGAATTCCTCCCTGGTCGGCCCTCCCTCCACGTGCCACTCGGCCGGGATGGGTAGGTTCTCCAGTTCGGTAACATCCCCCTCCGCGGACTCCTGGTCCACCACCTCCGGTGGCCTATCCGTCACACGGGGCGCGGATGCCGAGGCAGGCTCCTCCTGCCCTCGGTTCTTCCCTTGGTCGGCAGCCGGCGGTGCCTTTGTTCCAGGCTCCCGCCTAAACGAACTCCCCCTCCGGGTAGTCGCAGACCCTGTGCTGACACAGGCCGAGTCAGGTGTACCCAGCATCTCAGCATGAGTCCGGTATTCCACCTCCTTCCAAGCATTATGCTCCATGTCATTCCCCAGCAGACAATCGACTGGCACGGCAGGGCTTACGGCAACTCGAAGCAACCCTGCAACCCCTTCCAATTCAAATGGAACCTCGGCCACCGGATAGTGGCCCATTCTGCCGTCAGCCATCGCGGCAGGGTGGAGTACATTGGGAATCACCTGCTCTGGAGACACCAGTTGGCTACGTACCATAGTCATACTGGCTCCTGTGTCTCTCAGAGCCTCCCCTCTTTGGCCGTTGATGGTGACCCACTGCCCATACTTTGTGGTATTTGCGGGCACCTGGATCTTAGGAACCATCTCCCGTTCTCCCAGGGACACTAAAGTGACACCCGCCCACTACCTTCCCTTATCTAAAGGCATCTCCTCCCCGAGCACTACACTAGCTACTCCGGGGGCCTTTCCTCCGATGGGAGGGGGTGGTCTTTTCGGGCACTTCACATCTCCCTTATAGTGTCCGACACCACCGCACTCGAAGCAATGGACAACCCTTGGCTGCTGACTCTGGCCAGGATTAGGGTTTCTGGGTGGGTTAGCCCTAGGGGTGAATCCCGTTCCCTTCCCTTGGAAACTATTTTGGGGGCCTTTAGAGAACTCTGTTTTCTTTTCCCCTCCCTCTTTCTTCTGGGGGGCGCCCTGTCCGGTCTTTTGAGAGTCCCCTCCAGTCCCCCTTGTGGACACCCGGGTACTAGCCCAAATGTCCGCCTCCTCAGCAAGCTTCCGGGGATTGGTCAGCTTGCTATCCACCAGGTGTTGACGCAGTTCGGGGAAACATTTTTCGAGCAGGTGTTCCTTCAACATCAAATCAAACAACCCCTCGTAGTCCCTCACCTCGCTGCCCTATATCCAACCCTCTAATGCCTTCTTTGCATAGTCCAGGAAATCCACCCAATTCTGTGTGCCCAGTTTGTGGCTACCCCGGAACTTCTGTCTGTACTTCTCGGGTGTTAGTCCAAACTTCCTCACAAGCGCCACTTTCATGGTGGGGTAGTGGGTCTGCTCATCCTTCTCCAGGGCTAATAATGTATCCCTGCCAGCTGGAGGCATGTATTTATACAATCCCCCTCCCCAATATTTCTCTGGAACCCCATGGACTCTTAAAGAGACCTCATAGGCCGCTAGCCACTTGGCGATATCATCTCCCGCACTATAGCTGGCTACTATGTCTTTTGGCAAATAGGGTTTGGGTTCCCTGGTGATTTCTCTGTCTTCGCTGCCACCATTGGGAACAGTGTGTGCCCCGACCCGTAGGAGCTGGAGATCTATCTCCCTGAGCCTCAACTCATGAGCCATCCTCCGTTCCTCCTTTTCTTTCTCCAGCTTCGCCAACTCCCATGTGAGCTGTCTTTTCTCCCTCCGGTCAGTTAATTCTGCTTCTAATAAGCCGTTGCTAGAGACACTGCTGCCCTTCCTTGAAAGTGTTCTGGGCCCCGCTAATAGGTTCCCCACCTCAGATTGGTACAAACCAGACCCCTCGCTGTCAGGCTCTCCATCCCTGTCCTCCTTCTCAACTTTACTTTCTTGTTGTGCCTCCCCCCAAGCCCTCAAGCTGGTCTGGAGCTCACCCTTCTTTGCACCTTGGGGACAAAACACCCCCTCTCGCTGACAAAACTCTCTGAGTTGGGCCACAGTGTAAGTTTCCACATCCTCCAACACAAACTCCATTTTGCCCACTCAGGATAGAAGACAGTTGCTTACAGAAGCTATGCAGGGGGGTACCTTTTGTAATACCTCCTCCCACCACCAGAAGTAAATTTGGAAAAAACAAAACTCAAAATCAGGAAGTCCGCTTGGAGAAAACTCCCGGTGTAGGCCTATGGACTACCCAAAGTTATTGTCGAGTAGACGCAAGCACAGCTCTATCCCACCACTGAACACCAATTTTATGTTGGAAACCGGGCAACCGGGTTAGCAGTCACCAGGTTCCCAGCACAGTGGTAGCTTGGCTCGAGCGGTTGGGGGTCAGGCACCGTGTTAAGCGTACGTCACACCCTCACAATAACCATGCGTTCATCCGTTCCAAAAACGACACTACACCGTAAAAATTATGGAAGTCAAGTTGAAAATATATATGTCTTTATCTTATTTTCTCTTAGTTGCAGGCTTCACATAATAAATACAATACAATTGTCAAATAAACAATGCTACTTTGGAATTTCAACAAATAGGTTCAGGTCATCATTAAGCAAAGAATAAATAGATGTGCAATAAATACAGACGGCAAATAAATACAGTCAGACAATAAATACAGTGCAAGAATAAATTAGTGGAAGACAATAAATAAAGCACTTTCAATAAATAAGGTAAAGCAATCAATGACAATTGCAGATCAGATCACTTTCATGAGGTCACTTGGTCTTACTTTGCCCATACACAGCTTATGGTCATTTGGATGGCATGGGGGTGTCCCTCCTAGATTGGTCAAGGCTGGGGCCTAAGCTGAGGCAGAACAAGGGTAACCTAAAGATCTGGCCCTCCAAACTACACAGCTCTTTACGGAGGTCACTGTACCAGTCTCAGTTCACCCCTGGCACTCCCAGGCTGGTCCTAACACCCCTTTAACCCCTAGGATGGTCTTTTAGGGCTCCACGGGGCCTCAGACGCCCCCTCTACCACTTACTGTCCTTTTCACGATGATCGGCTCCGCTCGGCGCCGTGTCGACGCCATGAGGCGGCTCCGGATCGATGTCGTTGGGCGGCCTCGACTCGATGTCGCTGGGCGGTCTCGACTCGATGTCGCTGGGCGGTCTCGACTCGATGTCGCTGGGCGGCCTCGACTCGATGTCGCCTTCCGGCGTCGCAGGGACACGGTCTCCCCGCTTCCGGGTGTCTCCGGAGTGCGATCTCCACTCCCGACCTCCGGCGCGCTTCACCTCAGTTTCCGGCGACTCCGGTGGGCGGACTTCACTCCCCCGTCGACGCCTCACCTCGACCTCGGGTGACTCTCTACTCGACCTCCGGCGCCTCTCCACGACCTCCGTCGGCGCCCTCACTCGACCTCTGATGACTCCCTACTCGACCTCCGGTGCCTCTCCACGACCTCCGTCGGCGCCCTCACTCGACCTCTGGCGGCTCCGGGTACGACGTCTGCTTTCTGTCAGCGCCGCTTCTCTACCTCAGGCCCCAGGTCTCCAGGCTTCTCGACGTCAGGACTCCAGGAGGACACCGCTGAACAGGTCAGGAGCTTGCTGTTCTTCCTCTTTAAGGCCTGTTCCAAATGTTCAGTTTCTTAAGATGGTTCTTCTGGTCTTGGTCCCAGACAGGGCTTTAGGCTGGGCTTGGTCAGTAGGGACTAGCATCAAGGGTGGGTTTCTGGACCCCACTCCAAGCACTGGTTTCCACCTCTGCTGCCTTACTCCGACCTCCTTCTATCTCTGTCCTCTCTCTTCTCCAGTCAGTTGCCAACTGCCACTCTGAGATGGCCTCCCAACATTCTAAACTGCCTCCCACTATCACAGGATTCTAGAATGTTCCAGGAGGTTCTAGAAACCTCCAGTGGGTTCTGGTTATGTCACAGGTGACAATGGGTGGCCACCATTTTGTGTCTGAGGCCCTCAGACAGAAGTTCCAGGGGTAGGGAAAATGGCTCCCTGACCCTGCATCAACACTAAAAAGTCTGGTGGTTCCCAAAAAGGAAAAATTATAACAGGGTTTGAGGCAGAAGTGGGACAAAATAAATAATGATGAGGAGGGACCACCCAAAGGGCTGACAGGTCTAACAGCTGGTTATAGAAATCGGGTTTGGGGAGGCATGGTCTAGTCAGATTCCAGCTACCAAGCAAAGCATAAGGAAAGCATACTGGGATTGGGTCTGGGGTGTGGAAGCTCGGAAAACTAACCATGTGTCGCTCACTGATCATTTTCTAGAACATAAGCTTGTGGCCAAAATTGAGCTATATCTCGATTTCATACAATCACCACGAGACAGAATGCTCTATATAAGGCTCAGGTTTGGCACACTCCCACTCAACTCCTTTGTAGCAAATTGGAAACGTTCGAGAGTGACATCTACCAACTGCCCTGGCTGCTCTGCTCCCCTTGAATCCATTCCCCATTTTCTCTTCGCGTGCCCGTCTTACAAGACGGCGAGAAGAAAGTGGCTTAGACCAATCTGTAGGAATTTGGGATTCATGGATTATAGGGTGGCGCTACGATTTATTCTAACTGACGAACAAGTTACTTACCTTCGGTAACGCTTTTTCTGGTGGATACAGTATCTGCCTGTGGATTCCTCACCTTCCTCACCTTGTGAATATCCCCTGCGCCAGCAACATTCGGAAACTTTTGTAGCAGTCCACGCCGATGGGGTCGAAGACGACGTCACAGAGACACGGCTCCGCTCGCGACTCCGCTGACGTCACCGGCTCCATAAGAAGACCTCGTCGGCGTGATGACGTCAGTTCCGCCCCTTTTTTCCGTGCCTTCGAGGCACACGGACAGACTGACAGCAATATATATATTCACAGTATACACAGTACACAATATGCATATCAACACACTCAGTGTGGAAAATAAATAACAAAGCACAAGAATTAACATAATGCTTTTGACAGTGATAAACACACTTGAAACCCATCAATAGAATTACAGGCATAGAAATACCGGTATAGAAGGATGGACAACGGGGAGGCGGGTGGGTCAGTGAGGAATCCACAGGCAGATACTGTATCCACCAGAAAAAGCGTTACCGAAGGTAAGTAACTTGTTCTTCTGATGGATACATCTGCCAGTGGATTCCTCACCTTGTGAATAGATTCCACAGCAGTCCCCACTCCCGGAGGAGGGTGTCCACCCTTCTATACCAGAAAGTCCTGAAGGACGGATCGCGCAAAGTGTCCGTCCCTCCTCACCTTGGTGTCCAAGCAATAATGCTTTGCGAAGGTGTGGAGGGAGGCCCAAGTTGCCGCCCTACAAATATCCTCCACTGGAACACCTCTAGCTAAAGCAGATGTGGAAGACTTTGCTCTGGTAGAATGAGCCCTCAAACCCTCCGGAGGCTCCTTACCAGCTAGGGAGTAGCATATCTTGATGCACAAGACAATCCACCTGGAAAGGGTGCGCTTGTGCACCGCTCGACCTTTCCTGCAGCCAGCAAAGCCCACGAAGAGCTGGTCATCAACTCTGATGTCCTTTGTCCTGGCCAGGTAAAAGCTCACCGCCCTCTTAGGGTCCAAGCGGTGAAGTCTCTCCTCCTCCTTGGAAGGGTGAGGGGGAGGATAGAAAGAAGGAAGGGTAATGGACTGCCCCAGATGGAAGGGAGTTACCACCTTAGGCAAAAACGCAGCCCTGGTCCTAAGTGCCATTCGTTCAGCATGCACAGTCAAGAATGGGGGTTTTGAACTTAGAGCTTGAAGCTCACTTACCCTCCTTGCCGAGGTGATTGCAATGAGGAAAACCGTCTTAAAGGACAACAGCCTCAAGGGACACTTGTGTAAGGGCTCGAAGAGAGAACCCATAAGATAGGTTAGTGCAAGGTTTAAGTCCCATTGAGGCACAATAAAGGGAGACGGAGGAAACTTGTTTGTAAGGCCCTTTATAAAACGAAGAACAATAGGTGATTTGAATAATGACGGCTGATCCGGCAAACAAAGGAAAGCCAACAAAGCCGATAAATATCCTTTCACAGTAGCCACAGCAAAGCCTTGCTGAGCCAGAGAAAGAGCAAACTGTAGAATGTTAGACAGACGAGCCTTCAAGGGATCAATGGACCTCTCTCCGCACCAAAGCACAAATTTAGACCACCTATATGAGTATATAGATTTGATGGAGTGTCGCCTGGCCGATAAAATAACATCCACCACATCTGGTGGGAGAGAGAAAGAATTCAGGTTGGCCCGTTCAATCTCCAGGCATGAAGGTGTAAGCTCTGGAGGTGGGGGTGTAGAACCTGCCCCTCCGACTGCGAGAGAAGGTCTGCCCTCAGCGGGAGACGGAGCGGAGGGCACGAGGAGAGGTGGAGAAGATCTGTGTACCACACCCTTCTTGGCCAATCCGGGGCGACCAATATAACTTGGGCCCGGTCTTGGCGAATCTTCCTCAGAACCCGAGGAATCAAGGGTATGGGAGGAAACGCGTAAAGGAGTCGTGAACCCCAACTCAACTGAAACACGTCCCCCAACGCTCCCTGCATCGGATACTGGAGACTGCAGAAAGACGGGCAGTGAGCATTCTCTTGAGTGGCGAATAGGTCCACCCGAGGAGTCCCCCACGTCCGAAAGACGTGACGAACTACCTCTGGATGAAGCCTCCACTCGTGGTCGGCGGAGAACTGCCGACTGAGACTGTCCGCACGAACGTTCAGAACCCCAGCCAGATGATTTGCCATTGGACAAATCTGATGGACCTGAGCCCAGGACCATAGACGCAGGGCCTCTCTGCAGAGACAAAGAGACCCCACTCCTCCCTGTTTGTTTATATACCACATCGCGGTCGTGTTGTCCGTCAGGACTTGAACAGACTGACCGTGAAGGGAAGGAAGGAAGGCCTTGAGTGCCAAACGTATCGCCCGCAATTCCAGAAGGTTGATGTGAAGCAACCTTTCTTCTGGAGACCAAAGACCCTTGATCTCCAGATCCCCTAGATGAGCACCCCACCCTAAGGTGGATGCATCCGTTATCACTGTTGTCACCGATGGAGGTAGATGGAAGGGCTTTCCTTGGGACAGATTGCCCTCCACGCTCCACCAAGATAGATCCGCTGCAGCTTCTCTGGAGATCCTCATAGACTCCCTGAGATCCCCTTTGTGCTGATACCACTGCTTGCGGAGGCACCACTGGAGCGCCCTCATGTGCCAGCGTGCATGGTTGACCAACAGGATGCAGGAAGCGAACAGACCGAGCAGGCGAAGGACCTTCAGAACTGGAACGACCCCTCCGCTGTAAAATAAAGGAATCATTTCCTGAATGTCAAGAATCCTTTGAGGAGGAGGGAATGCTCAACACACAGTAGTGTCCAGTACCGCACCTATGAACAGGTTGCGCTGAGAGGGCACCAGGTGAGATTTGGGTACGTTTATCGAAAAACCCAATTTGTACAACAGCCGAGTTGTATCCTGCAGATGACGCAGCACCTTCTCTGGCGACTCCGCTTTTATCAGCCAGTCGTCCAAATAAGGGAAAACTGAAATCCCCGTCCTTCTGAGATGGGCTGCCACCACTGCCATCACCTTCGTGAAGACTCGAGGTGCTGAAGTAAGACCAAACGGTAGGACCGCAAACTGATAATGTTGCGACCCTACCGTGAAATGGAGATACTTTCTGTGCGACTTCAGGATGGGGATGTGAAAATACGCATCCTGCAAGTCGAGCGACACCATCCAGTCCTCCTGATTCAGCGCCTGAAGAACCTGCGCAAGGGTGAGCATCTTGAACTTCTCCTGTTTCAGGTAAAAGTTCAAAATTCTGAGGTCCAATATCGGACGTAACCTGCCGTCCTTTTTCGGAATCAGGAAATACCGGGAGTAGCATCCCTGACCCCTTTCCTGCTCTGGAACCACCTCTATCGCACCTTTCTGAAACAACTTCAGGACTTCCTCCTGCAGGAGAAGACGGTGGTCCTCCGAGCAAGCCCCTTGGCAAGGAGGGTAATTTGGAGGGAATTCCCGAAAGGGAAGGGCGTACCCATTTTCTACAAGATCTAGAACCCAGAGATCTGTAGTTACAGATTCCCAATCTTGTAGAAAATGGGTAAGCCGGCCCCCCACAGGACCAGCATGATCCGGAATGTCGAATCTAGGGCTGCTTTGCAGTGGTGGGAGGGGCTGAGGAGGAGGAGAGCTGACGGCCACGTGTGCGACCCCTAATTCTTCCTCTGTAACCTCTCGACGAGGAACCTTGCTGCTGCTGCTGCTGCTGCTGCTACTGGGACGGTCTATAGGAGCGAAAAGTCGCCTTTCCAAAGCCCCTATATCTTTTAAAAGAACCTCTCGGCTGGGATTGAAGGCCCAACGACCTAGCCGTAGCCTTACTCTCCTTGAAGCGTTCGAGAGCAGCATCCGCCTTCTTCCCGAACAAGCCAGACCCATCAAAAGGCAAGTCTAATAAGGTCGACTGCACATCCGAGGAAAATTCAGAGGACTTTAGCCATGCACCTCTCCTGGTGGCAACAGAAGACCCCATGACTCTGGCAACTGAGTCTGCCGTGTCCAGTCCACTCTGAATGACTTGTCGAGCAGCCGCCTGGGCATCAGTCAGAACTTCATTGAAGCCAGCCCTATCCTCCTCCGACAGCTGTGGCGCAATCTTCTTTGCCGAGTCCATTAGCGCATGGATATAGCGCCCCAATAAACACGTCGCATTCGTGGACGTGAGAGCCATGCTGGCTGATGAAAAGACCTTTTTGGCCGATTGGTCCACCTTTTTGGCCTCTCTGTCTCCTGGAACCTGAGGAAAGGCCCCCTTTGACCTTCCCGAACAAGCCGCCTGAACCACCAAGCTCTCAGGCGAAGGGTGCGAAGTTAGAAATTCAGGATCCCCTGGAGCCACTCTATATCTCCTTGCGACTGCCCTGGAGACCGCAGGAGCTGAAAAAGGCTTGCGCCATACCTCCAGCACAGGTTTCATAATAGCCTCGTTAGAGGGTAGCAAGGGTTCCGAGACCGCAGTAGGTGAATGCAACACCTCAGTAAAAATATTAGATTTAAATTCTGTTGTTGGTAATTGGAGATCCAACAATTCCGCAGCTTTTCTAATCACCGCATGATACGGCGCTGCATCTTTAGAGGGCTCATCTGATGGTGGAGTGATTTCCCACTCTGGAGACAAATCCAGTCCACTTGCCTCCTTCAGTTCTTCAAACACCTCATCAGATTCGACTAATTCTCCCTCTTCAGCCTCTTCCAACAGAAAGCGTCTCTCATCCACCACTCTCTGTGCTTCCCTTCTGGAACGAATCCGCACCAGCGGCGTCGGCGGCGCCGTGTTCGAATCCGACGGCGCCGGCAGCGGCGTCGAACGCGGATTCGCTGGAGCAGCCGGCGTCGAACGAAGTCGAGTCGGCGGCGGTGAAGAGGGAAGCGGCGTTGAAGTTCTCGGCGCCGGTAGCTGCCAAGACGGCGTCGCCGGACAGAATGGCATGAACGGAGCTTGAGGGTAGACCTGCGGCACTCCCAAATTGAAAGCCATCGGACCCATCGGACCCACAGGTGCACCAGAGGTATACATGGCCCTTGAAAACACCCCGTACATGGCATTAAGATAATGCGAGGGGTCTTGCCCTGGACCAGGAAATGCAGGATACTGGTCAGGCAGCACCGGACTCGGGCCTGGCGGCGCCGACGGTGGTACAAGCGGCGTCACAGTGTCACCCGGAGCCTGAAGATCCTCACCCGGGGCCGGAGACGGAGCCGGAGAATCAGCTGGAGCCGGAGATGGAACCGGCGTCGGGGATGATACCGGCACCGGAGCTTCAGCCGGAGCCGGCGAAGTCACCGGAGAAGAAGGAGCTGGAGGTGAAGCCGGGGCCGGAGAAGGAGACACTGACTCTCTCCGACGTCGAGTAGGCGACTTCGACTTCGGAGCCGAACCCTTGTCGGAGTGATGATGTGAAGAATGCCTCCTCTTTTTCTTATGCTTCTTACTTTTCGAAGCATGCCCCGAAGTCGACTTGGACGCCGACCTCGACCTGGATCCAGACCTCCTCCTTCCTCTTTTTTCCTTCTTCTTCATCCGAGCGATGAAGAGCTTTGCTTCTCTCTCCTTGAGAGCCTTCGAGCTCATCTTGCGGCAGCTGGAACAACAAACCCACATCGTGGTCGGATGAAAGGCACCAAACACAGTCCTCGTGTGGGTCGGTAATAGACATGTGCTTGCCACATTCTCGACAGGGCTTGAAACCCGACTTCCTTGTCAACATCTTCGAAGAAAGACAGAACATTTTCAGAAAATACACAAAGTAACAGGTAAAGCTACTAGTAACGATTCCCGAAATCCGTTGGCGTCGTCGGCGCGGAAAAAAGGGAACTGACGTCATCACGCCGACGAGGTCTTCTTATGGAGCCGGTGACGTCAGCGGAGTCGCGAGCGGAGCCGTGTCTCTGTGACGTCGTCTTCGACCCCATCGGCGTGGACTGCTACAAAAGTTTCCGAATGTTGCTGGCGCAGGGGATATTCACAAGGTGAGGAAGGTGAGGAATCCACTGGCAGATGTATCCATCAGAAACGTCTTTACTCGCTACAGTTTGTGGGGTAGCCAAATACTTGGGGTGTGCCTGGTTTATACGCACTAAAATGTTAACGCCCCTTAGAGCTAGGTCCTTCGAAGCCTAGGTATTTTGTGCATGCATTCAGGTCACTATGTTTCTGGTTTTATATGTACATATTTTGCTTTTAATATACTTTTTATTGCTACATGATATTCAATATGTCAATTTTATACTGACCATATTTGGTGTACTTGTATGATATTTTATATTGAATAAAGTAATTTGACTGACTACCATACCTGAATCACAATTGCATCATTTTAAACCAATTTTTCAAAAATTCTCTATGGGGAGAACCCTCCAGGACCCTCACTTTGCACGCTCACAGGACAACCTTCGCTAATCGGTCGTATGTCCCACCACTTTCAAATTCCACTAGCTGCCTCTGATGAGGTGTGTACCATTTTAGGTGGTTTGGGGGTTGACTGAGATTTGCCACCATAAACAGACCCCAAAGACAATAGTCCTCCTTTCAGAGAACGTTATGTTTTGTGTATTTGTACGGCATGTATTTTGTTGCTAAAGATGTTCCATGACTGAGATGGTGGCTCAGAGGTGCAGGAGGAGGTTGTTCCAGACTCTGATCTTGATCTCCTTATCCTCACCAAAACCTGGCTAAATTACTCCTCTTCCACTATTCTTGACATTGTAGTCCCACCCAGCTATGATAACATCCATCAAGACAATGCTAACCGTCTTGGGGGTGGTCTTGCTTGCATTTATCAGTCTAACCTATCTGTTAAACAGTCACATTCTTCACCAACATAGGCCTGCAAATATATGAAGTAAGCCCGGGCGTTTCACTGAGTTGGAAAAAAACTCAGTGGAACTCCGCTGCCCTCCCCTCCAACCTCCCTAATTTAATTATATTAAAAAAAGGCACTTACCGGCTGTGGAGTCTCCGGGCTGCTTCCCCCTCGCCATGGTCTCTCTCTCCTCCTTGCCCAAAGAAACCCCTACGTTGAACATGTTGCATGCGCATGACGTACAACGTAGAGGTTTCCGTGGATGAGGATGTTTTTTCCTGAACTCCGCGTTCTCAACGGAGCGCGGAGTAGGCAAAACTCCGTAAACTCCACTGGTGGAGCGGAGTTCTCCGCCCGGGGTTAATATGAAGATCAACATCTCAACCAAGGACAATGATACCTGCACCCTGCACACGATCTACCACCCCAGGTGGTAATCACACTTTCATCAAACAAATCATGGAGATCACCTCTATCAACAATGCACCACACAATAACCAGATTTTCCTAAGTGACTTTAATATTAACTGGAATGACTCAAATGATCCATTAGTGAACTGTTTCAAGGCCTTTCTCCGTGAATCAACCTGCTCCAAGCCTGCAACAGCCCTATTAATACTAAAGGGGCCATCTGAGACGTATCCATAGCTGAAGAAAACACAATCCTTTTGGACTCTGTCTCACCCTGTGACTGGACCACCCACCACTGCTTCACCTTCCCAATAGCTGGAAAGATAACGATTTCTAAAGGCCAGCCCGTGAAAAACAAAACACTGGGTTAGAAACACCTTGAATCTCAATCCAGGCTTGCTAGCCGCCACTAGCCACCATCTCCTGTCCCCTCCCACGACGTGGCTGATCCTCAAGCCCTCAGCTGAGCCTTATTTTAACTCTATGACCAACATCTTGGACTCATTTGCCCAAAACAATTAAAGAGAGTCCCAATAAGAAGATCCAACCGCTGCTTCAATTGTGACATTAACGAGGAATGTCGCAACCTTAGGCTCATGGAAAAAGCTTGGAGACTGACCCCCTCTCTGACTAACCTTACATTTCTGCAGATAAAATTAAGTAGCTACAATAGGTGCATCATATGGGCCAAATCATCATATTTCTGTCAGCAACTAGACATATCCTTCAACTGTACCAAAAACTATTGGAATTGATTAAACAACAAACTATTGGGAAATATAATTCCACCATGTCAGAAACTAGAACACTACCTAATTGTCAAATGTTTTCCTCCTTCTTGTTTGAGAAAACCAAATCAATTGACAATGATCCCTGAAATGCTGTGAATCTGTGACCGACTGAAACCCCACCACAGCACAACTCCTTTGCTCAGGAAGTGTGTTTGAGCAACCAACTCTGCAAACCTAAAAACAATGTCTCTTGTTCCATATTTCAGACATTTGATTACTCTGACATCTTAAAGCTTCTGACTTCCACGAAATATTCAAACCACTTTTATGACCCTCTCCCCTTCAAACTCCTCAATGAGACTTCACACCTCCTTACACCATTATGGACCAGAATTATCAAGGCCTCCTTTACACAAGGTGCTATGCCAGACTGCCTAAAAAGAGGTCAAGTCACCCCTATCTTAAAAACGCCCGACGCTGACCTCTCCGATCCCAACAACTACCGCCCCATTTCCAGAATCCCAACCTTAGCCAAACTCCTGAAAAAATACGTTAATCAGCAGCTCTGCAATCACATTGCTGATCACCAACTCCTTGACCACTGGCAAACTGATTTCAGACCAGTTCACAGTACTGAAACTGCCATGGTTGACGTTGTCGCTGGCGCTCTACACTTACTTGAATAAAATGAATCCTGCCTTCTAATCCTAATTGACCTATCATCAGCTTTTGACATGGTCACACACGAGACTCTCCTGAGCCTCTTAGAACACAGGATGGGTCTCTCTGGTACAATGTTTCCACTCTTTCCTACAAACCAGATCTGAAAGAGTCCTTATCAATCAAATCTTATCTGATTAGACAGCCTGTCACAATCGGCATACCCCAAGGTTCTTAACTTCCCCCACCCCATTCAGTCTTTACATGGAACCCCCTAACCGAAATCCTCAAGCTCTATAACATCCCCTAAAACATGTACGCTGATGATACACAACTGTTCATGAAGATTGCCTCTCCGGATGACATCAACACCCTCAATAACATCCTGACCAAAACTCTTAATCACCCCAAACTCAATGCCCTCAAAACCGAATTACTACTAATCTCTTCACCTAACTCAACCTCTAACATCAAAGATTGTCTCACACTTCTCACCTCCTTAAACTATACTCTATATATCGTGGATTCAACAAAACCCCTAGAAATAACACTGGCCAATAACCTCTCAAAGCGGAATCACATCAGCACCACAACCAGGGGGCAATTACCATCTTCATGCTTTAAGGAAACTCAAGCCCTTCTTGCCCAATTCAGATCTCAAAATAATGGTTCAAGCGCTGGTGATCTCAAAACGTGACCATGGGAATGCTACCCTCGTGGGCCTACCGAAAATAAAACTAGCACCTCTGAGGGCTACCCTCAATGTGGCTGCACGCCTCATCACAGGTACAAACAAGCATTGGCATAGCCAATAGGTCTCGCCTTTGGAACTTTATAAGTCTTTAGCCATGTAACAGCTGATGTTGTTGCACCAAGGATATTGTGCTGGATAACTAAACACTTATAAGTTCCCAAAGGCGAAACCTATTGGCTATGCCAATGCTTGTCGAATTGGCAATGAAAAGGGTGCGACAAGGAGGGAGGGGTAACGGAGGAGAGCCGAGTAGTCTCTGGTTAAGAACTGAAAGCAGACGAATAACTATAAAGATTGCTACCGCTCTCTCTTCTACACAACATATGGGTCTTGTTTGGGCATGTGAAACGCTGCCTGTTTTCTCCTTCTTATCTATATTTGTTAAATGAAGCATTTTGTTTAAATTACAGAGCTTAAATTGGAAAAGAAGCATGAAAGTAATAATTTTAAATAATAGCGATTGACAAAAGAGCCACAGAGCTATGTATAGGTGCCTTTGTGCGATTTGAATGGGGTGGCAGGTTTGAAACACAAGCTGCAAAGTAAACAACCGAGCGGTGTTATGGATCACACTTTACAAAACAAGCAGGAAAGTCATCAAACCCAAAATGTGTTACGGTAGTCGACCGGCAGATACTCTGGAAGTGGATTGTGAAAACAAAAATTAGATTAAAGGGGACACATGTCCATTTACAAAACAGACATAAAGCCAATAACTGGTGCCTTTGTGAGATTGGAAAGGAGACGGCAGCTAGATGGAGTGCTAGATGAGGTGATCTCAATTCTTGGCCTTTCCTCATAAACTGCCCCCATGGTGTTTGTAACCCAAACGATATCCATGCTCAGACTGTTCTAATGGAACCAAAATAACTATAATGTAATCCCATGAAGGGAGGGAGGATTTATAATCCAGAGGTGTGCTGGAAGGTTGGAGTCCAACCTTGGTCCCCAATGAATGTAAGAAATTATATTGCAATTATAAGGGCAATTTATTTTAGACAGGTGTAGTGTAACCACCTATGTGACTTATAGAAAGAGTAGACATTTTTGAGGTAGATTAACAGTTTTTTTTTTATTTCCTTCTACCTACAAAATGCCTGTAAAATACATTACACATAGTACATTTTCACTTTAACATTCAAATGACAGCTGCAACGCTACATCATAAAAATTGAGCAAACCTCAGCACAAAAGGGTTACTTGCCTGCACACTAGTGGTTCTCCATCACTGGTGTCAACCAGATTCAAATGCTATGGATGCCTCCAAAATCAGGATGAAGAGCAAACAAATATTCCTACTTTTGACACTAAATCACTTTTGCAACGAGCAGTGTCCCTTGACATCAAGTCAATAAATGCAAACTATAAGGAAGAATCTTAATTCTCTTTAATAAAAACAAGGAAATGTATTTTCTCTCACTAAGGAAGACCATCAGGATGGTGTAGGCGGACAGGGCCAGGTATGAGGGGCAGGGCCTTGAGTAGGCAGGCAAGCTGAACAACGACTTTTACTGATGAGTAAATATATTTGCTCTGGTAGGATCCTAAAGAAAAAACAAAACCGAGTGTTCTAGGGCTTTGTGTATCTCGCCACTATGTTTGAACTCTCACCAACTGGTTCAACCTTTATTTTTAAGTGTTCAAATGCTACTCAAACCCTTGTTTAGAAAACAAATTTAACTCATAATTAATCTGATTTCGCCAATTACCTATCACGTCCTTTGATGGACCAAAATTGAGCCAACATTGGTTTAATTTCAAGCAACTCTAGCATAGAGGAACTGCTGAGTGGAAAGAAGGCAAATTTTGGTTAGAAATGACGTCAACCTGCACCATAGCCGCTACCTGCCAATGTCACAGAGAACCCATCAGCAACACTACCTCCCAAATTTAGGCATACCTCCAAAGACTACCTGTGGGGGCAAACAAATTCAAGGGGATTTGTGGCTCTCTATATGGCTCACAGGACAGATTACCAGAATAAGAGTTTCACAACTGGAAGCATGTTCAGATTACTACTGGTAATTTCCAAATTCAAAACTAGCGAGATTTGGTAGCGAGATCGATCATCCTATGGAATAAACAGCACAGTTTTCTAGGCAGATGAGATTCAGCTCAGAAAGAAACCCAACGATGCTCTTTTGTGGATAACAGTCATGTAGTGGAGAATGCAGACACTTCCTTAGCACCAACTGGCCTTTGTGGTTGCAGGGTGCACTTTAAAATAGTCTAACTGAAGAAATGAAACTATGACATGTTTGTCTGAAACCATCTTAATGTGGGTATTTCTTTAATATCCACATTAACAATGTGGAAACGGTGACGGACCCTGGTGAGATTGTGGAGTGTTTTGCTGACCACCTCCGGGCGGTGTACTCCCCGGTGTCTGATAGAGATGAGGACGACTCTCGTCTCTTGCTGCGAGATATTGCCTTGCCCGGCCTATCCGTCGAGGACCGTGAGCAGATGGATGCCTCTCTGTCTGTCGACGAGATTGCTACCGCGATTCGTTCCCTTCGCTTGGGCAAGGCTATGGGCCCCAACAGACTGCCGATTGAACTGTATAAACTACGCCCGGATAAAATCGCGCCCTTCCTCCGTCGTATGTTTCTGGAGTCGCTCGAGCGGGGTTCCCTTCCCGACGACCAGCGTCTGGCTACTATAGTTGTTATTCCCAAGGACGGTAAGCCACGAGACCGCTGTGCCTCATATAGGCCTATTTCCCTACTAAATGCCGAACCGAAAATCCTTGCCAAGGTCCTCGCTAATCGCTTGCTGAGAGTTATATGTGATTTGATACATCCGGATCAATGCGGCTTTATCCCTCATCGTAATACCGCTCTCAACTTGCGGCGTCTACATGGCGTCCTCGCTAGGGCGGAGTACTTCTCTGAACCGGCCATATTGGTTTCCTTAGACGCCACGATGGCCTTTGATACCATCGAGTGGCCATTCCTTTGGGCCGTATTGGCGAAATTTGGCTTAGGGGAGGGATTTATTAGTTGGGTGAAGCTCCTCTATGCTGGTCCAATGGCTCAGGTTGTTGTTAATGGGCGGGTTTCTCGGCCCTTCGCTCTCGGGACGGGCACTAGGCAGGGGTGCCCGTTGTCCCCTCTGCTCTTTGCTCTCACCTTGGAACCGCTCGCTGCCTGGCTCCGCTGGGAGCCCTCGATCAGAGGGATCCGGTGGGCCCCGGGCTTCGAGGATCGGGTCTCGTTGTACGCGGATGATATTCTTCTGTACCTCACCTCGCCGCGGGAGTCGCTCAATGTGCTTTTTGATGTCCTTACTTCCTTCGGGAGAAACTCGGGTTTGATAATTAACTGGTCCAAATCTTGCGTGTTTCCTATCTCCGGTGGCCTTCCTCTCCTGCCGCGGCTTCCGATCCAAACATCTCAATCCGGCTTTAAATACTTGGGGGTATACGTTTCGTTGGATCCGGCGGTCCGCTACGAGCAGAATCTCCTGTCTCCCCTCCGGCGTTTGAGGGCGGATACGGCTCGGTGGTGTACGTTGCCCTTGTCTCCACTTGGTCGTGCAGCACTGTTTAAAATGATGTCCCTTCCCAGATTTCTTTACGCACTCCAGAACTCCTTCGATATCATTCCGGCGGCCTACTTTAGGGAGGTGGAGAGTTTGCAGAGGAGACTGGTTTGGGACGGTCGTGCGCGTATCGCTTTGGCAAAGCTGACTCTTCCCTGGTATGACGGGGGCATCGCGCTCCCTGACATTAGAAGGTACTATTGGGCCTCCCAGCTGTCTGCCATTAACCATGCTATGTACGCTCCTGGCTCGAACCCGGCTTATGAGATGGATAAATTCCTGCTTCCCGGCGGTAACTATAACAGAGCGCTTTACTCCCGATCTGCCGGAAGGACCCTCACGGGCCCTACTAGGATTGCGGTACGTGTGTGGAAGGCGGCGAATGTAGCTGTGGGCTGGAGTGAGCGGTTGACGTGTGCTACTCCTCTGTTCGCCTCAGAGCGCCTGGGAAGCCTCTGGACAACAAAAGGCTTTGAGCACTGGGATACGATCGGCATTAGCAGAGTGGGGGACCTCTGGGTTAAAGGCGCGGTTAAATCCTTCGCGGCGCTTCAGAGCGAGTACGAGCTTAGTGAAAGGGAGTTCTTCCGCTATGCCCAGGTTCGGCACGCCCTACTCTCGGTCTTTGGGGAGGGGACCACGGTCCCTGTTTCTTCACCTCTCGAGGACCGTATACTCGACGGACACGTCCCCGACAGTACTATCTCCCTGATTTATAAAAAACTAATAAATAATCGGGCTGACCTCTTGGTGCGTCTTCGGGAGGCATGGACGGGAGATGGGGTTGAGTTGGACGACGAGGACTGGCAGTCCGCGCTGTCATCCCCTAAGGAGGTTGCCATCCCGGCCCGTCTCCGTCTGGTCCAGCTTAAGATTCTCCATCGTGTCTATGTGACGGGTCCCCGTTTGGTCTCGATGGGGTTTTCTGACGACGGGCTCTGTAAGCGTGGCTGCGGGCTCAGTGCCACCTTTCTCCACATCCTCTGGGAGTGCCGCGAGGTGGCGGAATATTGGCGCCAGGTGCATGATGTTATGAAACGAGTCACTGGGGTCGCTCTGCTGCCGGAGGTGCGCCGATGTGTTCTGAATGTGTGGGAGCCCAATGACTATAATGCGGCCCAGGCTCGGTGGGCGGCCCTTGGGAACATGATAGCAAAGAGAGATATTGCGCAGCTTTGGGGTTCCCAACGGCCTCCCACCGTGTCCGTATGGAAGGAGAACATGGACTGGTGCATGTTCAGGGAGAAGACGGTGTATGTGGCTCGTGGTAAACCCGGGGCGTGGGGTAGAATCTGGGGTCAGTGGAATGTGTATCGAGGGACTATCTGTTCTCCCCCCCTGGTGGATACGTCTGATGTTGCCTTGTCCCCCTGATCCTTGACGGTTCCTTGCTTAATTAGTTCATCTGAGTATAGATTTGGTTTGCCCGTGGCCCCCCCCTCCCTCTCAGACCCCCCTTTTTATCGACCACCTTCGGGTGGTCCTGTGTGGAGTTCCTCTGCTATGATTAGACGCCCTTCAATGTTTCTCGCCTTGTTTTTTTTTTTTTTTTTTCTTTACTTTTGTTGATATTTATGTTAAAAGGGTGAATCCTGACTTCCTGTAGGTGCAGCCTGATCTCCTGTCATTTAGCGGAGCCCCTGCGGGCCAGCCATTGTTTTGGCACTGCTTGATCATTTCTGCATACTAGCGGCCGGCCCAGGAGGTTGTAGGCCCGTGCTTGTACCCTTTTTCTCTGCACAATAAAAATTTTTAATAAAAAAAAAAAAAACAATGTGGAAACGTATACAATTATCTAACAGGCAGTGCACAAATCTACACAACGCTAGAAGTATTGACCAGAATTATAAGTACCTTTCAAATGAGATACTGCCTATGGAGAGGTTCCCATAATTGCTTGCCATATGCAGCAGTTATTTCTCACGTGATGCACCTCACTGGCAGCAACTTCTTTAACCATCCTAGTCAAATATGATAGGAATGTATACATTTCAAAAGGCGAGAGTAGGCAATAACCCCCTAACACAACTAGACGGTAAAACTATTTTGGCAGAAAAGAGTAAGGAAGACCAACTTCAGCAAGTCGAGGTTAAAGGTCATACATGCACTTCAGTAATGCACCAAATATCCTGCCTTTTACTTTAATTAATTGCACTTTCTGCTGGAAGAAGGCCTACAGTCAAATTTGGGTTTACCCAGGTTTTGACATAGTCCTTTTGAATTTTAAACGCGCATACGCTTCGTCTAGCATTTTTATATGTACTTTATTTAACATCTAGATGGTCCTTCCTTAAATAAGAGGGACGGCTTAAAGCAGCTAGAAATAGTTAATGGTATGTCTCCTTGTAACTGACTGCTGGATGTGTCCATTAAAGTTTAAAAAAAAATTGTATGCAAGACATCTAAAAAGCTTTCCATTCCACATCATCATGATCTCATAATTTTTGGCCTCCTGAGCTGGGAACCATTCCTATACCTGTTTCCGTTGTAAGGAATCTCAGAGTAAAAGTGGCTTTGTGACTTTCGCTGCAGCTGCACATTGTTATCTTAAAGTTACCTGAGGTTCTATCCATTACCCCCAAAAAGAGTCAGTAATCAATGCCAATATTTTTTCGTGCCTCGACATCTGCAATGCGGTTTATCTATATACACTGGAGAAACTAACAACGTCTCCAGCTTATTCAGAATAAAACGTTTGAAAACAGTAAGGCGGAAGTATTACAAGAAGCATATATACAGTCCAGTCTGACTTAAACATAGGGCATGATGACCCCTGGTGGTGAAGGTACAGGGCCTGGCACATGTGAAAATTGCTCCCAGGGAATGTATAGGCCGAGTCTGGGTAGCAAGTGGGGTAGCTGCTGACATGCCACTAGCCGAAGGCTCTATGAATAGAGCGCTAATGAATTGTAAGAAATAAAAGGTACATTTTATCCAATTGCGATATTTACCTCTAAGAAACGTTGTACTAAGTATTGCATCTATCCCAAGAACCCAATTCACAGAAGAAAACAAAGAACTTGTCAACTTGGCATTATCACACAACTTTGCAGAGACGACCGACATTTTAGCAGTTTGAAAAATCGCCATCAATGGAGCAGGCAATAAAATCTCGTCCAAACTTTAAGCGGTTAAGTCTGCACATCACAACATAATAATAAAAAAAGCTGCCCGCCACCCATTCATCTCTCTCCAATGTTTCCCTGCCCTGTTTGTGGCCAGTATTGAAACAAATGACAGCGCCTGCATGCCTGCAGCCTGGCAGGTGAGTGCGCGGCAGTAAATCACGTCTGTGAATGTTACGATGGCTCTGTGCTCAACCTCTGATCTCCAGTGGGGTAAAGCATCCAAAACTCGGTCAAAATGCTCTGAAGGAAAAAACAAGAAGCCCGGGAGTGATGTGTGCATGCGAGGTAAGCCCACAAGTGGTGCACGCTCGCGAAAAAAGCTGCCCGCCACCCATCCATCTCTCTCCAATGTTTCCCTGCCCTGTTTGTGGCCAGTATTGAAACAAATGACAGCGCCTGCATGCCTGCAGCCTGGCAGGTGAGCGCGCGGCAGTAAATCACGTCCGTGAATGTTCCGATGGCTCTGTGCGCAACATCTGATCTCCAGCGAGGTAAAGCATCTAAAACTCGGTGCAAAATGCTCTGATGGAATAAACAAGAAGCCCAGGAGTGATGCGTGCGTGCGAGGTGAGCCCGTGAGTGGTGCGCGCGTGGGCTTGGGAGAGCAGTCTGCTCATTTCCAAGCACTGCACTCGTGCTTCTGGCGCTCTCCTGCTCGCTCCCGCAAGGTGTATGCCGCCACAAGCAAGAGTGTGTGCTTGGAAATAACCAGAGCAACGGCTAAAGGCCTTCCTACGCAGCATGCAGCGCATGCGCGCTGCGTAGGTGAGACCTAAAAAAGGATCACATCACCCTTCCTTCCATTACCTGAATTGGCTACCTTATGAATCGAGGATCCACCTCAAAACAGCCCGAATGATGTACAAAGCCATCCACCACAATTTTCCTCACTACCTGGCTTAGAAACTGGTTCTATCGGGAGGGAACAGATCGTCTCGCAGTACAAGCTCCCTACTACTGAAACCCCAAAAAAATTACAAAAAGAAAACTTACAAAACAAACTTTCTCTGGAATTGCCCCAAAAATTTGGAACTATCTCCCTCCGGATACCTGGACCAACCCATTATTTAATCTTTTAAAAAAGAAGTTAAAATGAGATTCCTGAATAATCTCCTTCTTATCTGATGTGATTATTCTGTACCACTTTGATTTCCTTGTCTCCCTGCACTCCATTACTTTTTCTTATTATCATTCACTATTTTTACTGCTTGTTTTTATCCTGTGACCCTTTGTATTTGCTATAGTTGTGCTGTACAGCCCTCTGATACCAGTATTGGTCTTGTTCGCGCTATATAAAACTTCACAAATAGATAAATAAAATAAAAATGTAGGAGCCAGGAACAAGAATGCCCATCTGTCTGGGCGTGGCCTATAACATGGCAGAGTAGCCAAGTTTACCGGATGCTCCAGCTGCCAGAGTTTAATCTGCCAAATATCTGGACCTTTCAGATGCCATCCATATAAGTCAAGGTGTCCTAAATGTAACTGGATTGCTCCTGCCACACTGATGGTGACTCCCGAGCTGTGAGGTTGTCGGAAGCCGAGCCTGTATACTCATGGCCTGTGGGGCTGCTGCTGACCCGAGAAAAGATGGCAGCCTGAGTGAATTGACTGAAGGTGTCAGGTGGAGAGGTCGCGGTGAGCGAAGTTGCTGCGGTGGGTTCCTGCCCAGAGGAGGTCCCCGGTCCTGTGCGGTGTGTCCAGGCTGCTGTCCCCCAGGGAGTGAGACTACTGGTGAGGGCCGCTTGGTGGGTCCTGGAACCAGGAAAGGAGAAGCTGTGGCTGGAGATGCCCCCAGGACTGATAGGGTCAGGTCTGGGGTGCACAAAGCCCCCAGGTGCTGAAGCAATGGCCAGCAGTGGTCGGCATGACTCGCGAATAAGGGGCCGTGACATGGCACTCAGCCAGGGGCTGTAGGGGTGGGGAAAGAGAGCATGACTGGTTTGGGCAGCCCGAGTGGGCTGACCAAACAGTCACTGCGCACTTTTAGGAGTGCCCGAACCACTTCCCCACTGCCCTGCTCGCAGAGCAGCCACGCCCACCCGCCTGCCCGCAAAGCAGTAAAACATAAAAAGATAATAACGGAAAGTTATTATCATTTTATGTTTTTGCTTCTGCACTGCTTGAAAGCAGTGGGGCGAGGATCCTCAAACATAGTGGAGGAGCTGCCCCTGGCAATGGCCTGAGGGGCGGACTAGGACTCTGTAGGTACCTCGGTGAAGGTGTGCTCCCCTCTTGAGGCAGGATTCGTTCAGGAACTACCCCTTAGGTTTGCCCAGACCGCCATCTTTAGAAGAACAGCGTTGGTGTTGAGACTGCGGGACAGACCCCAGCCTATGAGGTGAGGAGCTGCCATAAAAAGCACGGTAGCTTGGGCGCTCTCATAGACGCCAGGTGAGCTGACTGTGAGTCCTCGGGGCATCAGACAAGGGGCACTACCCTCACTCCCCCCCCCTTTACCCCCCGCGTAGTCCATCTGCAGGCCGCCTAGCTCTCTTTGGTCTCTGGAGGTGCAGACTGCAGCACCTGTGGCCTGATAACTGTGACTGGCCATCACTGGACTCCCTCGTGACTCTGCTGTGCTGTGGGGAGGAAGACCGGTGCCCAGTGGGCGTGCCGATGCTATGGGACACGATGGAGCCCTTGCAGCCTCCCTTTAGATCTTCTGGCTCCCCTCCTTTGGATATCATTTGGAGCTCCACTTCTGCCTTGAAGACTGGTTAGCTGTGCTTTCTGGGGACCCCCACATTTTGAGTGCTTCCATTTGCTCCAGCCAACAAGATAGTGGTAGTAGGATACTGCTAGGGCTGCTTGGCTGGGGGGTAGGGGGGGCAAGTGCAGAGGGCTTGCTATTCTTTGGGTGAGAGACCTGGAATGGGCCCTGCCAGGGTCTCAGAGGAGGTGTTGCCTAGCCTACCAACCGGCATCATCTGGGGGTGTCGCTACGCACAGACCCCACTCTGCCTGCAGAAGCCCAGGACACCGGCGTTTTCTCTGGCCCACTTCTGTAGTGACCCCTAATCTCTTCTGTGGTGTGAAAATTATGAGTGTGTCTCACTCTAGAACGAGACAGACACACTGCTGCGGTCTCCCCTATTGCCTGCTCCTCCTCTGCAGGGTTTCCCGTCTCCAATTTGGACACAGTGCTACTACTCCTCCCTATTGAAATGCGCATGACGTTATTTGTAACTATGACTAAAGACAAGGAGCCCAAACAGGCATGATGGGGCAAGATGGACTGTTATACAAAAGTTGATTCCTGGTTGTGAATGTTTTTTCTGATCTTCTGTTTCAGTTTTTTAATTAGCGGGATGATGCTATGAATGCAGTATTGATATAACAACATGAGAGCAGGAGACACACAAGACTACCTAGTCATAATGCACACTACTGACAGGGGCCCTCAGCAGCATTCCATCCTCACCTGGAACGTAAATGGGATGGACAGTAAGATTAAGAGAGGGCTAGTGGCCGCATTCCTTAAACATCTTAAGTCAGATGTGGCCCTGTTGCAGGAGACACCTCCGGGGAACCCTATGTCCCTTTCTAGGGGAGCATAAGTCATGCTGGCGCATGCTGAATTCACATCTGGATTCCGTGGAGTAGGGATTCTGATCCACAAATCCCCCCTTTTATGTGCAGAAATCTTTGCTGGACCCCCTGGGAATTTATGCCGCAGTTCAGGGCCTTTTTTTGGGGAGGTTGAACGTCACTCTAATCTGTACCTATGCCCCATCTCACCTCCAATCATTCACCTTAACCAAACTCACTGACGTCCTCAGAACTGGACAGATCGAGAGGGACACCTAGCCCGGGTAGAATTACACCCTTAGCAAAATGTATTGAGACTCATTGATTTATGGAGACGGCACCATCCACAAGGGCAAAGCCACTCCTATCACTCAGGATCTCACAAAGTATGCTCTAGGCTTGACCATATATTTGCACCTACAGAGGAGTGGGCACGATACACTGGGCTGAATACCTAGTGAGGGGCCTTTCAGACCATTCTCCATTATGGGTAATAATAGGGCAGAAGCCCCGCAGTGGCCCTAATGTCTGGAGGCTGAATACCTGGGAACTCACAGGCGTTAATACTCTGAGGGAGATTCGCAGAGTCGGACTGTTATTAGTCGGATAATAAAGACTCAGTTGCATCGAACGTTACATCAAGGGAGGCTTACAAAGAAGTTATGCAGGATAGGATTACAAATATTATTGCCTTTAAGAAAAAAAAAGGCAACCTGGGAAATATAAGACTTAGAAAAACGACCTCGGAAAGCAGAGACCAAACATGTCCATTCCCTGAGCCCCCTATTGAGATGACGGGTTTTTGAAGATACAAGTGAATATACTGGCTCCACACCTACTCCAACTATTCCTGAAAATCTCCCACCTCCTGTGGCTCTTACCGGACGATTTCCTTAAATAATATAGAAACCAAAGTCTTGACCACTATCCTCACCACTAGACTCTTGGGGGTGATTACGTCATTGATGCACAGTGATCAATCCGGCTTCATGCCGAAATGGTCCACCAAGGGGAATCTACACAGGCTACATAACTAGATGTTGACGGCTCAGACCAGACAAGACCCCCCACACTTTTTGTCTCACTTGATGCCGGAAAGACTTTGATGCGATCCACTGGCCCTTCATGACCCAGACCTTGATGAAAATGGGGTTTGGACCCCACTTCGGGGAATGGATAAACTTACTATACACAGAGCCGGTGACGGCTGTAAAGGTAAATGGCATGCTATCTCGAGAATTCCCTGTTAAGAGAGGAACCCGACAGGGCTGCATGCTTTCCCCACTCCTCTTTGCCTTGATTTTAGAGCCCTAATGGGTTTAATCCATGCCCATCCTGAGGTCAGGAGCTACCGAATGGAAGGCTCCTCAATTCCAGAAGAAAAGATTTCCCTATATGCAGATGGCATCCTGCTTTACCTATCTCAACCTGAAAACTCGATGCCAGCTGTCTTACAAACATTTAAACGTTATAGATATCACTCTGGGTACAAGAAAAATTTGGGAAAATCTGTACTCTTTCCTGTTGGAGGGTAATTCGACCTGACTGATCTCCCCCATCGACTTACTATAACTAGGGAGGGATTTCAATACCTGGGGATCTATGCCACAACAGACCCTGAGACATGCGTAGAAGGGAAATTAAGACCATATTGACTGACTTTCAATCAGATGCGAGCCTATGGAAGAGACTCCCCCTAACACTCTAGGGGCGAGTAGCAATATTTAAAATGATCACTTACCTACATATTTATACACCCTACAGAACGTATACTATAGGTTCTCCGATGATATCATTACTAAAATTAAGGGAGAAATGAGGAAGTTGTTATGGAACGACAGCCATCCACGAATAGCCCACCTCAAGCTACAACGTAACTCCTACAACGAAGGTTTAGCTCTACCGGATATCCGGGCTTATTATTGGGCATCCCACCTAGTAGCCATTAATGACTGGGGTTATGTGGACAATGAACCTCTTACGTATGCCCTAGAAAAGACTCAATTTCAGGTATGACCATAGAACCATTATCTTTAAGGAGGCAAGAGAGGTTGTAGCCTTTTACCGGCTACTCAGGTAACACTGATGATAAGGCAAACGCCTGTGTGGGATGCAAACAGAAAGTCACCTGGGAGACCCTGCTATGGATGGGCAGAAACTTGAAAGAAATACCTAAATTAAAATCTTTTACACCCTGGTATCAAATAGGCATCTCTAAGGTGGGTATGTCCTCTTAGGGATACTCTACGACGTAGATATACCACAGATGTAATCACTACTGTGTAACATGGGTTTGGTGGTAGCCAAACAAGACCTGGCCAGGCGCTGGGGAGTTCCCGAGATGGCCGGCATAACTGAATTGAAGAAGGGAATGGATTTATTTATGGCAGCAGAAAGAGTGACGTATAAATGCAAGGGGTGCCCGCATGAATTTCATAAAATATGGGGGAGTTGGATTGCATACTATGGACTTGTTGAGAATGTTGATGATGGTGCTTCACCTCTTTCGTAATTCTACTGTGAAACGTATGATAATTCTTTATGTCAAAATGACCATGACTATGTAAATGATGTCCCTCTTTTCATTGATAATGTAGGAGCCTTAATTTACTACTGTCCTACTGCTATGTTCTTATGTTTAGAAGGAGTGCCGGCTGATACTCCTTTTGTTATTCTTTACAAAAATCCAATAAAAACTTTAAAAAAAGAAAAGAATGCTCTTCCATGGCTTTTCGGATCCAGGAGAAATGGGCGAGCAGGTGACTGACCAAGAGGAGGTTTCTGATTCGGTGTGTGGAAAATGATGTGGCTCTTCAGATATGCAGAGACCAAGTTGTGCTGTGCTTTTTAAGAATGTGTTAGGAACATGAAGAGCGCAGGTTTGTGAACTGGGAGCCAGTGAAGGTCTTTAAGGTGCATGGTAATGGGTTGGGAGTGTGAGCTGTGCGTTGATGCTGACCCAGAGTGCATTTCCGTAGTGCATCCTGTGTGATGGCTCTTTATGTGTTGGCCAAGAGCTATCTGAAGATTTTTCTAAGGATCCTGAGGGTGTGGAAGCAGGAGGAAGCAACCCAGTTGAACGAGCTGGACATTTAGATTTGATTCTCAATTACTATCCCTAAGTTCCTGACTTGATTTGATGGATTTGGTATTGGTCCCAGTTCGTATGGCCATCAAGCCGCAGTCCAGAGTGAGGTATCTTTTCTGAAGAGTACCTCCTCTGTTTTAGCTTCAGTCAGTTGGTATTCATCCAGTTGAGCATCTTCGCAGATGCAGCTGGTTAATTTCGTCTAGGTATTTGATGGTGTCATCGGAGGCGATGAGCTGGGTATCATCAGCGTACAAGATGATGCTGAAGTCATGAGCATGGACAATGTCGACGAGCTGGGCCATTTAAGCAACATGTACCTTTCTTCTACGCCCATCGCTGTTACAGCCGCACTCATTACCACAAGCATCTTTGGGTTTTGGCATGCTTGGTGGAGACACTGAGCTCCTCTTGGACCGCTAAGAAATTCTGCTTAATTCCAGAGTAGGCTCTACAAAATAGGAATCACCAAACAGGAGCTCAAGAGGCTTGAAAATGCAGTGGACATTTCCAGTGACCAAGCAGTATGCCAGGATAATCTGGAACTCCGACCTTAAGTGAGACAGATTTAAAATAACCCACAGGACATGCTTGTTAAGTTGAGGGAGGGGTGCTGCTGAAACACAATTGCCTTCTGTCTGCAGTGACTCGCTTTGAGGAGCCCGACTTAGGGGTCTGAGTGGGGCCCTACAAATGGCGAATGTCCTGGGGATAGGGTGGGCTGGACAACAAAGCTGCACAACCTCACAGGGGTGGCTTGTGGTGCCCTGACAGCCAGCACAACCACTGTCAGATGGCCCTCACATATTTACCCCAGGGCCACTATCACTGGGTTAGAGCACCCAGACGTGTGTGACACTCTAGGGGTAGGGGACCAGGACGTTTTGTGAATGAATATGGTAGCCTCACAGACTATGCTTATACACACTACTACAGAAAGTGACAGGTGGCATCTTCCCCTTTCTCTCCATACCCATTCCATATAGGCGAGGACAAGTGGATTGTGACTCACTTTCTCCGACTGTCATTGGTGGCCTAAAATCATTCGACAACTGACTGGATCAAAGAGATTCTCAACCTCCCTGCAAACAAGTGAACACACTGTTCACATGGAGATTAAGCAACTTCACAGCAATTAATGGAGTGATAAATGTGGCGTTAACTCTTCTGAAGGACCATGCTGCCTACAGGAGAAACATGAGAACCTTAACTCCTGCGCTGTGCCCAAAGGATTACTGCTCAGTTACAGTATCTAGAAGTTTCAAAAATTGACAACACAATTAGATCAGGCACATATTTAGACATGCTGGTGTACTGAAAGGTTGGTGATGATGCACACAACTATCAAAACACCCTAGTTTAGAGAGTGCGACCTTCATTGTATCTCAATTCTAAGATTTTTTCTGATTAGGACACTGATATTATGTGGGGCCCTCACCAAGGTCCAAGTTCCTGAAGGGCCCTGCCTAAAACAATCACTTTAGTGGGTAAATGAACAAGGCACATCGGAGGAGACCTGACTATCACCCTTTACTGATACACTCACATCAGAGAGAACATATTGAAATCTTATCATCTCATATACAATAAAAAGACCCTCACTTCACTTTTGAGGAGTTCTTATACAGGCTCCTTAGATGATACAATCTTGAAGAACAAGTTACTTACCTTCATCTTTTTCTGGTGGATACAATATCTACCTGTGGATTCCTCACTTTTGAATACCCCCTGCACCAGCATTCCACAGGAAAATTCTTTCCTAGCTCTCCCACGTCAACGAGGACGTCACAATAGCACGGCTCCACTTGCGGCACCGTATGACGTCATCGGGGCCACAAAAGGACCTCGTCGGCGTGCTGACGTCAGTTCCACCCATTTTTTCCATGCCACGAGACAAACGGGTGGACCGACACATTTTCAAATGCACACATAGTATATCAAATATATACATATGTATAAAAACACAAATGCATAATCAAGAAAGGCATAGAGAAATAGCAACAGAATAAGCATTTCTCATTATTAAAATATAAACATGATTAAGACATATTAAAATAAAATATTTTTTGGTAGAAACAGGTGGACAACGGGGAGGCGGGTGGGAGCATGAGGAATCCACAGGCAGATATTGTATCCACCAGAAAAAGCGTTACAGAAGGTAAGTAACTTGTTCTTCTGATGGATACTTCTGCCTGTGGATTCCTCACCTTTTGAATACATTCCCAAAGCCGTACTTCACCCGGAGGAGGGTGTCCACCTGACTAGAACAAAAAATCCTGCAAAACAGAGCGAGCAAAATGGCCATCCCTCCTAACCTCAGAGTCCAAGTAGTAATGCTTTGCAAAGGGGTGGAGGGAGGTCCAAGTTGATGCCTTACTGATATCAAGAACAGCAACACCTCTAGCCAAAGCAGAAGAAGTAGACTTAGCTCTGGTGGAATGAGCTCTGATACCTTCAGGCGGTTCCTTCTTGGCCAGGGCGTAGCAAATCTTGATGCACAAGATAATCCACCTTGAAAGCGTCCTCTTGTGCACTGCCTTGCCTTTCATTTTCCCAACATAGCCCACGAAGAGCTGATCGTCTCAGATCTCTAGTCCGATCCAAATAAAAGCTGACAGCCCTCTTAGGGTCCAACCGATGCAGTCTCTCTTCCTCCTTGGAAGGGTGAGGGGGGGGATAAAAGGTGGGTAAAGTGATGGATTGTCCCAAATGAAAAGGGGTAACCACCTTGGGAAGGAAAGCAGCCCTGGTCCTTAGAACCAATGTATCCGCATGATTGGTCAGGAAAGGAGGTTTCGAACTAAGAGCTTGAAGCTCACTTACCCTCCTAGCCGAGGTAATGGCAATCAAGAAAACCGTTATGTTAAAAGAAAGAAGCCTCAAAGGGCAAGAGTGAAGAGGCTCAAACGGAGAACCCATTAAAAAAGTGAGTACTAGATTCAACTCCCACTGAGGCATAATGAAAGGTGTGGGAGGAAAGTTATTTGTAAGGCCCTTAATGAACCTCATGACAATGGGGGACTTAAATAAAGACGGCTGGTCTGGCAAACATAAAAAGGCCCACAAAGCCGATAAATAGCCCTTAACAGTGACTACAGCACAACCCTGCTGTGCTAAAGAAAGAGAAAACTCCAAAATAGTAGACGAAGCAGGCTTTCAAAGGGTCAATGTCTCTCTCTCCGCACCACTTAACAAATCTGGACCATCTTGAAGAGTAAACAAACTTAGTGGAGTGTCGCCTGGATGATAAAATAACATCCACTATATCCGGCGGGAGAGAGAAAGAACTCAGGTTGCCCCGTTCAATCACCAGGCATGAAGGTGCAGGCTCTGGAGGTGGGGGTGTAGAACCTGCCCCTGCGATTCCGAGTGAAGATCTGCCCTGAGAGGGAGACGGAGCAGAGGGTGCGACAAGAGGTGAAGTAGGTCTGTGTACCACACCCTTCTTGGCCAATCCGGGGCGATCAATATAACTTGGGCCCGATCTTGGCGAATCTTCCTCAGAACCCGAGGAATCAAGGGTATGGGAGGAAACGCGTAAAGGAGTTGTAAGCTCCAATCTATCTGAAACGCATCCCCCAAAGCTCCCTGCATCGGAAACTGGAGACTGCAGAATAACGGGTAGTGCGTGTTCTCGTGAGTGGCAAACAAGTCCAACCGAGGAGATCCCCACATCTGAAAGATGTGATGGACCACCTCCAGATGAAGCCGCCACTCGTGATCGGCTGAGTAACGCCGACTGAGACTGTCCTCACGAACATTCAGCACACCGGCCAGATGATTTGCAAACACACAAATCCGTTGGCCCTGAGCCCAGGACCAGAGTCGCAGAGGCTCTCGACAGAGGCGATACGACCCTACACCTCCCTGTTTGTTGATGTACCACATCACGGTAGTGTTGTCCGTCAGGAACTGAACCGACTGACCGCAAAGGGAAGGGAAAAAAAGACTTCAGTGCCAAACGTATCGCCCGCAATTCCAGAAGGTTGATATGAAGCAACCTTTCCTCTGGAGACCAAAGGCCTTGACCTCCAGATCCCCCAGATGAGCACCCCACCCTAGAGTGGAGGCATCCGTGATCACTGTGGCCACCGGCGGAGGAGGCTGAAAGGGCTTTCCTTGAGACAGGTTGCCCTGCACACTCCACCAAGACAGCTCCGCCGCAGCTTCTCTGGAGATTCTGATGTTCTCCCCGAGATCTACGTTGTGCTGATACCACTGCCTGCGGAGGCACCACTGGAGTGCCCTCATGTGCCAGCGTGCATGGTTGACCAACAGAATGCAGGAAGTGAACAGACCAAGCAGGCGAAGAACCTTCAGGACTGGAACAACCGCTCCATCGTGAAATAAAGGAATCATTTCCTGTATGTCGAGAATCCTCTGCGGATGTGGGTATGCTTGACACATAGAAGTGTCCAGTATTGCCCCTATGAACAGGCTGCGCTGAGAAGGCACCAGGTGAGATTTGGGTACATTTATCGAAAAACCCAATTTGAACAACAGAAAAGTTGTCACTTGCAAGTGGCGCGAAACCAACTCTGGAGACTCCGCTTTCAAAAGCCAGACATCCAGGTAGGGGAAAACAGGAACCCCTGACCTTCTGAGATGAGCCGCTACCACCGCCATCACCTTTGTAAAGACTCGAGGCGCGGAAGTGAGACCGAACGGAAGAACCGCAAACTGGTAATGTTGCGATCCCACCATGAACCGGAGATACTTCCGATGCGACTTCAGGATGGAAAGATGAAAATACGCATCCTGCAGATCGATGGACACCATCCACTCTTCCTGTTGCAGCGCAAGGAGAACCTCAGCCAAGGTCAACATTTTGAACTTTTTCTGCCTGAGGTAAAGGTTCAAAATCCTGAGGTCCAAGATTGGTCTCAAGCGACCATCCTTTTTTTTTTTTTTTTTTTTTAAATATATTTTTTATTTTTCATAAAAAGCACAGCAATTAATCATATATTTCATTTTACACTGGGTACATGAGAAGAAAAAGAAACCAAAAAGGGAAAAAAAAAAAAAGACTGAAACATAATACAGCATAGATTTAGAGGGACATTACAAAAAAGAGTAAAGCTAAATGCGTTCCTTTTTCTTTAGGCTATAAATCACAAAACTAATTAGCTCGTACAGTACTACCTTGTAGCTCTTTCTTCCATTTCTGTACAGGACCCCAAATACGTTCCCCTAATATCCTCCCCATCTTCCCTTTCCGATCATAAATTCCTCTTTCGAGGTTGAAGATTGAAAGAAGCCTGGAAATCCATTGCTGAAAGGTTGGTGGGTTAGGATCTAACCACGCCGTGCAGATGCAAATTCGTAAGACCGCCATAGATAGAAATATAAAATATTCTGAGGTCCTTAATGCTGCATCTTCTTCCCCAATTCCCAACAGGATTATTGCTGAGTTAAAATGTAGCTTAATTTTTAGAGAGTGGATACAACATTTCTCAATTTCTCCTTTTAAATTCATCAGATTGGGACAGGTTGACATCATATGGATCAAATCTGCCTCATTACACTCGCATCTAGGGCACGTAATTCCCTCCTGCCCGCCCCATTGGGCGATTTTTGCAGGAGTATAATATAATAAAAAAATAGTTTTATAGTGTTGGGCCTGTAATCCTGCTAAACAAAGAACAGTTTGTCCCAGTTCTAGCGACCTTTCAAAAACCTCCTGTTTTATACCAAGTTTATCTCCCCATTTTTTGCCATGTTTTTCAATATCATCAGCCTTTAATAAAGCCAGATCAGAATATATTTTCTTAATAGTACATTCTTGACCCTTTTTTAGTGTATCCATAATTTTTATTGGGGAGAACCCAATCACCCCACCTGTCTTCTCCTTTAAAAAACTACGGATCTGTAGATATTTAAAGAAGTGTATTTTATCCACCTCATATGAAGCCTGGATTTCCGCAAAAGAAAAGATTCCCCTTACCCCCATAATGTCTCCAACCTTTTGGATTCCCAGTCGCCCCCAATCTGCCATAACTCTATCGGAAAAAGTTTCCGGAAAATTGGGGTTCTTATCTAACTGTGTATAGTAATGTATCCTACCAATACCTATTTTCTTCCCTAATGCCCTCCAAATTTTATAAGCTGCCAAAATTGTCTTGAATCTAGTCCGCTTAAAGTAGCTAGGTTCTTTAAATTGTAGAAAACAATTAGTTGCTTCTTCTCCTAGCAATAGTTTGTATATCTCTGGAAGACCATTTGATAATTCCTTATCCTGAGCACCAACTAGAATCCCCATATATTGTAGAGCTGCAGCCCAATAATACATCCGGAAATCAGGAACTAACCAGCCTCCTCTTTCCCTCGGGAGTGACATAAATCGCATTGCTCTTCTTGTTTTGCCATGGGCCCATATAAATCTGTTAACCAGATGTTCTAAGGTTACAAACCATCTTTTCTCAAATTCCAGAGGGATTGTCCAGAAAAGATATAGAATTTTGGGCAATATTATCATCTTAACAACATTAGTACATCCAACTATTGATAAATGGAGATTATTCATTCTATCTAAATCTTTTGAAACTTGTTGTATAATTGGTTTGCTATTTCTCTCTACTAAAATATCCAAATCTGCGGTTATAACTATACCAAGATATGTTGCCGAGTCTACCACCCTAGAATCATCAATCATAGTCAGCTTATTTTTCACAATTTGCGTTTTTGTTTGATTAAGTGCATATCCAGAAACCGACCCGAAGACTGAAGCTTCACTTTCAATTGCCACTAATGCTTCCCCGGGTTTAGAGGTTATCACCGCGATATCATCCGCGTAGGCCAGTATCTTAGTCTCCAGTCCCTGTGATATAATTGGGTGTATTCCTTCAATGGCCTCTAATCTTCGGATAAGTGGATCGATATACAAAGCGAAAAGCAAGGGTGAAGATGGACAACCCTGCCGTGTACCACGCTTGATCGCCAAAGGTACCGTATATCCGCCATTTATTTTTAAATGAGCCATTGGATCTCGATAGAGAGCCTGTATCGCATTTATATATCCAACTCCGATCCCAAACCAGCTTAAAACAGCCCATAAATAGCCCCATGAGACCCGGTCAAAGGCTTTTTCAGCATCCATTAAAATTAAAGCCATAGGTTCTCCCGAGACTATTGTGGAGTCGAATAGTGTTATAACTCTACGTATATGTTGAGTAGTCCCTCTCCCTGATATAAATCCATGTTGACAGGGATGTACCATTTTACCAATAATTAAATTAAGCCGCATTGCTAAAGCCTTAGAATAGATCTTTGCATCACTATTCATTAATGTGATAGGACTATAGGAGCCAGGATCTCTTGGTAACTTGCCTTTTTTAAGGAAGACTATTATCTCGGCCTTTGACCAGGATTCGGGCACAGCATGGCCTAACTGAGCCATCTTGATAATATTTATCAGGTCTGGGCCAATAGCCTCCTTAAATATTTTGTAAAATTCGAGAGGAATTCTATCAGGCCCAGCAGCTTTACCCGAGGGTAGGTCACTAAGTGCTGCGTAGATTTCATCCTGCGTAATTTCTCCTTCCAGGCTATCCCTTTCTATTTCTGTGATAGTTTCCCTAGAAATTTCTCCCAAATATTCTTGGATCCCGTTCTCCTCCATCAACTGTTCCTCGCTATATAAATTTAGATAATAGTTACGAAACACATTGCGAATCTCAGGTATGCTTGTTACAAGGGAGCCGTTACTATCGTTGATCTCAGAAATTTCTCCAATAGCACTCATGTGCCTTGTTCTAGCAGCTAATGTTTGCCCCACCTTTTCACTATATTCATGACATATTTGTCTTTTTGCTAAGTATCGCGCAGCTATCTTTGTTGTTGAGATATCCCCTATCTCTGATCGTATGGCTGCAATTCTAAGCATAATACTCTCCAGTGAGTTGCAAGTAGCAATTGCGGTCAGCAATTCCTCTTCTGCCAATGCTAATGCTTTACAGAGTTTATCCAAAAGTGCTGCTTCCTTTTTTTGGCGTAGCAGACTATAACTTAGAGTTTCGCCTCTCACTCCAGCCTTAAAGGCGTCCCAGACCATTCCTGCCCCTGTACTACCACGATTAACCCTCCAAAAAAGCAGTATCCATTGATTCATATGAGTTAGATATTCCGGTTCCACCAGGAGCCCTCTTTCAAATGTCCATTCTCGTTTCGGCTGAGAGCACCCCGTTAGAGTAACAGTAAGTACTAAAGGGTTGTGGTCGGAAACGACCCAGGGGTGTTTTTCTATACTACACCTAGCTAATATTGTGCTTGAAACAAAAAAGTAATCTAATCTGAAAATTGATTTGTGAGGTACAGAAAAAAAGTGCTACCCACATCATTAGGTCTAAGTCCCCCCATACATCTACCAAAGCATTATTCCGCAAAAGATTGGTAAGGGCGCACTAAACTTTTTTTTTCCGGCCACTGTAAGCCCCTTCAGTGCTCCCCCAAGATCTACCAATACCATCAATGTTAAAATCCCCACACATTATCACTGGGGTAGGCCACAAAGCTAATTCTACTTCTAAAAATTCCAAAAGTTCTGGGTCATCAGCTGTTGACCCGTATACAGTACAGATAGTAAATGTCTCCTCCTGGAGCATACATTCTACCAAGGCCCAGCGTCCCCATTTATCAGCAGCCTTTTTTTTTATCGTTAGTTTTTGGCGACTAGCTAGAACGGCTACACCCCTTGTCCTTACCCCTTGTATAGTGGCTGTAAGTAACTTAAATCCCAGCTGCTCCAAAAGGTACCCTCTTATTTCCTCAATGTAAGTCTCTTGCAAGCACAAAATATCTATGCGAAGTGTCCTAAGATATGCAGCTACTCTAAACCTCTTTTGTTGATCATTGAGACCACACACATTAATAGTTGCCACTCTGATACTCATTTTTATGATTTAACTAAAGCTTAATGTTATACCGTAGGCTTGTTACTCCAAAAATCCGACATCTCCCTAGTACCACCCAGAGTGCTCCGTGCTGTGCTGTGTTCTTACGTCCCCTCCCCCCTCCCACTCCTACTCCCCAGGCCTCGTTCAGACCAACCCCCACCCCACCCACACCCCTACCCCCACCCCCTCCCCCACCCCCCAATCCCATCACAGGCAAATAGATCAGGCATGACCTATATGTGGTAGCTTAACTGATCAACTCTGGTCAGCGCTGCTACTTCTCCCCCCTGGGTTTCCCCCCCGCCAGGTACTGCCTCGAGACTAAGCTTTGGCTCTTTAGATCCTTGTTATTTACCCCCCATCCTTTTTTTTTTAAACTCCACTCCTTGGCCTTCACTTAGTGGATTTCAATTCTTCTAGATATTCTTGTGCTTTGATCTATGACGTAAACATTCGGACCCGACCATTCAGCACCACTTTGAGCCTAGCTGGGTACAACAAGTATGCCTCGCTACCCCTCTCCTGAAAGGGAGCAATCATCTGCCGCATTCTCCACCTTCTCTCTACTGTACTATGGCAGAAATCGGGCCTAGAAAAAAGGTATGTCCGTTAAAGGACCGTTTAGTATGAGGTTTTGCCATATCTAATATGGCTTGCCTTAATAGAAAATTCCCAATATAGACAAGGATTACTCTAGGGTGCATCGTCTGACCTGAATTCTGGCCCTTTCTAGCTGTAAGAGGATACCGATGTGCCCTCTGCACCTCGGTGGACCAGTCCCAATGAGAGAGATCCGGAAAGGCACCCTTCAGTAGGGATACCACAAAGGCCAGGATATCACCACCCTCAATATTTTCCTCAAGGCCCAGGAGTCTAACATTATTCCGTCTCTGCCGGTTCTCAAAGTCCTCAATTTTCCACATAAAATCTTCCGTCCGCTTCTCCTGTTCCTTCTTGGATACCTGTGCTAAAGAAAGAGAAAACTCCAAAATAGTAGACGAAGCAGGCTTTCAAAGGGTCAATGTCTCTCTCTCCGCACCACTTAACAAATCTGGACCATCTGGAAGAGTAAACAAACTTAGTGGAGTGTCGCCTGGATGATAAAATAACATCCACTATATCCGGCGGGAGAGAGAAAGAACTCAGGTTGCCCCGTTCAATCACCAGGCATGAAGGTGCAGGCTCTGGAGGTGGGGGTGTAGAACCTGCCCCTGCGATTCCGAGTGAAGGTCTGCCCTGAGAGGGAGACGGAGCAGAGGGTGCGACAAGAGGTGAAGTAGGTCTGTGTACCACACCCTTCTTAGCCAATCCGGGGCGATCAATATAACTTGGGCCCGATCTTGGCGAATCTTCCTCAGAACCCGAGGAATCAAGGGTATGGGAGGAAACGCGTAAAGGAGTTGTAAGCTCCAATCTATCTGAAACGCATCCCCCAAAGCTCCCTGCATCGGAAACTGGAGACTGCAGAATAACGGGCAGTGCGTGTTCTCGCGAGTGGTAAACAAGTCCAACCGAGGAGATCCCCACATCTGAAAGATGTGATGGACCACCTCCGGATGAAGCCGCCACTCGTGATCGGCTGAGTAACACCGACTGAGACTGTCCGCACGAACATTCAGCACACCGGCCAGCTGATTTGCAAACACACAAATCCGTTGGCCCTGAGCCCAGGACCAGAGTCACAGAGCCTCTCGACAGAGGCGATACGACCCTACACCTCCCTGTTTGTTGATGTACCACATCGCGGTAGTGTTGTCCGTCAGGAACTGAACCGACTGACCGCAAAGGGAAGGGAAAAAAAGACTTCAGTGCCAAACGTATCGCCCGCAATTCCAGAAGGTTGATATGAAGCAACCTTTCCTCTGGAGACCAAAGGTCTTTGACCTCCAGATCCCCCAGATGAGCACCCCACCCTAGAGTGGAGTCATCCGTGATCACTGTGGCCACCGGCGGAGGAGGCTGAAAGGGCTTTCCTTGAGACAGGTTGCCCTGCACACTCCACCAAGACAGCTCCGCTGCAGCTTCTCTGGAGATTCTGATGTTCTCCCCGAGATCTCCGTTGTGCTGATACCACTGCCTGCAGAGGCACCACTGGAGTGCCCTCATGTGCCAGCGTGCATGGTTGACCAACAGAATGCAGGAAGCGAACAGACCAAGCAGGCGAAGAACCTTCAGGACTGGAACAACCGCTCCATCGTGAAATAAAGGAATCATTTCCTGTATGTCGAGAATCCTCTGCGGATGTGGGTATGCTTGACACATAGAAGTGTCCAGTATTGCCCCTATGAACAGGCTGCGCTGAGAAGGCACCAGGTGAGATTTGGGTACATTTATCGAAAAACCCAATTTGAACAACAGAAAAGTTGTCACTTGCAAGTGGCGCGAAACCAACTCTGGAGACTCCGCTTTCAAGAGCCAGTCATCCAGGTAGGGGAAAACAGGAACCCCTGACCTTCTGAGATGAGCCGCTACCACCGCCATCACCTTTGTAAAGACTCGAGGCGCGGAAGTGAGACCGAACGGAAGAACCGCAAACTGGTAATGTTGCGATCCCACCATGAACCGGAGATACTTCCGATGCGACTTCAGGATGATAAGATGAAAATACGCATCCTGCAGATCGATGGACACCATCCACTCTTCCTGTTGCAGCGCAAGGAGAACCTCAGCCAAGGTCAACATTTTGAACTTTTTCTGCCTGAGGTAAAGGTTCAAAATCCTGAGGTCCAAGAGTGGTCTCAAGCGACCATCCTTTTTGGGGATCAGGAAATATCGGGAGTAACAACCCTGACCCCTTTCCTGTTCCGGAACCACCTCTATCGCACCTTTTTGGAGTAATGTAAGAACCTCCTGCTGCAAAAGCAGCAAGTGGTCTTCTGAACAACCACCCTGGCGAGGAGGTTAAGGAGGAGGAAACTCCAAAAATGAGAGGGCGTACCCATTCTCTACAAGATTCAAGACCCAACGATCTGATGTGATCAGTCTCCAATCTTGTAGAAAGTGGGACACCCGACCTCCAACTGGACCAACATGTTCTAAGATGGGAAATCTAGAATTGCTTTCCTGATATACCAATGGTGGCGGGAGGGGAGGTAGAGGAAGAGGAGGAGGCCTGTTGACGATTTTCACCCCTGAGGCCTCTCTTATTCTTCCCTCTGTATGATTTGTACAAGGGATTCTGCTGTTGTTGGCTCTGCTGAAATTGTTGGCGGCCACGAAAGGAAGCAGATCTCCCAAAGCCCCGATATCTTTTGTACCCATAACCTCTAGACTGCACCTGGAGGCCTAAAGATCTTGCGGTAGCTCTACTGTCTTTGAAACGTTCCAAGGCTGAGTCCTCCTTTGAACCAAAGAGCCTTGACCCATCAAAGGGCAAATCCAACAAAGTCGCCTGTACATCAGCCGAAAACCAGAAGACTTGAGCCATGCCTGTCTCCTTGTAGCCACAGAAGACCCCATAACACGAGCCACAGAGTCAGCAGTGTCCATGCCTGACTGAATCACTTGTTGTGCTGTGGCCTGCGAATCTAAAAGGACTTCCAAGAAGTTGACACGATCCTCCCCAGGCAACTTAGGAGCCAATTGAACAAACAGAGTCCATCAATGCATGAATATATCGTCCAAGAAGGCAAGTTGCATTAGTTGACTTTAGAGCCATACTCGCAGAAGAGAACACCTTCTTCGCGGCTTGCTCCGTCTTCTTCGAGTCTCTATCACCCAAAATGGTAGGAAAAGTAGTAGAAGACTGATTTGAGCAAGAAGCTTAGACAACTAAACTCTCTGGTGTCGGATGCGATGACAAAAAAGCCGGATCACCAGGGGCAGGCCTGTACCTTCTCGAGATAGAACGAGATACAGCCGGAGCAGACAAAGGCTTCTGCCACACTTCGAGAATTGGATCTGTTAAGGCATCCGTGAAAGGAAGTAGAGGCTCAGAAGTTGACGAAGAAGTATTTAAAACTTCCGTTAGTATGTTGGACTTTATCTCCGCAGAGGGAAGTTTAAGACCCAATAAATCAGCCGCCTTCTTTATAACTACATGGTAAGGTGCAACATCCTGTACAACACATCCACTTGCAGATGGTAAGTCATACTCAGGGGAACATCGAACCTCGATGTTGATCGAATTCGAGGTGGAGCTGACTCAGCAGCTGAAGGAGTCCGGGGAGCCGGAGTGGACGATCTTGGCGCCGGGAAATGCCAAGCCGGAGTCGAAGGCAAAAATGGCATGAAAGGAGCCTGGAGATAGAACTGAGGAACACCCAGGTTGAAAGCCAAAGGACCCACAGGGCCTGAAGGAGCGCCAGATGGAGTCGAGGCTCTGGTAAATAGACCAAGCATCGCATTGAGAAAATGCGAAGAGTCAGCCCCAGGAGCAGGAAAAGGAGGATATGCTCCGTACCGTCCTGTAGGGGAGTCACCTGAGGTCGCACTGGAGCCTGCGGAGTCGGGGACGGCGTCCGCACAGGTGAAGCCACATGGCCTGGAGAGGACCCACCCAGCGCCGGTGACGTCGCTGGAACCGGTGAATCTTCATGAAGCGAAGAAGCCTCTGAAACCGGCGACGCCGCAGCCGGAGACGGTACTGGCGTCGCTTGAGGAGAAGGAGTTGGAGAGATGAAGTCCCTTCTCCGAGGTCGCTCAGCCGGAGTCGGCGACCTCGATCTCAACCTCAAGAGACCCTGGCCTTCGAAGAACGATGACGAGAGGTATGTCTTCTCTTGGATTTTTGGTGCTTCTTCGATCTCGAAGTGTGTGAAGATGAAGACTTTGCCCTCTTCCTACCTCTCTTCTCCTTCTTGGCTTTCGCCATGAAAAACTTGGCTTCACGTTCTTTAACCGCCTTCGGATTAATTTTCCTGCAGCTTCTGCATTTCTCGACGTCGTGGTCCGAAGATAAGCACCACAAGCAGTCATCATGCGGGTCTGTAATGGACATGTGACCGCCACACTCTCTGCAGGGTTTGAATCCGGTCTACCTGGGAGTAGCCATTCTGAAACAATATAGAGATCCAACGTATTTTCACGAAGAAAATGGAGAGCCCTGGAAAAAACGCACGCCGACGAGGTCCTTTTTTGGCTCCGATGACGTCATATGGTGCCGCGAGCGGAGCCGTGCTATTGTGCCATCCTCGTTGACGTGGGAGAGTTAGGAAATAATTTTCCCGTGGAATGCTGGCACAGGGGGTATTCAAAAGGTGAGGAATCCACAGGCAGAAGTATCCATCAGAATATACTTTCACAAACTGAGGTGTACAAAATGATCCACTCACATATGGGATTCCATGGCACCGATCATTATATGTAAGGAAGTATCTTATTAAAACCCTCTCTACTCAGTGAACTTCATTTGACCCTTTCACAAATAACTTGGAGCTAAAAGAAGCATTAATAACTATGGGACCTCAAACACGACCCAGGCTTCCAAGAGACACTTTCCGAGACATACTTGAGGGATCATGTGAAAAGCCTTCAACACCACCCTAATTTCATAGGCACTCTGACCAATATACTAATATCTGAGGGACCATGACCTAAAGCTTCACATCTGAGAGCCCCTAAAAGAAAACATTGGTGTCTTTTAGGGTTACCAGGATCACTGCTTCAACACCTGGCTTTCCCTTTGCCCTATAGCACTGCGTTTACAAATCCTGGCCTCAGGGGTGGCAAAATCTGTGCCAAAAATACAGGGGTGACTTGCCCCTTATGGGTGTCAGCCGGGGCTCCACCTTCCTTGTTTGCTGCCAATGTTTTATTATACTAATAGTGAACAATGCCAGTGAGGAGATGTCCTTTTACGCAGGCCTACCCTTGCGCCCACACTTTTTTGGCCTACTGTTCCTGAACTTAAGTACTGGGGTAATGACTCTATAGTGTACTGACATATACAAAAAAGTGATGGATGAAATGCTTGAATTCATCTCAACCTCTGGTAATCACTCAGAGCTGCACCCAGTCCATCATTATTTTGCACACCATGCCACTTCAGTTGGACCCAGCAATATGCAAATCAGTCTTGACCCGGCTATAATGGGAACAGTCCAGCCCCAACTGCCAGGCCAGGTCCCCCGTGAATCCGAAAACAAGCAACCCAGGACGGGTTTCGCACTAGTTAGGGCTTATCAGCCAAGCATAGCTTGGTTCCAGTGGCACAGTGTTCACCGGACCCATGTTATTTTGGTGTCCTAGTACACTGTGTTGTTGTATAGCAAGCAGTGGTGGAAGTGGATTAAAAAACAGTATGGGAACTGTGTTTCTGTGTGCAAAGTGGGTGGGGTGAGTGAGCATAGGGGCAGGGTCAAAGCCGTGGCTAAAAAAACGAACTCTTCTGTAACCATTTTCGGTCTTTCACCTTCAGGTAAATACATATAAAATAAGGCTAACATAAATGAAAAATAAATGCAACTTAAGTTAATCAGTGGGAAATGCACTATTCTACATTAAGAAAACTCTATTAGTTAATGTGCTGCAGAGGTTTGTGTATGAAACCAGAGAGCCACATAATGTAATACTGGTTGATGCCAGAGAACAGGGACTTGTGTATGTTTAGTGCTACGAGTTCCCAGTCTGTGACAGAAAGCACTGTGAATATGCAAATCCTTATTTTAAACTTGCATTACACTCAGTATAGGATAGGCTGCTACAAAATGCATAAAAAAGGTTTAAGATGGAAAAAGTGATCCAAAATATATGTTCTAGTAATACCCAGACTGTATATAGTACATTTTCTTTATAACTGGCCTTTAAAGTGGATCCATCAATTAAAGCCAATACTGATTTCCAAGCATCCTTTACATTTGTAGATTGACCAGTTGTGCACATTCACATTTCTTTAAGGGAAGCAGGCGCTCTGGTATGAAGGCTTATTTAGCTGTCTGCCCCTCCATCGATTTCACAGCACAGGAAACTGCCTGCCTTACATTTTAGCTGAAGCATTTCCGCTTTCCAAATTAAGCATTCCAGAGCAGTTCTATTTTTACAAAAAGTAGGGGAACTGTTTTTATGAATTTCAAGAAGTATGGGCATGTGTTGCCCCTCTGATCCCGCCCACTTTGAACACTGATGGCAGCAGCATGGTTTCAGAACACAGATTTGAATATTCTACATATGCAAGCTGAGCCAATGACTCTGCTAGGAAGAACTCTGTAGGATTTAAATTGGAAGTCCAACGAAGTTTAGAACAGAAGGAGACATGGCCTAACATAGGTTCTGTTAGCAGGGTTGTGATATAGGCATACCACAGAGAAAACTGATCTCTTTCTCCATCTGAAAGAATACCTGTAAAAATGGTGCCTGAGATGAGAAAAGACAGAGAGCTGTTTTAATGTGAAAGCATGTCCATCATAATATGATGTACCTGTTGTGATGTCTTCTGCGATGGATGTCAGGTGAATATCTGTCAGGGTAAGGGAAAAATACCATATCATGATGTGGGGTAGTTCCATGTCGTGATATGAGGGAGTGCCAAATTACAATATAAAAAATACCATGTCAAGTTGTGTGAAGAAGTCATGTCAGAGTTTGAGGATGTTGCCATGATGTAATGGATGTGAGTTGGGTGGCTGTCCTGATATATTATGATGCCTATAGGAAATTGGATAATTATTTGGGTGGGTGCTTCCCCACTTCAAGGAATAATCACAACCCTTGAGTTACTAAATTAACATGAGCCTAATCCCATGGTAGCTATAGCACAGGGCCACCAGGTTTAACTTAGGGCAATGTGTAAAGTATTTTAAAATAGAAAAATTGCCCAAAACACTATGCCCTATTGATAGTCTATAATCGCGGTACACAGGGACCTAGGTGCAATTTCGAGTTTACCGCGATGAAGTGCAGGTTAGACACACCAACCAGGTTTGTCTGGGGCAAAGATTGTAACTTCTGACTTCAGGCCTAATTTGGATCTAGGTGGACGGGGTGCTCTGTGACGGACGTGGGGGTGTCCTGTCTGCTGTATTACAAGTGCCATAGGATATTATACACTTGTACTGTTGGGCTTGTCCTGTCTGCCTAGATCTTAGTCTTTTAAGTCCCAATCGACCACAGGAGTACACTTCTAAAGCCTTTGAAGATCTTGCAGGGTGTCAGTCGGAGGCCAATGGCAGGGTCCAGTCCAGGTCCAGTTGCCACTGGTCAGCTGGGTACTTCCAGGAAGAGGCCTCTTGCAGCTCATTGTCTCCCTGTAGCCACAATGATCAGTCATTTGACCCTTGGGGTCCATTTATTTGTCCTGGGTACAAGAGGGAGCACGCCCAGCCCTTCAAGTCTGCCCTCAGGTCACTGACAGCAGATCCAGTCCTCTTCTGATCTTCTCCAGTTTCAGAAAGTGTCTAGCAATGGTCTATTTCTGCCTGGCCCTAGCCAGTGGGGGGGGGGGAGAGGTGACTCCTGGCTTCTCCCTCACCAGTGAGTAAAAGTTCCCGGAGGTAACCCCACCCACTTTTGCAGCAGTTACTGTTGGCCTTCTGCAAACAGGCCCAAAGTAGCATGTGTTGGGGCATTTTCAAAATAGTGAAAGACTTTGGCCACACCGAACTTGAGCTCTGAAGGGTGGGGATGTGCTTGGGAGTGTACTATGGTACTAATAGTTTCCTCCCAAATTTAACACTAAAATCCAGTTTGAAGTGGGTACTGTACACACAATAAACCCAGAGACAGAATCTTGTTGAAATAAAGTATGGTCCTTCAGCAACCAGACAGGAATCGGTTTGCCATCCTTTTCGTTCCCTTTCAAGAGTGCCGCAAGTGCTACATGTATCTCAACAGATCTGTCAAGCAGGATTTAACAGTCTGGTATCACAGGATGCCCACAGCTCCATTTGTGAATATTCTGTGGAGTTTCGAGGAGGTATCTCAGCCTATTGTTTGCTCCTGGGAGGCCTTTCACACCTATTTTACACTTATTCAAGGATGAGCCTAGGCTGGGAGCTGGCAAATGCTTATTCTAATTAGCCCTCTGACAGTTCAGGCAGGTAAAGGGTAACTTTCTAAAAGTTACTTTTCCTTGATGTTTATTAAAAATACAATTTCACTATTGAATTGAGTTTTAATAGCTGTCAAAAATAGTTGTTTATTTTGTTTCTGGCTCCTCGAATTCCTTAAATACAATATTAGTATTTTAATCCTAACTCTGATTTTCTACATATGACAGCCAACCCTGCCACAGTGAAAATAGCTTTTAGAGCCTTGTCAATGGAGGAGCATGATAGCTTTAATTTTCTACTTGTCCCACTTTTAAATACCATGAATTCTGCCTTGTGGACTACAGAGCTTGCATTGGGGTCCCATACTAACATTTAAAAGGGTCGTTTTTACTCTGTCGAAAAGCGTTATTTTAACGGATCGCAATGCATCAGTCAAGCTACACAGAGTAGGCCTGTAGCCATGTTTGCACTGCCACTGTAGAGAATAGCAGTGCCAAGATACCCTCATGGGTGAAAGTGCGCTTTACAAGTACAAATAACATAACACAACACAATGGGTGCTGCAGTCCACAAGTGGTATTTGTCTTCCAGGTCCTGAGGACACTGTTTAAACCATATACTAGGGACTTATGGGCAAGTTACATTTGCTAATCAGCAGTAAGCGAATGTAACCATGGTTAAAGGGGGGCACTGGCACTTTACTACTGGTTAGCAGGATTAAAGAACACCGTACACAGATTTCTAAAGCCAACAGAAATATAGGGTCAAGCAAATGGTGAAAAGTCTGCAATGACCACACAGAAAAGGTGAATTTCTTACAATGCCCATCACATTGGTGTGAGCTATAGGATTGTGTCACGTTGTGAGGTGCTACTCACCATCCCAGTGTAAAGGTGATGCCCAGCACATAGTGCGATGATGTCCCGATGATATGTGAACTCTCATCAAGATGTGAGTTTGCGTTGTGTTATGAGAATGCCATCATGATGTGGGATAGATGCATGTCCAAAGTGAGAGGTAACCCATTGCAAAGTGACATGCTGTCCCTCGAGCGAGGAGGCAATTTTGCATCAAGATGTTTGCACAATGTCATCACGATCTTGGATGATATAATCATGTGCAAAGGGTATCATCATAATGTCTTGGATGTCTTAGATGTGTGGACCTTTTCTACCTTTATCGAGAAAAAGGCATGCTTGTCATAGATAGCTATGTTTTATGTTCCAACACTTAATTGCACCTCCTCAGCTAATACATAGTCAGACTCGCCCGAGAGAGGCAGGGTGCTGTACCGTGCACCAGTGTTTCTTTGAATATAACTTGTCCAAGGAGTAAGTGTGTAGTGATTTGACGAGGACGACATTATGTAGTCTGATGCAGGTGCTTGTGTTCATTGATAAACGATTCCTGGGGGGATTTTAAATGGGGATCTGATAATGATGTTGTATCTAGGGTTGATGACGCTCATGGAGACCTGATGAGGATTCGTCTGTCTACTCCACAAGGGCTCCTATTGCAGAGGGCAGGATTGCCATGACCATCTAAAAAATATGGGCATGGGCATTTGAAGAACAAGCCTGTGTCTAAATGGGTGGAAGGTCATTGATCTAGGTTCAGGAGCAGTCCACTGGTGGGATAAAGATTCCCTTTGGTGGTGTAAGTCTGTAGCTCATTCGTGTTCCGAGGAAGTGAGCCACTGGACTGTTGAGGAAATCTACCAAGTTTGATTTGAGCATGGCGCCATCAGGGAGGGCTCAAGGCCCATTCCATTCCATCAGCTTGAAATTATTACTATCTCCAAAATAACCCTTTCTAGATAGACCCTTACATCCTCTATCCCTCCTGGGGTCTCCGCAAACTTAATTTTATTACTATGATCTCTCAAACCACCCTTTCTAAGTTCTTCTCTCATGTATCCCTCCTACGACTCATCCCAAACCTCATTTTCCTACTATGATTTACCTAATCCCTTTCTAGAGACCCTTCCCTCCTCCATCTCTCCTTTTACTCATCCCAAATATCTTCTTACTAATATGATCTCTCAAATAACACTTTCTAGACTCTTTACCTCTTCCATCCCTCCATTATCCTGTTCAATCTGCCTAGCCGACTCAAATACACATCACTTAGATTAACTCATATTTCTTTATACTAATCCACCACTAATCCTTTTTGGGTTCCAGAGTAGCGTGGTACTTGCCAAAAAGCACTTCAACACCTCATCAGGGGTAGTAAGCGCCATATAAATACAATTTCAATTACCTAGAGCCTGTAAGTTAAATGTTACCCCTGGACTGAAGCACAAATCGTGCTATCACAACTGTAACCGGGTAAAACATGACTACCAGACTGCCATTGACTACCAGATTTAAGAAATCTAGGATGGGGGGCAGAGCATTTGGTGTGGCTGCCTCACGCCTATGGAACGAGCTGCCCCAGAATATCAGACAGGCTAATTCCCTGACTTGTTTTAGGAAACGTCTGAAAACCTGGCTGTTCCCTAGGGTTGAACATTAGGCCTTCCCACTGATAAATTGGTCTATTCTTGTGGTGGCTATCTTTCAAATCTAAGCGCCAGTATACCCGTAGGGTGACAGTTCGCGCTATATAAGCTTTCAATACAATACAATACTATTGCAGGCTGGATGAGAATCTTTAAAACCGCTACTCAGCTTTGCCATTTCAAACTGTGGCAAAGTCCAAACCTTCCTTTTTAATATGTATATGTTATCCCTAAAGTAGGCCTAATGTGTCCAAAAGGCAGGGATCATTGTATTAAAGAGACGGTACATACTTTGCTGTTTTAAATATGTCAAGAATGTAAATTCTTCACATTATCGTTTTTACTATAGCAAGGCTAGCAGCCCCATTGACTAACATGGAGTTACACGCTGACAACTCAGCAGCTAACTTCCAAATGAGACTATTAACATTTATTCTTGAGGTATCAAAAGAATTGTTACATTAAACCCAACTTGAGGCCCAAGTCGAATTTAATATAACTTTTTTGCAAACAGTAATTATAGAAAGTTCAAGCATCAACAGCATCTTTCAGCATCCTCATCCTGTAGCACTTGCATCAGGACCCCTGCCAGTGATTTTAATAGTGGTCTAATCAAAGGACTCAAGACTGGACTGGAGACTGCTGAGAGTGACAGGTAACAGTTCCCCTATCTGTTTGGTTCCTGTGACTGCCCTCATAAATGAGCCTGCAGGTCCAAGAGTGCATAGATAGCTGTTTTTCAACTTGCTTGTCGCGATTAGCCCTAAACCTCTACTGAGTGATTGAGTGGGAAAGCAGTGATTTATTGTTTCTTTCAAAATTCATATCTCTGGATCCCTTTGATGGATTTTTAAATTCAAATGTTTTTTTAAAGATAAAAATGTAACCTATTTTAATGAATTGGGGTCGGATTTTTATTGTGTTGTACTTTCTTTTCATTTGGTGTTTTTGTACTTATTAATACTTTACACTTGTTCCTTTGATAAAGCCTGACTGCTCTCTACTACAGCTATCCAGTGCCGAGCTAAGGTTTTACAATCAAACAAAATTGGCCCTGATACAGAATTGTGAGGTCTCACAACCACACTATATAATAATCCACTTCCTCACATTGGTGTCACAGCAGTGGGATCCAGAACTTGTATTTTGCAGTAACACCTAGCTAGTAAGAAGCTAGAAACCTAAAAATCCTCCAAACTGGCACAAGACATAAATTATTTTGTATAAGAACAGAAAGTTCAACCTGAGCTCTTTAGATAAAAGGAAGATTTAGCGAAGGACCTTAGGGACTCGGAAGAAGCTTGCAGAGCCCAAGCTATCATGAAGGTGGAGATTACTCCAGAAGATGGAGATGAGGTTGGGAACGATTGGACCCCACACATTCCTGCAAGGGTGCCGCTCAGAGCTAACAGTGAATGGATTTCAGCCATCAGCAAGCATTCTATACAAACTGCGATGGCAGCCTGGGAACTAGAGGAAAGGGCACATGGTCTTGAGGCAAAGATGCTGATCCTTGAAGAGAGGAGGGTGAGAATGGGCATGAGGCCCAAAGATAATGGTAGAAGCAACAAAAAGAATGAGGTTTCAGCAGGGGTTGCACATGGCCCAAGATTGCCCAAATGAATCATACCCAAGGTTGTAGCAAGGGATGACATTGACAAGTGGCTTGCATCCTCTGGGAGGGCTCTTAGAATAATGAAGGTGGGTGCCCAGCACAGGGGGTCCTTTTTGTGGGAACTGGTTCCAGTGGTGGGGAAGGATAGGCTCCTGCCTGACACTAGATCAGATGATAATAAGGTGGCAGAGTCTTCTACTCACATGAAAGCAGCACTAATAGATTTGTTTGTAACACACACTTGTTCAGAAACACACAAGGGGGCAACACAGACATGGACAGACTTTGTGAATGCTTGAGCAAAGGCCCTGGGTGACTGGATAAAGGTTAACAAGGTGGAAACGTATGAAGTGCTCAATCATTTGGTGGTTAAAGAGCATATGCTTACAAACTGTTCTAGCACTTCCTTCTGCCTGCACTCCACTGCTCCTGGAAGCCGCTTTTTCTCTAGAAGCCCGGATACACCTGGTCGCCAGCGTTGCCTGGCGACCCAGGAAGCCCGAAGCCTCAGCATTGCCCGGACGTACTCCCCCTTACCTGGCCTCCCACCAGGCCCTGCCCATCTCCCCCACCATCACTTCTGCATAAACAGAGGTGCGCAGACGCACACAGTGGCGTGCTGCTGACACGCTAAAGGGGTGCCAAAGGCAAGCCTGTCTGCGCCTGGACCGCACCCAGTGGCAGGACCCCAGGACATTGTTAGAGAATCAGCTATTCCAGAACCGCACTCAAATCCCTTAACCTCGGAGGACCCAGCACCGCATGCTGCTCCCAAGCACCAGCCAACACAGAAAGTCCATTTTCCTGCCGTCTTTGTGACTTCACATGCTACACCGCCACAAACACACAGACAACTCTTCAAACCACTGAATCCCGGAACCGGCTGAACTGCATGCTGGTCAACTTTAGATGCCTCTGCAAGCAAGCCATGGAAATCTGTAACACCATTACCACCAACAAACCAGCAGCCGCTGGGGTGGGGCAGTGGGGCCAGGTGGGGGGCAATCTCATCAGACAACTACGAGGGGAAATTAATTATTTATTTAATTTTCCCTCATGGTAGCCTGTCGAATCCTCTCAACTTGACCCCATCTCCCCACCACGCTTACCTGCACGGGCCGCGGTGCAAACCAGATGCAGTCTTCATCACTAAAACCTGACTCAAGCACGTCTCAGCCTCTGACATAGCCACCGCAACTCCCAACGGCTACAAAATGATCCACAAAGACCCCCCACTCAAACCCGGAGGAGGGATAGCTATCATCCACAAAGACTCTGTCAGACTCACCACCACAGAGGACAGCTCAACTCCCATCATGGAACATCTCAACTTCCAGATGCACCTGAACGGCAACACAACTGTCAGGGGTACCCTCGCCTATAGAACCCCAGGCCCCGCCATGATTGCTGCAATGCTATCACCAAAATCATCGCCCCCCTCCTGCCATAATATCAAATCAATACCTTTTCCTAGGAGACCTCAACGTCCATCTCGATGACCTGACTGACACACATGCCACCAACCTCCTGGAGAACATGCACAGCATCAGCCTGGCGCAAATCATTACCAGCCCCACCCACAGCGCTGGAAACACCCTCAACCCCATGTTCACCACCAGCGACAGAATCTATTTCCGCCACACCTCCGAATGCACCTGGTTGGACAACAGCGTTGTCCATTTCACCATCGCGGAATCACCACAGCACACTGCCACTCCATATGCACTTGCACAAAGCAGCTGGAACAAAGCCACACAAACTCAATGGACAACTGCACTCTGCTCCACAACCCTCCACACTATCGATGACGTGAACCAGCCCACCCAAAATTTCTCAAACTGGCTCACCCCAAGCGCAGACAGTGTTGCATCGTCCCGATCAAATCCCCCAATACCAAGAGGTCCAACAAACATGCCACATGATTCACCCCAGAACTCCTGCTCTCAAAAAGAGAACGCAAACAAATAGAGAGACGTTGATGCTCCAGCAGAAACCCTTCAGACCACTATGCGCTAAAGTTTGCCCTCAAGAATTATCACTGCACCCTCAAACAAACCGTAAAAGTCACTCTGACCACCCGCTTCGAAACCAGCATCAACCACTCTACAGAACTCTTCAACATCATCAGAGAATTCTCCGTCTCAACAGCCATCAAAAAGCAAACCCTACCCGCCCAAGACCTCTGCGATGCCCTATCAAACTACTTCCACAGCAAGATAGCCTCCCACCCCTAACCTCTGAACCCAGAGACAGCATCTGCAGCATCCCCCAGGGCTCCACGCTCAGCCCCACCCTCTTCAACATCTACATGACTCCGTTGGCCACCATCGTCCGCAGCCACGGACTCAACATTATCTCATATGTTGATGACACCCAACTTATCCTCTCTCTCACCAGACACCTCCACCACCAGAGCGAACTACAGGAACACGATGTCCGACGTTGTGAACTGGATTAAGACCAACTGCCTAGAAATGAACACAGACAAGACCGAAGTGCTCATCTCTGGTCATACCCCCTCCTCCAGGGACGACTCCTGGGGCCTTCGGTCCTCGGACCTGCAGCAACCCCCACCACCCACGCCAGGAACCTGGGCAGCATACTAGACAGTGAGCTCTCCATTAAATGTCAGGTGAACGCAGTAACCTCCTCAAGTTTCCACATCCTCCAAATGCTCCGTAAGATCTACAGGTGGATCCCACCCAGCACCAGGAAAACAGTAACACAGGCCCTCATCACCAGCCGGCTGGATTACGGTAACCCCCTCTATGCTGGAATCACAACCCACCTTCTGAAATGATTCCAGATCATCCAAAACATGGCAGCCAGACTCCTACTGGATCTCCCAAGACGGTCAAGCATAACACCCACCACAAAGACCTCCACTGGCTCCCAATCAAGAAGAGATGCCACTTCAAACTCCTCACCCATGAGTTCAAGTGCCTTCACAACATAGGACCAGCCTACATCAACCTCCAAGTGACCTTCCACCAGCCCTCCAGAAAACTCTGTTCAGCCAACCTAGCCCTCATACACATCCCATGCATCCAGCGGGCTTGAAGAGGGGGCCCATCCTTTTCCTACCTCGCTGCCAAATCCTGAAACGAGTTGCCCCTCTACCTTCGGACCTCCACCACCCTCACTGACTTCAGGAGAGCACTCAAGACCTGGCTGTTCGACTAATCGGCTCATCCTCAGCATCTAGATACCCCCAGGCTTATAAGTCACACTCTACAAATCCGAATTAATTGATTGATTTGATTATACGAAAAGTTACCAAAGCATCTGGTAGTCTCAAATCTATCTAGCTGCAGAGAGCTGGGCAAGGTATCTGACGAGTGGGTGCGCACTGTGGTACCAAAGAAGTCCAAGAGCAGTGATCCAAAGAAGGGATTTAGGCCCACAGAAAGGAAAGGAGGGGAGTAGTAAGCCTATAGAGGAGATCCCCTCAAAACCCCAGAACCCTAAGGAGGGGGTCAAGATCCAGCCCATACCTGAAAAGCAGAGTAGTGGGGACCCAGAGCTAATGAACCTCTTTGAGAAGAGGTTGTGTCTGACTGTCAGCAGCCAGGACAACACAGGGGGGATGCTGCATGCCCCAAGAGGGAGGTTACCACTAGAATGGCCAATGTAGCCTTAGGAGAGGCTGAGGGTGGCAGTTGACACTTCCACCAGGTCCCCATTAATGGGGTCCCAAAAACCGCTTGAAGGGATACAGGTGCCAGTCACACCCTAGTAGTGGTCAGGCTGGTTTGAACCCAGACCAGTATTTGCTAGCTGAAGTTGTAAGACTAAGAACAGCCCAGGGGCAGGCCAATTCACACCCTGTGTCTTTGGTATCCCTAGAGAGGGAGGGTACACTTAGCCTAAACAAGGTGATAGTTAGTCTTAACCATCTCCTAGATTGTATCCTATGCAGCGAGCTCTCAACGGTGAGCGCAGAACTAGGAGATGCTCCGGAAATGAGGTAAGTGTGGAAAAGGGAGGCCACTCATAAGGAGAAGCCAGGGGAACCAGAGGGCAAACTACTGAGGTAGAAAAGGACCTAAAGTCTGGCACTGTGAGACCCCTACTATCCTAGAAAGAGACTGTGAGTCAACCCTAGAAGTACTGGATTGTCAGGCAGCTGATCAGCCCGGCTGTCATCCCTGAGCTGACAGAAGGAGGAGTGGAAAGAGGGTGTCTGCCACATGAGGTGGAAACTCCCCCGACTCAAGGGTAACAAAGAGACTAACAGATCCCAAAGAGCTTCTGAGTGACTCTTTGAAAATCCGAAGACTGGACGTCAGGCCCACAGCTTGCCCTAGGGTAGCATATCCACCTGCCTGTGGAGAGCGAGGGTTGTGGTTTTGGGCACTGAAAGCTGTCAGTGGCCTTTGCTGGTTGTTTGCCTATGGGGCAGCACTAACTCTGCCATGAAGATTAGGTCCTGCCCTAGGAGGCACGATGGCCCACTCACCTTGTTGGTCCTGATGGAGCTAGTCAAGTGTTGAGTGGCCTTAATGCACGATTAGGTGTTGCCCTACCTAAGATCGGGCTAGTGCGGCCAGTGCCGCACAGTCCCAAATGAACAGAGACGCAATCCAATCCAAGGCACAATTTAAGTTGGGGCCTGTATTTTTTTAGATGTTTAGATGGATCAACTCCCCATAGGAATCGATCCTAGCAGAAGGATGTGAGGCTGAATAGGCCCTGCAAAGGCCAGCCAGTATCCCCATCATTCCCACTGTATTGTCAAGGAGAGCTACTAAGAGTCTGGTTTATTCTCCTGGATGTACTAGCTGGGAGAGGGGAGCAATTGTGTGAGGAAATTGCTTTTGCAGGTTCACGCACCTTTTTGCCCCACTTTTTGACTATTACATACTGGTGTAAGGACTTTGTATTGCCCTGGACCCTGCTGACCAGGCCTCAGTGCATTTGCTCTGACCCTTCAAAGTGTATGTTTAATTGGCTTATACCTAATTGGCATTGGTTAACTTACTTGTATGTTCTTACTATATGATACCAGGGGTACCCAGGGCCTGTAAGTTAGAAAGTGTCCCTCGTGGACTGCAGCACTTATTGTACGACCACGAGTGTGACAAAGTAAAGCATGTCTGCCTGCGTGCCACTGCAGATTGCTAGAGCTGTTTTAAACTGCTAACTCAACTTTGCCATTTAAAGGAGTGGAAAAGCCCAAACCTTCCTTTTTAATATATACAAGTCACCCACAAGGCAAACCTATGAAGCCCTAAGGCAGGGTGCTGTATATTAAAAAGTAGTACTTGTGTTTTACATGTCCTGGCAGTAAAAACCCAACGTTTAAGTTTTGGCTATAGAAAGACTCGGAGCTCCATTGGTGAGTACAGGGTTACACGCTGACAACTCAGCCGTGCTAATTTCTGAATGGGATTACTAAATATGATACTTCACTGTATCAAAAGAATTGTTACATTAAACCTGACCTGTTGCTAAAGTCAAATAATACAATGTAACTTTTACACAAAAGGCAACTTTAGAACGCTGTCACTTTGTGCCTAAGTTTTCCAGTCTGACTAGCTACTAAAGCTACAGGGCCACTAAAGCTGAAGGGCCTGCCTTGGTGAGTTGGTAGCCAAGAATGCCTGACCGCCAACAAGCAGCCTGGGAGACCGAGTCTGGAAGCTTAAAAGTTGCATCCAAGTCTGTTGGATCTGGGAGAGTTGTCTTGGTCCAGTTTGGTCACCCAAGATGGGAGTTACCACCAGTTAAAGGGAACCACTGGTTTTGATGGAACCAGAGACCAGTAGGCCAGTGGCAACAGATTATTCGCTGACCTTCAACCTGACTTTGAGGGACATCAACCTCTTGGTCAAAGTTGTCCCACTGTGTTTGTGAAACAAGGTGTAGCCTCAGAAACACATGCTGTCACGGCTCAGCATCCTTCATCATTCTGTATCCCTTGCATCAGGACCACTCCATTGAAGCATATGGAGGTTCAGGTATTCCGCCTATCACTGGACTGGTGACTGCTTTGGCTGTGAAGTAACTGTTCAACCAGCCTTCTTTGGCTTAAGTGACTCACTCCCTACTGGAGCTGGTCACACAAAGCGGGACAAGTAGTAGTTTATATCCTTATAATAGATTTTTCCACCTTGTGAATCAGTACCCTGATTTCAGAGGACAATGGTTTGCTACAATAATTAGATACTGCACTTGCAAAGCAATG